>NC_046677.1:25508912-26133912 GCF_003369915.1 Drosophila miranda
AAATCCGAGAGGATCCAAGAGGAATACTAAAGCTAGAGCCAATGCGTGATACTCAATTCTGAGGAATAGGGTCCTATAGGACAGGCAAGACAGAGATCCTAACATGAAACGAAAGGTAGAAGGAATTTTTAGAGTAAGTATCGGTAGAGGGAGATCCGGCAATGCCATGATTCCACCGCCATATGTACAAACCTCTCGCTGTCGTCTAGGATATTATCCATTTTGTTTATTTTCGTGTTTAATTTTTCATGTTTTTTTCTACTCATTTAAGAAACACTACACCGTGAATAGCTTTATAATAAATGAAAATGAATTTATATTTACATAATTTAATTTAATCAAAAAAGACAAAAAGTGTTTCTAAAATGCAAGACTCGACATTATAAACCGATTTTTTTTTAAACCTAACGCGGCTTGGAATGAATCGTTTCGCCACGTAGACATTGACCAATTCTAGCTTAACTAATAGAGAAGACTTTCGCCTGGAATATGCGGCAGTAATCCAGTAACAGTATTCTATATGACTGCCTAGCTTCCGGCGGCACAGCACGTAGGAGCATCGGAAAACAGATGAACTCTTTTCCACACCACCAGCATTTGGTAAAGTTCTAGGCGCGTTTTTTTTAACGTGGTATCCCCAGTAGGCCTACTCCACAGTTCTACAAAATCTCAATTGTGTCCATATGTGTGTCCCTCTATCCCTCAGATGCCTTGTGTCGTATGATTCGTGTATCCTTTGTTCCATCCATAGCTGAACAACTTTCGTGTTTCTTTTCGGTTAGGTTTTCCATCGATCCATCCCTCGATAAATGTTCTACGTATGTATATGTATTCGCCATCGTATAATGTGTAAGGATTCTCCGAAGTGTATTGGTGTTGCCTGGGTGATTGAGCGAAAGTCTGAATTGTGTCCTGATGTGCATCGCTTTTATCCTAAAAATGAAGAGCAGAAAATTAGGTGTACATTTCAGAATGAAAATTATTTTTTTTGCGGGTTTCTGAGGTAAGACACTGAAACTGAACAATTACCAATCGCTGCCTGCCTTGAGACTCGAGCCGTCCCGCCACAGAAGTACTTCTCTTCTGTGGTACCGAACATATGTACGAGTATATGTGTTCAATACGTATGACCCATCCATTGTCTGCATCGTGCTGTCTAAAAAAAGGTCAATTTATCAAAAAAAAAAAAAAATTTACAACCACACAAATTAAGCTTACATTTGTATGGGTTTTTTTTTTGTTGCTTTTTTTTGTTTTTTTTCATTTTTTTTTTTTTTTTTTTTTTTTTTTTACACTTTATACTTAAATCTAAAAACACTTTTTGCTTAAAATTAGTTGTAAACAGAAAATTTAGATTTTTATGTGTTGCCTGGATGGTGCCTATTTATATACTGATATTTTCCAGTAGTCTACAACGCATCAGAAATTGTGAACTGGGGTTTCATCGGGCAAGGACTACTGGGTTTACTTTTTTGTCGAAAATATGTGGCTTTAGTTTTGTGAGAAAAGTATGCCGAGTGCTTCATGCTACATAAGCTCTTCCAGTGTTTTTCGAGGAAGACAATCCGCGGGGTCCTCCAATGGATTGAGAAATACGGATTTTGGTCCTGATATAAATATTCGCCTAGCACTGTTAATAAAAAGTTCTCTAAGAAAAACTCGCATGTTTTTGGTTCGCTTGGTTTTTCATCTTTTTTTGTTGTAATTTTTTTCACGTTTTATTAATAATGTTCAAATGTATGCGGTTGTATGCGACGGTATGAACCGTCGCGGCAGTGTTTAGTGGGTTTTGAAGTCCTCGAGGATCGAGGTATTTTTCGCATAGGCCAGTAGTTGCTGTGGCGTCCTCTTGGAGGCATCTTCCAGTGATGCCAGCACTGGGGCGCCCAGGTATCTCCTCCTTGCCCTTAAGAGAGCAGGACAGTTGCAGATGAGATGTTCTAGGGTTTCGGTTGCCCCAGGTTCGTCACATTTCCTACAACTGTCTCTGTTTGTGATTCCTAGCTTTGTCGCATGCGCCGCAGCCAGGCAGTGTCCCGTTAATATTCCCACTAATAATCTGCAGTCCTTCCGTGGTAGGTGCAGCAGGTAGTGGCTGAGTTTGTCATTGCGTTCCTTGCACATGATTTTCGAGGTTCTGCAGGCGGTGGTACTCCTCCACCTACATTCGGTTTGTGATCCGGCCTGCTTTTCTAGATCGCTTTGCAGCGTTCTGAGGGAGACAGGCACGATCTCGGTTCTCGTATTCGCCAGCCCGACGCCTTCCTTAGCTAGTACGTCCGCCGTCTCGTTCCCTTCGATGCCCTGGTGGCTGGGAATCCAGTAGATCCGCACTGACTTTGTCGTGCTTAGGGTATCTAGTGCCTCCCTGCTCGCCAAGACATTTCTGGAACTGACTGCGGACGACTGCATGGATCTTATCGCCGCTTGGCTGTCGACGAATAGGTTGACCGCATCGTGTGCTCTTTCAGTGAGAAGAGCGACCTCTGCTGCTTTCCTGATGGCAAAAACCTCTGCCTGGAATATGCTACAATGGTCCGGTAGCTTATATGACAGCCTTATCTCAGGGTCTGTACAGTATAGGCCCGCTCCTACTCCTCCGTCCATCTTGGAGCCGTCCGTATATATATTGAGGTGCTCCGTTTGGTCTCTTCCGATTTTCCAGTCTTCAGGTCCCAAGGATGCAATTGTTTTTACGTCGAGGCATGTTTGGGGGGTCATGTAATCAGTTGATCTGTTCATTTCCCTTCCAATTAAACTATGCCCGTATTCTTGTGGCGACATATTTCCTGAAGCGATGAGGCGTTGTGCTGCCTTTCCTGCAGTCAGACGGGCGTGGATGTCTAGGGGTTCGATTCCAAGTAGGGTTTCGAGTGCTTTTGTTGGGGTTGACCTCAGCGCCCCTGTAATACAGAGCAAAGCCTGTCGCTGAGTCCTTTCCATAAGCTTATGATACGTTTTCTTTCCAGTAGCTTGCCACCACACTAAGACTCCATACAGCAGAGTTGGTCGCACCACCGAGATGTAAATCCAATGCATCAGAGCCGGAGATAGGCCCCATGTGCTGCTGAGCATCTTCTTGGATGCATAAAGCGCAATGGTGGCCTTCTTCACCCTTTCCAATACATTGGGTTTCCATGCCAGTTTACTATCCAGTACTGTGCCCAGGTATTTGACTTGTGTTTTTGGGGTTAGCCTAGTTTGATTGATCTTCGGGGGGTCCATATCGGTACCTTGTACCTCTTGGTAAAGAGGATGAGGTCCGTCTTGTCCGCGTTGATACTGAGTCCTACTTCTTCCGCCCACTCGCGTATCTCCCTGAGTGTTCGTTGCATTAGTGAGCTGAGGGTCGATGGGCAAACACCCGTAATAAGTGTGCTTATGTCGTCCGCATAAGCTGTTATTATTGGGGCCTTCCTTTCGTATCTCTTGATGAGGTCGTCGACCACCAGATTCCACAGGAGGGGCGACAGGACTCCACCCTGGGGTGTGCCTCTGTGTGACTCTTTCACCATGGAAGCGGTGCCCCACTCTGATTGCACCCGTCTGCAACCTAGGAGGTTCCTTATCCACAGGTTGATTGCTGGGTGTGTATTATACAAAAGTAATAGACCAAAATAAAAACGACGGCGGCTCGACTTATTCTCAATATGCTCGTACGTATAGTTGAGAGTATGGCCTTAACAAACGCAAATTGTAATCAATAATCATCATCGGCATCGTCATCATCTCTGATGCGTTTTTATATATATATGTATACATATGTATATATATATGCATATATATGTATGTTTTTTTTGTGTATATATATAAATAGTACATCTTGTTTTGTAATGGTCTTGCTACCGATTTTCTTTTAGTTGCACACAATATAGTTTATGTTTCGTATATAATGCATTTCTGTTTCGATCTCTGAATGGGAGAGTCATTGTCCGCTTGTCCCAGCTGGATGTCTGTCCGGGTTGTAAATGAACTTTCCGTTTTCCCGATAATATAATGCACATTAAAACGGGCTCTGGGAACGGATCCGATTCAGCGATTGATGTCGTTTGCTATATATAACCTTCCTCTAATCAATATATAATCAGTTGCTATTGCTGTTAAACGTAAAAGAACAGTATGTGGTGTATGGGGGTGTACTGCCTGGGTTTTTGTAAAATATGAAGAAAGCGTGGCGTTTTTGTTGTCTCTCGTCTGGCGTGCAATGCTATTCCCAAAGTCGCAGTGAAAGGCGGGCGCTAGAACGTAGCTTGGCTCAATTTATTCGACCACCTTCAGTACCTTACCAATGGCAATGGTTTTGTCTGAAAGAGAGAAAGCATTATTAAAGAAATTTGCACTTATTTTCTGCCTGCAAAAAACTCACTTTCATCTCTTAGCGTGAAGCGGCCCATTTGTGGGAAGAGCTTAAACTGTTCAAGGCAAATCATTCCGGAACATTCGATTCGCATAATTGCAACCTGATCCTGCTTAACGAACCGTGGACGTGTTTTTGATTTGTCACCAGACTTTTTGTCGACCAAACAGATGAGGGCCTATTGAAATGTATGCATGAATTGTGTCAGAACATATGGTGCCTGAACAGGATATAAGGAGACGCACCTTTACTGTGACCTCTTCGGCAGCGCAGTGTATGTGCATGACGGCCGAGTAACCCGCACAGATAATTGATTTATGTTCTAATATAACGACCTGAGCATCAAAGATTTTTCCCGTCTTAATGGGATTAGTGGCATCGCAGAGTACAAAACCAGGCGAGACATCCTCTTCCTCGATGCCCTACAGAACAAATCACACGTTAATATACAATTATTTAAACCTAAAAAATCTGAGGATTCACTCACTTTCAGCTTGATCTTGACATTCTCGCCGGGACCAACAGATGTGACTTCAAAGTCGTCGGAGAACAGTTGATCTACGGCCACTTGTGTCTGCAAAAGAAGAATCATTAAAAATTGAGTTAAAGCCAATAGGTAAGTCGATTACATACCCTGTTTGGCATCACCAGCAAATTTTGACCCTTTCGCGCCATTCCGGACTCCACTTTGCCCATCACGACTGTTCCCATATCCTTGTATTTATCGACAATGGGCATGATGAAGGGCCCGTCAGACTTGCGATTGAGTGAGGGCAGTTCGTCGATGAATGGTATGAACGCGGGCCCTCTGTACCATGGGCAGATGGACTCTGGAATTTGATCCTTTAGGCCGTAGCCGCTAAGGCCGGAGCAAGGCATAAAGGTAAGATCCTTGGCTGTATTGAAGCCCAGCTTCTTGAGGTATGGTAGTATCTTGTCTTTGCATTCGTTGTAACGCGTCTGATCCCAACTGACTGTGGGATCGTCCATTTTGTTAACCAGCACGACCAGATGCTTAACGCCCGCTGTCTTGGCCAACATGGCGTGCTCTCGGGTCTGCCCGCCTCGATCGAATCCCGTCTCGAATTCACCTTTTCTCGCCGATATGACCAGAACAGCCAGATCTGCTTGTGCCGCTCCGCCAATCATGTTGGGCACAAAGCTCTTGTGGCCTGGGGCATCGAGGATGGTGAACTGCTTGCGGTCCGTCTCGAAGAAGGCTCGTCCCACCTCCACGGTCTTCCCCTTGTCACGCTCCTCTTGGTTTGTGTCCAGCGCCCAGGAGAGGTACCAGCTCTCTCGCGACTTTTCACGTGCTTCCCGCTCGTACTTCTCTACTAGCTACACCCCAGTCTGCCACGAGCCCACGGACACCACATACTTCTCGGCCTGCCATGCGGGCTGTCAGGGCTACAACGCCGAGTCGAAGCTCTGCGAGAACTGCAGTTATCTGGCAGAAGCTGGTGTAGTACAGCCCAACGCCGCTGAGAGGCTGCTGAAACTACTGGAGCCTACCACTCAACCTCCACAACTGGACGAAACCACGGACGTCACGCTCAGTGGGAGTGGGGTGCCGCTGCTCAATGATGAAAATGACTTCGAAGATCAGTTGCTGTCGCGAGTTCGTCGATCCAGTCCAGAAGAGGTTATTCGGCCGGGGATCTGCATGCAAGGCTGCAACTGGAGCTTCTGGGTGTTCTCCATCACCTCGATGATCGTCAATTGGTTTGGGTCCTCTTGCCGTGTGGGAAATGTGCTGGTCAACTACCGGGTGGTGGAGTCTGGGGACAAGTCCTTTGCCCAGGGATTGGCCCTGATGATGATCAGTATGTTTGCCTTGATTCCGATTATATTTCCTGCGCCTCATCGATTCCACGTGTCTGGTGTGGACGAAGACCTGCAACGGCAATGGCAATTGCCAGCTGTACGATCAGACGCGGTTCCGGTACTCCATCAACTTTTTATCCTGCTGTAAGATCACCAGGGTATTCCCGTTCTCAGGAAACGAAATCTGACCTAATTTCCTTCTCTTTAAACAGTACTCACCTTCATTGGAATGTTATTTGATTACCTGGTCTGGTACTACGGCCGGGACCTAGATATCTATGGTGACAAGGAGGCCAAGCAGGTGGAGCGGGCCAACAGGAAGGACCAGCCCATTACTCCCCTCCTAGCCAATAAATCCGAGAGGATCCAAGAGGAATACTAAAGCTAGAGCCAATGCGTGATACTCAATTCTGAGGAATAGGGTCCTATAGGACAGGCAAGACCGAGATCCTAACATGAAACGAAAGGTAGAAGGAATTTTTAGAGTAAGTATCGGTAGAGGGAGATCCGGCAATGCCATAATTCCACCGCCATATGTACAAACCTCTCGCTGTCGTCTAGGATATTATCCATTTTGTTTATTTTCGTGTTTAATTTTTCATATTTTTTTCTACTCATTTAAGAAACACTACACCGTGAATAGCTTTATAATAAATGAAAATGAATTTATATTTACATAATATAATTTAATCAAAAAAGACAAAAAGTGTTTCTAAAATGCAAGACTCGACATTATTAACCGATTTGTTTTGAAGCCTAACGCGGCTTGGAATGAATCGTTTCGCCACGTAGACATTGACCACTTCTAGCTTAACTAATAGAGAAGACTTTCGCCTGGAATATGCGGCAGTAATCCAGTAACCGTATTCTATGACTGCCCAGCTTCCGGCGGCACAGCACGTAGGAGCATCGGAAAACAGATGAACTCTTTTCCACACCACCAGCATTTGGTAAAGTTCTAGGCGCGTTTTTTTTAACGTGGTATCCCCAGTAGGCCTACTCCACAGTTCTACAAAATCTCAATTGTGTCCATATGTGTGTCCCTCTATCCCTCAGATGCCTTTTGTCGTATGATTCGTGTATCCTTTGTTCCATCCATAGCTGAACAACTTTCGTGTTGCTTTTCGGTTAGGTTTTCCATCGATCCATCCCTCGATAAATGTTCTACGTATGTATATGTATTCGCCATCGTATAATGTGTAAGGATTCTCCGAAGTGTATTGGTGTTGCCTGGGTGATTGAGCGAAAGTCTGAATTGTGTCCTGATGTGCATCGCTTTTATCCTAAAAATGAAGAGCAGAAAATTAGGTGTACATTTCAGAATGAAAATTATTTTTTTTGCGGATTTCTGAGGTAAGACACTGAAACTGAACAATTACCAATCGCTGCCTGCCTTGAGACTCGAGCCGTCCCGCCACAGAAGTACTTCTCTTCTGTGGTAGCGAACATATGTACGAGTATATGTGTTCAATACGTATGACCCATCCATTGTCTACTGGAACTGGTCGTTTGCATCGTGCTGTCTAAAAAAAGGTCAATATATCAAAAAAAAAAAAAAATATTTACAACCACACAAATTAACCTTACATTTGTATGGGTTTTTTTTTCCTTTTTTTTGTTTTTTTCACTTTTTTTTTTTTTTTTTTTTTTTTTTTTTTACACTTTATACTTAAATCTAAAAACACTTTTTGCTTAAAATTAGTTGAAAACAGAAAATTTAGATTTTTATGTGTTGCCTGGATGGTGCCTATTTATATACTGATATTTTCCAGTAGTCTACAACGCATCAGAAATTGTGAACTGGGGTTTCATCGGGCAAGGACTACTGGGTTTACTTTTTTGTCGAAAATATGTGGCTTTAGTTTTGTGAGAAAAGTATGCCGAGTGCTTCATGCTACATAAGCTCTTCCAGTGTTTTTCGAGGAAGACAATCCGCGGGGTCCTCCAATGGATTGAGAAATAGGGATTTTGGTCCAGAAATATATCCGCCTTGCACTGTTAATAAAAAGTTCTCTAAGAAAAACTCGCATGTTTTTGGTTCGCTTGGTTTTTCATCTTTTTTTGTTGTAATTTTTTTCACGTTTTATTAATAAAAAAATGTTCAAATGTATGCGGTTGTTTTTTTCAATTCATTTCATACGTATTTGTATAATAATAATACATTTGAGTTTCGTTTTCTGTATAAATATTCCCGTTTTGTCTATATATTTCTATTATTTCGATCGCTTCTATTCCCTTACTTAGTGTTCGAGCCACCGTTCTGTTCTCAGTGGCTGGCTGTCTATGTGTGTTGTGTGAAACATTGTTAAATAAGTTCTCGCGTGGTCAACAATTATATCGCACTTATTGTATTAATATATAATTAATTAAATATCCCTCGGTTCTCGATTCTTGGGAGGAGGCTGTGGAAAGCGTTAAAAGCAGGTCTATTCCATCGTTAAGTACGAGTAAGAGTATGCTCTCGAATTTAAATATTTCTCAGTTAATTGGATTAACTTAGACAAAGGGCGACTGTTCAACGACTGTTTAATGATATTATTATATAAATTTATTAATCATTTACTTGTATGTTTCAATAGCAACAACTTTAGATTTAAACGTTCATGCTGTTAACAAAGGCGGGGGAGCTAGGGCAAGCCATACATACTTTTTGAATGTAAGTTTTGGTTAGACAAAACGAGGACAAAACTCTGAACAATGTGTGAATATTTTTTGAAACCGCCTTGGTCCTGGTTCTGGTCCTGTATGGGTAAATAATAGGTAAAATCATAGGTAAATTCAATGAAGAACTGACATCAAAACCTCGTTCGTTTTTTTTTCTGCTTGATAGCAAAAAGGCATTTTTATTTTCCTTCATAATTAGGCTTTCGTATTTCGTGGTATTTGCACGATTTCTTCAATTTACTAAATTATAAAAAATCAAAAATTCGTTTGTAGTAGCAAAACAAATTTGGGGTGTTTAAAGGGAATATATAGTAAAGTAAGTAATGAAGTAATCAAATTAACAATTACATTTTTACGTAATGGATTATGTTCGCGTACACTTTCGGTTTCTGCTTCGTGTGTTGTTTTAGTTTATAATGATTTCAAACAATCTATCATTTGAACTTACGAATCAAACTAACTTTGCAAAGATCTTGGGGCTTAAACTTAAATTAAAGCCTTTAGTTATATAATATGTATTTGTAAAAAAATATAATTGGGGAAGTAATCGTAAACGATTTTGCGGGACTATTTAACAAATTTGCAATTCAAAGGCTCATACAAAAGGAAATCTATGGGAATGGGGGATGGGGAACCGTGGCGGAGACCGGTTCGGATATATTTCTTACTTTTCGCTTGTATAAATATAAAAATTGGGTAGCTTGCAGCTTTTAGTTCTTTAGTTTTTAAAAAATGTCACGACTTGCGCGTGATTTAGGCATGTACGTGTACGTTATATAATGCTTACAGTTTATACAAAAGTAATAGACCAAAATAAAATCGACGGCGGCTCGACTTATTCTCAATATACTCGTACGTATAGTTGAGAGTATGGCCTTAACAAACGCAAATTGTAATAAGAACCTATTTATGCATTATCATACGTAATCAATTATCATCGGCATCGTCATCATCTCTGATGCGTTTATATATATATGTATGTTTTTTTTGTGTATATATATAAATAGTACATCTTGTTTTGCAATGGTCTTGCTACCGATTTTCTTTTAGTTGCACACAATATAGTTTATGTTTCGTATATAATGCATTTCTGTTTCGATCTCTGAATGGGAGAGTCATTGTCCGCTTGTCCCAGCTGGATGTCTGTCCGGGTTGTAAATGAACTTTCCGTTTTCCCGATAATATAATGCACATTAAAACGGGCTCTGGGAACGGATCCGATTCAGCGATTGATGTCGTTTGCTATATATAACCTTCCTCTAATCAATATATAATCAGTTGCTATTGCTGTTAAACGTAAAAGAACAGTGGTGTATGGGGGTGTACTGCCTGGGTTTTTGTAAAATATGAAGAAAGCGTGGCGTTTTTGTTGTCTCTCGTCTGGCGTGCAATGCTATTCCCAAAGTCGCAGTGAAAGGCGGGCGCTAGAACGTAGCTTGGCTCAATTTATTCGACCACCTTCAGTACCTTACCAATGGCAATGGTTTTGTCTGAAAGAGAGAAAGCATTATTAAAGAAATTTGCACTTATTTTCTGCCTGCAAAAAACTCACTTTCATCTCTTAGCGTGAAGCGGCCCATTTGTGGGAAGAGCTTAAACTGTTCAAGGCAAATCATTCCGGAGCATTCGATTCGCATAATTGCAACCTGATCCTGCTTAACGAACCGTGGACGTGTTTTTGATTTGTCACCAGACTTTTTGTCGACCAAACAGATGAGGGCCTATTGAAATGTATGCATGAATTGTGTCAGAACATATGGTGCCTGAACAGGATATAAGGAGACGCACCTTTACTGTGACCTCTTCGGCAGCGCAGTGTATGTGCATGACGGCCGAGTAACCCGCACAGATAATTGATTTATGTTCTAATATAACGACCTGAGCATCAAAGATTTTTCCCGTCTTAATGGGATTAGTGGCATCGCAGAGTACAAAACCAGGCGAGACATCCTCTTCCTCGATGCCCTACAGAACAAATCACACGTTAATATACAATTATTTAAACCTAAAAAATCTGAGGATTCACTCACTTTCAGCTTGATCTTAACATTCTCGCCGGGACCAACAGATGTGACTTCAAAGTCGTCGGAGAACAGTTGATCTACGGCCACTTGTGTCTGCAAAAGAAGAATCATTAAAAATTGAGTTAAAGCCAATAGGTAAGTCGATTACATACCCTGTTTGGCATCACCAGCAAATTTTGACCCTTTCGCGCCATTCCGGACTCCACTTTGCCCATCACGACTGTTCCCATATCCTTGTATTTATCGACAATGGGCATGATGAAGGGCCCGTCAGACTTGCGATTGAGTGAGGGCAGTTCGTCGATGAATGGTATGAACGCGGGCCCTCTGTACCATGGGCAGATGGACTCTGGAATTTGATCCTTTAGGCCGTAGCCGCTGAGGCCGGAGCAAGGCATAAAGGTAAGATCCTTGGCTGGATTGAAGCCCAGCTTCTTGAGGTATGGTAGTATCTTGTCTTTGCATTCGTTGTAACGCGTCTGATCCCAACTGACTGTGGGATCGTCCATTTTGTTAACCAGCACGACCAGATGCTTAACGCCCGCTGTCTTGGCCAACATGGCGTGCTCTCGGGTCTGCCCGCCTCGATCGAATCCCGTCTCGAATTCACCCTTTCTCGCCGATATGACCAGAACAGCCAGATCTGCTTGTGCCGCTCCGCCAATCATGTTGGGCACAAAGCTCTTGTGGCCTGGGGCATCGAGGATGGTGAAGTGCTTGCGGTCCGTCTCGAAGAAGGCTCGTCCCACCTCCACGGTCTTCCCCTTGTCACGCTCCTCTTGGTTTGTGTCCAGCGCCCAGGAGAGGTACCAGCTCTCTCGCGACTTTTCACGTGCTTCCCGTTCGTACTTCTCCAGCGTCCGCTTGTCTACCATTCCTGTGAGCGACATGATCTGTCCACCAATTGTTGATTTTCCAGCATCTATTCATGGGCCAAGAAACGAGAAATGTTAGCAGGGGTTTTTGCACAAATAAATCGGATCCGCTTACCAACATGACCAATGAACACAACGTTCACGTGCTCCCGCTTGCTTCTGTTCTCCTCGACTTTGACGATCTTCTTTTTGGACACCTTCGGCGTAGCCTCGCCCTCAACAAACTCATCTTCGGCTTCTTCGTCTTCAGGAGTTATGACTGTATCGTCATCTACATCCCAACTATCAGCGGGATCAGTTTCTAATTGAATAGAAAACATCAGTTAGATTTGTAGAAATACGTGCGGATCGCTTGTTTATATAATGTTTATGGGATATTCTTTGGACTCCTTTCGATCGAAGGTTAAATTATATGTATTATGAGACGACTTGTTCATGTAATTGTTGGGTTAAGCTGACAGAGAAATGCTAAACGCTTGGCAGCCAGATGAGTCACGTGTCACATAGTGCTAAATGCAAGGTTTGCTGGCGATCCAAATCAGTTGCAAGAGGTTGCTATGGGCCAGGAGAAGTTTTACTTGCTTTCACTGGTAGAAGATTTTTTAGCTGGATCCGGATGTCTCTTTCCGTGTCCACAGTTACTACTAACTTTTCTTCGAATCTTTCTTTGAGCAAGTGCTCTGGTTGACGCCGCCGTTTTGTTTAATCATTATTACATCAGAGAAAACAAACTGTTGCCCAAAAGGTGAGTAATTTTGTCGCGTGGCTTCTGATCGCGCTGAAGTGTAAGAGTCAACAGGCAGGCACTACTACTACTCGGACCGCTCTGTTCAGTGTGACTGCCACCGCACTGAAATCAAGTTCAAAGCGGTTTCAACCGCAGGGGAGCTGCAATAAGTGCCCCATTCAGGCCAAAACAGCCGCCACAGCGATAACGTGGAAGGCGAAACAACATTAGCAGCCGCTCCACGCACCAAACGAAGCAGCTTGGAAGCAAAAGCTGAAACGTAAACGTGTCAAAATACATGAGAGACGAGACATGGTGTATGCGTGTGTGTGTGCGTGTGTAGGTATGCGTGTGTGTTGGTGTGTGAAGCAAATAGCCAAATAAACGCATGCACAAAACGTAACAGGCGTAAAAATGGCAGCAGTGAATGGCAAATATGTGGAACAGCTGCTTGTGTCGGCGTCGCCGGGTGAAATCCAAATGTGAAAGGTATATAGAGATGAGCAGCCGTTGAGGCACATACTTAACATCCTGTTACTGCGAACTGTGATTTTGCAGGATTTTGAAGGAAACTATATTTCTTGAATTTCACTATAAACGAACCACCTGGTTCTATTTAAATTTGTTGACTGTTTTTCAATAGGAACTGTTTATTAATTTAGTTTTTGAACTATTTTGCTTGGGTGTGTGTTTCACAATCTGCTGCAAACCTGCGATTAGTCACAGGAGAATCATTTGCTCATCTCTGATATGAGACTTTATTGGCGACATGACGGCGTGAAAACGCCTGCCGCGACTAACAACTGTTTCTATGCATGAAAATTGCGGTTTACAATCGTTGAAATACAAAAAATACACACAAATGCAGCAGCGAAAGCAGCACATGCGATTGTCACTATTGCCGACGCTGCACACCGCACATTGAGGTTATGTGTTGGAGGCGATAATAACCTAGCAATTGCAGACTTTTCCTTTTCTTTACTGACATCGGGGTCGGGGGAAGTGGGCGGGGAGCAGGTAAACTCGGCCAACAACAATGGCAAGCGACTTGTCTTTGTTACATATACAAATGCAGGCGTCAATGTGACGTCACAGAGGAAAAGTTCAATGCGCCAAAGCAGTTAGAAAGCTGCCGCCCCCACCTCCACCTCCCTGGGGATACTCTTAGGCTATTTACCATTGTTTGCGATTTTGTCTGTCGCACTGAGGTTCTCGATTGGTCCCGCTGCCGCCGTCGAAGGCGTGGTTGCCGGCGAGCCCGGAGCGGGCGAGGCTGAGTTGGAGGCGGCGGCCGACGAGGATCCCGCTTGTGCCTCCGCAGGTCCCGCTGCTGATGCTGTCGCTGCTGCTCCGGCCGCTACCAAGGCATTTGTTGATCCCCCGCTGCCGGTGGAGTCCGGAGTTGTGGCTGGTGTGGCTGATCCCGACCCTGAGCCAGCTCCAGGTGGCTGGGTGTCCGCTGGCGGCGGCGCTTCTCCCTCTGCTTGCGCCGATACTACAGCCGCCGTGCTGGCAGGGCCGCCGTAGCTGAAGCTCGGCACGAACTCCACTGCGTTCACGTTCAGCGTGGAGAATTTTGTGGACAGATCCGAGTTTTCTTGAGCGGCCATGGTTCCTGCTTTCAAATATGCCCAATGAAAAATCTCGCACTTTTTTCACGCGACACACTTTCGCCCTCCTTCAACTTCTGCTTCTTCTTCACGCTGCGTCCACTCACAAGCACACGCGGTCGGGAATGGCACAAAAACACACGCCTTTCGTTGATTCGCGAGCAGAGAGGCGGGGGGCTTAAGCCAGACTATAAAGCTAGAATAAATAACTAAAAATAACTTTGTTGCCTTGATAGAAACTAATTAACTATTTTGCACGATAGTTCCAGGACTGACCACTTTCTGTTGGCGACAGAAGGAGTAGCTTTTCCGGCAATCTAACCTTTGTCTGCAGGCCGTGTGTACCGGTTCGGGTAAGTGACTCTTTTGTCGTGTCCAGGTGTAATTTGAATACCTGTCAAGTAAATATATTCCTGTGATTGAAATATCTTTTATATTATACGTTTGAAGCGCCACGCATAGAGACAAAGATTGATTATCATCGATATTATTTGGTATCGATATGCCACAGTTCGCAGGCACAAGCTCACCGGCTTCATAAAGTGTAATGGTCTTATAATACTATACACGAGTAATTGTCGAAGGCTTGCAGTAAGAGCTTTTAGTCGATGGTTATACTTTGCAGATGTAAGTTGGCAAATGCGACCTAAATTAAGCGTCATCTCAGATATAAGAGATGTTATGAGACCATTGTAGTGACGAATTCTAATTGAATATCGCACAAAAATATCGACGTGTTTTTCAACTACCTTGTACAAGAATGATATATGCAAGTACATTCAAAAGTTGCGGGTGTAAAACAAGGAGGGGTGTGTTAATGAAACAACAGAATAATAATGTCAATCCAACATCTATATTATTTCGCCAGTCCAAAAAACTTCACCTCACAAATACCTTTATTCTCAAACATTAAAATATGTATCGATGTTTTATTTACGTTAAATCGGTATATAATGGTATATTTTATCAATTTTATCAATCTACTAAATTTCATTTTCAACGGTATATAGAAATCCAATAAAAGCAAGTATTTAGAATAGGCCAGTCAAGTAAAAAATTGATTCATCAATCGTATAAAATTATGTGGGCATGGCTAAATTTTCTATATAGCTTGTAATATTCGACGGAAGATCAAAAACGAGGAATATGTAAAATAGAACTTGAATTCGTCAGTATATATACGGTATATTTTTCAAATGAGATGGTATGTTTTGGTATATTTCTGAGAGTCGGGCGGTATATTTTATGTGACCTCGGTCACACTGTGGGACGCCATTTTCTCAAAGAAAAAATTGTGAACAGGCTGTCAGACGCGTTTACATTTTTGGAATATTTATAATTTTATAAGTGATCCTATTAATCTAAACAATAATGAGCAACGGCGGCAGTGCTGGGGGGCTGGGCGGCACCCGTCCTCCACCACGCATCGATGGCATGGTGTCACTGAAGGCAAGTACAAAAATAAGTAATTCGCCGCGAACAAAATGGCGGCCGGCTGCGTCAGACCAGACAACGTTGTCCGGGTTATCTAACCTCTCACTTTTTGCATATAAAAATAATTGGCATTTAATATTTTCAGGTCGACAATCTCACATATCGCACGACTCCAGAGGACTTGCGTCGCGTCTTTGAGCGTTGCGGAGAAGTCGGTGATATTTACATACCGCGCGACCGCTACACACGTGAGAGCCGAGGCTTTGCTTTCGTGCGGTAAGTTTCCCCCAACGGAGAAAGGGGCTTTCTCTTTAAAATTCTGGCGGTTATCTTCTTGCATTTCTTGCTACAAAATATATGCACATTACCCTTATGTTCGTATTCCCAGCAATATGAGATGCCAGATAAAATGTGTTCTCTTGCAACTGTTGCCTACCAAAACCCTGCTAGCCAACATACTGCGAATGCTACAATAAATTCTATCAATAGGTTTCATTCGACATCATCTCCGCATTATTCGCTATCCTCGAAGATGTCTCAGCTACATTCTGGACATTTTCTTCAGCCACAATGCCAGAAAAACTGTGTTCTCTTGCAACTGTTGCCTACCAAAACCCTGCTAGCCAACATACTGCGAATACCACAAGAACTCCTGTCTATATGCTTCATCCGATATCATCTCTGCATTATCCGCTATCCTTGAAAATGTTTCAGCTTCCATTCTGGACATTTTCTTCAGCCAAAATGCCAGAAAAACTGTGTTCTCTTGCAACTGTTGCCTACCAAAACCCTGCTAGCCAACATACTGCGAATACCACAACCCAGCTGGATTTATGTCTAAATGAATAGATATATGTGATCATTTCTAATATTTAAATTTCTCCCATCTGCAGGTTCTATGACAAACGTGATGCTGAGGACGCACTGGAGGCAATGGATGGTCGCATGTTAGATGGCAGGGAGCTCCGTGTCCAGATGGCTCGTTATGGCCGTCCCTCGTCGCCCACTCGTAGCAACGGTCGTCGCGGCGGAGGGTCTGGTGGTGGTGGCGGAGGAGGTGGTGCTGGCGGTGGAGGTGGTGGTGGAGGCGGTCGTCGTCGCTCGCGTTCCCGTTCACCTATACGCCGCCGTTCGCGTAGTCCACGTCGTCGCTCTTACTCGCCGCGGTCGCGCTCTCAGTCGGCGGCCAGCCATTCGCCTGAGCGTCGCACCAAGTTCTCGCGCAGTCCAGTGCGCGGCGAAAGTCGTAATGGGATCGGAGCATCCGCCTTAGCTGTTGGAGCCTCCAGAAGTCGTAGTCGCTCTTAATTATCCACGTTCCAATTGGTGCGAGGTGAGTGCGAAATGGCTTTAATGGATGGAATTTATCTTTAATCCGTATTCATCTTTGCTTTGCAGTTTTTTACTCGCTCAAAAGACAGAGATCCCGATCATGGATCTTGCTCTACATCCTGTCATGCTGTACCAGAACAGCAGGTATACAAACAAAAAAATTGAACAGTCTTACACATTACACAACTATTTATAGAAAACGTATTTTAAGTTTTGGCAAGGAAAACAATTAGAGAACACGCACTATAATGTTCAGGATGAGATCCCCACCTCACCAGGTGGGCTCCCGATACGTTTGTTCTTAATGCGCCCATCCCATACCGCAAGAGAGGTGTTCTAGGGATTTTGATATACTTGGTAGCATTTAGTTATTTTTGGCAATTGGCCAATTGTGTAGTGCTTCATTAACAAGACAAAATAAAACTCAAAATAACTCGGCTACGAAATTCCCGGAAGTAAAATACAAAGAAGATAATGAGACAAGAGAATGAATGAATATTAAAGGAGAAACAGTTTGATCCCTCTCTCTGTTTGTTTCGTTCCGTTCCGTTTGTGTTGCTCGTTTCGTTCGTTCGTTCTTTGTTTAAATTTAACAAACAAAACTTATTAACCAGCTTCTCCCACTCATTCTACACATTTATTATATATGCAGGCAAATTGGTGTGTGGCAGTGTTGCGGTTGAAAGATAATGTTATGGTTATTGCGAGGGAGGAGAGGAGAGATCAGATCAGATCAGCAGAGAGGCATCAGAGCATCTTCTTCTTCCCCCGTCCAGCGCTAGCAGAGACAACACGACACGAGAGCGGACATCGCGTAGCTGTTGCTGTTGCTGCTGCCGTTGCCGTTGGCGTTTCCTGTCAGCCGCTGTCGCCGCCCCGCCTCCGCTGCTGCTACCGCTGTTGCTGTTGCTGCTGCTGCACTCGAGATCCAGAGCAGAGTGGGAGAAAAAGGGATATATAGACTATTTCTTTGGCTGTTTGCCGTTTCCCGGTTCCGGTTTCCTGTTACTTCACTTCTCTCGTCCCGTCGTTTGTTGCTGGTTGCTGGTTGGCGTTGTTGGTGTTTTCCTGTCTGGTGTTGCCGCTTGGCGTTTGGTGGGCGTCCATTTTAAGTTTAGGCGAAAACATTTCCAGCAAAACTACCACGGTATCGCAATGGACTCTGCAAATACAGGAATCCCTAAACCACCTGTGGCCTGGACTTCTCGGATCTCGTAGATCAGCGCGGTAAGTGCCTAACATAACGAAAACTAATATTTAAACTTGCAGCTTAAAAAAATAATGAATGAAAACGAATTCATCTATCCCTACTGTTTTTTTCTTTTGGAAAGAGAGTAAACTTGTTTTAAACGATTTTGAATTGAATTGCGGCTGAAGATTAATCAAAACTACAAGTATTGCAGTGGGCGGGAATGACTATGTATATTTGCACATTAATTACAAGCATTCGTTCCAATAAACTAACCTGACTTTCGGCTTTTAATCCATTTAAAATTATTAGTTCAATCATAATTTTAACAAACGATTCAAGTTTAGTGATTTAGCTGTTCTTTTTTTTTTTTTGAAATTTTCCTTGTTATCAGATTGCGAGAGATAAGGTGCGAGGAGTCCAAGTGACTGCTCATCCAGGAAGAAGCGTTCATCTAGAGCATCTGATTTTTGCGTCCGCTGAGGTGGCATCATGAACAGTTGCAGTTGCAGCTGTTGACGGCGACAATATACCATGCATGTCCTCGCTGACATCACTTACGGAGTTGTGTCTAACACCCGACGAGTTTCTCGCGGATTGCAGACGGCTGCACTTTGATGATAAGACTTCCCTTACGACCACATATGGTTCTACTGCTGCTACTCCTCCGACTCAAAAACCAATCAAACCATCTACTCCATCTGCTCCTCCGATCCCATAGTCACCTGGCTGCAGACCAAGTGGACCAACATTGTGATCAGTGGGCACGTCGTCTGGTCTGGCGCACCGGAAACATACTGCAACCCACAATCAAAAGCAAACGGAAGAAAGACGCTGCGAGACTGTAAATTTTCATGTAATAAATATTCATCGCAATGCGACGAAGTAGGCATTTCTCACCTCCTGGCCCCACCGCGTGTCACGACCCGTTTCCAACGGCCTCGAGCAGGGCAGGCGGGTGTTTTATTGACTTAACATTTGGCAGGGCAACCGAGAGGCACATCAGAGATTCAGTCTACAAGCTGCTCTGCTTTGTTCAGTGTTACATACTATATATATCAGTTCAAAATTCAGTTGATAAAAAGAAAAAGAATTATTCTAGCATCATGATAAAGTACACGACGGTGCAGCTGCGCAATGACTCGTACGAGCCGGATCTGCGCTCGGAGGGCACCTATATCTGCCAGTTTCCAAAACCCCCACCGCCGCCGCCCTTTGGCGACACGGGCACCTGGCATGGACATCTGGAGCCCCATGAGCGTCTGTTCTACCACCAGACAATGAACTCGGTGCGCTACAGCAAGCGTTATCGTGGTAACCCGAATATACCCAAGGATTCGCTGGACTTTCAGCTGCAATCGCGCTACGATCATAGCCGGGAGTGCTTCCCGGAGAAGGTGGACTCGGTGCTGCAGCGCGAGACGTGCACGGCGATCTGTAGTTGGTCAGCGCCTGGCGGGGCAAAGGAGGTCGGTGCCAAGTATCAGACATTTAGGGTTTTGCGCAATACGCGCTTTATTCGCCGGAAACAAGAGGACGCTTTGGGTCATCCGCTTCGCATTGGTAAGTGTCCGCGCCATATTTCCATAAACTAAACTAATTCGTGTCTTCCTCTACAGGCGGCTGCAAGGAGAAGATTCATCCGCATAGCGTCAAGCTCATCTGCAGCGGCGTTCACAATCAATTGGTCAACAATGGCTTCTCACGCCAGACCTCAGATGGCAACTTCTTCCGTTATTAGCTCCTCCTCCTTCAATCAAAAGGGGAAGGCGGGAATTGTGTTGTATAACTTTATATATAACTGTATAACTTTATTGAAAATTAAATTTTGACAAGGAAGCAGCCCCATAAAGCAACGTCACGCAGTCGCTTCCTCCAGCTTGGGCTGCTTGGGGAGATGTGCCTCTGCCACCTCCTCTTCTGCTTCCACCTGTTCCTCCTCTTGTGGCCCCACTACCTCCTGTGACGTTTTATGGCGCTGCTTCTTGTTCTGGTTGCGATAGCTTTTTGGCAGTTTATTTTCTCCAATCCTGAAAAAGCAGAGAATAAGTCTACAATATATTCGAAGAGCTTTAGAGGGATGGGCTTACATGATGGTAGCCCTTGTGCCCGGGCCCCAGTGTGGCGCGGGGTTGGTTTGGAAGCGTGAGAGCGCCGAGCGGCGACTCTTTGGATTGGCCGCGGCATGCAGCTCGTCGAACTCGTAAACCCTGGAGCAGGGCTGCGACAGTATGGCCTGCAAGGGAGTACCTGGAATCATCCTTTCCGGCCGCACTGGATGCCGCTTGCTCCAGCAGCGCAGAATGTCCCACAGAACGGATGGTGGGGCATCTGTTTTCAGCGAGTTCTTCGAAGCATGTGAGTAGGACACACGATAGCCGGCATGCAAAAGGGCGGACCTGAACTTCAGCATGGGCACAATTTCCAGCTTTAGCACGGAGCACAGCTTGTCGGGTGTGTAGTACAGTGGGACATCGGACAGTTCTTCCTGAACCACGGATAGGACGCCCACGATGCGTCGTTGCGTGCCGAGCGCACTTAGGGGTGTCTCCTGCACTGCATCAAGCAAGTCCTTAACAAAGTCCGGGTTGTGTAGGGGTGCCGACCAGATGGGGCCGCCCAGGTGATGCCTGTGGCAGCAGTGCTCGCATTGGGAGTTCACCGCCGGACCCGTTGGGATGCCATACTTGAGCTGCTGGGGATTGCCGGCCGTGGGATTTGGTTTGGTGATGCCCAGGGGCTGGAGCGTGTACGTATCGCAGCCTGTGCACTGATACAGCCAGGACTGTTTGCTCATGGACAGCTTGCAATGGGCCTGGCCCACATGCACACGCACGAAGATACGCACGTAGAAGTCCGCCGAGACGCTCAGCAGAGGCTCAATGTACTTGCCATGCCTGTTCGCATGACTCTCTATGCAGTGCAGCAGGATACGCAGGGCCATCTCGTGGCAGCACTTCATCCGGAGTGGCACCGATCCGTACTTCACGTAGCAGGCCTCCGGGGCGTTGCCGGCTAACACAGCCATGTCGGTGGCCGTGACCAGGAGCAGGCCACCATCTACCAGGCACTGCATGGCGCCGTCTAGAAAGCGATTCGGACAGCCGTAGGGATCGAGATCAACGGCATCGAAGCGTTTCTCCTGAGCGGTGGACAGATACATCAGCGTCCTGCAATGGAATTACGATTATTACAAAAGGTTGGCAGACTCTGATTCGCTTGGTTCTTACATGGCATCCGCATGGCTGGCCTCGATCAGCGACTCCACTTTGTTGTGCTGCACATTGGCGTTGATGGACTGGACGGCCTGACGCGACAGATCGTTGGCCACTATCTGACGGACACCGGCTATCTCCTGGGCATATCGTATACTGCGCAGTCCCGTCGCAGCCAAAGCCTCCAGAATCCGCAATCCATCGGCGTACTGTGTGCCTGCCACGTACGTTACGGGCGTAGGAATCGGCGGAGTAGCCTCCTCCTCGCCGTGCACCTGCTTGCGTTGCTTTTTAAGCGCCTTCTCGCATCGCTCCTTCGACAGACGCTGCTGGTAGACGTTCAGAACGGCGATGCTCAGGTCTCGATTGAATTCCTGCACCGGATTGTAGAAGACATTGCCGCCAGACACGATCTCGGCGTGGCGCTCGCGGATAACGTGCTCATTGGGATTCTTCGGAACGGCATCTTGCAATAGGACATGTTTTTCCTCAACAACCTGATGCTTTTCTTCGTCAATTTCCATTTGTTCATCCACGTGTGGCGGATTTATCGTTAAAATATACCGTCTGACCCTCAGAAATATACCAAAATATACCGTTTAATTTTAAAAATATACTGACGAATTAAAGGGATACTTTACATATTCTTCGATTTTGAGGCGCGCCAAATAGAAATTGTTTGAAAGTGAATGAACCAACCAAAAGCCCTCGCAAAGTGACAGTTTTTAAATAAATCGGGTATAGGGTATACCCTATCCATAAATATGCAGTTCACAGTTAACAAATATGTAGTTACCGCGTCGTTACCATGTTAAAAAGAGACATTTTTCGTGACCTACTTTGTTTAAATCTAATTTTATGAACAATCATATAAAAGGAGTCCTTAAAAATTGTAGAAAATTTGATCAACAATCGAAACAAATTATGTATACAGGGCTGAGGGTTCTAGCCAGCTAGTAATATTCAACCGAATATCAAAATTAAGGAATACTTATGATATGACGCGGCGGTAGACGAACGCCAGAGTCGAAAATTCTGGGAGCCCTGTTGAAAGTTAATTCAAAACCGATGTCACAGCTCCCCATAGAGATTACGAATAGTTGAATCCTTCTGAGAGATATATTACCACGGATAAGAGACCCGAGGCTTAAATCATCACTTTTCCGTATCTTTCGCCGCTCTGGTAATTCTAGGTGCTGCCGAATCGTTACTGCATCCACGATCGCGTGCATCGCGCCAGCAGTTTGTTGTTTGTACCCCTATTGATCTTTTCCATTGACTATATTTTCTTGGTTCTTCCTTTATAGCTACAAACTGCTATGCCGCGATCCCCTACTCTTACCCCGCCAGGTAAAGTTATGAAACTATTATTTATTCATTTACTTTATTTATCTCTTCGTTTCATTTTAGCAGTTCCGCCCCTCCGGTGGCCAGGAATACCTTTTGCGTGCCCGCGGACACCGATATGCCGACCATCGTTTACCAGAGACTTCAAAATTCTGCTATACCGGTTCATTTGAGCGAGTGTGCGCTAGATGACGGCTGTCCACTCCAGGCGCCCGACCCGCTGACATCGCGAACTCCCCCCGCCGGATTCTGCGAGCGGGGCAACGTTGCCATGATGCCACGATGCTCCTCTCGGGACATGATTCCTGCGCGCAAGGCTGTGGTCTTTGAGTCCAGCCATTGCCATGGTCCTCTTCCTTGCGTCCCACGGTACCTACTCCGCGGGTGATTCCTCCGAAGCTCCTCGTCCGTTCTTGAGTTCCAAGGGATATGTTCCTGGCTGGATTGTGGCAACCACTGGCTGTCTTGCTGCTGGCCATAGACATTATGTCGCTGCTATATCGCTATGGGCTTCAGTTTCGAGACGCGTAAGTAAATCAGTATATAATTGTATATACATATATATTAAAATATGTATATCTTCCTTCATAGAGGACTTATTTGCCCACGCCAGACGGAATCCAAGTCAGACAGAATCGTAATCCAGCAGGACAGAAGCGCTCCTTTGCAAGAGCCCAAACCTAAATAGCTGCCGCATCTTTTGACCTGGCCATCGACAACTATCTCAAGGACTTTGGCCATGGCAACCAAGGAGCAGCTGCGCGGTCTACTAGACTCTAGATAGATCTCGTTGTTGTTAGGTTTAAGGATACATACATACATATGTACCTCTATACATTTAGATAGTAGATATAAATGTAATCAACTTGTTTATTTATTTATACTAAGTTAAGTTATGATGAATAAAACTATTGAATAATCATCCTTGCTGTATCCTGTATCGGGGAAACTATCCCAACTACAAAAAGGCGTGAAAGCTAGCGGAGAAAGCTAAGTACTTTTGATTGGGCAAAATGTCCTTGATCCTTGATAAGGACTCCATAAAATCAGGGACGATTTTCCGATCACAGGAAGCCGTCGCACGTCCCGATCGGGCCACAAAAAGCCGAGAAAACTAAATATACGTTGTTGGAGTCCTTACGGAAGGATCAAGGACATTTTTCTGATCACGGGGGGCCACAAATAACGGAGAAAGCAAGTATATACATATGTCTGGAGAAAATATCCTTGATCGTTGGTCCTTGAAAAGGACTTCATAAATTCAGGGACATTTTTCCCAGCACGGGAAGCCGTCGCATGTCTCGATCGGGCCTCAAATAACGGAGAAAACAAAACTGGCTTGTAACTGGCCTTAAAAATGTAGTTCATGAAATCCCCAATGTGGGCGCCACCGTACAAAAAAAAAAACTCGCATGAAATGTCCAAAATCTGGATGGAATACCAGGCGAACAGGAATCAGCAGAAGGTCGATGACT
This sequence comes from Drosophila miranda, assembly GCF_003369915.1. Lineage (NCBI taxonomy): Eukaryota > Metazoa > Arthropoda > Insecta > Diptera > Drosophilidae > Drosophila > Drosophila miranda. The sequence continues at coordinate 25,532,989 of NC_046677.1, forward strand.
TTTTAAAATTTTGAGCCCCCTAAAGTATGCTGCGATATTTTTTTTTGGCAATTGCTGCAATTGCTTGCTACCGATTCTGTTCGCCTGGTATCCCATCCAGATTCTGGCGAGTTAAGCCAGCTACAAGCCAGTTTTGTTTTCTCCGTTATTTGAGGCCCGATCGTGCGCCGGCTTCCCGTGCTCGGAAAAATGTCCCTGATTTTATGAAGTCCTTTTCAAGGACCAACGATCAAGGATATTTTCTCCAGACATATGTATATACTTGCTTTCTCCGTTATTTGTGGCCCCCCGTGATCAGAAAAATGTCCTTGATCCTTCCGTAAGGACTCCAACAACGTATATTTAGTTTTCTCGGCTTTTTGTGGCCCGATCGGGACGTGCGACGGCTTCCTGTGATCGGAAAATCGTCCCTGATTTTATGGAGTCCTTATCAAGGATCAAGGACATTTTGCCCAATCAAAAGTACTTAGCTTTCTCCGCTAGCTTTCACGCCTTTTTGTAGTTGGGATAGTTTCCCCGATACAGGATACAGCAAGGATGATTATTCAATAGTTTTATTCATCATAACTTAACTTAGTATAAATAAATAAACAAGTTGATTACATTTATATCTACTATCTAAATGTATAGAGGTACATATGTATGTATGTATCCTTAAACCTAACAACAACGAGATCTATCTAGAGTCTAGTAGACCGCGCAGCTGCTCCTTGGTTGCCATGGCCAAAGTCCTTGAGATAGTTGTCGATGGCCAGGTCAAAAGATGCGGCGGCTATTTAGGTTTGGGCTCTTGCAAAGGATCGCTTCTGTCCTGCTGGATTACGATTCTGTCTGACTTGGATTCCGTCTTGCGTGGGGAAATAAGTCCTCTATGAAGGAAGATATATTTTAATATATATGTATGTATATACAATTATATACTGATTTACTTACGCGTCTCGAAGCTGAAGCCCATAGCGATATAGCAGCGACATAATGTCTATGGCCAGCAGCAAGACAGCCAGTGGTTGCCACAATCCAGCCAGGAACATATCCCTTGGAACTCCAGAACGGACGAGGAGCTTCGGAGGAATCACCCGCGGAGTAGGTACCGTGGGACGCAAGGAAGAGGACCATGGCAATGGCTGGACTCAAAGACCACAGCCTTGCGCGCAGGAATCATGTCCCGAGAGGAGCATCGTGGCATCATGGCATCGTGGCCCCGCGTGCAGAATCCGGCGGGAAGTTCGCGATTTCAGCCGGTCGGGCGCCTGGAGTGGACAGCCGTCATCTAGCGCAAATGAACCGGAATAGCAGAAGTTTGAAGACTCTGGTAAACGATGGTCGGCATATCGGTGTCCGCGGGCACGCAAAAGGTATTCCTGGCCGCCGGAGGGGCGGAACTGCTAAAATGAAACGAAGAGATAAATAAAGTAAATGAATAAATAATAGTTTCATAACTTTACCTGGCGGGGTAAGAGTAGGGGATCGCGGCATAGCAGTTTGTAGCTATAAAGGAAGAACCAAGAAAATATAGTCAATGGAAAAGATCAATAGGGGTACAAACAACAAACTGCTGGCGCGATGCACGCGATCGTGGATGCAGTATCGATTCGGCAGCATCGGCAGGTTTTTTGAACTTTTGCTCTCTCAAATCGTCCTTCCGTGCATCATTTATTCTAATGGATTGCATTTAAATCCTTTTCGCTCGGTCACTTTCAAGCAATTTCATTTTGGTGCTCAAGTTTGGTGGGACTTTTTGGGATTTTCCCTATGGGATTTTTCCTCGCCACAATGTCCTTTTTCAGCTCAACAATGTCCATACATTCCATACTCACTTACGTTTTTTACGTTGCTGGCAACATTGGCAAGACTCATGTGCCGAGAAATCGAGCAGCATTGTCCCTAAACATGGCGCGGATCTCTATACCCTGGAAATGGATATTATAGAATTCAGAAAATGTTTGTCATCTCAAGTTCCAATATATGTAGAAACTAGTCAGTCTCTGTATTGAAGCTATTTCAATTATTGCAACTTATTGTCTTCTTACAGAGCCTAAGAATAGGTATCATATCAACCTGAGAAAAGGTCTTTATAAATTACGTTTTAAAAGAGCTTAAAAACAGCATCCTCCTAATTAACTAATGACAATTAACTAATTGACAATCTACAAGTAAGAAATTACGTATTATTCCATACTTGCCACTGTTTTTTGTTGACCTTTTTTGTTTAAACCTTATTTTCGACACAATACAATAAAAACCAACGTACTTAAAAGTAGATTATCTTGTAGAAAATGTTTTCATCAATGTCATAAAACTATGTAGGCAGGTCTGGTAGATCTATATAACTAGTAATACTCGACGGAATATCAAAAAGGAGGAATATGTATAATACAACTTGTAATGCGTCAGTATTTTTACGGTATATTTTTAAAATGAGACGGTATATTTTAGAAGATTTCTGAGTACATTCTATCGGTGAATCCCACTGGTCACACTGCTATGAGCTAAAAAAGTAAATTTTAGTGATAAAATTGCAATAAAAAAACGAAATAATAGTTAGAATTAAGACAGGAAAGCACTCAATATTTGCTTTGCCAAGGCGCGGGTAAATATAACAGAGCAATAACATAGACGAAAAGGAAAACAGAAAAGTCCTCAAAATGGTGAGTAATAGCCGAGATATGAACAACACAACAAAAAAAAGGCCAACAAAAGATCAGTTATTGTTCCTCCGCCCCATAATCAAGACTTTCGCGTACGATATATATATACCACCGATGATGGTAGCTCTCAATCGAAACGATGCGAGTGCAGCGGTGGTATAGGGGCGGCAGCCTGTGACCTAAAAGAATGCCCATATATGGTAGTCGTGGCTGGCTCCTACGTTTACCGGTCGCGTCGCACTCATCCCCACAGGGGATTACGTTTGCGGAGGTTATCAGCATTCGGCAATGACTCAATTTTATCGACTCGACTAATTAAGTTTCTCTTTTTCGCGTCTCTTTTGTTTTCTTTAGTCGGAAATGCAAATGGACTGCGCTTTGGATTTGATGCGCCGACTGCCGCCGCAGCAGATTGAGAAGAACCTTATTGACCTGATCGACTTGGCTCCAGATTTGTGTGAGGATCTGCTCTCGTCCGTGGATCAGCCGCTCAAAATAGCCAAAGATAAGGAGCATGGAAAGGACTATCTGCTGTGCGACTACAATCGAGATGGTGACTCCTACCGATCGCCCTGGTCGAATTCATACTACCCCCCACTGGAGGATGGCCAAATGCCCTCGGAGCGCCTACGTAAACTAGAAATTGAGGCCAACTACGCCTTTGATCAATATCGAGAGATGTACTACGAGGGTGGTGTATCCTCCGTATATCTGTGGGACTTGGATCATGGGTTTGCCGCTGTGATACTCATCAAGAAGGCTGGTGATGGTAGCAAAATGATTCGTGGCTGCTGGGACTCCATACATGTGGTGGAGGTTCAAGAGAAGACCACAGGAAGGACTGCCCACTACAAGCTCACCTCCACGGCCATGCTGTGGCTGCAGACAAACAAGCAGGGATCGGGTACCATGAACTTGGGCGGCTCACTGACACGTCAGACGGAGCAGGACGCCAACGTCACTGACTCGTCGCCGCACATTGCCAACATTGGCAAGATGGTGGAGGAGATGGAAAACAAAATACGAAACACACTCAACGAGATCTACTTTGGCAAGACCAAGGACATTGTAAATGGGTTGCGCAGCACACAATCGCTGGCCGATCAACGCCAGCAGGCGGCCATGAAGCAGGACCTGGCCGCGGCAATACTGAGGCGCAACGTCAAGCCCGAATCGAACTGAGAACTGAGCGGCTGAAGGCGGTATCAACACCAGCATTAGGCGTGGCCCACCCGTTCAATGTGGCCTCCTCATAATTCAATTTCAATATACACCTACCATAGCCCGATCTATACGTTACCTTTGAATACTGATTTATGATTGGATGTAAAAATATGTGAATTAGCCCAATTGCTGTACACGAAATATTACCCGAATGCTATACAAACCATAATACACATTTGGGTAATATTTCGTAGATTAGAGTCGTTAAATTCCCTAATACTTACACCCTTTCCAGAACAGATCACTATTTTGGCTGCGTATACTTTGGGCAGCAGAAGCAGACAAACAAACTAAAATATTAAATACGCATTTCTAGGCAGTAAATTTGTTAAATGAGAGAAATTGTTAAACCAGATACATATTAATGTAAATTGCCCGCCCGTTTCACACTGTCTCCCACACCCTCACCCACACCTAGGCTCCCATCCATACAGTATAACATGGTTGTTGCGCTCCACATTTCACACTTCAGCCAAAACGCCAACTTCGCCGCCCTCAAGACAGTATCTATAAGTATTTGTATCTTATTTGTATAATGCATATTTGTATCGAAGTCGCGGCAAATGAATTTTCTCTTGGCTCCCAACAATACATTTCATTTGCCAGCAGCCTGTTCTTAACTCTTCCGCGAATAAATCATGTGTTTTATAAATTGTATTGTGACTTTTTGACTGTGTGTGTGTATTTTAACAATAAGGAGCTCGAAGCATAAATATTTACTAAACTCGCTATGTATTTGTATTAACTGAGAAAATGCACATTATACCTTACCTTTTCTTTACTTAATATTTTTTAAAGAAACATTTCAAAGGCAAAGGAGAAATTTTATACAGAAAGAAAACAAATAAATATTGAAACATATTTGTCGCCTTATCACTGCTGGATCAGTCATTCTGTCGGGGGGTGGGACTTACCACGAGATAGCCCAGATATGCGCTGCATTCTGATAAGGGCAAAGTGATACAAACATTCCGATTTTTTGTATATGGCTACCTTCATTGCATACAATACGATTAAATTTATTTATGAAAAATCGTAAACTGTTCTACCAATAAAAATTGTATTTAAATACGATTAGGTGTGTGTGTGTGTGTGTGTGTGTGTCTGTGCTTATACAAATATCTGCAAATGTATTTTAGTTCCAGTAAAAGTGTTTACCCGATGACGTAGCTTGTGCTTTTATCATAAGTACCATTACAGAATACATTTATATATATATCGTTTATTTTTTTGTGTTACCAGCTATTTACAAAGAGGCGAGGGACATCAATATATATATACACATATATGTATATATGTACTTACACGTTAGCAATTGTATTCAAGTAATCAAAAGTATCGTTCGAAATGGTTTTCAAGGTTCATAAATTAAGTGTCTGTCGCATAGATATCTACAACTTAGGCTAGGTATTACGAATAAGCTAGATTTATTTAGAGGGAGAACGTGTGAATAGAGTAACTACGATTACATACAATATTTTACACCGGCCCAGAAAGCTTGGCTGAAAAAGCAAACACAATTCATAGTGTAGTCGTCGTCGGACACAGCCAATTTCAATACACTTGAGGGTTTTATCGTAAGTGGGGAAGATCAGATCAGCAGCAGTGGAGCTTCAAAAATTTTGTCCAGCAATTATCATTATTTCTCCCTTCTTCAGCTTGCCTTGTTCTCTCGTTCTCAAATTGAAATAAAAATACAATACATATTTCGGATGTAGATTGTGCAACAAAAATATGCTAAAAGTCTCTTAGTTCCAGCGAAAGTCTCGGCTTATTGCATTTTGGAAACTTCGAACTTAGTATTGATGATTTCCTCATCCGAGTCTAGCACGGGCAGAGCGGAATCAGCCATCGATGAGGGTATATTCTCCTCAACCCAACGCAAATCGTCCTCTTCAGTGGTTGTGGCTGTGCGCGAATTTGTCGATGTCTTCGGCGTGCCATTCTGACCGCGCATTTTAACGCCATAAGTATCAGCTACAAACTGATCCTCCTCATCTGTATGGTAAGAATCAAGCGAATTAGCTTTATGGGGTATTTCATTTAGAATGACTTACCCTCTTCATCCTCGTCCTCGGGACTGTCCAGGAGCGGTGTGAATGCATAGCGTTGATTGTTATTTGTCGGTCGCCATAGTATCATAATAACCAGCAACAGCACTGAAAACAGCATGTGCCAGAAGCCCGTATCGATCCAGATATCACGCCAACCCTAAGTGAGGCATGAATATATGTGTTAAAATATTGCCCATGGCACTCTCATGCTAACCAACAACTCACAGGCGTACAGTTCTCAGTTCTACGCAAACGCAACGCAAACAGCATGAAGATGACGGAAGCGATAACGGCAAAGATCAACGTGTTGGTGAAATGCCTATAGAGCGATAGCTTCACCATGTTTCTAAAATATAAATAGCTCAGTAAACATTCTAATAGCATAAGAATTCTAGCGTTTACCTTCTTAGCCTGAGCGTCCTGGTTGTCTGCACTAGGGAGGTGAATATCCACCAACAGATAGCTGTATCGAGAACCGCAAGAGGAATGCTGGCCACCAGCAACTCGCTACGATCACTCTTCACGTTGGTGATACGCAAATAGCTCTCCACACAGGCCAGCACAAAGTAGAGAGTACCCGCGCCCACAACCCGATGCAGCATGGGACCCAAGCGAGGTCTAAAATAATCACATTTTACTTCTTTGTACTTTGTAGTTCAAGATTTAGTTTGAATCTACTCACTTGACAATTCCAAAGCCCAGACTCATAATGATCACCAGCATTCGAGCCAGTGTACGCTTCGCACAAGATACAAATTCAGCAACCAGCTCCGCGTGTTCCACAGCCAATCCCGTATTGGTGAGAGTCTGATACTCGGCATAAAAGAAGGCCTTCTCCAGCATTCCCAGCAGTATGACGCCACCAATCCAAAACTGAATTCTCAATAGATCTCGCCATTGCGAAAACGAAACAAACAGCCAAATGATGCCAAAGATCACGTAAACAATGCACATGATCAGATAGAACTAACAAACAAGTCAAATTATTTATAAGCTAAACAAAACAAATGAAGTGATAATATCTTACTGGTAGGAATGGCCAGTCTATGGCTGAGATAAAGCCGTGCGGTCCAAGAAACTCAATGTGAACTATAGCATTGAACTGCTGATTCGCTTGTCCCGGGGCTATGTTCACTTCGATCTCGTATATGCCATCCTCCTTAACGCTGACAATCGAGTTGGTTGTGGGCTGAAAATGCAGGAAATTAGATACATTTCCCCAACTGAGCGCCTAGCATTTAATCAGCATGTGCGAACACACACCCAAACAGCGAACCAAAGAAAGGAACACGATAAGCCGACTCTGGACTGATAGCGCAAAAAATGTAAGCAAACATATTTTTTTGTGATATCCAGATGGCCAAGTAGTTGCTGTCTAGCACTTGAGCTGAGTCATGGAAAAATTACCGATAGAGGATGCTTGTTTTCCTTCATAGGGTGCTTCGGCTCCGGCGTGGACGGAACTCCTTCCGTCGGCTTGTCTCCAACCAGCACAATCAGGCCGTTGCAGGCATAGGTCTTTGTTACCTGTACGATAACATTGTTTATGCTCGAGTTCTGCTGCTGTGTGGGATTCTCCGCGATTAGTTGCAGCTAGAAAAGTACAACTATAAGTCAACGTTTCTGGGCAACAGGCATGTCAAATGGGACATGTTTACCATCCGGTCATCAAAGATGCAAGGATGCTCCGTCAGCTTAAAGGTTATTGTCAGATTTGTCTCCGCCTTGGATGTGCATCCCGCAACTAGAAGATGAAAAAATACGCAATATAGGAAACAAGGGAGGTGTAGGTTAGGGAAAAGTATTCGTCACACGTTCATATACACACGTTGCAATAATACTAACTTTGCGCGTAGATCCCGGTGTTGGCCAGAAGTGGCCGCTGCTCCCTGATATATGGAATATCCTGGAAAAATTTATCAAACAGATCATGTAGTTCGGATTGGAATATTTTCTTGGATTCTCAGAAGGATTCTTACTGCGTTAACTTGGATATCGACAATACCGGGGTCGGACTTTGCGGCTGTTCGCGAGACGATTGAAATAAGCCCCAACGCGACTACGAAAAGCGTCCACGTATTCTGCATTTTGATACCGTTTTTCTGTGCTACGTGACAATTTTTAACTTTTATGTTTGCAGAAAATCTAAATAAATAAGAATGTTATTCCTCCTAGGGATTAGAGGTGTCAAGCCATCGAGGGCACTATCGATAGTATCGATGGTTTTGCTTCTTTAAATTTTGAAAGAAGAAGAGTTGGAGTTGTCCCATCACTACATAGATTTTTTTTTAAATTTTCAAACTTGGAAGAACAGGACTTCTGTCCATGTGGAGGTGAGGTGAGACTGCTCCCGCGAAATTCATCCTTGTTTAGTGGAGTTATCCATGGTTACCTTAGTCTATTCTAATGTTTAATATAAGCATAATGGTTCTTTTTATGTGCGATAAGCGGAACAGCAGAAATTGTACACATAAGTATCGGTATTTTTGTGCGATAAGCGATATACCCACCTTTCAAACAGCTGGTGTGACATAACCTCGGACTCAAAAAATCGCTATAAAATGTTACGAAGAGTAAATAGATGTTTAAATGTATTAAATGGTATATGTTAATGCCTGTCTTTTTATATTTTAGGTACTGCCAAGTGTGCGGGTGGGTCTGCAATTAGCTAAGCCAACGTCGACGACGGTTAGAAGCAGCAGCGGCAGCGTATATGAACCGGACTACCTAGAGGTTGGATGCAACATTTCTCTTTTCTTCGAAACGTAACCGATTTGTTTGTGGATTTCAGTCACTTAAGCCGAAATTCCCGCAGTACGAAAGCCTTAATGTTCAAATCAAAGGCTATGATTATCCCCAGCTTGAGAGCTACCAACGCTTCCTCCACGGAGTGGCCGAATATCTTGATCTCGATGTGTCGGACTGCTATGCCCTGCCGCCACAGCAAACCCAAGTTCAGCGGCTGCGTCCCAATTCCACAGTCATTGAGGCCGAATACAAGTTGACTACCTACGAACGCAGCCTGCAGCTGAGCAATGTCGATGCCCCCGTCTATCCTCAGTTCCTGCGGATAGCCCAGGCTGCCTTACCCGAAGGTGTGAGCCTGACAGTGCAGGAGCACACAGATGACTGCGAGGAACGTCGCTATGTGCCCGACAGGGATCTGCTCGACCTCAAAGCAGAACTGGAGCGCATGGGTGGTGCGAGCACCAAGAAAAAGTAACTTCGCAATTTGGCAAACATTTAATGCTAAGATTTAATGAATAACCTGTGTGTGTATAGAGTATAGAGAGAACCTATGCATAAAAAACTTTCCTATTTAAAGCTTTGCACTAAGTTGGACGGCAGTAGTTACAAATGAATGGAAGACGGAAGCTCTAAGCCAAAAAGGTATAAACTTAGCAATTGCACTATGAATTATTCAATTAGACCACACCAAAGTGGACCACCTTGATGGAGGACGATGAGGAAGAGTTGGCATTTTTACTGCTGCTCTGCTTAGGATCATCCTCGCGGCGACGCGCCGGAGGCTTGGTCACATCTAAAACGAATCAATTTCTCCTTAGTTATAAGATCTTCTTTGACAACGCATTTACCTACTTGTGTTGATCGGATTGAAATCCTTTAAATAATCATCATGGGGATGACAAAGTGGCAGGCTGTCGGCCAGCTCCTTTTTCGGATTAGTCAGATGTCGTGCTACCGGTCTGGAGTATCCATTTCGCTTCGGCGGCATTGGTTTCTCCTTGCGAGGAATCTCCTGGTAAAGTGGAAAACATCAAGGTAAACATAGTACTCGTCATTAAGACGCCGCAGATCTTACCGGGACCACTGCCACTTGGATTGTATCCGAGAACTTGACTTTGTTCTTCTCAGCCGTTTGAGACTTGGCACTGGGCGTGACCGCCTCGCCGTTGACAGGCGCGGCAGCCGGATTAGACAGTATAGAGGCTGTTGGTTTCTTGAGCAGCAAGCGCTTCTGATATTCTTCACTGGACACCGTGGGCAGCATGGCGGGTATGTTGCCAGACACAAGTGGATGTTGGTAGAACTTGGGCTGGTAAGCCGCCGCTGGGGGTGGTGCATTGAGCAGACCCAGTTGTGAGCTCTGTTCAGGGATGGCTGGAGGAGGCTGAGGACGGGGCGGCGGGCTGCTGGTCATGGGTAGGCCTACCGTTTGATCTGGCACATCCTGGGACCAAACATTGCCATTCGAATGGGTGCTTTTCACTGGTGTCTGCAGATGGCTACCGCTCTTCAAGGATAGACCCGCCAAAGATGTTGTTGGAGGATGTGCTGTAATGCTTAGCTTGGGCAGTGGGGGCCTTAGCTCAGGCTTAGGTATGTTGATCTTGATCATCTCTGCATTGAACACTTTCGACTTAAACGATGGCAGAGGTGGCACATAATTCTTTAGGGCCTGCTGCTGGTTTTGCTGACCCTGGCCCGTGCGCAACAGCTCAGAGCAGGTCGACTGGGAGCAAGCGGATTCAGAGCGCAGATCACAGGTCAAGCTGAGATTGCCATTGGCACGGTCTTCCTCATGGATTATGGCAGCGGCCTGACTGAACGACACCTGAGCAAATTCGCCCAGACTGGTAATGCACTTGGTTAGATTGTACAGATCCATAAACAGATCATAGTCCGCCACATCCTGGGCGATTTCGAAGGCCTCGGCAAACAGATTTTTGCTGTGAAAAGATTGCTTTGATGAGTGCCAAGAAACAACATTGCTTGAACTGCAACTTACCGCAGCAGAAAGAAGCAAAAGCGTCGCTTCAGATCGTACACCTGATCACTAAATTCGTCCTTCGTTTCCTCGGACAGCGTGTGTGCGAAGGTTTTTAAAGCTCTGGCCATTAGCTCTATCCGCGGCCGCCGTTGATCGCCGCCGAAAAACACATAGTTGGCTATTTTGTGAAGGGTTATCAGGCACATGGCTCCATAGGTTTCCCAGTTGAGAGCTGCCAGGACATTCACGGCTCGGTCCGGCTGCTGCAGTCGCAAGTACTTATCCGCTATGACGTCCGCGGTGAGTCCGGAGTTGTGTATATCGCCTCGCATGCCAGCCCCACCAAAGGTGCGCATACAGGCCAGCGGCCCCTGCTCGTAGATCAGCAGAAGCAAGCAATCTGTCTGGGCATAGGTGTGCGTAAAGCTCCCCAAATCTGGCTTCCGACTAAAGGCAATGTTCAGCAGCGTAGGCTGTGCCACAAAGTAGTGCGAAAGGTCCAGCAGGCTCAGTGGCGTCACATTCTCGCTGACCAACTGATGGCCAATTGTAGCCAAAGCCAGGTCGAAGCACTGCAGCACAGATCGCTCATTGGCCACGCAGAGCATGGCGGAGTCACAGTGCCAGGCACACTGGTGGGGCACAATCTCGATTTGATTCACGTACTTGGTGGTCTGCAGGACGAGATCGTGCAGGCAAATGTTTTGATCGATGCTACCCAAGAAGAGCTTCTCCTGGTCGGGGCTGAAGGCGAAAGAGCAGATCTGAGCGCCCATAGGAATGGAGGTAATCGCGGTGCGTTGCATCTTTCCTGTGGCCAGCTCGTAGGAACAAATCTCGGCGCTGATTTCACCCTTGCGCGATACTTTCTGTTCCAACGTGATGATCTGGCTCTCGCTGCTTCGCAGAAAGTCCACGCATAGTGGATCGTTTTCCGACCAGCAGTAGGCCATCGATTCCAGCTGCAAACTGATAGATCGGATTGGGTGATTAATGGAGTATGCTTACAGGAGACAGGGATAACCTACCCCTTAATTTTGAACACATGAATGTTGGCACGATCCTGATCTCTGACCGTGGGTCGCCAGGGATACACCTCATTCTGCGAGGACTGCGTCCACACCACAAACAGATCGAAGCTTCCATTCACTGTTAGATGGCGTGACAGCTTACGCTCTGTGGCGCCCGGTATGATTACATGAAATATGCGCGGATCCATGTTGGCAATCTTCTCCGGCCCCTGCGACCGTGCATTGGGACGCTGCAGATGCACGACCGTCAGCTGGTTCGTATTGTAGGCCAAGACGATGTGGGAACGTGTAAAAAATGCTAAAGCCAGCGACAAAACAAAAAAGCACAAACGACAAAGCTGAATGAGCGGCTCGAACAAAACATGGAAAGAGCTGTGTGTGTGGTGTGGTGTGTGGAGGAGTGTGAAGGTGTGGAGGGAGGCGCATATTTATGGCCAACAAAACAAGCAAGCAGATTAATTAAAAATTACAATAATTGCATGAACATGCATGTGATGGTTGTGATGGCTGCGGTGCATGCGTGTGGCTTAGGCTGAGGCTGGGACTTTTACTGTGTGTTGGTGTGGGAAAGTGCAAACGTAGTCGCACTTGTTGCAAATGCAAATTTCTCCATAGTTGCAACGACAGCAGCAACGGGCACAAGTGCCACTGCCATATTGAAGCAGTAATACTCTATCCACGACTACCAGGGACACCACTAAGTAGATTATACCCTGTCACACACTCACCATCGGTAATGACCTCGGCGGCCAATTTGCCAACTAGATACTTCTCAAAGACCATCCGCAGAATGTCGCCCGTGTAGATGTCGACACAAATGTGCGCAATGATGCCATTGGCAAAGAGCAGCAGCACCTGAGCCGCATCCTGCCACTCGGAATGTATAACCTTGTGTTGACGTAGTAGATCCTCCAGCTTCTTGAGATTATCCTTGAGGCGACCAGCCGCCTTCCGACTGTTGTTTTTTAGGACGGCCAGACCATTTCGCCTCTCGGTGTAGTCCCGCTTGGCCAACGCCGTCAAGTCCGGATCCTGCTCCTTCTGCCGCATGTACCGAAACGCGCCCAAGTCGTTGCTCTTGATGCGCACTTCATCTCGCAGCGTCGTCCAGAAGTGGGTCTCACTAAGCAGCATTCTTAGACGATATTAAACCTAAACGCATCGATTTGCATGGCCGCGAAATGGGTGTCACTACGTTGGATTTGTTTCTTCTCGGCGCAACTGCGACTGTGGCCTGTGGCCTGTGGCCTACACCGAGAGATTTCCACTACTTTACGTTGCTGCGATCAATAAAAAACGTTTGAAGTGCACTGAAAAATGTTGTAATTTTTTTTATCTCGAAACGTAAACACTGAAAATTTGTTGGAATTTAGAGCTGGCACTTGGCTGACGATCAGTGACGATCAACGATAGAATATACCGACTGATACCGTCAAAATATACCGTCTCATTCGCGAAATGTACCGATGAAAAATGTGTGTTTTTATTTGAGGTAAATCCTTTATAAGGCGGTCTATATAAAATAATATTACTATAAAACAGATCATCGATTTCACTAATCACAATATTCATCATCGTCACTATTATTTTCCTTGTCATTTTGAAAAGATTTCATTTTCCCGATTTGAAATTTTTGCACCGTTTTTGTCTTTTATATTTTTATTTTTCACCTACATATAATAGATTTGAAATATTGCATTTTAAATCACTTGCCACATTGTCGACGTCCAAATATACCGAAAAGTGACGATCACTTGTTGCTGGAGCGACAATCGTTATCGATCCAATTGGGGTGATGGGCGCCAAGAATATAAATCTAAATAAAAATTTAATTAAGCTTAGATTGTCTTTCGAGCAAATCCTATTCATTATCGCAGAAAAGTTTTTATTACCCAACCAACAGTCGTCTGCGATTTCCAGGTTGAACTATGCTCGAGGGTCTGCAGACTTGTCGCCATTGACATTATCTTATCAATGTTAATAAAGAGCCTACGTATAAGTGGGGACCACAACGACCGACAAATGCCGCACTAGACGCAATAAACGCTTGGCTTGGCTTATTTTTAAACAACATTTTTGTATTTATTGATCACCATCAAATCAGATTGCAATCAATTTATTCACAGTAGTTTTCTTCGTTCTTTGCTCGTTATCAATGAAATACGCTTAGGGACACTATATCTAGCTAATTAATGGACTAAATAAACAGCAACGTATCGATAATAATAGTAATAGTAACTAAAGTGTATATCGCATTTGAAACTTAACAGAAAACGGTTATGGTTACAATTACGTATGTTTACTCGTATGTATATTCAGCGCAGTGCAGATCGTATCGGTTGGATCTTTACTACATAAATATATACATATATATATATATATTCATATATATATGGCGACTTGCTTATCCAACACTTTGTGCTTACAAGCTAAACAAACTAAATGGCGGGGGGCCAACGAAACGCCTCATCTATTTACAATAAACTCTGACCGCAACCCTACCCTCTCTCTATTTACATTTATATCAAAATATCAACCACGTTCTATACATACATATATTGTATCTTTAACTAAATAGCAGCCTTTTTAAATTTTGATAACATTTTTGCCGAATCCCATCGAGCCTAAGTCGTTGCTTTTTTTGGCCTCCATATACTGCAGATTTTACTTGACTCTATCGCAATTATATAGCAAATAGCAAATAAATTGTGTTATGGAAATCGTGGTGTAGTGTACGTGGTGCGTGTTTTGCGTTGGCCAACGTTCAACGTCAACGTCTCTTTCAAGTCTCTCGAGTTCGTTTTCATTTTCATTTTCATTTTGTTTTCTCTTTTCTGTTTTGGATTTGCCTTAAAAGCTAGTTAACTAAAAAATTTGCGCTCGTTGGTTTCGATCGTCTAGAAAAAGGATTACAATTACAATTAAGTTGCAGCAGTCGCGTCTACATATGCACAGATTGGGTTTCTCTTTTTCTCCTTCTCCATCTCTTTCTCCTTCTTCACTGTTAACTATCCATCCGTCTATCGCTCCTGGGAGTGAGTGCTTGGGGGGTGCTTTCTCTCCTCTAAAAATCGTAAAACTCGTTCGATTTGTTGTTGAAGCGACGCGTCAGCACATAGACAACCGCCTCATAGGTGGCCATCATGATTGCCGTGTTCGGAATCTGTCTGACCAGCTGCGTGGCCAAGCCTCTGTGGGTGCACAAAATATAGAGAGGATGGAGCAATTAGTGGCCTGGAATACTTGGCAAATAATAATAACTATAAAGCAGAGTCAGCACGCTCGCTCGGTGCGGGTCCGAGTGATAATCAAATTAAGGTAAACAAACAGAACAAGATGCGACGCAAAAGAATGATTTCTTAAATAGATTTCACGCCGAGGAGGGGGTATAGATTTGGGGAAGCCACGAAGTCGTGGGTGGCGTGTTATGATAATTTATTATAGCGTTGGAAATGCCAACAATCTAAAAAAGCATCCGCTTTATCATATAAATGTGCTTCTTTTTATAGAGGATGCGCTTCAGGGCAAAAGTGCTATAAAAATGAAACGGGAGTAAGCTTGTGGGATTCCCTATAACAATCTTTAAGTTCATTCTGAGTTGTTCTCTGAATAAACTAAAGAAACCCCCAACCAGTGGGGATTCCTACGCACCTATACAGTCCAGGTCTGCCCTCCTCCTTCCACACCGTATGCAGTGTCTGCCAGAAGGAATTGTACTTGTTGCCCTCCTCGCGCAGCCGAGTACGTGCCACCTCGTGCGGATACGCAATGCAGGAGGCGATTGTCTTCGAGACGGCACCGGCCATCATGAACTCCAAAAAGTCCCGCGAGCCCTTGGTGTCTGTTTGCCTCTGATTGCGTTGCTCCAACTAAAAACAAAAAAAAAAATGGAAGATTAATCGGGGGGATTCCACAAGCCGAAACCTAATCACACGACTTTCTCATACCAATTTGGATTTGATGAACTCGTAGATGACAAAGTGCACCATGGTCTCGCAGATGCCAAAGTAGCTGGCCGTGATGCCCTTGTAGAAGGCCGCAATACCGCCCTGGGCATACACACGCTCGATGCACTGCCGCACTGTCATTTGCACCTTGGAGTTGTGGTCCAGTTGCATGCGGGTCTTCACAAACCAAATGGGATTAGTGGCCGTGGATGAGACAAAGCCAGCACTGGCCGCACTCATGATGTGCACCAGCGGGGAGTCACGTTCAACGAAACTGATAAAAGATCGCAAAAATCCAAGAATGAATACGAGCAGTACATTTATGACTAGAGGCAGGCACTTACCCCAAACTGTTGAGCGAGTTCTTGGTCTGTGAGTAGGTGCAAAAGTAAATGGCACGAGAGGGCGCAACGCCTACGAGATTCGGACCAAGACCTTTGAACAGGGCACGTGGACCCTCGTTCTGGACAATGTGTCTGGGAAGAGGAAGGAAATAAGGAATGAAATAAGTTAGTGATGTACCGCAGACTTATACACTTACCGCAGACACTGGATGATGCTCATGGATTTGGGGGTTGTCGATGAGATGCCGCAATGGGAAATGGCCATAATCTGTAAGGAGTACAAGCAAAAAATGCAATTAAAAGCTGCTCAATCATGGATGCCAGGACAATGGAGATGAAAATGTTGTGTTGTGGCAGAGGGTTTCGGTTAGGATATATGGCAATGTGCCTGGAATGTGGTGGATCATTTGTGTGTATGTGTTGTATGAGAAATAGGTAAAAAAGAAGTTGGTACTACCCTACGCACACCCCCAATCACCTGTGGCTGTGATCTGTTACGTAATATCGTTGTGCTTAGCTTACGTCGTTGTTCCGGCCTCAACAGCTCAGAGGGGCCGCCATTGGCCGGTCCACTCCCCGTTGGCTCCACGAGCCTCGAGGATGGCGTCATGAATGCCGTCGAGCTTTGCAGACGCGTCTTGACCACCTCCAGGGGGCATGTTACCACGGCTCCAACGGTGCCAGCGGATCTGTTAGAGGCAAGGAAACCAAAGAAACATCAGTAATCTGTTTGGAAAATGTTCCCCCATCTAAAAATAGTTGCGGTCGCCTCCCCCAACAAAGAGATAAAGTGCTTTGACATGGTGTGTGTGTTCTCTCCATTCCATCCCCCCCGTTGTCCCGTAAGATTAGTGCCAAAAATGTTTGAATATCATAAAAATAAATCGCATTTGGCAATCGACCACGCTGAAATATACAAATGAGTAAATACACTCTCTCTCTCTCGTTCATATCTCATCTCAAAAACTCGTATTTCTTCGATTTGCGCAATTCCTTCGCTTAAATTGGTTTTTCGTTGGGGCACTATATCTAATATATCTCGAATATCTGTACAAGCATGGGTCGCCTGTCACCCCTTCCATTTACGAGTCGAATTCCATTTTCATTTCAAGTGGAGGGCCGTTTTGATTGGTTCATTGCATTTTGCTCCATGGAACATTGCGGGGCTAGAGGCTTTGAATGAGAGGGGGCTGTTATCCATTAAGTAGTCCAGTAAATTATAGAAAATTTTCTATTTCATTTCTCATTTCACATGCAAATCAAGGTCATGTCATGTAATTGTTTACTGGCTTGTGAAATTGCTGGCATTCCGAATCAGAATGCAGATGTCGGTTCTCACAGAACACAAGGAAATCTCACACCCACACATATATTTTAATGGAAAGTTTGCTTAGGGTAATTTCGCCTGGAAGAATGTGTATAATTGAGTTAAACTTTTTATTGAAATAACCATTCAAATTATATTACAGAAATATCAAATCTGATGCATAACCATGTGGGTGCAACAGCACTATCGTAAGAAATCCATCACTGATTCCTGATCAACAACATACAAGACGTGTGCCTGATCGACTCGAGATTCGCAGTTAAGGGGCAACTCCCGCATTCACCTTAAAGTTAACCTTGCCAAAAAAAATACAACCCTCCAAAATTAATTATACACGACCTTTCCCAAAAGGAACAATAAAACAAACCAAACCAACACACTGATTACCTCTATCAATATCAACAAATTGGAAAATTGTGAGATAAAAGTGCCATAATCACTTTGCTATCTAGGGAATGTATTTGTATTTATTCGCCGGAGCATAACTCCTGATCGCAGAACTTGTAAATTGGCGGTTGGCAACAGAACAGCGAGAGAACCATGAAATTCGATTATGATTATAATAATCCACGACAATGACCGCCACACGAGACGGAAAATAGTTATGCAACAAAGAAATATAAAAGGGGATGGAAAACGAGACAGAAGAGAAACACGACAACAAGTTTGATCGATGAAGCAGAAAGTTTCCTGCAACAGGCACGAATGTCTCCTTTAATCCCTGGAAAGTACAGAAATTAATCAACGTTGGCATCTTCAAATGAGGGCTGGGGCTGGGATTGCAGTGGAGCCAGTGGGTAGTCGAGAACCGGTCCGTACTGGTTACGGATTGACCCCCGCCTCTGGGGCAGATAACCTTTGCCAGCCCCGCGAATGAATTGCAATTCGGTCGGACAAAGCGGGACTATCCGGACTATCAGCTCCTATCAGCGATGGCCCCAGGGCCCCGCGTCTGTCCCCATACTACATTTATATGGATGCTCAGTCCCAGGCGGAATCTGTGACATAATTACTGCGAAACCGGTAAGAACCGAAACCAATCCAAAGAGAGAGGGAGAGAGCAACGCGAACACGCCATATGTTCCAGCAATCTTCCTTTTTCCTTTTCCAACTTTTTTGGCAATGTTTGACACATTTATAGGCAGCCTTTTCGCACCCGCTCGGCAAGCACAGACCTGATTAAACAATTTCACAAATATAATCACATTTAATCAATGGATTAATGGTCAAGTGTTCCCACTATTGAATTACAATTAGCATCTGGCTGCCACTTCACGAGAAAGTATTTAGGGCAAGCCGTGTTTGCCCTGCAACGTGCCAGACACAAGGATAGACAGATGGGCAAACACAAATATCAAGGAGAAAGAGCGAGGCACGTTTCGGTTACGGTTGCGGCTGTTACGGGGAACTGGGAGTCACGGATCAACAGGTTAACGGACTTGAGGAATGAAATCGTTTCAATTTAAGGGGGGATTTGTTAGCCTCCCAATCTGGGGATTTCATCTGAATCAACATAAAATATACAAACAGCTGCGCTGGATAACAGATTCTTATCCGGATTCTTCTAGACAACGAATGATATGAGGCATTGATTAATCCCTTGAAAACCTGTATGTAATCCAACGATGACCACTTCCGACCTAAGCAAATGCTACAAAAGAGAATGTAAAAAAACAACATACATGACGTGTGCATGACATTAATGCTCGGCTCGAGTTATGCTGATACGTTTTGTTGTTGTTCAAATGCAAAAATTCTGCTCACCGCTGATCTAATCCCTCATTGAAAAGTCTTTTTCCTTTGCTAATGGGAACAAAATATAATTATCCATGGCATCATGAATTTAAAAAAAACCAATTCCAACTGTTTCATCATGAGTGAAACATGTGAAATTCTGAATATTTTTGCAACAAGTAGCTATATTTTCAAGTACACACGAACGTGTACGTAGAACCATATCTATAGCCACATCGGGACTCCCGATCGATGGCCTCCCCCCGGCTGCCGCTGACAGAACATGTGTGAAATGTGCAAAATGCAGCCGGTCCGGTTAATGTTAATGCGCTATTTATCTGTTTTTTGACATTGGTCGGGTTCGCCGATGTTGTTCGCCCCACAAACACGCGCTCTCTGGTGGCAGATAAGAGGTGGAAACTTTGGGGCCTAGCAGACATGGTCTATGGACGAGACGTACAAGTGTAAAAAGTGTGGGAAACCGAACCTGATAATTCCCTTTACCGATGCGTCAGCCCTCTCTGTTGGGGAGGCTTTTGTCCAGCAGCTGCCTAAGAGTCCCACACCTGTTCCTCCCCTCCCCAACCATCGTTCGGCACTGGGCACTGATAAAGACGTCTTGGCGGGGGCTACATCTTATCAAGAAATATTTCGAGTTTTATTTTTCTTTTAATTTTATTTTGCGTTTCGCAGACTTAAGTTTCGTCTTATCAGTGCGATTCTAAATTTTGTTCTTCTTTTTGCTAACGTTTTTTCCTTTTCTTTTGGCGTTTTTGTTTTTGTTGTTTTAGATTACGAAATTTATGGAAAGTTTTGAATGTTTTTGTTTCTTTCTTTTATGGGTCAAAAGAATCAAGGTTAAACGGAATATTGCCATTTGCATTTGTAAATGGAATGGGTTAAAGCTGTAGGGCATTCCCAAGAAACGGAAATGTTGGAAAAACAATCAAGTTTTCAAATTCAAAGGCCGCCATGATGGATCCACTGCTTTTCTGTTGAACTGCTTGCCTAACTGTACATAATGAACCGATGCAAAACAGCTGATTTTCACGTGTTGTTGGAGTACAAAAACAATGAGTTCCAAAACATATGTATTCAAATTTTCTAGTGAAAAATTGACATTTCTTAGATGAAATGCATTTAGTACTTATCTAAAAAAAAATATTTTTCAAATAATAGAAAGTAATTAAGGAACTCGCTAAGATTAGATTTTATTTTGGTTTTTATTCAATAAATTCTATATAAACTTGGCACGCGACCTTCTATAGAAAAATATATACATAAACATCATTTTTAAATAAAAATCTTTCCCTGACAATATATCTATGTACATATATGTTCTAATACAACGGTACAATATATACAGCCAATAAAAATGTTTATATTTATATTAAGAAAATATGTGTCTAGATCAAGAGCAGAATAAAACAGGACGCCCTTGACACAATTTTTGGCTATAGGAAATGTTTGCAAACATTATACCAGCAAACTGAATAAATTATCAAAACCAAAGCAATGCCACAAATTCAAATAAAACGAAAAGAAGATGATAAGGAGTCAAAGAAGATAAATAAATGATAATGAGAGAGTACAAAAACGATAGATAAATGAGAGCAAATAAGAGTAACTTTCCATTTATTCATTCATTTATATATCTACATGTTCACACTTCTAACTGGAAGCACATTTTGGCGCCAGAAAGCGACCTTAGATGCCAGTATACCCATCCCCGAAAACGAGCAAGCGAGACAGATACATTTGTTACGGGTTTCCAAAAAATAAATACAAAAATGCGTACGTGCGGGAAGACATGTCGCTTAGAGCCAAAGAAGAGAACAGGAGAGAAACCAAAAACGAAAACAAATCACAGCTGATGGGAAAATCGAAAAAGTTAATAGAAAATTGTGTCGCAAAAAAGAATAATGCTCTGATGGATGCGGAAAACTAAGAAGCTATCTACGGGTTGCAAGACCCAAACGTAACTATATAATATGGTAATACAATCTTGTGTATTTATTGAGTTCAGCAAAACAGGAAAGGTCTCTTCCAATGCTTCCTTCTCTGTGCTAAAAACATTTATTATTTTTTTTTAACAAAAAACCGCGTCTAAAAATAATCAGAGAAATGAAGTGCGATTACGAGTATTCACAACTTTCAGGCAGAACAGAAGTGACATTGTTTGTTCTGTATTATCTCCTACTACCCCTCCACGGCGCCACCTCAGATTGGCAGCAATGTTGTTTGTTGCATTCGATTCAAACGCCTTCAACCAGCCGCCGACGAGTCAGTGTGCCAGAAAAAGTTTATTTGCCCGGGGCGACCGTCTAGAAAAACCAAAACAAAAATCCAAATCGCTTGCCAAGCTCAATTTAGAATAGGGGTTTCTATGAGTATATAAAAATACAAAAAATAACAATGTATACGTTATAATTGGGGGTAAAATAGAGAATAGAGAAATTTGCAGTGTGTTTTTGCCAAAATTTCGAAAACATACCAAAACCTCGTTTGTACATATGATCTAAATTGTCTAGAGTCTAGACCAATTTAACAATTTTCTTTAATTGCCGATTGTTGTCAGATAATTAATGCCATCATTATTTTCATATTATGAGGACAGACTTTTCTGTACAAAGTACAGTCTAAATACTGCAGTTCAAACATCATTTAATCGAAATTTAAGAACCTTAAACGTTTCCATTGACAATATATGTAGGTTTGTTTCAGTTTTTGTACAAAAATATATATTAGAAATCAATAAAATAGAATACAATACAATACAAAATGAAACGAAACGAGGTGGAACGTTGTGAGTTGCTGCGGACACCGCAACTCTACAGTTATACCCGATACTAAGTCAGTATGGCTCTCTCCGGCAGACGCCGCTAATATTGAACGACACGACAAAGAGTGCGTGCGAGAGAGACAGAAAATCAGTCTGAGCGTGACGTCGGGCGCTGCGTAGCCACTGCAAATTGATTTGTTCCTATTGGCTATAAAAATGATCTGATCTGATCCAGATTCAGCAATCTGATAGATATGGTCATTATCTATGATTCTGCGTTTTTAGTTTTCTCAAATGTGCAATATTGTGGATGCAACAGATTTTCGTCCTTTGTGGGGGCGGAAGGGGGTGGGGCGAAATTCTGAGCATATACGTTTTATAGTGAGATCTAACAGAAGTGCGGATACCAAATTTGGTTACTCTAGCCTTAATAGTCTCTGAGATTTGTGGATGCCCCAGATGTTCGTCCTTTGCGGGGGCGGAAGGGGGTGTGGCGAAATTTGGACACGAAACGGTCAAGGTCCGATATCACAGGAGTGTGGATACCAAATTTGGTTGCTCTGGCTCTTATAGGTTCTGAGATCCTTGAACTCATATTTTGCAATTGGCAAAACCGACCATGAAACCTGTGTGTTAGAGAGAGACAGAGCGAGAAAGAATGAAATTGTTTTCTTGATTCTGGCTATAATAATTATACGATCTGGTTCAGATTTTGCAATCTAGAAGATATAGTCATCCTCTACGATTTTGCGTTTTTAGTTTTATACTATCTTTAAAAATGTAGATTCCACAGATTTTCGTCCTTTGTGGGGGCGGAAGTGGGCGGGGCGAAGTTTTGAAATATTTTTGTAGCAGTGACATATCACAGAAGTCTGGATCCAAAACATCGTTGCTCTAGCTCTTATAGTCTTTGAGCACTAGGCGCTGAAGGGGACGGACGGACGGACGGACGGACAGACAGACAGGGCTCAATCGACTCGGCTATTGATGCTGATCAAGAATATATATACTTTATGGGGTCGGAAACGATTCCTTCTGGACGTTACACACATCCACTTTTACCACAAATCTAATATACCCCAATACTCATTTTGAGTATCGGGTATAAAAAAAACGTGTTATATCGCTATATTGTTGAGTTTCCGCCTTGGCAGCGTATTTTGAATAGCTTTCCAATAGACAAAAACACAAAAATAGCAGCAGAATTTCAAATATTGTACGAACTTGCGGCTCAGCTTTATATAAAACATGAATATCTATAAGAATTTATAGTTTTCTTTACCATTCAGTTGGAAAGAGTTCTGTAATTTCCTTCATGTACAGTTTTCAAAATGTTTACATTGAGTTTAAAGCAGCTTTGGGGTGCTCGACTATGTAGATGGATGGTCGGATGCATGTCGGTTAATTGCACGTTTGCTTTTGGTTTTATTTATAGCGATATAACAATGTGGTGCCGCCGGAGCAAGGCAAGGTTGTTTTTGCCTTAGTTTTCACAACGTTTACAAACACGAGACACACACACACACACACAGAAATACCCAGCCCACCCCCCTTTTTGTGGTAGTTCTAGCAACAGGGTTACAAATACTTGGGCATTAAGAAAGCTCTGGCCTGGTTGCAACGTGAATGCTTTTCAACAACAGTTTTTTCTGCGCTTTAAGTGCACTACACATACGCAAACATATGCATATAATACTTACATATGTACACGTACACTAGTATAGTATATAAGAAAGAAGTCTTACGACAGTAAAATGTGAACATTGAAACGATTTTCTTGAGTTGTTGTTTAACTGCTGATAAAAAGGCTTAGGCCAGCGCAGGCCGGCCGGCAAAATTACTCAGTTCTGGAGCCCCCTGTCTGTCATGTTGATGTTTTGTGGCGTTTTAGGGGGCGGCCCTCTGGGGTTATTGTCGGGGATAACAAAACATGCACTCCGTCAAGGCCATATCAAAAGTTCCATTCCAAATTTAGCATGTATGTATGTTCCATCAAACACCCACCAACCTTTCGTTCCTGTTTCTGATACATTTACATACATTTCCCGAAAAACCAGAGGCTCGACTCCTCTTTCTGTCAGTCTCTTTCTTTGCTTCTTTCATTCTTTCTCCTTCCAACAAATACGGAACCAGAACGGAACAGAGTCACAAATAAAGCTGCAATCTGAACTTTCCGATCCCCTACACAAAGCACAAGGGAAACAACAACACGAATTGCTTCGGAGAGACACGGATCACTCCCCCAGGCACTCGAACGGGTTCAAGAGACTGATATGCCTCGCAGTGTGCGGCCCGTGTGTGTGTGCGTGTGTGTGTGTAGGGTGCAGGTAAAAATAAAAACAAAGTCAGATGCGCGGTCCCGGGTCTAAAAATAGAAACGATAAAAGCGACAATCATAATAATAACAGAAACAAAAACAGCAACAAGAACAACAATGCAATTGAGCTTGTTAATGCCCGCCGCCTGAGTTATGGAACTCGAATTGGACATTGCCTGTAACGTGATTCAAGCAATAGCAATGAACCGAGTAGAGAAAGTAAGATAAAGAGAGAGAGGGGACAAGGGATAGGAAGGAGAGCTCCTGCATAACATGAGCTGATAAATGACCAATGTACATACATATGTACAGTATTTATTTTTGTTGCACATATTTACATACATATCCTGGGTATATTTGTGTTCTTAACCAAATATCATATCTATTCTTGATTAGCATCAAGCCACGCTCCTCTTAATTTAGTAGTAAAAGAGCGCTAATTGTGTTAACATATAATTAGTGGAAGTCCTGATCGGATAATTATTACAGACATAACCACGAAAAAGTATATATAGTCCCTTGTGATTATGATGGGTATTCGTCAGTCGTCACTCTGCTTTACCGCTCTTGTTCTATAGTACTTTTAGTACTCATGTCCCCTCTTGCGGTGACGTTTATCTCGAATCCAAAATTGTTTTTCGCCAATCGCTGTGGACTGCAAAGCAGAGAGCAGAGCAGCTGTCCCCCAAAGCACGTGAACGGAGCATGGCTCTCTTAAATTATTTTGCTGTTTGTGCTTCTGTACCCTTTCAAAGAATGATATTATTTTTACCAGATGTTTTCAACGCACAAACGGAAGATCCTCCAACCTTATAAAGCGTATATGCATATTCTTGATCATCAATATCGATCGAGTTTAGTATATAAATGGAAACTGCAAGCGTATCATAAGATTCGGTGCGCCGCAGTTCGATTTTCTTTCGGCCTTTTTTTTTTGGCGCCATTGCCAACTATTGCCAACCCCTCCGGCCTGTCGCCGGAGGCCAGGTCAAATTTACTTCAACGAATTTCGGGCTGCTTCTGATTTGCGGCTAACTAAATCTAATCGCAATTGCGCCGTTTTAGAGATTCAACGTATTACTATGTACGAAACGAAATCCAAGCAAAACCGGTTTATTGTAGGTCTGTTGGAGCCTGACCTGCGATAAGACGCAATAGTTGCCCCAACAAACATACGAAAAATAAAGAAAATAGATTCCACTTACCCGCCGGCAATCAAATGAATGAAAGTATCTGCCTTGTTTTGAGCCATGCTCACGCTCTTCCGTCACTTAATATTCAATCAGTGATTGATTAAATAGCCACTAATTAACGCGCACTTGAGATTTACAAAAATAGGCAGCACAAAAAACTACTTTTGAAGGCACGACGACGCGACGCAGCGCGTAGGTGGACAAGGGGCCCAAAAAGCTGGCGTGGGCCGGGGGGCCCGACCGGGGCTTATCCCAATGGATTTGTATTGGTATTGGTTTAAACTTTTCTTAATTATTTCACCAGGTCCAAAAGAACTTTCAGCGGTGCAAATTCTTCTGCAATTCAGCTGCTTTTTTTTTGGCAATGACAAGTTATGCAACTGCAACGGTATTCACTGATAACGATTATAGTTAATTATGACAATTATGCGCACGGCGCCAAGTCCATCGAGCACTCGTTTAACTGTTTAAATGTTTCTTAATGTTTAAATAAATCAGGTAGAAATAAATCCGCAGCTCGAAAAAAACACGTCCGGATGTATCGTTGTAGATTTATCGTTATCGGATTTATAGCGTCTCGTATGATGAAAACCCGAACTTAGCCCACTTAAGCCCCATCTATTTAAATAGTTCAACTATTTGAGGTAAATGGCGGAAAATATTAACGATTTTAAAGTCTTCGTGTAGATTCATGCCATCTCTCCTCTGAACTTAAAAAAAACCCACGAAATTTTTCACCTGAACTGCCCTAAAATTATTAAATTTGTATTATTATTTTCGGTGGAATATTAAAATACCCCCTTGGCTTGCAATGGGTTAATCGTTCCTCGATTATGAGATTCCGTCGTATATTATTAGCTAGATAGAACATTTAGCCATGCCCACATAATTTTATCTGATTAATGAATCAATTTTCTACTTGACTGGCTTATTTTGAATACTTGACTTTAATGTTTTTTGCCTCAATTTTGGTACCTCAACAACAATATAGCGTCTGGTATGGTAAAAGACCGAACTTAGCCCACTAAAGCCCCCTCTATTTAAATAGTTTAACTACTTGCGGTAAATGGCGGAAAATATTAACGATTGTAAAGGATTTATGCCATCTTTTCTCTGAACTTAAAAAAAGCCCACGAAATTTTTCACCTGAACTGCCCTAAAATGATTCAATTTTCATTATTTCCGGTGAGTCAATAAAATATACTGGAAAATACTATGAAAAGTATAAAATTTGAAAGGTGTTTGAGTGGCAAAAAAATCAGTGTGACCTCGGACTTAGCGATAAAATATAACTAAAAACGATCTTAGCCCATCTAACTACTATTTAAACAGCTTGTATATCCATTTAAGCCGTTTTAACAGAGAATTAGTAAGGCTATGCATAGATTATCCTTAGAGCAGATTATCCTTTTGTAAGTACAAATCAAGTTGGCGCGTGTTCAATCTCTTGCAACGCTTTAAGACGGACCGAACATCCCCGGCAAATCGAATCGCATCGAGAAAGGGCAGTAAGTTGAGTAACTCAGTGTCCCAATCACCTATAACGTAGTCGAAGATAGGTATGGAATTGTCCATGTTGAAACAGCACTCAGGTATTGAATTATCTAGGAGAATCACATTGGCCATATCGTCGTTGACAATCGATACGAACTTAGCATTGAATCCTTCGACAGTGACGCATTTGTCGCGAAACAGCCGATGTCCCAGAATGTTTCGTCCGCCATCCAAATAGTCAATAATAGGCGTGGCATATAGCTCGGTTCCAGCAGTGAATACGACTATATCGAACCATTTCGAGACCTGATCCAGGAAATGGTCGACAAAGGGTCGCTTGTACACTTTGACCGTGGAATCGTGCAAATTAAACTCGAAATCAACTGGCACATATTTCCATTTCAATTTTTTCCGCGAAACCGGACTAGCCACCCCTTTCTTTACAATTACTGAGGTCATGAGAGTTTCATCCATGTCAAGGATGAGAGTTTTCTTCTTAACAAGCGTAAGTTTTCGCTTGGAACAAGATGTCAAGTAGTCGCCGTGCAAGTATTTTGATAGAAAGAGCTCATAACATAGCTTATTGCTATAATACCATAAGCGTCGTCTAAAGCGCAGCAGAGTGCCCACCAACAGGATTCCGAGTCTATGGAGTTGGGGGTTGTATAGACTGGCTTAACATTGTGGTTACTTACATTAAGAAACCTGCGTCAACTCCCATTTTTGCTTTTAACTCTATAACAGAACAGTTAATGTATTTTTGAGAATCAAAGTAGCGTAAACGACAATGACGGATTTTCAGTAGCCTATTTGATTATTAATATACAGTTGATTAGTTCTAGTTCAAAAATGGCGCCCACTTACAACTATAAAAATACCCTAACGCTATACCAAAACGAGGGGGAACGTTGTAATTTGCTGCGGAAACCGCAACTCTACATTTATACCCGATACATAGTCATTAAACGACAAAGAGTGCGTGCGAGAGAGACAGAAAATCAGTCTGAGCGTGTCGTCGGGCACTGCGTTGGCTACGCAGTGGCTAATTGATTTGTTCCTTTTGGCTATACAAATTATCCGATCTGATCCAGATTCAGCAACCGGATAGATATGGTCATTCTCTATGATTGTGCGTTTTTAGTTTTCTCGTATCTTTAAAATTTTCGCCCTTTGTGGGGGCTGAAGTGGGTGGAGAAAAGTTTTGAAATATACTTGTAACAGTGACATATCACAGAAGTCCGGATATAAAATGTCGTTGCTCCAGCTCTTATAGTCTTTGAGTACTAGGCGCTGATAGGGACGGACAGACGGACGGGCGGACAGACAGACAGGGCTCAATCGACTTGGCTATTGATGCTGATCAAGACTATATATACTTTATGGGGTTGGAAACGATTCCTTCTGGACGTTACACACATCCACTTTTACCACAAATCTAATATACCCCAATACTCATTTTGAGTATCGGCTATAAAAAACAGTAATTTCTCCGCCAAAGCAGTCAGCTATTGTCACGGTATCTGTAACTGAGCTTTTGTCACGCTGCATCAGGCACTAGAGTTTGGCGACAATTTCAAATTAGCTTCAAACTAGAAATCAAACTTGTAACAAATAAAAACACAATCTTTAACGTAATTGCATTGAACACTCAACAGCTTAAAGACTTTATTTATTTATCGATATCGATTTATTGCATTTTTTTCTCAACAATTATCTGCTGCTGTACGTATTGCTATATTCTATTTTAGTTTTGGCTCTTGTTCATGTCTGCAGGGTTGCATTTGCTTATAACTAATTAATAATTAAAATTGAATTTCGAAAATCGCGGATAACTTTGTTGTGGGCGTATGTATGTTCTCTTGCTGTCATTGGCTTGAGATTATGCGGAATTTAAGAAACTGTTAAATTTGTTATCTATTGATATTCGTGTGTTTTTGGATTGCTAATTTGTTAACAACAATTATTGTTGATTGGCAACTTCTTTGGATTAAATGCACTTTTCATATTGCTGGGAACCTATTATTTATTGCTTGGTTGGTTTCTGTTTCTGTGTTGGTTAGTGTCTGTTAGTGTTGGATATACCCGCTTGCCTCACATGGTTATAATGTGTAAATATATTCATTCCTCTACTATATAAATACATTTGTGTTATTATTGTTAGTATTGCATTGGTTTGCATCTTTAGTTAATATATTTATCTATTTAATAGCCTTGCATAAACGTTACTCTGATTTGTTTGGTGACACGCAAAAACAGTGTTGTAAATTACAAAAATATAGATTTATTCGTGTTGTCTGTTCTCGAAACTGAAAGCTCTGTAGAACCCGAAGAAACGCAACAAATGGATTATGATGTAACATTTATTAGCTTTGTAAGTTGTTTTAATTGTTGTTTTTTTCATAGTTTTCTTTGTTTTCACTTATTACAATACAAAAGGTACGAAAGGCGCGAGAAATTCCAATGGGATTCGCGGGGATTCCCTTGGAATTTACACTAAAAATTGACTTAATTGTGAAAAGTAAACAGAAATTAGGGTATTTTCGATTTCCCAAAAGATGCTTAAACTTAAACATGGTTTTCATCCATTTTTGTAATTTTTTGGGGATTTTGTGGGGAAGGGGAATATTCCTTCTTCTTTAATCTTACATTTCTACATTGCTGGAAAAAGGTTAAAGTGAATTTGGTAATGTAATCCGACTCAATTGTCTATATACGAGTACTACATACATATGTATAGGAAAACTTGACTGAAAAGCGGCAACTAGTTCGAGTATCGGTATCTTTATCTTTTGTATTCATTTCTCTTAATATTTGCGGGGGCTTTTAATGGGGTTGGGGTAGGGGTTGAGAGTGGAGTTGGGGTTGGGGTTGGGGTGTACGGGTATCTTATAGAAGGACTATCTCCCGTTACTCAGCGCGACAGAGCAGCGAGGCGAAGCGGAAGAGCCGCATCCAGCTAAAGAGCTTCGACTCGATGAGATTCTCCTCCGCCGTCGAGGTCGTCATTGAGACCCGCGACGAATTGGAGGATTTGCTACTCCGTTTCTGCTGCATGATCCTGGGCGAGCTCATTTTCATTATCGAGTAAGTCGTCTTGACGGCTTCTGGTTGCACACGCCACAAATGTGGGCGTGGGCTACGGCTGGCACAAGAGTGGAACAAACGAAACGCAAATGCTGAAAAGAGAGAGAGAGAGAGAGACAGTATTATTCGAGTGCTATTCAAAGTGGCTCAGTCTGTTGAGGAGCCTCCCAAGCATCCTCCACATTCGAGTGGCTGCCGTGACACTTGAGCGGCAGTCAGCAAATCCCAGAAATCCTCTCCAAAAACTTAACAGGATAGAGGATGAGATGAGGTAGAAGGGCGAAAGAATGGACATCTTGCCAAATAAACTCGGAAATAATAAAAAATATATCACAGTTGCAAAAGCTTTTTAATTTTACCACTGGAATGAGTTGTTTAATGGTTTCACAACAAAAATACTCAACTCTTAGAGTATACCAATTTATTTTACACTCCCCTCTAGAATGTCTAGAAAGCTCCATTAAAGACATGTCCAAATGGAACTAGTTCCTCAATAGAACTGCTGCTCACCTCTAATCGAAATGCTCCATTGCCTCAATCATGGCGTCACCTTCCGCCACACAATCACACACAGAGACACCCATCCATCCACATCACATCCCATAAACGAATCCATGCACACCCATCAAAAGCTGATGACCTTGCTCGATGCTCAAAAGAGAACCGAAACCCCCCCTCACCACCGTCCCAAAAATGAAACGGTTGCATGCTCGCTCCAGTTTCTCCAGATCCAACCAAAGCTCTGCTGTCGACGACGAGTCAATGACAAAAGTTACATTCGAGAACACATATGTACATACATATGTACATACATATGTACATACATATGTGACAAAAAGAGACACAAGCGAACATATACGAATACACATATGTACAATGTATGTATGTATGTACAGTTATACAAAGAAATAGAATTGATGTTTGCTTTAATTGAACAAAATCCTGCTTCTGTATGTTTTGCCAGGAGAGAGGGCAAACGGAAAGACTACATAAGTTCTACGTCATTTGCAATTATGCAATGCCTCATCCCTCGTCCCACACATGCTTCTCCACCCCCTCCTACCAACCGCCTTGAAGCAGCAAATTAATTTCAATTTCCAGTAAAACCAAAATTTGTTCATACATATGTATGTACATACATACATATGTATGTATGTGCAAACTCAGCGCTTTTTTCTCGGTTTCGTTTCTGTCAGCCCAAAAGTGCAGTCCGTCCCCCGCTCATATAAAACATTTCCATATATCACGCAACAAAAAAAAGAAAACAAAAAAGAAAACAAAAAAGAGATAAAAAAAGAGCAACGCCAGCAGCAGCAGCAGCTTATTTCGTCCACGCGACAACATAAAAATACTGTGGCTTTTGCTTAATCTTTGGTTTTCTTTTTTCCTGTTTTCTTGCTAAATAGTTTTCCATTTTGTATGTTTTGTAAGCATTACTATTTTGTAAATATTTTTCTGCTCGAAAGACGCCTGCGCATTTGCCTCAACTCATTATACCGTTACGATCAGAGAGAAATAGAGTGAGATAACGGGAGGTAAAGTTGTTCCATGGTATGGTACAATGGGTGATGTGGAAAAGTCTTTTGACCGAAATGTTTTTGGCGAATTGGAGATGTAAATACTGAAATATAAAAATGTCCATCAACTAATTATAGAAATGCTATCAATTAAATGATTTCCAATTCCAAGAGCATTTAAAGTTCATTTTACATACATATTTTCTTCTTTTTTTTTCATTTCGCTTGAAATTTATACACATTCCAGGCACTGCACTGTCCTCTGCCCACTGCTCTGCCTATTACACTTCTTCTTCTGCTTTTGCCTTGGCGCTGCTGATCCTCTGCCCTGCCTCTGCCTTACTGGTGATCCGCTGCCCTATCTCTGCTCCTCCCCTGCACTTGTTTCCATTTCGTCTTGTGACATCAACATTTTCGGGAATGAGAAATATTTGTTGTTCTTGTTGCGCTTTAATCTTTTGATGGGACAAATGCAGCTGCTGCGCTGTCAGCTAGATATGCTCAGTGTGTAGAGCGAGACAGCGGGAGAGAGAGCGCGCTGGCGTGGGCGACTAACGGGGCAACACGATGCTCGCCCACGTTTACCCCCTTCCACTGCCATTCCCATTCCCTCTCAGTGACACTCTTTTTTTTCTGTTATGTTTTGTTCGTTGCGTTGTGTCATGTGCCAACAAGAAACTAATGATTGAACTTTTTCACCCCTCCCTCCCTCTGTCGCTCTCTCTTTTGGTCGCTCTGTTCGATTACAATTCCAAGGCATTTATTTTATTGCCTCTCCCGCTGTCCAATGCCAAAGTATGTTAAAAAGGTGAGGCAGTTCTAGGCAACAAAATTCTCGCACATATTCCCAGAGAGAGAAAGGGACTTTGAAAAGTGGGAATGCTTCACCCCATCTTAAAAGATCTTGGCTCTGCTGCTGTCGCTGCCCTTGCTGCTTCTGGCTGTCCTCTGCCTCTGCCGCTGCCTCTGCCAGCACTGCGGGGCGTATGCGTGATGTTTTTATTGCCTTTAAATTAACCGAATACCGTATTAAAAGAGGAAGAGAGATGGGGCAAAGAGAAATGGGTGCGAACATGCAATACTTTAGATTGTCTCTGCCCCTAGGGTCATGGTGGTATTTCGATATCCTGGGCGCCACACCACACATCTACCCCTTAGAATTTACGAGTGTCGAGTGTTGGGAATCGAATGTCGCCGACCGCCGTCAGTGGGGTAATTTGTGGCCCATCATCGCGTGTTCCGACATTTCTTTGCTTTTTATCACCCCTGCAGACATCGCAATATATTTTAGGGCCTTCAATAGGTGTCCAACAGCTAATAATAAATATGTAAGTATAAAATCTGAGAAATCTGTCTGTGTTCTGTTTTATAAGCTTTAGCAATACATTGCTTCCTAATAATTGTTTAATAATATAACAATACCTAGAGCTCCATCGTTCCCTTCCCTCCCCCTATTCTACCGCTGGCACTTTGTTGCGTTCTATTTCAAATATTTTATATTTTCCTCCTAATTGGCTTCAATTTTATGGTTTTGTTGATTGCAAGTTGTCGCTTGTCACCGTCGGCTTCTCGCCCGATGGCGGCGGCTCACATTGACCCACTTGGCTCTGCCACCTCTCATGCTGTGTGCAATAGCCCCAACAACAGCAACAACTAACATCTGAAAGCACAACAACACACACCAACGACAATAACATAAGTGCAGTTTGAGCCTGTGCCAAATTCAATTATCAATTTGTGCTTTTCATGCATTTTTCATTTCATTTCCACTCGCTTTCCTCCTCTCTTTCGCTGCTTGACAATTCCAAACGCGAAACTTTTGTCCCGTCCCCAAAACTGACAGCTGAAAAAGTGAACGATAGGAGGGAATGAAAGGATTGGGGGGAATGATTGAAGAGGGAGTGGCAGCAGCAAAAGCAGCAGCATTGCAGTGAAGTTGACATTTTGAGGGACATGGCAGCAGCAGCAGACCCCTCCAGAGTGAAATGCCGTTGATCAAATTGGTTAACCTACTTTTCAGTACAATAGAAATAGCAATGCAATGGAAACTCGAATTTTTTACTTTATTCCGAGCGTATGTACATACGTTATTCTTATTTTCAAATATCTAAGATCTACATATGTATATGAAATTCGAGTCTCTCCTGAAATAACCCATACACTTATTGGTTATAATATTTACCAATATCTTTTCTTCATCCATTAAATATCAGTATCATCTTCCTAATTCTTCTTACAAAATATTCTTCCATTGCTTTGTTTTGTGTCCACCGAGTCCATTGTTCACAGATCATCGTAGTGGCTATCACTGTCGCTGGCTTAGATGTCACTTTAGTGGCTGTCTCTGAATCTTTCTGCCTCTGTCTCTAGTGTGCGGTTTCAATTGCATTTCAAATGAGCGTTCCTCTATTTACCCCCCACCCCACCCCGGAGGAGGAGCGTTATCAAGCGCGTGCCAGTTGAGTGCGTTCTCCTCTGACAGACAAAACCGCAGAGAGACCCTCACCACAGCAACAACAACCATCATCACTCCCCCCCGTCCCGACTGCCACACTATCTATCTGCCTCTGTCCTATAACCCTCTATCTCTCTCTCCCTCACTCTATTCCACTCTTGACATCCGCCTTAATGAGGCTTCAATATCACACACAACTGTCCTATTTGTAACTGCTTGTTACTGCTTGTAAACTGCTTGCTTTACTGTTAGAGAGAGCGGGAGGGAGAGCAATAACTGCTTGCTACTGTGGCTGCTGGGAGAGAGAGGAAGAAGAGTAACGGATTGAGAGATCTTTTTCTAAATAGATAACGATATCTAATTGGGTCAGACTGTACTTTAATACGCATATTACGTTTGATTGATTCAATGGAGCTATAAACTGGAAGGCCTTGAACCACTGGGCGGGCTCCCGCTGCCTCCCCTCAAATCGCCGCCTCTCCACCACTCAACGGTTACATGACAAAATCTTTTCACGGATCTCGTCGTAAGCTTCTTTTTCCATTTCGGGGTGCGGTATGATCTCACCAAAACCAATGGCAAACAACAAATATGACATCAGAGGCGGCTGGACCCGTTCAACTTGAGGCGACAATTAGAAGGCAATACATATTTAAGAGATACGAGTATCTCATAAATATTTACTACTCACATAGATAATTTGAGTATAAGTGGATGAAGAGGCCAAGAGGAGGAGAAGATATTTATATTCTCCGTTTTCCAAAAGCAGTGAAGATGGGAAAAAACCTGAATAAATATTTATAAGAATGCTAATTTCCGATTGCAGTTACTGCAGTAACAGTAAAGCAGGCAAAGCAGGAGATACCGAGAAGAGATGTAGGAAGAGAGTACCCAAGAGATGGGGCAAGTGATCCCAGATGCATTGTTTTGGCCCAGAACCGCAGTCAAGCAGCGCGAGACGAGACTTGACTGGGAGGGCCTTTTCGAGAGAGCGAAAAAACCGCAGAAAAGGCGGCAAGTGCCCTAGGGGGAAGCACCACCCCGCGATCCCCCTGCCCCAACGACACCGTAACAGTCTAGTTAACTTGCAACTTACAAGCGAATGTATCTACAAGATACTTTACAATACCCCCACCACACCATCCGCGTCCCATGATGGTTGCCTCCCTTTTTGTCTATCTATCTCTCTCTCTCTCTCTCTCTCTCTGTCTCTTTCTCTCTGTGTTGACTGACTTTCGAAACGTGTTGTCATGTAAATTAACAAAAAAGAAAAAATACCCATGTTGCGGGTTAGCTATGGAATGGTACTGGTACCCCCCCGTACTACATGCAGCCCATGTATCTATGCATCTTTGAGATACACAGAACAAACACCGCTGCCGCTGTCGCTGCCACTGCCAGCCTGAGAAAGACAAATATAATTGACAATGGGGAGCAGCTGGAGTGAGATGCAAACAGCAGGGACAACTCCGTTTAAATGGAAAATTGTTAGAGAAGTAATAGCAAGAGCAGCACGAACAAAAAACCAGAGTCTGAGCCATCATTCAGCTGTTCGTGGAAAAGTTTAGCCAGCAAAAAGTCCGCGACAATTTACATTCCTTGCTGAAATTGCTTCTGTAGTATTAATCCAAAGGCAACCCTTAGATGTTTGGGATATATGTGGTTAAATCTTGTTGGTAGGTCTGGTATAGATGTCAGAAATCAGTAGCATCAATGTGTCGCATCATGCACACGCAGTGTTTGTTGTTTTCCCAATTCCCTGGCAATCTCACTTGTGCGTGTCGACCATCAATGTGCCGCGTCATGTAAGGACGCACCACCGCTGCGTTAGAGCTGTAAGATCTTTTTTGGGACCACAGGGCCACATCTGTTCGTACTATAATCTCCCACATAGCAATCTCAAACCGAATTCCTTCTTCAATCTGAAACCACTGACCCAAAAGCGGAAAACCTCCCATTTCCAGACACACGCCTCTCCTCTGCACAAATCCACAACCAAATCATGCCCCAAAGCAATTACAGACAAAGTGCGATGCAAGAGGGAGAGAGAGAGGAAGAAATGGGTGGCACGGCACTGTTCTGTTCCCCCAATATCCAATATCCACTATCCATTTCCTGCTCTTTTGCATTGAATGTTACGCATACGCCACGAAGCCAATACAAATGCAAATATTATATCATGATTGCGCATGAAATGCCAAGTAAACAATAATAAACACTGGAGAGCAGGAGTCCGAGAAAGAAAGACCACAAGAAAGGGTGGTGGAGGGGGGGGGGCGAAAAGCCAATAAACAATAAGCCAAATGAGGCCAACGAAATATTCCTGAAGAATATCGACAAAAGAAGATCCGAAGTTCAAAGTTGGCCAAAAGAAATTGCTCGGTCAGCGGCGAGTCGTCATCGCTGCTCGTTCGCTCATTAGCTAAAACCCAAAAAGGGCCAGGCAGGCCATTGTGGCCGCCAGCCTCGTTAGCGATGGAGGGGCCAGAGGGGACCCCAAGCATGGTTTTATAGTCGATTTAACCTCTTACATAATGATGGGAAAATCTTTTTGTCTTCAAGCCTGATAAGAAATGCGGCTCACAGCTCTTCTCTCTGAACCGCAACGAAATAAAGCCGGAAAAAACTGAAGAGCAAAAGAAAGATACAGTGGGGGAGATAGAGATAGTGTAAGAGAGAGAGAGAGAGAGTGCGATAGATCGCATTGCTAATGGAGGGAAGGCCACTGAACAATTTTCTGGGCATCATTTGATGGCCCATAAAATGGTCTCGAACAAAATTAATGAATTACTAATGAAGTAAACGAAAATTAAGACCCAAATGAAATTCAAATGAAGAAAAATACCAACAACAACAAAACAAATCGAATGAAATTTAAAACAAATAAAAAACAAATGAATTTCAAATGTTAGGAAAATAACACATTAAATTTCAATTGAAGTTCAAATCACGGGCACAGTGGTTTCACGTTGGAGAAATGTGCTTGAAATTTCAGATATTCAAATGAAATTCTTTTCAGAGAAAATAAAGGATTACAGCAGCATTGTGGCCCGTCATGCACGCGGAATGTATTTGATTTTCGATTCTCAGACACTTTATTCGGCACTTTTCGCATTTGTTTCTTATTGGGGTTGTGGATGAATAAATCTCTGAGAAATGGGAGCAAGGAAGCAAGAAAGTTTTACTAATTTTCTCTATAAATTCTTTAGTAAAAATATACCATAAAATGGCATACATTCCCCCCCCCCCCCCCCCCCCCCCCCCCCCCCCCCCCCCCCCCCTTCCTTAATCTGTTTCCTTGGACCTTTGAACCACTGTGTTGCCTGTCTCTGCTTACTTTTCGGAACCTTCTGCTGTGTTAGCCATCGAATGTGGGCTTTTCCAATGATTTTCCTCACTTGACGGGGTTTTTCTCAAGTGTTTATCCGACGTGGCAACTGCATAGTTCAGAACATTTACGAGTACTTGAAGAGCCTTCGAAAGATAAACAGAGATGACTCGGTAGATTCTCAGAGACCACACGCACGCTATGACGCCTGACCGACATATTTTGCATATTGTGGATCAACCTTTCCGGTGACCTTTCGCTGCAAGCTCAAGCATCATGGGGTATCGATTTTCGATTAAATCTAATTGACATGACAGGGCATTTCCACACTCCCTTCTTTCCGGTCCTTCTCTGCCTGCCCGTCTGTCTGTCTGTCAGTTTGTGAATTTCCTCTCGTTTGTTCCGTTGACCATTTTCAATTTCCATTTGACACGCTTTTGGAGTTTTTTTTACTGAATTTTCCTACCCTGGCTTTTCCGGGAGCCTAGGCTCCGGCCACGCCTTTGTTTTCCATTGGCTTAAATGTGTAAATTGTTGTAAATAATTTATGCCGCTCATCGTTCGACCTTCAGCCTTTTTTTTTTCTTTTGGCAAAATTGTTTTTGGGGCTTATTGTAAGCCCATTGAAGCCCCAAAACGAATTCTCATTAATTTCCACAGCTAATCTCAATCAGTCAAAGGCTCCTCCTCTTAGCCCTATCCATATCCATTCCATTCCATCCATAACTCAACAACGTTGAACTTTTATCGAGATTTGAGTGACAAGGCTCATTTTGGTAGATGGTATTTCTGTTGGGTGTTCTGTTCTTCCTCTTTTTCCTTTTGTTTTTGTGAGTAATTCCGTGTTTGGTTAATTGAATTTAGTTGAATATAAACAAGGAAAAGTTATCTCATTATCTTTGAATTGGCAACAGCTAAGGATTTATTGGCCTTTTTAGTACATTTATCTCATTCAGAAATAATCGTTCGCTAGGTTTTGGCTTCGATTTTTATTTAATTCAGGAAATTCAATACTTTATCTTAAATATATAGTGTCTGAAATGCTTGCTTCTATGGTTTCAAAGTTGTAATATAAATTACGGTTATAAAAATATATGGCAATAGATCAAATCCCAAGAACTTTGTCTTCTGTTTCATGATTCATCATAAAATCAAAAAATAAATACGAAACTTTTCCATTTCCAAACACACACATACACACACATCTCTCTCTTCTTATCTTCCTTTTCCTCTATCCAGTTCCGCTTAGACCATTATCGTAGGTGGGGAAATAGTACATAAGTATGCTTGTTCCCAGCGGTGAGGGGTGGGGATAGGGGGGCATGGCATCCAGCAATTTGTTGCTGTCATTGATGATATTTGTGGTCTACTTTTTGTTGCTCTCCTTCTACATTTACTCAAACTTTTACTTCGACTGTTACTCCTCCTCCTCCTCCTTCTTTTTTTTCGTTAATAAAAATGCACTTAGGGGAAAGCAGATGGGCGACGAAGGCGGGGCGATGGAGGTGGGACGGGAAGGAGTATTTAGGTAATGCTTGCATTTCTTATCAGTTTATCCCCCGCCGCTCTCTCCTGCCCATACAGAATTGAAGTTTGAACGATTTAATCTGGTCTGTTATTTGGTTTTCTTTTCATAGTCATTATGCGTTTCTGCTTTTTTTTGGATTTGAAGAGCAAATATTCATTTTCCTTCTCTTTTCCGGGTAGTGTGATAAATGTAATAATACAAACGACAAACTTTGATAAGCTTCAGTGAGGGGCGGGGGGAGAGAGAGTGTGAGTGTGTGTGTGTCTGCCCCATATGTTGGTAATAGTTTCGGTCGAGGGATGCCAAGTGCACTTTACGATATGATAAGAGACGAATGCCCCAACAGAGGAGTTGACCTAAATCGGAATCGGTTTTGGTTTTCCTCTAGCGTATGATATGGTAAGTACATACAGTGGAGCTACGCTAGCACGAACAAAAGCCACTTCTTTTTAGGGATTGTCCCCCCAACAGCTGTGAAAACGTTATGTATTTAATGGACAAAATGTTCGATTTGTGGCCTAAATGCTGCTGGCTCGTTATCATTAAGGCGTTCACAGAAAGTCACTTGATGAATATTAATTATTTCGCTTTATGAATGTCTCTCTGCCGTGCAGAGAAAACAAATTAATTAAATTATAACAATTCCTCAACATTTATGCTGTAATTCATGTGGATGCTGGGTGGCTGAGGGGGTGGTTGTAAGGCATGGCAGCATGTGAACCAAATGCGGCCCATAACAAAAGGCCATTCCACAGAATGCTCATTGGCCCAAATATGTACAATCCGCGCGACTCACGCGAGAGAGTCGATTCGGATAAACAAAGGGCAAAAATGATTAATAAAGTGGTGCCAGAATAAGGGAAGAGCAAGGGAAGGGAAGGGAAGGGCAAGGTACCTCTCATCTGGTGCACGGAATACAGATGAAGTGACATAATTGAAATGGAGCACTGGCACTGGCACTGGCACTGGCGCTGGCCCTGTGGGGTGCAGTGTGCAGGGAAAGCCCTGGAAAACTTTTCATGTGAACTTATTTGTGGGCGGATGGATGAGGAGGGTTGGGGCCAAAAGTAATCAACGGCCATAAAGCAGAAAGAAAGAAGGAATTTCTTCAAAAATTCTTCTTTTTTATTTCGTTCTGTTCACATAAGTGCGAAGAAATGGTTTCTTTCAAAGTTTTTGCAACAAATATTGTGTAATCAAGAGGATAACGAACTGGAAGGCAAAGTTTTATATTGAAAGAATTCATTAAACTCAAAAGAATTTTTCCAAGAAATATTTCAAACTTTCACGGATTAAGTACATATATATATATGTATTTATATATAAGAAATTGATCAAGAAAACGCAACAAGAAATTTATATATTCATATATATAAATATTCATACATTAATTTTCATTATATCATTACTTCATTACTAAGAAATTCCTTTTTTTGACATACGAGTGCTATTTTCCCTCCAGCACATAATAATAAATAATAATAAGCCATTTTCCTACTTCCTTAGAATAATATTGTAATAACCTACTTTTCCTCTTTCCTACGAAAATCAATTTCCCAGCTTTTCCACTACATTTTCCATCAAAAGAAAAAAAGTCTGCAAGTTCCCTTTCATGTTGTGGCACCCCCCCTGCGCATCCCGATGTCCTTCTGTGATAAGAGGTAAGAGGACCCTGGACGGGATAATCGGGGCTTAGCTAGAAAATGCGGAAGTCGAAAAAGCCGCTCATTCAAATCGGAACTTCTAAGGGAAATGCGACAAAAAACTTCATGGAAAGGGGAAGGGTGGCGGGGCCCCATAAAACCAAATGAAAAACGAGTCGTGATTTACGCTCGAGTGGGAAACACACAAAATATACAACTTTTTTTCTTGATTACGTAAAATGCGTAAAAGAAATAGAAAGAGAAAACGAACCACTTGACGAATTTCAAGGACACGTGCAGCCCCCGCAAGGACACACGCAACACGAAAAAACACACGGTCCCACACAACGTTATACAACACTGGAAATAAAGATAGCAGCAAACTTACCGTAAAATGCAAGTTGGCAGCTCCCTTTTTGTTAACGCAGCTTCCTATTTGTAGCGTTTTAGATTGTTTTTCTTGGCGAATGCGTAGGCTCTGACTTTAATTTCGCTTGGGCTTCCAAATGAGATTTGTGTGGAATCGAGTACAGCTCAGAAATCAGTACACAAATATATTTTGCAGGAGATAGACCTCAAACAAATTTTCAGTTCCAGACAAAATATTAGCCAAACGTCTAGTTGTTGTTTCAAAAGTAATATTTTTCCGATGAAAATATTTTCGAGCTTCGGAGTGTAATTTTTCGGATCGCAAGAACCGTCGGGGAATCGAAAGAACTAAACGCGGCGAGCTCTGCTGAGTGAATGACAACGCGTCGCGCAGCAGAAACAGAAACAGGGACAGCCGACAGCCGACAGCCCCAACTTACAGAGCGAGCGCCAACAGTGGGCGGCCGAGCAACAAGCAGCGTGACAGAGAGAGAGAGAGAGCAGTCCAGCAGGTAAGTTTGTTGTTGCTTATCGCTGCATTTGGCTCTCTGAAATTCATTCAAGCAGCGGCGTCACTGAGTGCAGCGCTGCTCAGAGCAAAAACAGTTATAAATTGCCTGAAATGAAGCATTTTTAGCAATTTTTCATTCACACATTCGCCTCTCAGCCAGCGCTCTCACGCTTTGTCGTGCTGCTGGGCTGCAGCTTGCTCTCTGCCATGCTCCTCTCCCAATCTCCAATTCTCTCTCGCTCGTTCGTTCTGTGTGCTAGCATAAAATGCAAAGCCAACTAGTTGTTGTTTCTGTTGGG
The DNA here is from genome assembly GCF_003369915.1 of Drosophila miranda. Classification (NCBI taxonomy): domain Eukaryota; kingdom Metazoa; phylum Arthropoda; class Insecta; order Diptera; family Drosophilidae; genus Drosophila; species Drosophila miranda. Next base: position 25,574,550 of record NC_046677.1, read on the forward strand.
GGCTTATGTAACTTTTGGGGCATCGAAGAACAGCAATGTCTCAGGCAACGTTGAAGGGCAGTCAGCGACCTCGTTCTAGAAAAGAACATCCCCGCAGGCCCCTCTCCCACAAGAAGAAGCAGCAGCGAAAAGCGCGTAATATAAACATGCTGTGAGAGAGCGAAAGAGCAAAAAGAAATGTAGGGTTTTTGCCATGCAGGCCACGGAAACCCGAAATGGTTGTGTGTGGAAAGGGGTTGGTGGGGGTTTAGTGCTTGGGGGGGGGGGGGGGGGGGGAGTTGAGACAATGCAGTGTGTGTGTGTGTGTGTGTGTGTGTGTGTGGTAGGGTAACATCAAAGTCATGCCAAATTGCGCAACAGCCACAGAGTTGGTTCTTGGTAACCTGCTGACCAGGAATGAATGGGTAGGGAGAAGGTTATGACTATTTGATGAAACGGGAAATTATTTCTAAGTATTCCTTGTCCCCCGCACACTCTTTGGATATCCCTTGGAAAAAACCGCATCCGCATTTCGGTTGCTTTCCCATTTGCAGTCTCGCAAAATGACCCAAATCCTGAACAACCTCTCGTGCACCTTTTTATGGACTTCCGCAGCAATAGATCTAGCAAAACAATACACCCGTAGCCTCTCCTTCCACCGCAGCCCATCGTACTGCAATTCTGCTCACACTGCAGCCAGTTCAAGCGTAATTTAATTTTGTGCGCCATTTATTTATAGGGGTCTGAAAGGAATAGAAGGGAGGTGGAATGGAGCCAGTCGAGCCAGGACCCAGGATACTTGTATCTGCGTATAATTTATGGTTCCATTGCAAATTAGGTTAGGTCATAGGTATGGAGAGAGGGGCGGGGTAGAGTAAAACACCTGTGCGAGGGGCCTGGATAGCCTCAGCAGCAGCAGCAGCACTTACCGTTATGATTTTGTACTTCCTACATCACATCCGCACTCTCATTTACTAAGAGTCTTAAGTACTTCCATGCCTTTTCATGCTTTTACCTCAGCAGCATCGTTTGGCCAGGGCCTTAATCATACCCGAGTAAGTCAACTTTTGCTCCCACTGTCTTTCTTTTGTTTTAATACCCTTGTTTAATACCGTGATTGTGTCCAGATGTTTGCAAAGCAAAAGAAGGAAACCACTTCGACACCACAAAGTGTATTTTTTGTGGGATAAAATATGTAAAATCATTTGAAAGTCAATCTGAAAGCGCTTGGGGGGGAAAGGGTATCAAACGACTCGGAGTGCCGAAGTTACCCTGCCATTCTTTGAAAGGCATGTGTTTTTGCCACCGCATTGTATCGAGAGGGAGAACAGGAAGATGAAGAACATGCGTAAAATGCGTTTTAATTGAAAGGAAATGTTCAAAGCACATGTGCAGCTGCTGCGATGGGATGGAGTGGGGAGCGAGAGGAGGGATGCTGCACTGCTAATTGAATTACCTTTCGTTTACTTTTCCCGTTAGAAATGCCGCCTAGCTCTCGAGCTGTGTGCATGTGTGTGGCTCTTTGCTTTGCTTTTCATTTAATATCAATTTTTATTCATTTTTGTTGTCTTCTTTCTCTGCTCCTCTGACCCAATTTCGTTTCGCTTTGTGCATTTGCAGCTGTCTCCGTCTAGCCCCTGTGCAGCCAAGAGAGCGCGTCAGAGCGCAGTCCACTGCCAGTGCCGCTGCCAGTGTTTTTTATTTCTTTTAAGGTGAAGCACTCACGCTCACGCTTTGGCTGTTCTCAGCGAGTCTTAACATAGGCGATTATTGTAAGAGCGAATTCTAGCAACACCTCACCTTATACTAAAACACTTTTTCAGATGACGCTGTCGCTGTCTCGCTGTTTCTCTCTCTTTCGCAGTTGTCATCAACTGGCATTTTCAATCAAATAAATCATACAAAATTTGGTAACAGGAATTGTTTTCACTAGATTTTGGCTTAGATAAAAGGTTTTTTCTGGTGGGTTGGACTTTCAAATGGTTGTGTCACGACAATATACTGCAGTTGGACACGTACATATGTACATATGTATGTATTTGTATATATTTGTGATGTGCCCACGCATGCCCCCAGCTTCACGCATCCGAACAGACCCTTTCACTTATTAACGGAAGTGTCCTTGAGTGGGGGCCATGTGCGCTGAAGGCAATGATGGCATGGGCTAAGAGGACATCCCCACCCACACCACTCTAAACCGTTTCCACTTTCTCTTTCTTGCAGTGATCCACGATGGGGGGCGGTGATGCCGACAACGGCAAGAAGATTTTTGTGCAGAAGTGCGCCCAGTGCCACACCGTCGAATCGGGGGGCAAGCACAAGGTTGGCCCCAATCTAAGCGGCATTGTGGGACGCAAATCCGGCTCTGCTCCGGGCTTCAAATACACAGATGCTAATCAAAAGAAGGGCGTTGTTTGGAGCGATTCGACGCTGGACGAGTACCTCAAGGATCCAAAGAAATACATACCCGGCACTAAGATGGTTTTCGCAGGACTCAAAAAGGCCGAAGACCGTGCCGATTTGATTGCATACCTTAAGAAAAATAAGTAAAACATTTCGAAACAACAACTACACATACACTAACACTATCCCTACGTTAATACCAAGAATATAAATATATACACACACCTGTGTCAAAAGTAGCTCATTTGACCAACACAATACAAACGTTAATGCCAAGAATATAAATATATACACACCTACCTCAATTAGTTAACCCGCCCTACATGAAAATAACTGTCCAAATATTAAAACACAACACAAATTGTATACGCTGATTAACTGATTCAATTATACACCACACTACACTGATATAATGATATATGGAGAGGAAATGGTTTCCGCAAGAAGTGAAACCGCCTTACATATCATCATTTAAATAATACATTGAGTTAAAATAACTGTCCAAATATCATAGGCTTACCGAATTAGCACACAGAATCAGAAATTGTATACGCTGATTAACTGATTCAATTATACACCACACTACACTGATATAATGATATATGGAGAGGAAATGGTTTCCGCAAGAAGTGAAACCGCCTTACATATCATCATTTAAATAATACATTGAGTTAAAATAACTGTCCAAATATCATAGGCTTACCGAATTAGCACACAGAATCAGAAATTTTATACGCTGATTAACAGATTATACACTACACTACACTGATATAATGATATATGTATACAGAGAAAATGGTTCCCAACAAAAACATACACTTACAGACTTATACTATATACAAAAAAATTATTGTTAAACGTTTTATTAAACTGCAAGAAAATGTAAAAAAAAGATAAGCAGAAGTTATTTTATTTCAAATGCGCGGCTAACAGAGCTGCGTGATATTTTTGTAGCAGTGAGCATCTTAGCGCAAAAGTATCGAGTGAAGATGGTATCGATGAGTTATTGGATTTGAGCACCCTGGAAATGGATATTATAGAACTAAGAGAATGTTTGTCATTTCAGGCTCCAAGATATGCAGAAACTAGTCAGTCTCTGTTTTAAAGCTATCACAACGATATTTTGAAGCTTTTTGTCTTCTTACATAGACCAAGAATATGTATCGGGATCGAGATATATGTATATACAAGACACTAAACATATGCATGAATACGTCTAAAACATATCAATCTGCGAAAATGTTTTAAATAATTACGTTTGAAAGCAGCTTGGAAAACCATATTAAATTTACGAAATATGGTATAGAAATGCACATACTCACTTATGTACGTTTCCACTGATTTTTGTTGACTTGTTTTGTTCAAACCTTGTTATAAACAGAATACAATAAAAAAAAAAACGTACTTAAACGTAGCTTATCTTGTAGAAAATGTATTCATCAATGGACTAAAATTATGCAGTCAGAGCAAAGTGTGCTATCTAGCTAGTAATATTAAACCGAAGATCAAAATCGAGGAATATGGTTTTCGATCATGGACAGAGAACGATTAACCCATTGTAGACCAGTGGAAAAATCCACTCCTCGAAAATTATGAAACTTGAACAATTTTAGTGCAGTTCAAGTAATATACATAGTGGAAATGTTGATTGTAGAGAAAAAGGAAGGATTAATCTACAAGAATAATTCACAAACAGTTTTTTCCGCGGCTTAACTCAGGTTTTTAACCTTTTTAAATAGAGGGGGTTTGAGTGGGTTAAGTTGATTCAATCGAATTGAATCGAAACGCGAATATTCACGGACTATTCAATCGCAAAATAACTGTCCGCAGCAACGGTTTGTGTTCAATGTAAGTAGTGGGTGTTTTTAATGAAAAATTAAAGTGACGTAAATATTAGCCAGCGCTATACAATGACAAGGTCTCAAGGCAGATAATAACGGAAAATTTGTAACTTCCGCATGGCTCTTGCATAATTTACAGCTGTACAAACAAATTGAATAGATTCGATTCGCAAGCGAATAATCCAATTTTTTTGGGGGTTGATTCGGTGGTTATATAAACTCGTCCTTGTGAGTGTATATAAGAGTGGGATTTCTGTACAAGTGTGAGAGGTTGTTACGAAAAATTGTGTTAGAATTTTCCAAGTGCAAAAGTTAGCAATGACTTATTAATTTTAAAAATAGCCTGGAAGTCACATTTTGCCATTGAAAAAGAGAGCTTCGCGCGCGAGACGATTACATGAACAGTAGAGCGAGAGAGAGAACGTTGCCCGATCATCAGCTTGTCCTCTCTCTTTCGCTTTGGCAAAAAAGAATATCAGTTCTTGGAATTTTAATGCTTCCCAGCTCCACTAAGCCCGCCACGTGGTGGCTAAACGAGTTCAATACTCTCCGCGATGCATGCCCCTTCAATTTTTGTTGCAAAAGAAGATTTCACCTTTACAGGAGTTGCCTTATGTAACATTCTGTGTGGAGAGGAAATTGCTATGCTGTCCTAGTTTTCACTCATCTCTCTTTCTCTCATTCTCTCGGCTGCCTTTGGCCCCCTTCCAATTACACTTTCTATAGGGGGAAAAGTGGTTTTTCACACTCACGCAGTGCTAAATGAAAAGTTCTCTCTTCAAGGCCACCACCAAACCAGATGTTGACATTGCTGTTGCCTTTCATGTAATTTATCTCCCCCACTCCGTGTGCTTGCGTGCGTTTGTGTAGGTGACTTACTCATTAATGAACCCAAAGTGTATGAATACAGGGTGCAAAATTTCCAGACTCCGTTCTACGGATTTCCAGAACAGTCGATCTGTAAGGGACCGAAAGCTTAACTCACCAAAGCTAGTCTCCCCCTCTGGTTTCAGTTTTCGAGTCACCCAAATAGAGAAATAGCGCGAGTGCCTCACCCTATATGAAAGCGCCTTGCCTCTTTGCAACGGCACTTTGTACTCATGCTCTCCCTTTCTGGGGGCGAATTGTTGTGTCGCTCTCAAGTTCAAATAGTTGCATGCACCGCAATTAGCCGCATTGGGAATGTTGGATATAAAATAGACCCTGCTGATCCATCGCTTTTTTGTGCGATGGTTATATAAACAATTCAAGTTTTCCATTGGATGCTTCCTACTGAAGTTAGCCTGTTGCTGAGCAAAAAAATAATTCTGACGCAATGAGTAATTCTCACCGTCAAGAGTCAGACGAGGGCGAACTTCGAAAGCGTGTGTGAGAGCGTAAGCGGTTGAGGGCAACAACATGTGACCAGAGTAGAATCGTCTGTCTGAAGCTTTTTCGAGATGTCTGTGGGTGTGTATGTCTGTGTGTGAGTGCTGATGACGTTGAATGGAGCACGCGTGGACTTTTGAGATGCGGAAGGGTGCGTAGATAAGCTAAAATACCAGTTAGATAATGGCATTGTATTCTAATTAGTATTTACCTTATCACAGAGCTTATACACCCGCGTAATGCATTTTGAACAGGTTCTAGTTTCTGCTCATTGCTTATCACCTGTTTACATAACGGGGCAATGGGACAAACACTTTTTTCACGGCACCCACTAATCATTGATTTTCTTTTTCTTCAACCTTTTAGTCGAGTCCGTGTTAACACATAAAACACACACATAATCCATAATGGGCGTTCCAGCTGGTGATGTTGAGAAGGGCAAGAAGCTGTTCGTGCAGCGTTGCGCACAGTGCCATACCGTGGAGGCTGGTGGCAAGCACAAGGTCGGTCCCAATCTGCATGGTCTGATCGGTCGCAAGACTGGCCAGGCTGCCGGTTTCGCATACACGGACGCCAACAAGGCCAAGGGAATCACCTGGAATGAGGATACCCTCTTCGAGTACCTGGAGAACCCCAAGAAGTACATCCCCGGCACCAAGATGATCTTCGCCGGTCTGAAGAAGCCCAATGAGCGCGGTGATCTGATTGCCTACCTGAAGTCTGCCACCAAGTAAGGCGCCTCCCGAAAAGGAGCCTGTACTTTCATTCACCTCACCACCCTAACAACAGGATGTATTATTGTGTTCAGTCACAGCAACAGCAACACCAACAATATGAACAGCAGCAGAAGCAACAATTACATACAGACCTAAAAACTACAATTATGTTAATTATAAAGTTTAAATAGGAAAATTTATTATTTAATTTAAATAAAAAGTGGAATACTTAATTTAAAGCTGAGGAAACTTGTGACAACCACGTAAAACAACAAAAAGTTAAATAATAACAAAAACAAAAATAAAACTGTCGGCATTTTTGTTCTATTGGAAGGAAGGAAAACCATTTGCTTTCGTTGATCTTTAAGTCCCAGTAACTTGCACGGATCAAAGAGTACCGGGAAAGAGGTCTATAAGTTTTAAGGGAACTCCCAACTCTTAATCAGACACATTGGTTTCTTAAACGATAAAGAGAAATTTTAGATTGCAAACAAAAACTAGCCTGATAGAATTTGCACTTAAAAATGCCAATTCAAAGCTTCCATAGTCAAAACTTGTAGATTATAAATCAATATTTCTCTGATAGGGTTTTATTCAACCGAGCAATTCCGAAAAGCTAATCATACAAATAGGGTTCAAAATTCAAGAAAGAGAATTTGTGCAAGAAATATTTCTCTGATAACGTTTTATTCAAGCTTAATTAATAAAGAGAAACCCCTCCCATATCACGTGCTAAAGACCTATGATAGTAGTAACTGCTACCAAACAATAAATAGAGGCCCGTAAGGCACTTAGTTCTAATATCTCGTGCCTTATATAACACCTGATATTGAACTATGGAACCACCTCTCAAAGAGAAACCAAAACACACATTGAATCACGATTCTATGAAGTAGATAACAAAAGAGAGCACAAAAATTGGTATACAAACTGAAATCCTCTCTTAAAGATTAGCTCATATCATACATACTATTTCAGAATGGAATACTCTTCTTTTATTTATGATTACCGAATATCCCACTTATTGTAGAACAATAAAATTTAGATTTTCAATATATTTCGCTAGTTTATGTATATTTTTTGTTTTACACTCGCAAAAATGTGTTTCATACACTTTAATAACAATTGGTTAATGCATTTAACATTTCCATTTTCGCTTATTTATTTTAATTTAAAATGAAAGAAATACTTGATAGGTTCCTTTTACAATATATTTTCGATTTCTTTAGTTTTTGTTTTGTTTTGTTTTGTTTTGTGGGTGCGCTGAGGCGATTATAATACAATAGAAGTGCATAATCATCTGGTTTAGACAAAAAAACTCTGTACAGCGGCGCACACATAAAAAGTAAGAACACAAATAATAATAATAACAACAAAATATGTAAACAATCAAATGGGGCTGTCGTAGGGGATATACTCGTATGCATCTGTATTTTCTTTGCCACTATTTGAATTGTCTTTTTGGAATGCCAACAAAAAATCAAATTGTTCTCTCAATACGCGTTCTATGGGGCTGGCCTTGGGCAGGGGATGGACTAACAAGAACTTAGTTTAAACAGGGAACAAACATGCGCTTAAATTTAGCACGAACAAACATCATGTAAAATGTGGAGAGAGGAGAAGTGGAAGATGCGATGCCCCTCCACAGCTCTTATTGTTGGTTAAGTTTTGCTGGCTGGCGGCCTGGCTAAAAAATATGTAGGTAGATTTTTTGTAGTGTATTTGTGCATGGATGTTGGATTGGGGGTCTTAGGCCTTGCCAGTAATGACGGCAGCACCTTGTTTCTGGTTCTCGTTTTCCTTCTCCAACTGCTTTCCGAGGTATTCCCTGATAAATATAGAGAGAAGCATTGAATACATTGAATTTTGAATGGATCTTGAGATGGATATGAATTTTGGGGTATTATATCACAACACCTAGAGATGGATATATGGGCAGGAATGAGAGTTGGCGAGTCCAGCAATCGTACGTACCAGTTGTGTACCATCAGCTTCTGGACGGCCAGCAGGGCCTCGTACCGCACATTGGGATCCTCATGGCCCAGATGCTGCATCACAATCTGTTTGCCGCCCAATTGCTCCAGGACACTGGAAACGAGAGATCCGATTAAGATGAGAGCACAAATAGAGAATGTATTTTGAGCTTACTGTTTGCCGCGGGGATAGTGACGCACATACTCTCCAATATCGAAGCAGGCAACGGATAGAATGATGGCATCCTTGGAGGTCTCTAGCAAATGTACCAGAATGCGCAACAGTTCGTAGTTCTTTTCGTTGAGGCGTTGGGCATTCTCGCGCCAGAACTTAGCCGACTTGTGGACCGGCGACCATTCCAGGCGGCCGCTGCGCACCTCAGTGGCATACTCATCGAAGGAGCTCAGATCCTGGACCGAGTTCTGCAGCTTCTCGCTCAGATACTCCACATCGGCGGTGATGTCCTCATCGTCAAAGCGACGCTGTTCCAGTATGGACAGCTGCTTCAGCACCTTGCACTGGACCATGGCAATGCAATGGTCCTTGGCCACCGATGAGTCCTCGGGCTTCTCGATCAGATTGCGGAAGACGGCGAGGATAATGCGCGTGACCTTCTCCTTGGCACAATCGCTCAGTATATCGGCCAGTATGGGGATCACGCTGAACTTGTTCATCTTGGCGGCCAGCAGGGGGTTGAAGGTCAGCACCCACAGGCAGAAGATCAGCTGGTATTGCACCTATGAATAAGAAATCGAATTTAAATTGGTACAAACAATTTACACATTTCAATTTCAAACTCACCTGAAAGTTGACGCGAGTCGACAGAATGCGGATCAGAGTGCTGATACCATCAACACCCACAAACGCGAAACGGTACTCATCGACGCGCAGCATCATCTGGAGGCAACGGGCCACCGACTGAATGTACTCGTTGTTCTGGGGGATCACGAAATGACGGAACGATTAGTTGTGACTTTGGGTGAACTCTACGATGCTGGTATGATCGTTAGCGGTGTTAGTTATGACGATACTCGATATCAGCTGAAATCTACACATGTTTCACTACTAGCTACAACAACAACGAATTACTACAAGCTACGCACAATAAGATAATCTGAGAATAACACAGAGAGAGTGGGGGTCGAGGGTGACGACACAGAGAATTGTATAGATTTTTGTTCCTTACACCGTTTGATTTTTTTTTTTCTTTCTTTTGTTCTTTTGTTTGAATTGTTGAATGGGGTATTTTGGGGCTTATTTTAGTGTATTTTTTCACCAGCACCAGTTTTGGGTTTACCGTTGCACCACCTTTTAATGATTTTATACACTGCTTGACAACACTGCTTCCTTGGCGTGACATACGGATGCGCCTTCTCCTGCTTGCTCCTCACGCGTTATTAGTTTGGTTAGTAAACAGTTACGACTCGAATAATCGCCACACAAACGCACAAAACGGAATGCAGTCGGCGGGTATTATCGTACATAATCCTCATAGTTCATTAACCGTATATGTTTTGGACGGACAGACAGACACTTGGATGTTAATTTGGTTGAAAAAGTTTGAAATAACATCTTAAGAAGATATATTTTAAGTTGACTTCGTAGGGAGGATTGTAATTTCTTTACTGATTGGGATGCTCATTTAGATAAATAAAGGAAAACATACCGTCTTAATTTTGTAAGAAAGATTCCTAGTTTGGTAAACGGGTAAAAAAATAAATAATTCGGCAAGAAATCATAATCAAATTTAATTTCAACAAGTGTTATAAATGTTGAAATTCCATTTGTTGATATTTCTATTCTTTACCAATGTTAACCATTGTTATATTTTTCAAGTTTCTAAGCTTTTGTCTGCCTTCAAATTGTCAATGTCTACCGACAGCTACCGACCGTTATTCTTATCGAAATTCATTCAGCGCCTCTGCTCTCCTGTGTGTGTTTGTGTGCGATTATTTATCAGTGTTTGTGGGTGTGTAAATAAATGTTTGGTTTTCTGATGGTCGCAATTATTTGCATTGTTTTTTTTTTCTTTCTGTGATTTGGAATACCGGTATAGCACATTTGCTTTCCTGCTGATGCGCCTGCTCGCTGCTGTTGGGCACCTGCCGATAGCTCTCGTTGGCAGAGACGACCAGCTCTTGCTCATGCTGATGCTGGAGCTGCGCCAGACTGGGACTGTACTGGTGGCCATGGCCATGGTCTTTGCTATTGCCATGGAGTCCGTGGGTGTGCACGAGTATGGTCTGGGTCCGCTTGGCCAGTTGAGCCATCTCTTGCAGATAGGATGTGCTCTGGGTCGGGGGCAGTAGGGGGCATATATTGGTGGGGGGGACCAGATCAGATCAGATCATCCACAGAGAGACGATGGACGTCGACATATCGAGAGTTTAATCGATATTGTAGATGGTAAATTGCATATAAATTAAAATACATTGGTTCAGAGAAGTTCAAGAGTGCAGCAGAACAAATAGTAAATAGATGGACAAGACAACAAAATAATTAACAAAATGATCGACCTTCTGTGGTGCTTTGGTGCTTTGGCGCTGTGGTGGTGACACGTGACTCACGAAACGGGAACGGCAGCACGGAATGGAATGATCAAGATGAAGTATCAGACAATTTCAGTATATGGTATACACGAATCGAATGTGGTTTTATGACAAAATTCAGTGTGCTGATGAGAAGAGAGCTTAATGTTGTTCAATATTCAAAAACGAGCTGTTAAAGTTGCAGAGATGGCTCATTTGTAGAGTTCTCACGGGTGGTGTGTTGTGGTTTGACGATGGATGTGATTGTGTGGGTGGTGTCTCTGAATGACAACGGCGACTGCTTCTTTGCAGAGTTTTCTCTTACGAGTGTATCGTAGAGTATTGTTGGGTTCATTTTTGGCTTGGTTTGGTCTTAATTTAGTTTAAGCAAGCAAAATTGCCAAAGCATGCACAAAAACATATAAATTCGAATTAAACAGAGTTAGGATATCAATTTAAGACGGGTTTTTAGTGGTTCAAGTATTGACAACAAGTGCATTGATGAGTCGTTAGTCTGTTTTCAACTGGAGTCAGGTATTCGTAAAATCAGCCATGCTATATTATGTCATAGGATAGGTTCGATCGATTTACAGATATAAAAAACCAATTTTGCTCTGATTTGTTTAAAAAAAAGGCTGGGTTAAATCCTTGAATGTTCAAAAAATAACTCTTCTTTGAGTAGGGTTTACCACCAGTGCAGCATTTACAAAATCTTGAATAGCCTCCACACATGCACTGCGCATCTCTCCCAGCCTAAACATGCACTGGGCAACGCTAATCACAGATGGAATGGTACTCACATTGCTGGCCAGTTGGTCCTTAAGGAACTGCAAGTAGAAGTTCAGGTCAGACTTGGGCATGGTCTCATGACCCCAGCAGGCGAACTTGGCCAGAATCCGGGACGCCATGTTGACGATGAAGCCATCCTGACGATTCAGTAGGTTCAGGAAGGGACCCCAGATGCACTGCTTCAGCTTGCCAGCCGTGTCGTGAAAGAGATCGACACGTGAGCGATCCTCTTGCAGCAGATCGTCCAGCAATACGAGTATATACTGGATGGTGGAGTCCTTGGACAGATGCGAGACTAGATTCAGCAGAGTCTTGACCACCTGACTAGAGTTTTGGGCCAGAAAGGCGGCGCGTGATTTATCAAGTGCGCTAATGGCACGGTAATCCTCCTCGCTGATCATCTGCGACTGCATATAAGAGGCCCAGTTGATGGTCTTGGTGCGAATGTCGGCTGCTTGTTGCTGTAGCACCGAGGTGGCAGCAATCATGTCTGGAAAAGTCAAATGAAAACCTCACAATTAGGGGCGAGGTGAGGGTGCTGCTCTGGCCAGCCCAAAGCCCACCCTCACACACACACTACAGATTCGATTTTTCGCAGAGGACGGTTCGGGAAAACTTACCGATGTTTTCCTCGGGCAAATACAAAGCTGTAGTCATTGTGCTGGCTTGTCTAAACAGATGGATCCTTCGCAAAATGGGGTGTCGCTCTGGCACACGAATTCGAGCACAGAATTTATGAAAATTTATTAAGTTACCAAGTGATTTTCACACTACTACGAACAGAAAATTCAGCTGACTTTGGTCTTGTGACTGGCCCAGTGTGACCGCGGACTTATCGTCCAAATATACCGTCTGGCCCTCAGAAATATACCAAAATACACCGTCTTATTTTAAAAATATACCGGAAATATACTGACGAATTCATGTTTTATTTTACATTTTATTTTATTTTGGCTAAAAAAAGGTTTAAACAAACAATTCCAATCAAAAAAACAGTCCCAATGTTGCTGGTATTTGAAGACATGATGCTTGTATAGGCCTTTGTATACCCTATTTCGTTAACTTTATATGAAGATGAAACGTAATTTATAAAGACCTTTGCTCAAATTGATATGTTTTAGACATATTCAAGTACATTATTAGTATCTTGTATATATTTATCTCAATCCTGATACCTACGGAGCCTGGGATGACAAACATTTTCTCAATTCTATAACATCCATTTCCCCCAGGGTATGTGTGCATGGAATGGGACTCATTGTTGTGAACCGGTTATTACGACTAATTCCTGGTTATTCTTTCTTCCGTCGAATATTACTAGCTATATAGAACATTAGAACATATAGATGTGTTATTACCTCGCATACCTATTCAACTATGCAGTTCACATTTCAATGCAAAAAAAAGCGTTGCAATTTTAGAAATTCCAATGCAACGCCGTTTCCCATTTGTGAGCAGGGCGAGCGCTATCACGGCGTCCTTACAGGGCTCTCTGTGGAGATATCAGACTCTACCCAGTCACAGTCGCTCCATGACAATGGCTGCTATGGAAAAGGCAGCAAATCTCGAGGTGGACCGGCATCGGGTGATGAAGATGAAACGCTACTTCTTGGACTGGAAGAGTCTTGTTTTCTGGCCTACTACTTGAAAGTACTCGACATAAAGAACCTGTCGGGCACAAGTGTGGACTGGGAAGGATTCCTGAAAGTTGCGCAGGATCTAAACGATAGATTTGTTGAGAATTTGGCATGCTATTTGTATTTGAAATCCAAAAATTGGGTGATCAAGAGTGGAATCAAATTTGGCGGAGACTTTCGTAAGTTATTGGGAAGCCAATGTACGTTTTATTCTAAAGATATGCCGTCCTGTAGTTATCTACAAGCAAAGTCCGCGGAATTTCCATGCCAGCTTCTTGGTCATTGTACAGACTCACTCTGATCTGGATTACTACCAGCCAAAGAACCTCAAAGGAGTCCAACGAGTGGCGGAAACGTCCGACAAGGATGTACTCCTGCTGACAGTCAGTCAACCCAAGGAAGATTCCTCCGATATAGCCACACCCGAAGCGCTCAAAGAAATATCAGTCACGGAAACAATTGTACGTCGCTTCAATTATTCATCTTTCGTGCAAAGTAAACAATAACAACCAAACTACTTATGTAAGGACTATATTTTCTCCACGCGGTGCTTTTTGGGTATGCCAGTGCTGCGATAGTCTGACCGCTCCTGCAAATAGATTTTCCTGCACTCCTCCTTGAAGGCCTCGTTCTGATACCAAAGCGTCAGACAGTCCCTTAGTGCAGAGTTCTCCTTGCGACATGTCGCCACCATGAAGATGCTGCTGGTCTTGCAGCACGCCTCAAAGTCTGCGACTTCCTTGGTGCAGAGCTCAGCCTTTGCCCGGTCGCGCATAATCTTGGGTATCAGCACCTCGACCTCCACCTTGCGCAATTTTGTGTCATTCGGGTCGCCTAATGGTAGAGTTCCTGGTTAATGGACTCCACAGACAATAAGTAGCCAGAGCTTACCAAGTCCGTGAGGATTGCGTGGATCAACCGGTTGTTCCAGGTAGCTCATATTGTTTATATAAAATAAATATATATTTGTGCCAGCTCTAGTGTGACCGTATGAAAATCATAAAATCTTGAAAAACGAGGGGGAACGTTGTGAGTTGCTGCGGACACCGCAACTCTACATTTATACCCGATACTTAGTCAGTATGGCTCTCCTCCGGCAGACGCCGCTAATATTAAGCGACACGACAAAGAGTGCGTGCGAGAGAGACAGAAAATCAGTCTGAGCGTGTCGTCGGGCGCTGCGTAGCCACTGCAAGTTGATTTGTTGCTTTTGGCTATACAAATTATCCGATCTGATCCAGATTCCGCAACTGGATATATATGGTCATTCTCTATGATTCTGCGTTTTTAGTTTTCTCGAATCTGCAATATTGCGGATGCAAACAAAATTTTCGTCTTTTGTGGTGGCGGAAGGGGGTTGGGCGAAATTTTGAGATATACGTTTTATAGTGAGATCTAACAGCAGTGTGGATACCAAATTTGGTTACTCTAGCCTTAATAGTTTCTGAGATTTGTGGATGCCCCAGATTTTCGTCCTTTACGCGGGCGGTAGGGGGTGTGGCGAAATTTTGACACAAAACGGTCAAGGTCCGATATCACAGGAGTGTGGATACCAAATTTGGTTGCTCTGGCTTTTATAGGTTCTGAGATCCTTGGACTCATATTTTGCAATTGGCAAAACCGACCATGAAACCTGTGTGTTAGAGAGAGACAGAGCGAGAAAGAATGAAATTGTTTTCTTGATTCTGGCTATAATAATTATACGATCTGGTTCAGATTTTGCACTCTAGAAGATATAGTCATCCTCTACGATTTTGTGGATGCCACAGATTTTCGCCCTTTGTGGGGGCGGAAGTGGGCGGGGCAAAGTTTTGAAATATACTTGTAGCAGTGACATATCACAGAAGTCCGGATATAAAACGTCGTTGCTCTAGCTCTTATAGTCTTTGAGCACTAGGCGCTGATAGGGACGGACAGACGGACAGGCAGACAGGGCTCAATCGACTCGGCTATTGATGCTGATCAAGAATATATATACTTTATGGGGTCGGAAACGATTCCTTCTGGACGTTACACACATCCACTTTCACCACAAATCGAGTATCGGGTATAATAAATACCAACAGATTCTTTTTATGTATTCGTACCAAAGAAGCCAGTAACCCAGGCGCAATTTTATTTTAAAAGTTGCATTTTAAATGCTGTAAACCTAACTAGATGCATTATAATCGGTCAGGCTCTGTGCACTGATTGGCTCCAGGTTGCGAACACCATTCTTGTCCACCACAGAGACATTGAAGTTCTTCAGATTGACGACCAGACGCTTTTGGATCTCCACAATGCACTTCTTGAAGATATCGTATGCTTCGTCCTGGGTAATATTGGGGTGCCAGTAGCGATCGTAAATGCTGGAGCAGAACATGGCACCGTAACCATGGCCGGCGTGGTTCAGAGACTTTGCATTGGCCAGATAATCAATGAAAGCCAGCTCGGCACCGTCAGTTTCATCATAGCTATGCGAAGATCAGATTGGATTTATAAAATAAGCTTAATCTTTGATGAATGCGGAAGCATACCCAGCGACAAACATGAAGACCTGGTAGGGAGTGCGGCTGCGAAGATAATCAGCCAGATTTTTGCGCGTAAAATGCGCTGCCGCACGAGGACTCAGGTCGTAGCCATTGCGCATTTTATACAGGGCAATATTCTTAGAGATAAACTCGGTAAACTGCTCAGTGTCGCCCGACTCGCCAGTCGTTGAAATGAGCAAATTGTCCGACGCCTTGTGAATTTTGTTCTGATCTGCAAAGGTAAAATGTCGCCAGCGAATGAGGCACAGGCCGCCGACAAATTTAGTACTCTAGCTCACCTTCTTTCATCACGATAATGGAACGAGCATGAGTTGTGTCTGCCGCTAGCATAACAAAATCGGGACCCTTGATACCCAACAGCGTTTCCATCTTGCACTTATTGATATACTTTACAGGTTTCTAAAAAGTTTCCAAGTTGTTGTGCCGAAATGCAATGACAAGCATTTGTTCCATTGGAGTTTATCGATAGCGGAAATATACCAAAGAAATATACGCTCAGAAATATACCGAAATATACGGTCTCATTTAACAAAATATACCGTGAATATACTGACGGCATTTTCGGTATTTTTGGGATTTTAAAAATTACAAAATAATCAATAACAATACTCAAATATCGATAATTTTATAATCATCGATATAAAACCATCGGTATTAATTTTTTAATAAATAACACAATCGATATTGAGAAACTGCCACCACCAGCGATCAGCTGTCGCGACTTATCGAAGCACTGCCATCTCAATTTTTATTTGTGGAGATTTTCCCGTGGACGGCCGTTTTGAAGATATTTCTCGTTTTTGATATTCTAACTGGCGATGCAAGCTCCTCCTCCCGAACACTGTCCTGGCGTTGAGAGTGAGCAGGCTGGACAGGTGAGTGCCTGTGCCGGCTGTCCCAATCAGAGCATATGCAGCGATCCGAACAAGAAACGCGAGGATCCGGGCAAGGCTCTGGTAGCCGCGGCTCTGAAGGATGTCAAACACAAGCTGCTGATCCTCTCCGGCAAAGGGGGCGTGGGCAAGAGCACAGTCACCACTTTGTTGACGCGGTACCTGGCCAGGAGTTATCCAGACAGCAATTTCGGTGTGTTGGACATTGACATTTGCGGGCCATCGCAGCCGCGTCTAATGGGCGCCCTCGGAGAGAACGTTCATCAATCTGGATCGGGTTGGTCGCCAGTGGGCATAGACGACAATGTGTGCCTGATGTCGATTGGGTTTCTGCTGGGCTCAGTGGATGATGCCATTATTTGGCGTGGTCCCAAAAAGAATGGAATGATTCGTCAATTCCTAAGCGAAGTGGACTGGGGAAACCTGGATCTACTGCTACTGGACACGCCGCCCGGCACCTCGGATGAGCACCTGTCTGTGGTTTCCTATCTGAAAGATGACAACGCACCCGATTCAGTGCATGCCATAATAGTGACCACACCCCAAGAGGTTGCTCTGCTGGACGTGCGCAAGGAAATCAACTTCTGCAAGAAGCAACAGATACCCATTGTGGGTGTGATCGAAAACATGAGCGGTTTCCGGTGTGGTCACTGCGGCCACAGCTCCGAAATTTTTCCAGCCAAAACCGGAGGCGCTGCAGTCATGTGCGCGGAAATGGAGGTGCCCCTGTTGGGCTCTCTGCCCCTTGATCCGGCCATTGCCAAGGCGTGCGATGCCGGTGAGGACATCACTTCTGTTAAGAATCCCACCACCGAGGCTCTCGAGGGTATTTGTTCCAAGATTATGAGTAGCTTTAATTAGATTTAATGTATTTAAATGAATATCTCTGATCGGAGGTCGAAAATTGCGTAAACATTATTCCTAATCTAATCATTCATTTTTGGCGAGCTGGGAGGGCTCTGTAGCGACATTTCTGTGGTGGTATTCGCTACTTGTATGGCCTGCGGGATGGCCGTACTCTCCATGGGTGGTGCGAATGTTGTATCTCTTCCCGATCCCACGGTCGCCACCTCCAGATGCTGCTGCTGTGGCCTCGTTTCTGGTGATCGCTTCTCATCGTTCTCTGGAGCCATGGTGTCAATGGTATTATCCTGATGTGCCAATGTGTTTTCTGCAATGGTGTCTGGAAGCATGATGTTTGCTATCGCGTCTGGAAGCATGGTGCTGGCAATAGAACCACCCATTGTGCAGGTCATGCGAGGCGGCTGTTCGGGCAGCTGTGGCGGCACATTCAGAATTGTGATGGTATCCGTACAGTCATTCACCTTATAGATGCCCACCAGATGGTTGGCCAGCTCAAACATGTTCACGCGCAGTGAGACGATAATAAACTGCGCATTTTTGGTACGCTCCTGCAATGTAAAGAATTACAAATGAATATAATCAAAGGGTTATCCATCTTTGTCGTAACCCACCTTTATGTAGTGCGCCACAATGGAGACATTCTTGAAATCCAGTGCCGCATCGATTTCATCCATAAAGTACAGCGGCGAAGGCTTGTAATAATGCAAGGCAAAGACCAGGGCTAGAGAGGACAGTGTCTTCTCACCGCCAGAGAGATTCGAGATATACTTCCAGCTTTTCTTGGGCGGCCGGACGGTGAAGTTAACACCCTCGGTGAATGGATCCATTGAGTCGACCAGCTCCAGTTCGGCATCGCCGCCCTGCGTGATCATTTGGTACATTTCCTTGAGCTTATGTGTTATGATGGCAAAGCCTTCCATAAACTCCTTGTAGCGACGCTTGCGTACCTCTTCGTACTTGTCGCGCATCTCGTTACGCTTGGAGGTGATGTCTTCGAGTACGCGCACGCGATCCAGATAAACGTTTCGCTTCTCATTGAACTCCTTGATGCAGTTCAGGTTCGGTTTCTTACTCAGCTCCTCCTCGAGCACAGTTGCCTTGTACAGCATATCGGCTATCGGCTCTGCATTAAGTTCTTCTTCAGTTAGTTCCTTAAGAGGGATCAGCGGCTCCGTTTGCCCTGGGATATCGTTGAGTTTGAGAGGCTTCAGTTTAGCCTGATGGGCCGGTATTTCCACCGTGACAAGGCGGTCAACTATGGCTTTTACGTTCTGCACTTTTGTGTCCATTTCGATTCGGTCAATATTACGTTGATTTTCCTGCTTGGTGATCTCATCGATTTGCTTCTTCAGATCTGATGATTGGCTCTTGGCATTCTCTATGGCTTCGGCCGCCTCTTCCTCTGCCTTTTCCAGATCTTCCTTATGCTCCTGGAACCTTTGTCGCTGCTCATTTAGGGTGCGCAACTTTTCCTCGGCGGTCTTCATGTTCTCCGTCAGATTATTGTTGCTTTTGGTGATCTTTTCAATGTTCCTCTCCACGCTGCTCAGAGCCACATTCATAGAGCGAATATTAGCAGATAGTTTCTCGATTTGAGTGGTAGTTTTTTTTATCTTTGCCTCGACAGGCTTCACATTCTCATTTCGCAGGTCATTGTATTGGACTTGAATCTCTTCGAGTTGGCTGCTCATTACCTGCTCAGCCGAAAGCGCCTCCTCCAATTCCTCCTTAGACGTTTCTATCTGAGCCTCCCGTGACTTGACGGCTCCCTCGTCTGTGGTCTTTTTCAGCATCTTTTCACGCTGGATATCGCACTGCTTCAGATTACTGGCCATCTGCTGCTCTAGCGATTTGATGCTGACATCCAGATGCTTGTACTTCGCCTCGTTTCGCTGCAACGTTATCTGGAGTGTTTGCACCTCACGCTCCAGGCGACCTTGCTGCTCTTGGCAATAGTTGATTCTCGTTTGCAGTTCTTCTGCCCTGATCTGCATGTCCTCCAAGGCACTCTGTGATGATGACGAGGTGTCGGCGCTTTCGGCAGTCTTGGTCCGCACTTGGGTGCCCATTTTACCACGAAGGGCAGTCCTTCCACCGCCAGACATTGTGCCCGTCAACTCAATCAGCTCGCCACCCAGCGTGACCACTCGGTAGCGCTGCCTTCCATAGGCAATGCGTGTGCCCTGTTCCAGGTCCGTGCCCACAAGTGTGTTTCTCAGGGCAAAGTAGAAGGCGGTCCTCACGCGATCATCTTCGACCTTCACGAGATCGTACAGACGGGGCACGTTCTCTGGCCTGCAATTGCATTTAGACAGTTATGTTATCTGCTTATTGATTGGATTATTGTCCAGAACATACGTGTCAATCGTGGAGCAGGCCTCACGTCGAAGATGCTCGATCTTTTCTAGGGTAATGAAGGTGGCCCTGCCCACATTGTACTTTTTCAGGAGTGCAATGGCTTCCGCGGCTGTGTCGTAGTTATCCGTCACAATGTTATCCAAGCGACTGGCAGCCGCTGTGGAAATGGCCACATCATACTTTGCATCAATGCCACCCAAGTTACCCAGACGTCCCAGAATGCCTGGGATCTTGCCCTCCATTTTCTGGCGCATAAGGAAGTCCAGAACTTTGTCATTGGAACGCTGGGACTGCATGTTTCTCGATCGCTCGTTAATCTAAGAGAATAGGTGTGAAGTTAAGTCAAGAAAGCGCAGAAAGGATTTGTAAAGATCATCAATTAAACAGCTTGACTGAATGCCTACCTCAACCTTAAGTTTTGTACATTGTACGGACAGATTGCGCTCCTCTTTGTTCAGCTTTTCTACCTCCGCTGACTTGGTGGCGATCTCTGTTTTCATTTCGGGAATACTTTGCTTTATCTCAACCATTTTGTTCGTCTTCTCCTCGAGACTCTGCTGTGACTGTTGATAGGAGCTCATCAGAGACTCGTATTTTCTGGTTTCAGTTGTCTCCACTTGCTTGAGGATCTTCAGCTCGGATTCGTGGAGCTGCAGTGCAGCATTGGCGGAGTTGACCTTCTCCTTGAGCCCCACCAGCTCGTCGGTCAGCTTGAGGCGCTTCTCGGTGAGGGGCTCGGTCTGCTTTTTCAGTTCGTTAATTTGTTTCTCTAGCTCTTCATTTAGTGTGACTTTTTCCTTCTCCAGACGTTCCATTTTCTTTTTGCAATCCTCAATTTCACGCTGATTTCTTTCTGGCAGCGTACGCAAGTCCTCCAACTCCGTTTCGTTCTTTTCAATCTGGGCCTTGTCCTTTTTGCGCTGCTTGTTGGTGTTCTCCATTGCGATTTGGACCTCCGTGCAGGCGCGCTCTGCACTCACAAGCTTATCCTTGACTTGATCTCTCTGCTTAACCAGGGATTCAAAAGCCCTGAAAGATGGTTGACGTAAAACAATATATTTTGCTGTAACAACTGCATATGCACATGTTTTTCTTACTCTATTTCCTTTCTTATGATCTCCTCCTTTTCGGCGCGTTCTTTTTTGAGCACATTGGTGGCCTCGTCATGCGTTTTTAAATTCTCCGCACAGCTTTCGTACTCTTTAGTGTATTCCTCCAAAGAGATCTTCTTCAAACTGATGTATTTTTGGTACACCCAAGATTTTGTTCGCACCCATTCGTTCTCCTTCTTCAGGTACTCGACGGCCTCATTGAATGGCTGCTCCAGGTCCTTCATGTCACGCTCGGCCAATTTGCAGCGATTGTGCTTCTCTGTGCGATCGTCGGTGAGCTGATCCACACGCTGGTTGATCTGATGGAGTGGTCGAATATAGCGTTGGGTGCCCACAATGTCCTCCAGGTACTCCAGCATTCCGGTCTCGTTCTCATTCAGACCCTTCGGCTTCATCATGGCTATCGATTCGACCTCGCCCTGGAGAATCAGGAAACGATTGTGCTCCAGGTCCACATGATGGGTCTTCAGTAGCTTGACCACATCCTTGACCTGAGCGCGACGTCCGTTGATTTGATAATATGAGGAATTATCCGACATGGCCGTTCGTTCGATGACAATGTGAGAGTCGGGCACCGTCACGCAAGTGCCATTGCCCTTGTCCAAAATCTGCTCGAAGTGTACGGCCACCGCGCAGCTACGAAGATTGGGATACCTCGAGGATTTATGAATGAGGGTGGAGACACGCTTGCAGCGAATGCGATTGGCCCGACAGCCGAAGACGAACATCATGGAATCGATCACGTTACTCTTACCGCTGCCATTGGGTCCTATAATGGCGGTAAAGCTATGATGGAAGGGTCCCAGTATCACCTCTCCAGCGTAGCTCTTAAAGTTGTGGTTCACAATCTGTTTGATGATCAGCCGCGGTCCGGTGCTCTCCATCGAACAGTGGGCCGGCACCGGCGGCGGTATGTATATATCCCCAATGCGTGTCCCGCCTTCCTCATCGTCAAATACCATGGCATCATCCAGCGCGTCCATTGCAGCGGCGTTCTCGGCTTCTTTTTGGGCCCGCAATTGCTGCTGTCCTGTCATCTGGGCCAGCCGATTCGGCCCACTCTTGCGTCCACCCCCACCTTTCAGTGTGACGGTGCTGGGACTCATTCTGTAGACCTCATAGGCTTATATTTTAAGGAAACACACAAATAATGCTTTGCCAAACAGGCGCCAATGGAATTAGGACGCTATCGCAGGGCTGCCTAGGCAACAGCGCTCCTATACTTATCGCTGGACTTATCCGTAAAATCGAAGCGAGTTGGCAGTACTAGAATGAGACGTTATTTTTAAATAGATAATTCAAATTCAAATTTAAAAATCAATCGCGTCATTTTGTAAACCAAAACAAATAAGATATGTCCTTATATGTTCAGATGAATTACATTTTGCAATACAATGAAATTTTGTAAATGTATATTTTAAGAATATTTTCTCAATTTTTTTGATGTACCAAAAGTGAGGAACAAGTACTGTAGCGAAGAGAGAGAGAGAAAAATAAAGCGACAACAACAAAGAGCTTTCTCTAAGACGCTCTCCGATACCCTCTACAAAGAGAAATGCCCAAATATATATATAGCCAGCTGCATCTCACAAGACTTTCAGTCACAATTTGGCTTCGCTTCGGCTTTGTGCGGTAGCGGAACTCGCGTACTTTCAACACGTTTCATTCGCCGGTGGTGCGGTGCGGCTTGGTCTTAGTTTTTCCACTCGAGATACACCGCAACAAATAAACCTACAAAGAAATATATTGGACACACGCAAACTGGAAATTAAGCAGAAAAATGCTTTGGCCCGGGGAAAATTTAAATTGCCAAACTGGTTTCACAGTCAAGGTCGTCGCTTCCGCCCAGCGACGTTGTCGTGCCTCAGCATTGAGTCGGCGGTTATCAATGCAAAACTTCAACCTACTCCCACTATATGGTCTGTCCAGCATTGTCATGCTGGTGATGATTATGTCGTCCATATCGTCGCTGGATGCTATGCGCATTGGTAATTTCTCCACTTTTGTTTGTCATCATCGGGGCGGGAACGGTCGCGGGCGCGGTCTCCTGATTGGGTGCGTGTCTTTGTATTTTGGCATGCGCATGCGCGCGCATTGGGTGTGAAAGTTGTTGATCTGTTACATAACGAACAGAGCAGAGCCAAGTCTGGCTAGGCCAGGCCAGGTCCGCCACCAACCCCCTGCACCCAAAGACTACAGACTATACTGTGCATTGAACCCAATGACAGTTGCTGAAATTTTCCTGACCCGCTGCCATGGCTAATTAAAATGATAAATTTACTTTCTAAATGCTGCAACACAGCTTAGCAGCTGAGCAGCGGCTCTCCTACTAACACAGAGGCATGGGGATAGATTGGTAGATATTGAGATACACTCACAGATGCAGATGTAGATATGTACATCAGAGTCGGACAGGCAATCGGTAGACATATCTTGAGATAGCATCTGCATCGCTGCATTTAACCAACGCGTGTGTTGGTCGCTTGCCCAATCGGTCTGAGTTACGATCTGGTGCGGCACGGCTACGGGCCATTGCTGCTGGCCAGGCCAATTCATGATGCAAACGCATTTCAATTTATCTGCTACAATGTGGTACGCCATGGCCATAACTTGGCCAAGGGGCGTATATGCCACAGCACAGTGTGGGTGGCAGGGGAGTGGTAAAACCTAGATATTACAACAAAATTCGCATCCGCTCAGCTTCATAAGTGGATAGTACGGCTGTGCTCCCCCTTCAAGCTCCATATGTGCAACGCCCATGCCTCAATTCCAATTCCAATGCGTGATTGGCGGCACACTCAAGCAACGAGAGTATTGCTGCAACCGACAATGGCTAGCTACTTTTGGGTTGACGTGAGGCTGCTCCTAATTGGGTCAACGCATTAATTAGTTTCCTTTGGTAATTACACGAAGCTCTCTCACACCAATTTGCAGACAATGATGGAATAATCAACAGCAGTCACAGTAGCAACAGCAACCACAGTCGTCACCGGCGCTCGGCCTCAACAGCCAGTTGCATGCATGATGCACGCTTCTATCGCAATCCGACTAGGCCGGTCCACAAGATCTGGACGAACAGTGAATGTGCCAAGTATTTCCTGTGCCTGGATGGGGAGGTATTTGAGTTCAAATGCTCGGAGGGACTGCTCTTCGATGTGGTGCGTCAGATATGCGACTTCAAGGCGAACGTGGATAATTGTGATGTGAGTGCAGAGACGCCGGCTCCCAAGCCGCTGCTGGATATGGCCGATTGTGCGGATGAGTATCAGTTGGGCTGTGCCGATGGCACTTGCCTGCCTCAGGAGTACTTCTGCGATGGCTCTGTGGATTGTCCGGATGGCTCCGATGAGGGGTGGTGCGATGTCGAGCATGATCCGAATGCGGCTGGGGCGTGCGACTCGAAGAATTGCCAGTTGCCGCATTGCTTCTGCTCAAAGGATGGCACACAGATACCGGGAAACCTCGGGACCTCATCTGTCCCCCAGATGATCCTGCTCACCTTCGACGATGCCATCAATCACGACAACTGGGAGCTCTTCTCCAAGGTTCTGTTCACACAGAATCGTCGCAATCCCAATGGATGTCCCATTAAGGGCACCTTCTATGTGTCGCATCCGTTTACCAATTATCAATATGTACAGAAGCTCTGGAACGACGGACACGAGATTGCCGTGCATTCAGTAACGTAAGTTCCAAGCTCTTTCAAGCTGATGAAACTCTCCTCTAACACACTTCCTCATACAGCCATCGAGGTCCAGAAATGTGGTGGTCCAAGAATGCCACAATTGAGGATTGGTTCGATGAGATGGTGGGCCAGGCGAACATTATCAACAAGTTTGCCGCCGTTCGGATGGATGAAATTCGGGGCATGCGAGTGCCATTCCTGCGCGTGGGATGGAATCGTCAGTTCCTAATGATGAAGGAGTTTGGTTTTGTTTACGACGCCTCCATGGTGGCCCCACATTCGAATCCCCCCCTGTGGCCGTACACACTGGACTACAAGATGCCGCACAGTTGCACGGGAGTTAACCAGAATTGTCCATCGAGAAGTTATCCGGGCATTTGGGAGTTGGTGATTAATCAACTGGAAGCCGGTGAATACAGGTGCGGGATGGTTGACAGTTGTCCGCCCCATTTAAGTGGCGATGATATCTACAGACTGCTAACGCACAACTTCAAGAGACATTACCTGAGCAACCGAGCACCCTTTGGCTTGTATTTTCACTCCACCTGGTTTAAAAAGATTGACTATTTGAATGCGTTTTTGGTAAATACAGAAGGGAATAACCGAAGTGACTCAATTTACATACATTACTTACTGTTCTAATTGTCCTTTAGAAATTTCTCGATGATCTGCAAAAACTGCCCGATGTGTACTTTGTGACCAACCAGCAGGCCATTCAGTGGATGCGTCATCCGACGCCCAGCAATCAGATGCATCAGTTCGAGCCCTGGCACTGCCAGACTAAGGAGCTAGATGACCACGAACAGGTTTGCAACATACCCAACGTGTGTAAGGTACGCAGTAGGGTGCTACAGGAGGATCGGTACTTCTACACATGCATGGAGTGTCCGGCCCAGTATCCCTGGATACGAAACGAGTTTGGCCTGGACTGAGGAGAAGCTAAAGCAATTAGATTTAAGCACTTATTTATGAGTCTCCGCTACATATATTTTTAAACCGATTTCCACAAGAGTTTTGTACTAAGCCTAGGCCATAGAGATAGATGCTATCCTCCTATTGCGTTGTAAACGGATTTGCAATGCTTTCGACGCCGTCTGCGGGGCAGATTAGTACCAACGCTGTGCCACGGCAGACCACGAGGCCGAGACTCCGTGTTGAGTCCTCGGTAAGTTTGTAGGGCTCGTCCGAGTCACGCAGATACTCCACTGTGTTGTCCAGCACCAAGTTCAACAGAGCATCGTAGCCTTTGAGAATCCCAGATGCTTCGCGTCCGCCCGCGAATTTCACACGGATCTGTTTCTCCAGATATTTTGAGAGGTCCAGAATGGACTCCTTGCGGCGTTTCTCCTTGCCGTCATTGTTTCCACCCACCTGGAAGGAGACGTACATGTCGGTGAAATGAAATTACTTTCTAATTTGGGTGTTTTTTTACCTTTTTATCTGCCATTTTAAGCAAATTTTTTATATTTTATTTAATGCCGGTCAGTGGGCCTATCGATATACTGTCAGACGAAATACCGAAACATACCTCCTCATTTTAAAAATATACCGGAAATATACCGATGGAAAAAACTAACTTATCCCACTTAAGCCCCCCTAAATTTAAATAACTTGAGTGAAAAACTGTGTGTTCCTCTCTGACTACGGATCCTCTGTCAATCGCTTTGTATGCACTGCATTTTCTGGGCCGTTGTTGTCCATACCCTCTCTTTCCTAGAGGCGAAATTTGATACGCTTCCTTTCATGTTATGGTAGGAAAAAGTGGATTGCTGAATGTTGTCATCCAAAAACATGAATATTTGGGTTTCAAAGCAGCTTGGACAACAGTATTTTAATATTAGCAAGTAGCAGCAACATGTAAAAAATAACGTAACATTGCCTATATGTACATACATATGTACACTTACGTTTTAGCTTGACCTTTTTTGTTTAAACCTTATTTTAGACGCAATCAAATAGCAAGGAGTACATAAAATTAGTCAGTGTTGTAGAAAATTAATTCATCAGGCGGATAAAGTGATGCGTTCAGTGCTGGAGTCTTAGATAGCTAGTAATCTCAAATCGTATATCAAATGAATATGATAAAGGACAGAGAACGATTAACCCATTGTCGACCAATGGGGTATTTTAATATTCCCACGAAAATGATTAAACTTGAAGAATTTATGTGAAATTCAGGTGGAAGGATAGGATGGATCTACTAGAAGAATTTACATACAGTACTATTTTCGGAAGTTAAATAAGTTGTTCACCTGTTTAAATAAAAGGTGGTTCAGTGGGCTAATTTCGTATTTTTCATCGGTATAGTACGGATATTTTATCGGCATGCACTCCATTTTGTTTTCTCACGACTCTCACGAAGAATAGTTTTTTCGCTACAGAAATTTGTATTTTAAAAGAATTGGACGAGCGCATCGTCGAATTTAAGTGCTTTAAAAAAAATTTCAAATCATGGGTCGCAAAAAGAAGAAGGCCTCCAAACCCTGGTGCTGGTATCCTTTTTAAAACAAACAACAATATTTTTCCCAGCATGTGCCGCTAGCTGGTAGGGAAAAAAAAATTTGTATGTACACATACAAACCACTCACACAGGAGAAATTTATATAATGGTGTTGGCAAGGGGGCAGGAAGAACGGATATTTTGGCATTTTCCTTAACTCATTTAAAACAGGTACTGCAACCGTGAGTTCGACGATGAAAAGATCCTGGTGCAACATCAAAAGGCCAAGCATTTTAAGTGCCACATATGCCACAAAAAGCTGTATACGGGTCCTGGTTTGTCCATCCACTGTATGCAAGTGCATAAGGAGACGGTCGACAAGGTTCCCAACTCGTTGCCCAATCGCTCAAACATTGAAATTGAAATATTTGGCATGGATGGAATACCAGTTGAGGACCTCAGGGATCACGAGAAGCAGAAGAATGGCGGAAAATCTGATTCCGACGATGACGAGCCAGTGGCAAAGAAGAAAGTTGAATGTGAGTTTTGTGATATTCGATATAATAAGCAAATGGGTTTATAAATTGGGATATAACCGTTTCAGATTCCATGAGCGTACCGCCTCCCATGATGATGCCGCCGAATATGATGCCCCCTCATATGCTGGGGCAATATGGCATGGGAATGATGACACATATGCCGCCGTTGCCTCCTTACCCGGTACCCATGATGCCTCACATGATGCCGCCGCGTCCTCTGTTTCCAGCTGCGATGGCGACTACCTCAGCAGCGGCTGCAGCGGCAGCGGCGCATCATCACGCTGCCGCCATGGCCCAGCAGAAGCCAACGTTTCCAGCTTACAGGTGGGGAACATACAGACATTCATTCCCCGATATAGACTCCCAATGGCGACTGGGACCTACTTCCGGGCTCTCGCGAACTAATTTCATACTTATACTTGTTTTTGTTTGATTTTTTGGTAAAGTAATGCTACCATAAGTGCTCCACCCACCACCAATCATGCTGGTGGCGCATCAAGCGCACCACCAAGTGGCCCGCCCGATGCACAACAGCAACAGAGCCGTCCGCCAGTTCCAAATGCCACATCAGGGGGCGGACCAGCGGCCGCTGTTAGCACAAAGATTATGCATCCGCCGGAGGATTCAAGTCTGGAAGAGTTACGTGCCCGCCAGCCCAAATATCAGGCGCGTCTCGCTATTGCACTGGCCGCAGTCGCGAATCTACACAGCAGAAAGAGCCCAAGCAATAATGGGTCCTCATCATCGATGCCCGTCACACCGCCGCCTCCATCGCTGGCTGGAATTTCACCCACAGGCAGCAGTAGCAACAGCAGCCATGCCGCCGCAAATGCGATTGCTGTCTCCACAGCCATCTCAAAGGCCCAGGAAGTGAGTTCTTATCATAGTTATAGCAACCATAGTCAATATAAATGAGCATACGGCGACAGACTCGGACACACGATAAAAATATGACACAAAAAAAAAAACAAGAACAGTAACGAACGGACTGAACACGGACTGACCTGTACAAAAAAGACAACTTACGAATCACTTACAAAAATAATTAACTTACATTTGAGATCCGACTGCATTTTGCGTTTCGTTCGCATTCTTTGAATTCCATTTATCTCCAAGTTGGACAACTTTTTTTATATATTGATTATAAATACGAAAAACACGATTTTTGTTACGATTATGATTATTTTTGCAAATTTCGGGTGATGCGAAGGCGAAAATTACGTTCATTACGACCACAGCGAACGCAAGCAATTACGGAATACAAGAATTATACAAAAACACAAAAGAAAAGAAAAATCACTTTTTTTAGCATATAGTATGATATATGTCTGTACAATTTTTTAATTAAACAAACAAATTAATGGCAACAAAACAAATGAAACGGCGGTTTTCAATTTAACCACATAAGGTACTTTGATTTCAAAAAGCAATGCAAAAAAAAATATATATACAAGGTCCACCCATGTCCTGGTCCCATTTTCATCCTCTACCATCTACAGATCTCGCATTTCTAATTTGTAAAGATAAAACCTGGACGAATCTCATTTCAAATCCTATATTGGGGATTTCTAGATTTTAATCGAATAATATTCGTTCAATCTGAGGGTGCGGCAGATGTAGTTTTTCGATTTCGAAGAACCAAGCTCTGTCCAATAGTTTTCTTTATGTTCTAGTTTCAATTTGAGTTGGTTTTCTTAGAGAAATATTCCCCGCATGTGGACTGTGAGACAAATTCAAATCAATTCCCTACATTTTCTTACAGACCGCCGCATTTGTGGCCGTGGCACAGGCTCAGGTCCAGGCGCAGGCTCAGGCCCAGGCACAGGCTCAGGCTCAAGCCCAGGCTCAGGCGCATGTACAAGCGGCCCAGGCCCAAGCTCAAGCAGTGGTCCAAGCTCAGGTGCAGGCAGCTCACGTTGCCCAGGCTGTGGCTGCCCAGCAGCAGGCGGTACAACAGCATCACCAGCAGCAGCAGCAGCAGGCGGTACAACAGCATGCGCAACAGCAAGCCCAGCAGCAGCATCAGCAGCAGGTACAACAGCAACAGGACCATATCAATCGGGCTGTGATGCTTCAGCGTTTACAGGCTGTGCGGCAGCCGGGCAATCCGGGCGCTGCTGCAGCAGCTGCGGCCGCCGCGGCTTGTGGCATGGTAAGTCTCTAATCCTCTGCTAGTGCGTATGCAGCGCCAAACCAGAAGAAAGAATCAACTTGACTAAACAAAAATCAAATCCCAAGTGCTAAGAATCTCAATCTGTACAAAAAGAACTGATCTTGTGTCCTAGCGTGGTGCCAAAAAGCCAACGACAGCATTCTTGAGTGGGTTTATCCAATTTATTAGATGTTTTAGTTTAGAGCTTCATCACTAGCATCATCATTATTGCAGATCATGCCAATCACTCACTTGCAAAAATTATGCTCTAGGGGGAAGACATCTATGCACATAAAATTGAAATTTTTCTGGTTTAGCCTATGGCTAGACATAAAACAGTGGTCCATTCCTTACACTCACAAACTTATACTAATTTTCTGCTGTTGAAAGCATTTGCTTAGGATCTTTAAAATATCCAATATCCTAAGCCTAGTGGTACACGAGGTGTTCAAAAGTAATCGTCTCACCGCTAATATTCTTCTTAATTCCTACTTGCTACCTCTATGACGCTTTTTATTATCCGAAATCCTTCCTAAGCGTGATCTCTCGGATCTAACATCCTTATCTGATAGCTAAAACTCCTACCAACACTATAGCTGCAGCATTCCCGTTAGTTGTTGACAAACGCCTCGTATATCGAATATCAAAATGGATTTCAACCATCAATAATATCAAATATTACACAAAATCAAATTCTAAAACCTTATTAAGCTTGTGAAAAAAAACACCTTAAAAACAACTGTGTTAAAGTTACCGTTACAATTGCAGTAAAGTGCAGAAGTTCAGTGTTGAAAAACAAAGAGTTGCAAGTGTTGCGCAGGGCCCCCGAACAGTGTTATACAGTATGTATTGTTTTTGTACCAAAAAAAAAAAAAAAGTTTATCTACCCCACAACATAACCTGATCACTCCAACATAGCCCCCAGCCCCAAACAAAAAAACAAAATAATAGAAAATGCGATATTGAAAGAGTGCGAAATGCAAAAAGATAAGTAAAAGCCAAACAACTCCATTATAATCTTACTTAGTCGTACTTATGCAAGTAATTATGTAGTCTAAGCAAGTACTTACTCTCCTCTATATCTCTGTCTACCTCCACAACACTATCATACTGTATCAACATACTTTTAATACCCCCTCCATACCATAATACCCTATAAGTCCCAACCAAACGGAAGTTCCAATTTCCTCCCGTACGTACTGCCTTGCAAGTAAAGACAAAAAGTAATAAGAAAAGAATTATCAACAAACAAAATAATAATATTAGTAAAGAATGAGAGAAGAGTGAGTTATGTTTAAACTATTTTGCAAGCCATGTAAGTACATTTCAATAATTTCTATTACCAAAAAAAAAACAAACAAAAAACAATTTTGAATTTGTCGTAATGGTTGCTGCGTTGGTTGGTTTAATTGATTGATTGATGATTGATTGATTGGTTGATTGATTGATTAATTCATATACACATACACTATTTAAGTAAACCTAAACACCGCATTGATATGTCTCTCTACTATATCTATCTGTTACCTCGAGAATACAACCCACAAAACTACAAAAAGAAAACAAAAAACAAAAAAAAAAACTATGCCAGAAAACCATAATCTCTAAATGTTCTTTGATCTGTAAATTGTACTCTGTATGTCATATGCTCTTTTATGTTTTATCATTCATGTCATGCATCTTTGTACGTCTGTGTACCCGTACACATATCCCCATAACGTACTATACATACATATATACCACCCGAACTAACAAACACACATCATTACACATTCATCTGGTTTTGCGCGCAAACTAAATGCTTTCTGATGGTAGAGGTCTGTTTGTTGAATTCACTTTCATTTCCCTTGCCAACTGATGAGCTTGCCATTCCTCAGAAAGACTCCTCCATTCATCCATCCATCCATACACAAATATCATATCTATCATAGACAATGATAACTTCTAACTCAAAGATATTGAAATTTGAACTCGACTCTTTGCCTCTGGTTAGTAAAAAATGGAAATTTTCTAAAAGAGAACTCTATCTATGTATATGACTTATTTTGTTGAAAGAATTTTTAATTTGAGCTTTGGTCCGTAGTCCCAAACACAAAAATCTATCTCTCTCCACTACGTCGTCGTCAGTTCAGTTTCCGAATTGTAAGTACTTTTTTTTTCTTTTTAAATTTACAACAAAATTAAGTATATTATTTGTTTGCCGGGAGAAAAGAAGAGGAGTCTGCTCTTTCTCTTGTCTTTTCTACTCTACTCTACTCTACTCTACTCTATTATATATCTCTCTCTCTGCTCTATATCATACATTTGTAATGCGATGCAACAAAACGTTTTCAACCCACAACAAAACCAACCCAAAAACACACTACAAACACACACACATACACCACACCTATTATCCATCTATTGAATAAGTACGCAAAAACCAACTTATTAATACTCTTGAAAACAATATACAATCCAAAAAAACATAATTAATAACAACTTAGCTAATTTTGTGTACAATGGCTTCAATATAGACCATGTTAATAGCCAAGAATCAAGATTACTAATCTCTGATCTTTTGTTTCATGCTCTTCTATATATTTGTCTCCATAAACGTACGTGCCGTTCAGATGCCGTTGCCGGGGCACATGCAGCTGATGCAACCTATGCTGAGACCGGCCATGGCCATTGGACCACATGGAGCCCTGATCGGTGGGAATATGTTGAGAGCTGCTGCGGGCCCGGGTCTGCACGGCATGCCGGCAGGTAAGTAGATGCACTTAGCAGTCCTCGGAATATACTATTAATCTTCAATTCTTCAGGCCTTATGCCAATGCAGGCAATTGGATTGCCCGGATTCAATGGAGCACTGCCTGCGGGGGCCATGCATATGCCTGGCATGGGCGTAATGCTGCAGGGTCATCCGAATATGCTGCAGATGATGCAGCCGCGATTCAGATGATGTCTGCCCGCAGCGCCGGGTCTGTTGCAGGCTCCAGCAACCCAGCCGCAACCGCAATTGCAAGCGCAACCGCAGCCACATCCTCAGCATCTGCATGCGCAGCATCCTCGGCCATATCCCCGGCCAGCGACAACATTGCATCACCAGCCGCCATTGTTGAGCCTACCGCTGCCGTTACTGTTCCACGAATGATGCGGAGCGCATGATGGCCAGCCATCAACTAAACTAATCCATCATGACACCAAACATCAGCTAAGCAAAGCAGTCAATCGTCAGCAAGCAAGTTTTTTGAAAACTCCAACCAAAGTCAAGTTCTTTTTTCAATGTATAACAGTTTTTGAGACACACACCACCAACAGCCACATACACAC
Organism: Drosophila miranda; assembly: GCF_003369915.1. NCBI lineage: Eukaryota > Metazoa > Arthropoda > Insecta > Diptera > Drosophilidae > Drosophila > Drosophila miranda. The sequence continues at coordinate 25,607,674 of NC_046677.1, forward strand.
ACACACAGATCATAACACCACGCTATCCACTAACCAGCGGTTATGCGTAGTAAATCATTCGATGTTATATATATGTATATATATATATATATATATATATATCTATATATATCTATATATATAATATTTGGTTTATCTAATGCACTCCTTGCCTTTGTTCTTTTTTAAAGCGATCAAAATTGTTTAATTTTCGACTAATCCGATTTATTAATGTCTATGAATACATGTACATACATACCTATTTGTGTTCTTTGTATAACGCAATGTATAACACAACCTCACACGCATTCACACACTGCTAACACACACCTATACCCACACATACGCCCCTTAAACACTATTGAAAAAAAACCTCCTTCATCTGAAGCTATTTTGCTGTGCTGTAGATCTCTTTCTCTATATGTATCTATATATCTGTATAACCAGAATATTAATCGTTGACATTTTATCTATGTTGTCTATTTTTTTTAAATTCTCTTTCTTTTTTTTAGTTTTAGTGAACATATATAATTTAAATACGCCCACCCACACACACTCAAATTGTTTTATCATGTATTTTGCTAACAAAAAAAACGAAAAGAAAAACCAAGGGAAAACCTTCAGAAACACAAACCTGAACGCTCAAAGCCCTGGGTATGTTGACAATAGCCATAAGCAGAATTTTTTGTGTTGTTTTTCTGTGTTATTTGTGCGTAAATTATAGTTTATCGATCCTTATGTCCATGTGCAATGCTCTAAAAACTGTTATACATACTACTGTTATAAAAATCAATCCTTACAACCTTTGTTCAGGCCCATATGTTGTCTCTAGAGTCTAGACCTTCGTTCGTTCAGTTGTGGCTGAAAAAAAGTAAGTCTAACTTTCTCTACATAGTATATATAATTATATACATACATACATATATTTATATATAAATATTCAACTCTTTTTTGTATCATTTCTGTTCTTTTGGTCATCAAAATGTATGTATTTTGATGTATATTATTTGGTGTGTGTGTGAGAGCGCCAGACAACAGATCAGAGCAGGTATCTACATTCAATTTGTTTTTCTTTCAATTACTATTATGATATAATACTATACTATCCTAAGTCATTCGGTTATGGTATGGTTGGTACTAAACAAAAAACAACAACTACAACAACACCACTATCCCCTTACAACTATAGATTATAGATAGTAGAGTTGCCTGTAGGAGGCATCTAGTTATTGAAATCATACTGTAATTCACATGTTAGCGAGTACAAAAACATTATTAATCTGGAGCCTTTTTAATTTGTTGTTATCGTATCGTTCTTCCAACAGTTCAAAGTTCTCTAGCTTCCTCGCCTCACAGCTTCAGCTAAAATAAAATAAAATGATATAGCTAAAAATACTCGAGTACGAGTACTAGTACTCTTCCCTTCATGTAGGCTCTCAGGCTTTCCTTAAACCGATAATCATAGACACGGTTTTAGCTAGCATAAGTAGTCGATTGGCAGTTTGGAAAATCCTAGCTCCATTTGGTTTTGTTGTATTTATGGGAAACATCAGCATGAAATAGATTGAACTCCTTTTCCCACTCTGAAATATCCAACTCAAAATCATTGAATACCCTTGACCCAGCGTAGCCTAGGCTAGTACAATTTTGCACTTCGATCCTTGAAGAGCACCATAACCATATCCTAACACACTCATCCTGAAACTAATGCGAACTTGTTTGAGTACCTACACACATAATATAGTTATAACCCAACCATAATCTATCTATCTATATGTATAAAACATGTATTACTGTAACTATATCGTGTAACTTAATCATCTGCAATGACAAGTGAAAAACTGCCCTAGAATATCGAGTGAATCCGAATCTCCATCCCCCCTCCATTCACTCGGGGCAGTTTAGCGCAAAATTGATGTTGGACTTTGGGGTCTGGCAAAATTGCCGCACCGTTGAGGGGATATCGCCGGCCATATCCAATTTCGTTTGGCCCGGTTCGATTATCCTGCGGTGTTAGAACGGCGTGCTTCAGACGAAAGTACCTCAATGCAAGACAGACAAACTACCAGATTTGGTGGCAATATTACGTACAATTTTCACAACCAAAAACTAAACTCGCATCTTTGTACACAGTCTTTGTTTCTACTCGTATCTGTAGTATATATATCTCTCTCTGGTAATCCTATTGAAAAGACTCTGTAAATATTTCATGGCCGCATTTAATTTTGTAGAGTTGCTTTTCTCTTATCACTTGTTCTTGTTTTAAGGGTCGGGAATGCAAAACAATTGAGTACTAAATGAATTTATAGATTAGATAATGGATAATATTTAACAGAGCTAGCAGAATAGGTATCTTGGTCAAATTTTTAAAATTATTTTCCTTTAATACTATTTTTTTGTATTCCATTTTAAAGTTCTGATATCTTAACTTTTGAATAATGTCGCTATGTGATGTCTTATTTCCTAATGCATAGTGGGTGAAACGGACAATGTAGCTGATATTAACTCAATTCTAATTTCGAATTTATATTTTGTATGTACACAGTTTTAGGTATACTTTCGTAAAGTGAGTCTAAAAGTGTCCAGACTATTCTAGTCTATAACTAGTTGTAAAACTAGTAAAAACATTGGATTTTTTATGATTTTTGTAGTTTTAATATTTGGCTCTTTTCCAGAACTCCGAAATTTCAAATCCTAATAGAGAAACATCACAGTCAGAATATAATTCTAAAAAGTATTTTATATAAAAAAAAAAAATTATAAAATTAGTTTAAAGATGAAATTAGAAAAATGGTATACAAAAATAATCTGTGATTTACAAAGTAAAGATTAAACGAGGGGGAACGTTGTGAGTTGCTGCGGACACCGCAACTCAACAGTTATACCCGATACTAAGTCAGTATGGCTCTCCTCCGGCAGACGCCGCTAATATTAAACGACACGACAAGGAGTGCGTGCGAGAGAGACAGAAAATCAGTCTGAGCGTGACGTCGGGTGCTGCGTAGCCAGTGCAAATTGATTTGTTCCTTTTGGCTATAAAAATGATCTGATCTGATCCTGATTCAGCAATCTGATATATATGATCATTATCTATGATTCTGCGTTTTTAGTTTTCTCGTATCCTCAATATTGTGGATGCAACAGATTTTCGTCCTTTGTGGGGGCGGAAGGGGGTGGGGCGAAATTTTGAGATATACGTTTTATAGTGAGATCTAACAGGAGTGCGGATACCAAATTTGGTTACTCTAGCCTTAATAGTCTCTGAGATTTGTGAATATCCCCAGATTTTCATCCTTTGCGGGGGCGGAAGGGGGTGTGGCGAAATTTTGAAACAAACTCGTCTCGGTCCGATATATTAGGAGTGTGGATACCAAATTTGGTTGCTCTAGCTTTTGTAGTCTCTGAGATCTAGGCGCTAATGTTTTACTCTAAGCAAAGCCGCCTATGCTACGTGTGTGTTAGAGAGAGACAGGGCGAGAAAAAATGAAATTGTTTTCTTGATGCTGGCTATAATAATTATACGATCTGAATCAGATTATGCACTCTAGAAGATATAGTAATCTTCTACGATTCTGCGTTTTTAGTTTTCTCGTATCGTCGAAATTGTGGATGCCACAGATTTTCGCCCTTTGTGGGGGCGGAAGTGGGCGGGGCAAAGTTTTGAAATATTCTTGTAGCAGTGACATATCACAAAAAAAACAGGTAGACGATATCCTTTTTAGTTTCGATTTTAGTTTAAATTGGCCGTTTCACCCACAGTGCACTTTGCCGTCTTTTAAATAAAATCTTGTTAAAATCTTGAATAGAATTTTCGTTAGAACAATTTTTAGTATAATTAAATTTTGAAGCTCCGATATTCTTACTTGTACAGCTGGGTATGGTATAGTGAAATTTGGTTTGCATTCCTCGACTGTAGTCAAGTTTTAGTCAACTGGTGGTGGTCATTTATTATCGATTATCGGTTATTTGATGTGATTTAATTTCAATATTGCTCTAAATGTAAAACTGTCAACATACAATGCACGCGTTCGTTTGAAGAGAGTACAAAAAAGAAAATAGCTACCAGTTTTCGTTATTAATTTTGATGGGCTTTAGGTGTTTGCGAAAAGAAACCCAAATTATGATTAAAACTTAACTTAGTCCACCAATCTGTCTGTCTTTGCGCTGGGCGACACGCGAGTAGCTGAACAAATTGCAGTCACTGTATTACTAAAACCCGACACACACCCATACCAACGGCGAAAATGTCTGCTGGGTTCAGTTGAAAGCGTGTCACATTAATTTTGCTGAGCGAAGAGTCCCCTGCGTCCGTCCTCTTTCTCTCTCTCTCTATTTCTCTATCTGTGTATATCTATATATAAATGGTATATGTCTATCTTTGGATTATGTTCTGCATGCCCTGAGTGAAGAGTATGCTTACCCACCCGATAAATTCCAAAAGGACGCAGGCGATGTGCTGGATTTTAATTGCTTTTGGCATATTGTATCTCCGAAATGAAGGCACATCACAGTTATCGATATAACTGTTGGACTTTTCGGTCCTTGTCTTGCACCATACACTCTCGTTCTTTCCACATGCATATGTATAACAACTGCTATAACTTTTGATATCAGACCGAATCGCATAACATACGCGTCTTGTACAATCCACACAATCCGGAGGGCAGTATCACCACCAACCACCACCTCGACCACACCATTTCTCAAAGCATCCGAAAAGAAGGATTCAGAAGAGATCTATGATAATGTTTGTTTTCACAATTTTGTTTAGTGTTGATTATTTAATCATTTTTCAAATCGAAATAATCAATAATGCTTTCTTAGTTGCAACTACTTTTGAAAAGTTTGACAAGTATTACAAGATCGAAAAGTTTTCAAAAATAAAATTAATTTTAAACATAATAAAAACAGAATTTGATTTGCCAAAGATCTTTGAAGCTTTCGACCAAAGTTGATTATTATTTTTTTGTATTTATATATAATCTTTGAGTAAATTTATTAAATTGCAATGTTTATATTCTTCATAAGCTTTAAACAATTTTTGTTGCATTTACTATTTACTAAAGCTTACGGAATATAACAAATTGTTTTTCCTTATCCATTTTCTGTTCGTTCGGCAATTAATCACACAACTACCTAGCTAATGCCTCTACTATACTTAGTGCAAATGCAAAAAAAATCAAAAAAACCAACAGGTTTGCCTACATATGTTAAATCACTTTTAATGTTGTAACGCCAATGGAAAGTAAAGCATAAAGGAAGAAAAACGAAAGATATATTTAGCCATCTTGTACGAAAAACGTTTCTATACAAAAAAAAAAAACCCAAAACCAAAAACAAATCAACAAACAAAGAGCAAATTATATAAGCAATTGTTTAAACTCTTTTGAACAAAAAAAAAACAAAAAATCAAAAACAAAACTGCATAACGATAATATTTCTAGTTTAATGTTTTGATTGTTCTATTCTTTTTAAATTAATTTATTGAAATTTTAATAAATCAAATAAATGGAAAACAATTGATTGAGTTTTTTTCTGGGAAATTTTCAGAAGCTGTCTAAAGTAAATAAAATAGTGAACTTGGAAGATTTCTTTAATCTTTGATTATCGTATATACGCCTAGACTTTTTTTCATTAAAATGTGTATTCCCGCGTGGTATTATCTTTTTCTTATACCAGTTATACATTGTACAAGACTCTCTCTCTAGCTTTCCAGCAGCTTGGGATTTCGTCTCATGCGTACATGGTGCCTGGAAATCCCTCAAAACAGATTGATGACACATGGTCTATTCCCAGCCATTCAAACTTCCTCAAGTCAGCGATTCACTCATGGTATAGAATGCTCAGAATTTTCTAGAGGTCAACCAATGATATTTCTCAAAGAAATTAATTAAAAGTGCATATTGAAATATTGATTACCATACAGAATAAAACAATGGGGAGTCCTACTTAAGTATGGTATTATTTTTTAGCATTTATGGGTCAGAAATTTATGAGTAGTAGGCCTCTATATTCGTACATTTGTTGTATACTGTTTGTGGGAGTCTTTTCAGGGGCTTGTCATCTGCAGGGCCGTCGAAATGTTCACAGCCCACTGAAGCTGAAATGGTCACCTATATTTGCAAATTGGAATTGTTTCTTATATGTTGGAATTATAATAGCCGGATTAATATCGCCATAGCGTGGGAGCTGGCCATCCATGTATCTATTAACATTATTCGGATAGCTCAGGGAGCGTGCCAAAATTTACTTAGCTTCCAAGTGCTAAACCGCCTTAACCAACTGACTAATTCAAGTTCAGTGGAATTTCAAGAGAGTGAGAGCAACTCTCACGCAACCCGTAACCCGTCTCATAAAGTTGTCTTGCCCAAGCCGCTGGTGTTCAGTCGACTTTTAGTTTCGTTTCGAGCTTCCTCGCGGGCTGTTGTATCGCAAAAAATTGTGTAGTCTTTTAAAAGGTGTGTTCAGTGCTGGTTCGAGCTGCTGACCTTTTATAAAAATTTGGTCAGCAAATCAAATCAAACTCTTTGTGGTCATAAAAGCCAAAACTAAACCAGGTCCAACACACAAAAGATTCAAGACACAAACTTTGATCAACTCTTGCCGGCTCGTCCACACAACTCAATTCAAGTCAGTCAAGTGACAAGGTTTGCATAACTCTTTAGAGTTGTATAGTACAAAGACCCCACTCCAGGCCTCCATTGCCGTCTACTTTGCTTGTAAGCCCGAAAATGCTGCAAACCAAATAAAAATATCAAAGCAAATAGCAAAGTGTTAAGTAATAGCAAATAAAAATTAGGCAGAAACTGGAAACAACACAAGCCAAGCTTAAACAAATCAGAGACTATTAATTTATGCCTGCAAAAGTCAATTAGTAATTATACCTGCATTATACGAGTATGTGTATACTTAGACACGCCCACAAATCAAACTGGAATCGATCCGAAACAGTGCATTTATAAAACCCCCCCCAACTGACTCACATACAAAACTCGGAGAAAAAACCTAAAAACAAACAATCATAAATACAATTTATTAGATGGAACAATCAAAGAGAATGGCGGTCGAGACAGGAGAAGCTCTTTGAAATGCTAATATCCGAATGACGGGACAGAGACTCAACGTGAATTCAGATGATGAGGCCGAGTCGAGTGCTGAAGATACAATAATGGTTAAGATACACCTAAAAAAATAAAGAGACAGAAGAGTGAGTGGTTGGCCAGACAACTTGAGAAATGGTGAAGCAGGAGAAAGGTTTGATTGGATGCGTAGATATGGTTTCTTGCAATAACAGTTTGAAGAGTTGTTTTTTAAATAAGAGAAACAACAATAAGTCGGACATTGATCCAATTCCATCTAGAGCTAAGAAACAGTATAAAAATAGCTCGCAAATCTAATCGCACAAGATTTTCGTTTAAATAAGATAAAAATCTGATTAAGTGAAATACCAAAATTATCTTTAACATGTAAAGTATATTTGAAATGACCCTCATCAATCTTAAAAGAATCGGAGACTTCAGAGAGGCACTCGCTAAGTGCACCTCAAAGAAGGGTATATAAAAAGTGAAAAACTTCCCCAAACATGTCTTGATTTCTTTGGTTAGATAATGAACCATGAGACTCGCTTTTAGCCAGAAACCGAAAAAAACTTTGTGGTTTGGCAACTTAACCAGAACAGACCAACAAGACAACTTTCAAATAGTTGAGAGAGACCAAGTCTGAGACTGCGAGACTGAGTCAGAGCCAAAGAAGGCCAACCGGGACGGCGGGGGCTGGGCCTGGGCCTGGGCCTGGGCCTAGTGACAAGATCGAGAGAGATACTCATATTATTAACTGACTATGATCTGGTTATGGCATGGACAAGGCCGTTGCGGCTTAACGGAAGCTTAACCAGCCATCCATCCGTATAATTTTAAATGATTTTTGTCTTTGCAGTTAATTGATTGAAGCCATGATATCTACCTGGATTGGACTTCTCCTGCTATGGGTGGTCGGAGCCCTGGCCAATGATAATCTCCAAGTGGCCTTCGAGTGGCGGGAAATGGACTTCAAGTATGACACCTCGGATCAACGCTGGGCGGCCATCGAAAAGGGAGACTTTAAGCCCGCTAATGTTATACCCTTTGGTCTGGAGGTTTACAAGCACCGACTCTTTGTGACCCTGCCTAGATGGCGGGCCGGAGTGCCGGCCTCGTTGGCCTACCTTGATCTTAATGGTAAGCGAATGAGTTGCATTGTTGCCGCTGCAAGTAGAAGCAGCAGCTGTGGACACATTTGAATTTAATTGCAGTTGCTTTTTCTGTGCCAAGAACTGATTTAAAATCTCAGCAATTGTTTTGGATTGTCTGACGGAACTGTCTGATCAACTTGACCATCCAAAACAATTCAGTTTCCTTTCGCACTTGCCGGGCAATTACCATAATTCCGCACGATGCAGCGTGCTGGCGTCATTAACTGCCTGAGAGCCCCCACAGCCCACTCGGGACATAGCTAATAGATTCAAAGCTCGTTTGGGTAACTGTGGGGGCTGTGAGCGGACAGTAACCATAGACATTTGGTCATAACAAGTGCCAAGATTGTTGAGATGGTGCTACAATGTTTTCGATACATTGTCGTTTATCATTTATTTGGGTTCTACAAACGGAGGTATTGATGTAATGCCTCTGAAAAGAAATCTGGTCCGTAGAAAGAAAGTATAGATACTAGGTTCAGAGGTAAGCTAGGGTACGAAGAATCTATATAGATACATCAAGTCGTAAAGAAAGTATGTATTCGTTAGAATTTTATAATATTTGTCTCTACATCTTTGATATGGAAGTGAATTAGGTACTAAAAGATTTGCAGTTGAAGTTAATTAAAATGAAAACGTATATGTTAGTGACCCAATCTGAGCCCCTCAACAAAGCTGCTCTACCCTTTGCTGACTTACAACAAAGCGGATTGAAAGTTGCCGCAACCTTAAGATCAGCCTCAGCTAATTAGCAAGCTGAACAATCAGCCCCCATACAATTAAAAGCCAGCGCCAGAGTGCAGTCAATGTCAACGGAGTTTGTTTGATTAGTCATCTGGGAGGTAGTCACCCAGTGAATACCCAAATGTTGTCGATATTCCAATTAGCAGCAGCCGAAAAAAGCAAATGCAAATGACTTAGATCACAACAACAAAGTAATTGAGATTTAAAGAATTTGAGATCATTAACCCAGAATGAATGGAATTATATTTATGAAATTCTTTCTCTTTTATAGATACCTCGACTAAAATGCCTGCTCTGAAGCCTTTTCCCAGCTGGGAGGCCCACAATCTGGCTGAAGCGGAACCAGAATTGGTTTCTCCATTCCGTGTGCGTGCCGATCGCTGTGGCCGTCTGTGGGTATTGGATCTACGTATCTCTGGTGTCCTGGAGAAAACAAAGATGTATGGAGCACCCCAGCTGCTGGTCTACGATCTGCACAACGATGACCTGCTGCGCCGGCACACGATCCCCGCGGAACAATTCAAACAGGGATCTTTTCTGGCAAATCTGGCCATAGAAGATGGGGACTGCGAGAACACCTTTGCGTATGCGGCGGATCTGGGTAGTCCCGGTTTGGTTGTCTACTCGTGGAAAGCGCAGGAATCGTGGCGCGTGCAGCATCACTTCTTTCATCCAGATCCCATGGCCGGGAACTTTAGCGTGAATGGCATCGAGTTTCAGTGGGATGATGGACTCTATGGTTTGGCGTTGTCCAAGCCTATGGAAACGGACTTCTCCACGCTGTACTTCCATCCCCTGTGCTCCACAATGGAGTTCTCTGTGAGCACATCGGTGCTGCGCAACAAGACTCTGGCCACCTCGGCAGAGATCTATAGGGATTTCAAGGTGCTCGGCTCTCGTGGTCCCAACACCCAGGCTGGGGCTGAGTTCCTGGATCAGGAGACTGGTGTGCTCTTCTATGCCCTGCCGAACTTGAATGAAGTTGCCTGCTGGCGTACCTCTCAGGACTTCACCCATAATGCTCAGAGCCGCATCTTTAGGAACAACGACAGTATGATCTTTCCCAGCGATGTAAAGGTAGATCAGGAAAAGCGTCTCTGGGTCTTGTCCAATCAGCTGCCAGTGTTTATCTATGACGAGCTGTATGCCGGATCGATCAACTTCCGCATTCATACAGCCAGTGTGAAGGAGGCCATCGAGAACACAGCCTGCGAGAGTAGGACTTCCCCACTGCCGGATATCATTAACAAGTTAGGGGATATCCTCAATACAAATGTCATTCTTAAGTCGACTTCGGATGCCTCCCCGATGTCTGCCAGTTCTCTGATGATGGCCACTCTCGGTCTACTGATGAGCTTAAGGCTCTTTTAGATCCTTCCTCCAGGATCATCATCTCCCTGTCATCTGTATTATAAATAGTTCTTAGCTTTGCTTGTAATGTTGATTAAATGTAAGAAATTTATTTGATTAGTACTTTTATTATGCTTAGGTAAGATATATGGAATGCCAAGCCAGCTTGACTCCTTCTATTAATACCCAGACTTCTTCTTATAGACAGTGGACACAGCCACATCGACGGTTTCACCGCTGGTCTGGGACTGACCATCTTCTGATGTTTCGCCCAATTTGCTTTTCTCCTTCTGCTGCATGCGCTTGATAAAGCCTCCACAAAAGAATAGAGTCATCTGGAAAAGAGGAAAATCAAATGATAAATATAATAGACGCGATAACGGATATATCCTACATGTTCCAGTATTCCAATGAGTCCTAAAACCGAAAGACCCAACAGGAAGCCCAAAGAGCCACCTATATCTGCTATAAACTGCGTTGTATCGTAACTTGGGCGCTCTTCAATCATCTGTAATGGGAAAAACCAATCATTAAATGCTCGATATGTCATTTACCATCCATACCGATATCAATTTGGTTGTATAGTATATATAGATTAGAGAGCGGGGCTCTGGCTGGTTAAAGACTTTACGGCTCTGTATGAAAGTTGTGTAGATTCGGGACTGGCAGGGTTGAATGCAGTCACAGTCAAAGTCATCCTCATTCTCATAGACCCTTAACACGGGAAAAACTATTAGGTGGGAACAATTCTTCAAGGGATAGAACCTTACTCCTTATAGTCCGCTATTAGATTCCTCATAGATAGGGAGTCATTGCAGGGCTCATTGACAATCTCGTGCATCCAAGGACCCGAACACTTTGACTCATCCGCCAAATCCTGCCAGATGCAATGATCCCCGCACTGGAAAAAGGTTAAAGTTTAGCTGAAGGCAAAAAATCTTTCGTATAAGAGTACCTTCAAATCACTGTAGCCCTCATCACTGGAGCAGGGTTCCTCGCGAGTCTCCACATTCGAAAAGTATTGACTCTGGAGCTTGATCTCAATCTCCTCATTGATATTCACGAAAACATATTCCACACGGCCCGAGCCCTTCATGTTGATTTCTTTGGGTGAGCATTCGAAAATTTAAGGTTTCATTTTAAAGATGAATTTGAAAAGATTTTACCTGTAAAGTTCTCTCGTTTATCGTGAATGAAGACATGCCAGCCTGATCCTCCAGTGTCCACGTCACTGGTCGAGGTTGTGGATCTGGCATGTTCTAACATCAGAGAGTAGCCCACAGATTTGGAGACTCGCTTGGTGGGTGCCTTCGGGCGTAGGGTATAGCAGCGACCCATATAAAAGTGCAGACTGCTGTCGATTTCTAGATCTAAAAGGAATGTGGGTGTGTGAGTATTCCTCTAACATATTGCTGAAACTGTACCCACTGTTCTTATCACCATTTAGTCCGTAGAGGATAAAGGTGTCGTCGACGTCATGGGTGGAATTCTCAAAGAACTCATCCAGGGATATTTCGCCAAAAGGATAGTTCATCCAGCAGGTGGCATACTTTGGATGCGGACAGTATGCTCCAGACAGGTTCTACAATAGAACAATCATACTTAAGGGAAACTGCTAGGGTTCCTATATGGCTAACTCACAGTGAGAACGTCCTCTCTGTAGGGTGGTTCCCGACATATGGTTATCGCTGGCATCTCAATTGTTTCGTTTAGGTTGTAGTAGGAGTGTGTAGAGATCGGAGGATTGTAGAGTTTTGCAAAGCACTCGTAGAGCTGGACAATCACCACGATGCTGCAGGCGAAGAGCACCAGGTAGCGGATGAGCTTTGCTGGATCCCTCAGTAGCCAGGCCCGCGTCTCCGACCAGTAACCCATGTCGAGTGGAAAGTGAAACTCAAGTGAGGTGTCAATGGCACTTTTCGTGTTTCCAATTTCTGTCATGGCTACGGCCAGCCTGCACAAGTTCTCACAGCTGGTCAAGATAAGCGTAATATTGATTTATGCACCATGGTGTTGTTTAGCCCCTAGATAAAGCTGGCGTTCTGCTCTCTCTCTCCGTCCATCCCCATTCTGGATGGTATAATCTATCAGGACCGCTTGTATCTCTTGTTTGCAAAATGTTTTACGAGTAGCACAGGCAATTCAAGCGTAACATTACCAAAACATGCTGTTTATAATTGTTTTGCGCCTGGTGTACGAGTATCTACTCCTATTCCGCATAACCGTATCGTGTCTGCGGTTATGGCGGGTATATACGCGGTATGTTTGCAGTATCTCTAGCTGAAATCAGCGCCATGGTAACCAATTTATGGTTTTATATCTGGTTTACTCACTGGCGGCTGCATGTGCAAAGAATTTTGAGGCATTATCTCCGGGTTCGATCATGGGGAATCGTTGATCCTCCTCACTGAAAAATCGAAGTGAATCAAAAGCTTAGATGGATGCCATATAACGTCTACCTACAGAAGTATTTTCTTGTTCTTTGGTATAAATAATACAAAGTATTAAGAAAATAAGGTGAAATAGATTTTGGTTCATGTTTGACATTTTTAGGAAACATTCAAATATTCATTAATTTTGTTTACTTTTAAATAAACAATCATATCCTTCGATGATCCAAACCTTCTAAAATTAAGGAAAGGATACATAAGTTTGAATTGATATTGTTGATTAAATATTCCTTCAAAATATGTTTAACATTTTACATCTTTTCTATCATCTATAAATATTGAAAAATTTATGTGTTGACTGCTCTTTTGATGTCAGGATATGTGGATAACCACTTAAATATTGAGTGTAAATGATCCGTTAATATCTTTCATTGAATTACATTTTCTACTTAGTTATGGATTTCTATCTAATGATTTCACACCTTTCCACTTGCTAATTGGGCTCATATTATCCAACTTATATAAAACCCCATTCACCTAAGCATATACGAGTATACATAGTTTGACCTTATAGACATCCCCAGCTAAATCTAAGCAAACACCTAGACTAATGCCCAGCCATTGGCAGGCTATATACCTACACTGCACTGTATACAACAGGCCATATAAACAGATGTACGAGTACCTACATATCTACAGATCTCAAGCTTTTTCAGTAGAAAAACATATGAAAGTCAGGCCAAACAATGCGTAGAGGATCCAGAAGCTAGCAGTCAGCGGGAGAATAAGAAGCCCCCGAAAAGAATAGCCGAAACATTCCTCAGTTGTGACGTTAAATCAGAGCAGATGAGACCTCGCCACGACCGACCCACTGCTATATGCTGTACCTAAGCTCCTATATACTTGTATAGCTAGCACATAGAGGGAAAGTCAAAGAAGGAAAAGCAACAAGAACAAAATAAAAACAACAACAAAAAGAAAGAAAAGAACTAATAAACAAAAAGAAACTTTCGACTAAAAATAGACAAATTGAAACATTTCGAGAGATGAAAACACCAATACACTACGTGGACATGGACGTTCTGACGAACACGAGCAAAAAAAGTGTTGCTTTACTGCTCAGCCGCACAAATACAAATACAGATACATATACAGACACAAGAGAAGCTCGTGTATCTGTGAGACATGTTGACGGACTCATCGGTCCGTACCACGTACCACACGGCGTATGCGTTCGTTCTTTCTCTAGATTTTCGTATAGTTAGTGCCCAGGACGCAGTCACACAGTCTTTCGCCAGATGCGTCTGTGTGCGTCTGTATCTAGTAAATTTTAGATATTCCTATAGATATATATCTGTACGTATAGCTAGCGCAGAAGCGAACAAACTGCAGAGTAGAGCGAAGAAATTGTTCGCTTGTGTTGAACTTCTTCGCAACTAAATAGCTTTTGTTTTAAATTTAGACCACAGCGGCGTCTATATTAAACGCATATGAAATGTTTTTTAGATTTAGTAGGTATGCTCTCCGAGGTATATAGAGGATCCACCACCTCTACACCTCTATATTATTATAGACCCATATGTTCGCAATCTGCCCGCAGATCCGGAGCTCAGAAGTTATCTACCTGATGCTGCTCCTCCTGCTGCTGCTCACATCTTTTGAAATTTTGGTTACCTTAACTTGACCACACGACTTCCTAGAAATAACCATATATTTGTACAGTAAAAGCTCCTTAGAGTGGATAGTACAAGTACCTCTGACTCCCTGAGGAAGGTGTTGAAAGGACTTAAAAGTGTTCTATAAAATATGTTCACCCGAAATCAAAAGATTTCTTTTTCAGAGATCTCCACTGTGTAAACATTATATGTATGTATCTCTAGATTGGATATATAGAACAGTCTTCTTCTGCTCCCGACCCACATAGATGAGTTCCTTTGCTTTCAGTGGAGTATGAAATATGTTTTAAAAATACTTTTTGCTTGTCGCTCATAAATTTCTAAAAACGAAATCGAAAAATACTTTTACAATCTGTTGCGTACTGACTCATTTCCATACTGTCTATATGGTCTATATGATTAATCAGTATGCATACACACATTACACACAGAGGCGTCGTCGAAAAAGGGGCTTGAATACCTCCTTCTTTCTCCCCAAAAGAAAATCATTTTCATTTCTCGTTTTCACTCATCATTAATAAAAGTCTCGACGCTATATAGACTTCGATTATTGCATTCTGCTGCACTTGAGTTTTATATAGTTGTTGCTTCTGTGGATGATTTGGCTGCCTGGCGGCTGCTCGGGCACTCAGGCTCGGGTGCCGTTGATTTAATTGGGTGACAAATGCTTACAGAAATAATTCCTAATGCTCCACACATCAGTGACTAATACTTAATGATTCGATGTGATTGCCTAATTAATAAGCAATATATGACAACTGCATATTCATATCTTCAAGTGTATATACATATGTATGTATAGAGAAGCTAGATCCTCTGCAGATTGGATTTACATTAGATGCGTGTGTGGTTTCTAATTGAGCCCCGGCAATTAATCATTCGGGACCCACACGAATCGGACATCGACAACCAGCTGAGGCCTGGAAAACATTTAGGATTGCGAAAATATATAAACGAATTGTTGTATTAGAAATATAAACATTTTTACCTGATTTTTAGTTTGGAAAATATTGTAGTTTCCTTTGTTCAATGTGTTCTATACTGGAACAATTTTTAAAATGATTTCATAGCTTTATAGAAATCACTACCCCTTCCGTTTTGTATTTACACAGGTGTGTATATGTGTACCCTTTTCATAAGTCATTTTCTTAAATATTTATTAATATCATTAAAGAATTTTTCTTTATAGTTTTAGTTCTATTGGAGGACGGTAGAATATATCATTTTTTGGCTGTAAATCCACGCTCAAAGTAAACATTTTCCGGACGACGAAAACTATTTACTTTTCATATTTTGTATACCTATTCCATCCTCTCTTACAACTGTCTGAAACTAATGATATATGTAGCTTGTCCTGAAATAGTTTAAGATTATGTACTATAGAATAGCTAAATTATTGCTATACTTTATGGATTAGAATGATCCATAAGTTTTCATATCGGAAAATTATATTACACGTAAATATACACTTTATTTTTTTAATATCTTACTTGCAAAAAGAGACGATCTATCAAAATAGGTTGACGTCTCCCATATTCAAGCAAAACAAAGAGTCACAGAGCTGATCAGTATTAATATTTAACTATATTATCAACCACAATGGACTCTTCCATTTGTAGTTGCCAGAATTCCCATCCATTGTTTCCCCTTCGGAGGGATTCTTTAGCTGAAATACTACCAGAGATATTCAGCCAGACCCACTCTTACATAATCCGGGCGTAATGCAGGAAGTATTCATTCATTTTTCATGACAGACATTATAGGCGAAAGCGAGGAGCGCATGGGCACATGTGCTACCTGGCAACGGTCCTCCCTTCCCCACCGGCTCTCCCCTTTCGAGAATAATTTGCAAAATTAAGAGAGAATTCGGGTATTGGGTGTGGGCATGGGAATACGGTTCACTTTGCACGGTGCACCGGAGATGCGATGCAGATGCGGCCGAGTGCCCGACGTTGACCGACGAGCGGCGAACGTCAGCCCGACGATGGATATTTTTATATCGACAATTTGGATAGGTTCCAATGCACTTAGACGAGAGTTATCTATAGAATATGTATGTATTTTGGTCACGGTTGCCGTTTTTAAAATATTTTCCCTCTGTACCAATTGCTGTTTTAAAATTTCTCGGGAATACCATTCGACAGAAAATTCGGGCAGGGTTACTGATTCTATCTGAAAATCAAAACTGATGGGGCGGGATATATGCCTGTGTCGTAACCTTTCTGGGTGTCGCATTTACCCATAGTATCACAGTGTGTGACATGTGCGGCCAATGCCGAATTCGATTTCTAGAGTACCTAGAAAGTATGTATATTAACTAAACATCTTGCATTAAAATGATTTTAAAATTAAGACCGTAGTTTATTAATACTATACAATGCTTCATATAAAGCTAGTAAAGTTATTCATTCAAATTTGCTCGGATTTTAAAAACCTTTTAAAACACCCAGAAGATAGCGTTTCCGACCCAATAAAGTATATATATATATTCTTGATCAGCATCAAGTCATACAGCTATCTCTGTCTTTCCGTCCGTCTATAATTCCATCCGTCATGTTTGACGCTTAGTTCTCAGATACTATAAAAGCTAGAGCAACCAAATTTGGTGTGAAGGCTCCTGTGATGTTACACTGATTGAAGTTTTCCTCGAAATTTCGCCAAACTGTGGCATCGAGAAATTTCGAAGATACGAAAAAACTAAAAGCGCAGAGTTATAGAAAAAAGCCACGCGTTTACTAACTCTCTTTCTCTATCTCACACACTTTTCGTCGTGCAGTGTGCGCGGTGTGGCGAAGGGAAGCGAGATAAAACGTTTGGTGTTGTTGTAAAAATGGAGAAAAAGAAACAGGTGTAAAAAAAAGTTCACACGTACTACTTATACTAACTGAGTATCGGGTATAAATGTAGTGCTGCGGCCCTATCCGCATAACTATTAATTCTTAATATTCAATCTTAGTTATTGATGTATCCTGTTTGAAACCATTTACAGGATTCCGTTCTATAAATGTTCTCTAAATGAAATCACATTAATTGTAAGGAAGTTTGCTTCAATAATAAGTAAGTAATAAATAAACTCAGGATATAAAACTTTATGTATATTTATTTAAACGTGTGTCAGTCAGACATGAGTTAAAGTATTCCAAATTATAGTACTACTACTGATAGTTAAAAGAAGACATTGTCTTTTTTGTTTTTTTTTTCAATTTTGAACCAAATTTCATAAAATTGGATCCATATATTTTGCGTCTCTTGGTGTCAATATTATGATTAATGTTCTTTACTTGAACATTTCAACATTAAGTCGTATAAATCCACACTCAATCTGGTCCACTAACCTATATATGGGGTATATACGCATGACGGTGATCTCCAACAGAAACGTGTTCCTCTGATCTGCTTTTGTGTCTTCATCTTCATCCCACAACCCCTCTCTCGAAATGCCTTTCAATGTGTCTTCTAGTTGGCATCCACGACGGGTGCTGTTCTGTAGTGGTGGCGTTCATGATGGTGCAGGTGGGCACGGTACGAGGAAACCTCTCACATCGCACTCGGGCGGCAGCTTTGAAATAGCCCATTGGATGCAATAATTGTTGCTGCCTCGTGTAGACAGTCGGCACCACCACCCCATCTGGCCCCCCTCTACACTCTTGTGGCTGCCCCAACCGATTTGAGGGAGGCCGCCCATGCCAAAGAGACCAAGAAGAAGAAGCATCTTGACACTAAAATGCAAAATTGCTTTGCGTCAATGAGTTAAAACCGAAATGTGTTGGGCTCTTTGATAAAATTAGGAATAGAAGAATAGATTCTTTGTTGAGGTTTTTGCAGGGAAAGTCCCTGAACAAGAACTCTTACACGCAAAGATGTTATATTGTTTTGAGAAAGCCAACCATCTGGAACCACTTTTTATGAAACAGTTTAAAGTCCTCCCTCGGGATAGACCGTATTTAAAGATAAATAAAAATCTATACTATAAATTCTCAGTATATAAATAATAATAATAAATCGTTGTCTTTGAAAATCTCTACCTCTGGGAACATAATAATAGATGCCTCCTTGGGCTTTCCAAATATACGATATCGTGCTATGAGGCTTCGAGCTAGACTTGAATTTTATTTTGCGAACATTTTGGGAACAATCTAGAACACTTTTATATTGGCCAATCTTAAGTACTTGTCTGGGATGACCCATAATTTATGACCATTAAATGTTCGTTCTATGCAAACATAATAAACATGTGCAGATCTCTACCCTATATATTAAAAGGCAACTTAACTTATCGTCTTGCATAAATGAGAAAAAATACTCATATTTGTTTCGCAAAATGTTCCTTCTGTTCAAAAGATCGTGCGAAATTCTGCTTCAGTATGGGCTTTCTCGGGTTTTGTTCGTATTTTTTTTAGTATTCGACAATGTCGCAGATTCTGTTTCAGCGGTAAAACCATCAGTAAAAGAACCGAAAAACCAACAAAAATTATGATAATTTTATATGAGCGAAAAGAAACGAGAGCAGAATAGGCATACAGATGCGGATCTTGAGGAAGGAGAACGCACACATTTGATGAGAACTGAAACTTGGGAACTATAAATATTCCTAAAATGTTTTAAAATTGTTTTTGTCAGAATTTATTTGTTGTTTTTCGTTTTTTGTTTTTGTTAATTCTCAAATATTTTGAGCATTTGAAATCATTACGAAAAGTATTTTTCAGCGATCCCTTGATGTGGGTGTATCATTTTATGTTTCTCTTCTGATTCAGATTATGCTTCTCATTTCTATATCATATTTGATATTAAATATATTTTCATTATGCCAAAGATGCTGCATTCTGTAATTTTTTCAATTAGCTTGCAAATTATGAATAATTTCGTTGTCGGAATTTGACAGTTTTGTTTATATTTTATTTTAAAGCGTGTAGCTCCTCAATTTTGGTGGCATTTATCATAATTGTCTTTGTCGGCGGGCCGTCTCGGGCCGGGTCGGGCGCTTGATAAATGCCCGACAAATCGGGAGAACATGGGATTCATAAGAATGCATTTTGTATCTGCCAGATACGAAACACTCTTGGGATTTTAGCATTGAAAGCTGAAGATTTTCGCATTGCTCTGAAGGACGCCGACAACGTTGATTTGATTTGGCATTTCTTCGCTATCGTATCTATATCTAAAGTATCTCTCCACATCTATGTGTCTGTAGCAGATTATCTGAGTATCTGTCTATCTTGAAGTGCATCTGTATGCTATGTCGCTGGCGCTCGTTTCGTATTCGTATTCGTATTCGTATTCGCATTCGTATTCCCATTCTCTCTAGCCCATCGATGTTTTTTTGAAGTTCACATTTTTATTTTTGGCAGACAAGGAATCTCTATGTTTTTGTATTCCTAGTAGATCATCGATCATTTCTTGATAGATATGGGTCTATAACTTGCGGCTTTACTTGTTAACCAAGATCTAGATGGATTTACCTACCGATCGGTAGTGATCTTTATTGATCTAATTGATCTTTATAGACAGGCCGAACAGCTGTTGGCATCGGTAGAACTGTTGGACAGCCACTGAACTGATCTGTGCGATGGGGGGCTTACGTAGCGATCGTAAAGAGATCACCGATTAGAAGGAAGCAGCACCCACCACAGCTACCTTCTCTTTCATCTTCACCCTCCACCGATCCGTTGGGAGATCAAATTGGCATTGAGGTGACCAAAAACCAAAACCAGAACAAAAAGCGAAAAATGATCACCGAGAAAAACAAATAAAGAACCCCCGCACCAGAACACACATGTGTCTGTAGAAATGATATGTGAAACAAGTAAAAATTAAAGCTTTTCCACACCAAAAGATAAAGAAAATAGAGAGAAAGACCAAGAGATTGAGAGTGAAGGATTCTTCTTGTCATTGAAATGAATTTGACTCAGCCCCTGAGAGAGTGTGGTAGAGAAAGCGAGATAGCTGTCCTAGGAGAGCTTCCGATGCTCACACAACCGTACGACGGTAAGCTTTCGGCTCTCACAGCGGTCCTGCCTGCGATTGCATCATATGCTCCACTCACACACACACTGTCGCAAGGCGATGCCCACTTGCTGGGAGAACAAGCTACGGCCCCATCCAATGCTAGACTAGACCGAAAAAGGGAGCAAGAAAAAGCGAAACAGACACGCACACACACACGCACTGGGTGGAAAGCTTTAATTGAATCGGGCCGGCATAGGGGAAGCATGGGTATCAAATTGCCCCGTATAAAAGGCAAGTTTACCGGTTGCACGGTTCAGAACGGCTTTCGAGCGCGTAAGTGCAACACCTTTGAATGTGCGATTTCTGATTTATTGGATATTACCCAGCATCCGCAGCAGCGGCAGCAAAAGAGCAGCAGGCAGCAGCAGTGGCAGTAATCAGCAGCAGCAGCAGCGGCAGCAGTAGAGTGTATAAGAGACAGTAACAATTTGACCTTTTTGTCAAAAAGTCAAAAAGAATAAACCTAAAAAATTATTACTATAAATTTCCATACAAAAAAGGAAAGAAAAGTGTATGTGTGTGTATGTGCGTTGTCCTGACAAAAGGATCTACGAAAAGCTTGAAAAACTAACCATAAAAACGGTGACAATACGAACAGTGACCCGGAATACATCGGATTATCAAATCAACTGGATTATAATTAACGGCCCTACCAAAAGATTTCCTTCAGTTACTTAACCTAACATTTTCTGATAATAAATTATGATTTTATGATGATAGGTAACCGGATCGATCATCATTATCTTGTGTAACAGATCAACCAAACCTCACAAATGTCGTTTATCAGTTATAGGACTGAAAGAAAAGTGACTTATCAAGGTTATAAGACGTTTAGAAAAGGAATGATCATAAAATTATAGATTTTTCTAATGATCCCTAATCAAAAGAATTAAATTTAAACCTATATCAGGACTTATTGTCAGGACCCCATCATATCATATGTCATATACATATGATCTGCTGTTAATCTTGTTCTTCCATTCGAAAATTTCAAAATTACTCATACATCAATCAAATATAAAGATTTTCTGCTCTCGAAAACGTTAAGAAAGAAACAGAGATCTGTTACTTCATCAAGAAATTGAATTGTGGTTCGAAATGCTGTAATAGCGATTTCGAATTACTGGCTAGATGATTTCATACACAAATACCTGTGTGCCAGAGAGATATGCGTGGCATACCATCAAATGAAAATACGAGTACAAATAGAATTCGAATTCGTTGCAGACTCATATACATGGGCGAAAATATTTCGAATATGTTTTAAAAATAACCAAAGACATTAGAAAGAGATCGCATATAGATACGGTATATATATACATATGTATATATGTATAGATGTATGCCATGCGGTAGCGGGCCGAAAAGCTCCTCAAATCTACCCAATCCCAATACATATATAACATATATAAGTGTGTATGGGTTGGCTACCTATATACGTACATATGTAGTTTCGAAATAATTTCGAGAATTTTAAAAATAACGCATTCGTTGAAAGTTTGCGTCGAATCGAATTGAATCGCATTGGATCGTCGATTGTCGATTGTGTGGATTGTCGAAAATATCGCATATATCGCCAAGCGGTATACCAGGCGTGCTAAAATTGATCATTGCGATCTTGCAACTCGGTTGTCTTAGAACACGCCTTCATATCGCGATACAGCCCAGTCATACAGCAGTAGCAGCTCGATTAAACCCGAACTCGCGTGTCGAATTTTCTGGATTCTGAATCCAAAATCTGAAACGGTAATTTCTTGAAAAAGTGAGTGTTATCCAGTGAAAGAAATTTACATTGAATCAAAAATCAAAATGAAAATGGTTCATCTACCGGTTCGGGTTATGTAATCAAAATAATTACTTCCATAAAGGAAGGAGGAACATTTTGCAGGAAATACGGGAAAATTTGATTGAAAATCGAAATTACGTAACAAATACCAACGCCCCACATAGGCACCACACCATCGCTTATACATATACACTACATATATACATGTGTATGTATGGTATACATGTATCGGATCAGTGATCTATATTTAGGCGACAACCCACACAATTCACTTGTTGTCTGTGTTTATAACAACAACAAAACAAGGCCTAATTAACTTTGAGGTGCGAAACGAAATGAATCCAAGGCGCTACTTCAATATCCGGTTACGGTAACGGGAATTTCGAAACTACGAAACGGGAAAACATGCTCATATTTGGAAAGAAAAATATAATTTCGAAAACTCACCCGCGTACCCATACACACACACACACACACAAGAAATTTATAATACTATCTGTGTCTGCTGTTGCCGCCGACACTGCCACCGCCGCTGCCAAAATGGGTCAAAAGCATAAAAACCAAAAAAAATCAGTTTTCGAAAAATATCCAAAAATACTTTGCCATCTTTAAACCATATGATAATAATGTTAAATTTTTTCTTTATTTTGTGTGTGTTTAACAGGGAAGTTTTGGGCTTACGACGCGATTGACACATAGAATTTTGAAAAGTCCCAATTTTATTTCTCGAGTTTTTAAGTTTAAAAGCGAAATTTAATCAAGATGCCGAAGCCAGTCGCAAGCCAGGAGGATGAAGATCCCACTCCATACCTGTTTGTGTCTCTGGAGCAGAGACGTATCGATCAATCGAAACCCTATGACTCGAAGAAGAGTTGCTGGGTGCCCGACGAGAAGGAGGGCTATCTCCTTGGTGAGATCAAGGCCACCAAGGGCGATATCGTCTCCGTCGGCTTGCCTGGAGGAGAGGTAATGAAATCATATAAAAAAAAAAAAACATCACCATTATTACACGAAATCAACTGAAGATGGAAGATTGGTTCTTAGAGCTCCTAATTAGGGGGTTGTCTCGAAAGAAATTGCTGGAAATTGCCCCTTCCAAGACCTTTTTTGGTACTACAAAATAGATTTTGCAAATGGGTGGCAACAGCAAGGTCTTCGAGAGTTCCCTGTAGAATGAGCCCTAAGAATGATGTTTTACCATGCAAACAGAAAGAAACTATATCTTTACTTCACACACACACACACATGAATAGGTAAAAGATTTCAAATCCGAGAAGGTGGAGAAAGTCAATCCACCGAAATTCGAAAAACTTGAAGACATGGCCGACATGACCGTGCTGAACACACCCTGCGTGTTGCACAATTTGCGCCAGCGTTACTATGCTAAGCTCATCTACGTAAGTTCCCCACTGCCAGAGACTCACTAATGTATGGGTTTCCTCTTCTTTTCGGTCTCTTCTCTCAACCAAAAACGAACCGCTAACCTAACGCCTAACCAACAAAAATTGTAAAAAAAAATCAACCTAACAATTGGGCGGGAATCGAACCAAACAAAACCGAACCGAACCGAACTGAACGGACAATCGAAATGATAACAGTCCCGAGACTTCAAGAAAGATCAGCTGCAGCAGGTGAACCCTCCAAAATACGAAAAAGCCGAGGATATGTCCAACTTGACATACCTTAACGATGCCTCTGTGCTCCATAACTTGAGACAGAGATACTACCACAAGCTCATCTATGTAAGTAATTGCCGTACCGGTATGGCAATATCGTCTTTAAAGAAAGAGTTCTATGTTACCTAACCCCAACGCTTATCAAAAAACTCACCTCAACCCTTCAATCCTATCGAAATTCTGTTGATGTTCTACTCGTATTTGACAAAGAAAAACCCAAAACAAAGCTTGATGATATCTAATGCAAAAAAAAGTAGAATGCTAACATGTATGTACCTCATGATCAACACAAAAACCATAAATATCATCCCAGAAAGCCCCCACTTATGTATCCAAAAGCATAACTCCAGCTAAAATCCCCATACCTGTGATGTTTGCACTAACGAGGCTTCTACTAAACCGAAAGTAGGCCGTCCAGTCAGATGAACCACACACTGGAGACAAAAACGGTTCTACATCCACACACCCTATACACACCGGAAGCGGAAAATCCACTACAAGATCATCAATCATTTCCCACCAAACACCAAACCAACCAAAAAATGAAAACTTTAAACAAGTATCCAAAACACCATCGTAGTTAGTTGTTATTTATAATAAAAAAACCAAAAAACTGGTAGACCAAAAGACAAACAAACTGTTACTAAAACACAACTCTTTTCTGTAAGAATTTAACTCTTTCTATCTATGGTTAAGGGCTCTTCAAAAAGATAATGATTCAAAGCCCGAAGCCACCTGTAATTTTCCTGATTCAAAACTAACAAAAGAAAAATCATGGTAGATAAACAAGAATATTAATCACAATATTCTATCCATCTCTATCCACCCTCTTGATGCGTGAAACAGACCTACTCCGGTCTTTTCTGCGTTGCCATCAATCCTTACAAGCGCTACCCCGTGTATACCAACCGTTGCGCTAAGATGTACCGTGGCAAGCGCCGTAATGAGGTGCCACCCCATATTTTCGCCATCTCTGACGGTGCCTACGTCGACATGTTGACCAACCACGTGAATCAATCTATGTTGATCACCGGTGAGTCTGGTGCTGGTAAGACTGAGAACACGAAGAAGGTCATTGCGTACTTCGCCACTGTTGGCGCTTCCACCAAGAAGGAGGATCCCGAGGCAAAGAAGAAGGGATCCCTGGAAGATCAGGTTGTGCAGACCAATCCTGTGCTTGAAGCTTTCGGTAACGCCAAGACCGTGCGTAACGATAACTCCTCTCGTTTCGTAAGTACCTTAGAGCCCATTCAATCCAATCATTATGGAACAGAATATTAAGATGTACTCCTCTTCCTTGTATCCTAGGGTAAATTCATCCGTATCCATTTCGGCCCCACTGGCAAGCTGGCTGGTGCTGATATTGAGACCTGTAAGTTATCGTTATACCCAAAAGACTTTACAACCATTCTTGATATTCATGTTCGATCTATTTTCATATTACAGATCTGCTGGAGAAGGCCCGTGTCATCTCCCAGCAGTCCCTGGAGCGCTCCTACCATATCTTCTACCAGATCATGTCTGGCTCCGTTGCCGGTGTTAAAGGTATAAAACGATCAACATTCATCAGACCATCCAACCATTCAACCATTATCCATCCATACAATCATCAATCGATCCTCTATATATATATCTGTTTTAGTTGTTGTTTAGGTTCTACACACACGAACACAAACACACACAAAAACATACCGATAACTGAATAATTGATCTACTTTCTATATACCATCCATCTGTATCTCCTAAAACGTATCTGTCTAGACATTTGTCTGTTGAGCGAAAACATCTACGATTACCACATTGTCTCCCAGGGCAAGGTCACTGTAGCCAGTATCGATGATTCTGAGGAGTTCAATCTCACAGATGTAATTGCCCCTCAATATTTGATTCTAAATTTTGTTACATATATTGTTGGCCTAAACCTAGATATATTATTAATCCATATTTGAGCAATTATTTATCTATTATCTATTGTAGTTGGTTAACTATTCTTTTTTTTTGCGCGCGTATTGCTATATCGTATCGTATATATTGTTGAAAACAATCTTAGGCCACACTTTTTCTGCTGCTTAGCTGTAGCTGAATACACTCCAAACACCATCCAGAGCTACGGATTATTGGAATATGTAGAAGGCTTACTTAGAGTAGCGCTCCCATCCCACCCAGTTCCAACAATCCATCCTGAGTCCCCACCTGTCGTGCATTTCCACCGAATACTTTAACACATACCCACATACCCGATTAATATCCATCTGTCCAAAGAAAGCATTATTAAATATGTATTTCTCTACCTTTTCCATACTTATGTATCCCCACAACACACAAAACACCCACACTTCATAACTATCGTATAATGTTGTTCGGATATACACATACATCGTATATATGTAATATTATAAAGAATACTGCCTGCTATCGAACAACATTTACGACTATCGCATTGTCTCGCAAGGCAAAACGACCATACCGAGCGTCAACGATAGCGAGGAATGGCTCGCCGTGGATGTAAGACCATACAGGACATGGTTTCTTATATGCATACACTACTCCTAATACCATCCATAATCCTCATAACCAGAACCTCTATCTAACCAGAACTATTCTCTGGAATATTCACAAAACTTCTCTCTATTGTACTGTCATCAATGTTGTGTCCGTAAAAAACAAAATCAATCAATGTCCTATCCAAAATTCATAATGCTTATCAAATCAATAGCTAAAGCCAGCCAACGCCCAACTAAATCCTAATAATCTAAAACCTAATGAACTAAAATCCAAAAGAATATTCTTGGAAAGTAGAAATGTAGGTAGGTTTAGGTAGGATCCCCCCGACACACGCACACACACAATCTCAAACACAAAAAATATTTATGGAGTATCTTTGTCTAACATCGCGTGCCTAGAAATGGTATTTCTTACTCAACATATTGGTGATTATCCCGGCATATGCCAGGGCAAAACTCGGATACCCGGTGTCAACGATGGTGAAGAATTTGAGTTAACTGACGTAAGTTATGGTGCAGGTCCGTGTCTCGACTCCCCTCCAAGTATCGAACCCACAAATCCAATGGAACTTTTGTAAAAAGATCTCTCTTCTCTATCAATTATACAATTATTCTACAATTTGCAATTTTATGTACACCATTGAAGTTGTTTGACCATTGATCCAAACACGTTCTGATCGATTTCTCTCACTCTGCAGTGATGGCTATGATATCTTGTATATATGGTTAACTTTCAAGTGTTATTCCGGAATTATCTTGAGTTATTGCGCTCTCTACCCACCACTGTCTCTATCTATCCTGTTCTATCTATCTATCTATCCATCTATCTTACCAAACGTAGTTTGCACCTCCATCCAAAAAAATTCCTGTACCGCCTGTACCATACACTACAGCCGCCACTCTAGCCCCAAGTCCAAGTCCCAGCTGGGAGCAGGAAGGATCTCTGTACAGTGCCTTAGTTAACACCAAAAATTGTTTATTCACTTGACACCGGGTAGTACTGAAATTGCCATGAGATTGAGATGAGATGCCCGCTCCTGGCTGGGAAAGATTGCACAAGGTTTATCTGAACCGAACCTATTGCACAGTTACACAAAATCAGAAAACACACACATACACACACAGAAAACTCAAGCACACACACTACAAAAAGATGAGTTGAGAAACCTGTATAAATATACCATCCGTATCCGTGCCCGTACACCGTACATATACCAGACTTAGAGCATAAGTTTTGTTCTTCTCGCTAAAACAAAGAAAACCTTCTCTCCGACTATTGCAAATGTAGACATGTGCTTCCTCTCTGATAACATTTACGACTACTTCAACGTATCCCAGGGTAAAGTTACTGTACCCAGTATCGATGACGGTGAGGAGTTCCAGTTGGCAGATGTAAGTGGTCGTCAAACAGATCTGATCTACACACGAAAACACTGAACACTGAACACAAAACCACAAACACACACACCCACAAAAAACCCACCTATGATCTATGAATGCATATGATATCGGTACTGTCTGAACGACAAAAAGGAACAAACCCTATCGAAACCGATGAGCTACTACACTACCCACCACACACCAACAACAAAAACCTTTGTGTGTTTATGTGATTTCTTTTCTTACCAAGTTTTCTTTTTTTTTTTTTTTGTCGTTACCCAAGTTTCATATAAGTTTCCTGAGACCTTGTTGGTCTCTAATTGGAATGCTCAATATAGAGTAAGATTCGATTGAATGCCCCAGAAAAAAGCATCCCTGAGGATCGTTACCAGATCGATATTTATCTTGTACTTAATACGAATGCCCCGACAACACCAACATTGATTCTAGTTGTCCTCAACATATTTTGGACTGAACTGAATTCTGTTTACTTTTTTGCCTGGAATGTAAATGCATCATGTTATCCTAAGATATACCCTTATATAGTTTATAGATACATATATAGATATTACTGAGTGTGTGTGTATAGCTCTAGATTTGTATCAGAAACTTACTTTACGTAAGCGTAGCATACGAATCCCACTTGGAACCAATTGTATCTAAAACTTTCCTTGTGTGACTCGGCCCCAGAGAGACTGGATAGCCGTCTATGCTCGAATAGGTTAAGAACTCAGCACGTGAACCCCCCAACTGAAACCCCCAGAAAACCCACAGATTTCTTCAAGTGTCTTGTTAGTGTATAAGTTTCAACGATAAACTTCACCTGGCAATCCACGAGTTTCCCAACGATTCCGGAATACTTAAGCCACCTGGTAAACCTATCTATGTATAGTAGCACCCGTAGGTCTTACTAACACCGGCGCTATTTGATCTATGCCACCTTTGGTAATTTTTAGTGATCTGATCTGTTGAAAGCATGTTTGCATGATATTCTAGACATAAGCTACACTCAACCACAAAAAAAGCTCTAAAAACAAAACGAAAAACCAACAAAATAATGCTATAAAGATGCCATTAACGAAAACTGGTGGATACGAATGTTTCCCGTACTAAAGTCTCACATTTTATTTCCTCCAAAATCTTCGAAATACAGCAAGCTTTCGATATCCTGGGCTTCACCAAGCAGGAGAAGGAGGATGTCTACAGGATCACCGCCGCTGTCATGCATATGGGTGGCATGAAGTTCAAGCAACGTGGTCGCGAGGAGCAGGCTGAGCAGGACGGTGAGGAGGAGGGTGGCCGTGTGTCGAAGCTGTTCGGCTGCGACCCCGCTGAGCTGTACAAGAACTTGCTCAAGCCCCGCATCAAGGTCGGTAACGAGTTCGTCACCCAGGGCCGTAACGTCCAGCAGGTCAGCAACTCGATCGGTGCTCTGTGCAAGGGTGTCTTCGATCGTCTGTTCAAGTGGCTGGTGAAGAAGTGTAACGAGACTCTGGACACCAAGCAGAAGCGTCAACATTTCATTGGTGTGCTGGATATTGCTGGTTTTGAAATCTTCGACGTAAGTATCGGACTGATCAAAAGACTTGGCTGCCTGTGGCTATTCCATGGGTGCATCGATGTCTCGGTGGATCCCATGGGAGATCATAGCTAGCTGTGGCCGTGAAATCCACCTACCTTGGTTCATATATATGACTATGGTAGAGGGAGTTCACAGCCGACCTGCTAACACGTCTCTCAACAGTTAGTTAGGAGGGAGGGTAAGGTCATTAAAATCAGAATCAGAATCAATATGGGTTAGGTGCACTCACTCTTCGCACAAGCACACTCACAGAATCAAACAAAAGAAATCTACACCACCTTCATGGCACCATAACCATAGAGTTCTAGTTCTCTCAACCGATCACTATAATTGTTCTGTAAATATTCCCACTTCAACTTGCGATGTAGTACAACGGCTTCGAGCAATTGTGTATTAACTTCACCAACGAGAAGTTGCAACAGTTCTTTAACCATGTCATGTTCGTCATGGAACAAGAGGAATACAAGAAGGAGGGTATTAACTGGGACTTTATCGATTTCGGTATGGACTTGCTGGCCTGTATCGAGCTGATTGAAAAGGTGCTTACAAAGAATCCAATCCAATCCAATCCTTCAATGCAACCAACTTTCTTTGTCAATTCTCTATTTATTTTGTCTTGTATGTCTCTCAAATGTTATGTTATGCTATGCTATGTTATGTTATGTTCTAGCACCAAACCAAAAAAAAAAAAACAAGTGAAAAAGAAAACAGCAACTACAGCCTTATAAGGGGGTTCTTCCAGAGTGATCACAGGTAAACGGAAAATGCAAATCAGTGTGCATCGAATGTCAGGGCATCTTTTTGTATCCAGCATCTACCCCCTTCCCCCAAGCACTCTTTGTTAAATGCAAGATATATGTACTCACCTCACGAATCCACTCCAATCCAATCCAACTCAAAATCGGTACGAACATACTATAGTACAACGGTTTCGAGCAACTGTGTATTAACTTCACCAACGAGAAGTTGCAACAATTCTTCAACCATCACATGTTCGTTTTGGAGCAAGAAGAATACAAGAGGGAAGGCATCGACTGGGCCTTCATCGATTTCGGTATGGACTTGTTGGCCTGTATCGATTTGATTGAAAAGGTTCGTCTCCCCCATTCCATTCATCAAAAATGTTCCGCCTACAGCTCGTCTTGCTATATATTGTATTCTATTTATGATATCTAGAGGTATAAGTTTTATTTTTAAAGAATGCTCAATAGACCCCCAAACTGGCAAATCATCTAGAACTGATGATCCCACGATGGTGGGTTCTACTATACATACATTTTTACAGTAATGCGGAGAAGTGCGCCCACAAGCGTTTTCTACCTCCAAATACTCGTAGTTTATTGCAAGCACCCACTCTCATCTATCTCTATCGAACGAAAGTTTCAACGAAGAAATATCCAGGGAATACTCCAACCAAACAGTAACTAACACAATAGAAACTGAATTGCATTTGAAAACCATACAAAACTAACCATAGCTATATATTATGTTACATATTGTTCCGTTCCACAATCTAGTACAACGGTTTCGAACAATTATGCATCAATTTCACTAACGAAAAACTGCAACAATTCTTCAACCATCACATGTTCGTTTTGGAACAAGAAGAGTACCAACGCGAGGGCATCGAATGGACGTTCATTGATTTCGGCATGGATCTGCAAATGTGTATCGATCTGATCGAAAAGGTACAGACACGGCCACAACTATCTTGTCACAGCAGATAGCCCAAGCTGACCACCACACGCACCAACGATACATAAGATTGCCATAAGATGCACCTCAAAATCTCACCTCTAATCGAATGTAATCTGTTATTAACTTAACCCCTAGTCATAAGATCGCCTAAAGCTAAAGCTAAACAAGCATCAACTCTTAATGCATATGCATTTAGCGACAATCTAACGACAACTAACGACGGGTAAGTTCTATGTACTAATTGTAGTGTTGCGATTAGTCAATTAGTACTGTCTAGTTCTAGTTCTAGTTCTAGTTGAGCGTCTTGTGGCTTAGAAACTACTTGTATCCAACAATAAAACTGAACTTTTTAATATGTAATATGTAATGCGTGCTTGCTACTAGAGAATCTTTTAATGCCGCTTTACTCCAATCGAGCAGGAAAAACTAACGTATGGAAAATCTTGTGTTATTCTACCAACAGCCTATGGGTATCCTGTCCATCCTGGAGGAAGAGTCTATGTTCCCCAAGGCCACCGATCAGACCTTCTCGGAGAAGCTGACCAATACCCATTTGGGCAAGTCCGCTCCATTCCAGAAGCCAAAGCCCCCAAAGCCTGGCCAGCAGGCTGCCCACTTCGCCATCGGCCATTATGCTGGTTGTGTGTCCTACAACATCACCGGCTGGTTGGAGAAGAACAAGGATCCCCTCAACGACACTGTCGTCGACCAGTTCAAGAAGTCGCAGAACAAACTGCTGATCGAGATCTTCGCCGATCATCCCGGACAGTCGGGCGGCGGTGAACAGGCCAAGGGAGGTCGTGGCAAGAAGGGTGGTGGCTTCGCTACTGTCTCGTCTGCCTACAAGGAGCAGTTGAACAGCTTGATGGCAATTCTGCGCTCGACACAGCCTCACTTCGTCCGTTGCATCATTCCCAACGAGATGAAGCAGCCTGGTCTGGTTGATGCTCACTTGGTCATGCACCAGCTGACTTGTAACGGTGTGCTTGAAGGTATCCGTATTTGCCGTAAGGGCTTCCCCAACAGGATGGTCTACCCCGACTTCAAGATGCGGTAAGTTCATCTGGGATCTCTACACACCACACTTAGGCACTTGAGCACTTACTACTCTTACACCTAGACATAGATTCAATTAGTTACATATATGATAGATAGATACCTACTTTATAATCTGTAATCTAGCGAACACTCTATTAGCAGTCACTCTGTACATACAGTAGGGGATGATACCTTGGACTACTCTTAGCTATAATCTATCTATTAACTTGTAAATTATTCAACTATAGTTACATGATTCTGGCCCCAGCCATCATGACAGCCGAAAAGTTGGCCAAGAATGCGGCCGGCAAGTGTCTGGAAGCCGTCGGACTGGATCCCGATATGTATCGCATTGGTCACACCAAGGCACGCATACAACTTGCTATCTTTTGTCCTATATTTGTCCTTGTATATCCATGCCGAACGAATGTCCTACCATTCCAATTGTATCTCTCTCTCAACCCCGTCACTTGTATTACCTCTTTGTATGTACCATGTACCATGTAACAGAATAGTTCCGTTCCAGTTACCAGTTTTCAGTTACCAAATTTCCAGTGCTCCAGTTCCAGTTCCAGTGCTGTGCCTATGTTAGATGTATCGTATCTCCATATCTCACATTCTGTGTGGCTAGTAATCGTTGTAGCACGATGATCTGTATCTGTACTGTATCTGTTTTTTATGTACATACGTCTCAAATCGAACCGAAATTCTACATTCCGACAGGTACCAAATTCTGAACCCCCGCGGCATTAAGGATCTCGAAGATCCCAAGAAAGCCTCCAAGGTTCTGCTTGAGTCCACCGATCTGAACGATGACCTGTACCGTCTGGGTCATACCAAGGCACGAATAAGTTTCCCTTTATTTAAACGCTTTATCTGGCCATTTTCGAATTTGAAATTTTAAATATTCTACAAACACTTCACTTATGAGTGGATGGCTCAACTGTACTTGTATTTCTGTGTAGTCAATAATCTTTGAAGGGATGAAGGAGGATGCTCGAGAAACCTCTACGAGAGAGCAGTCCGTCCCCCTCCAAAAACACTTTACACAACCCACACGCACACACACTACAGAAAACTATAGAAAAACTACAACAAGAGTGGACACAACTGTACCGCTTGGGTGCATTTTGTATAAATGATCTCTCCGTATCCGTTTTACAGCTATCAAATTCTAAATCCAGCTGGCATTGTTGGCATCGAGGATGCGAAGAAGTGTGGCAGCATACTTCTAGAATCCACTGGACTGGATCCCGATATGTACCGCATTGGACACACCAAGGCAGAGTCTTGTTCCGATCTATCCGAATTATGATCATGCATTTTGCAATTTGCATTTTTGCGAACCTCTCTATCAACTATTTCTATCTTTCTGATCCCCCACAAACAAGTAGTTTTGATATTTCTATCTATTCTATTTCCCCCACACTTGAGAGGCATCAACTGCTCTATCTCTCTTTCAATACAATACAATCGAACTTCACTCGTATATCAAAGGCCATAGAGAGGCTATGCGAGCCACAAATTACAAAACCAACCAAAAACAAACCAAATAAACCCACAGATTTCAGGCGTCCTTTAGGAAAACAGTCACAGAACTTTGCTAGGGGCGCTACTTTCAAGTTCAGCACTTTTGTATGATCCCACGATCCCTCCCCTCAATAATCAACCTACACCTAAACATAGATACACACACACAGACACACAGACACAAATGTACCAAAACCCCCAGCATGGGTTCGAAAGTTTATTGTAGAATTTTCTATTTTTGAAAGAGTTTTGATTATTATTCGATTTAAGATCAACTGTAAATAACCATAGACGTAAGCTAGACATACTAACCCTTAGCTAGATCAAGTATCTATCTATACTGTAGCATCATTTATTGTTGATTGATTGACCTCACCATATACGTTATACGTGAACATGCAGCTACCAAATCCTGAACCCCAAGGGTATCAAGGGTATGGATGATCCCAAGAAATGCACGAAGGTCCTCATCGAATCGACCGAGTTGGCCGACGATCAATACCGTCTGGGTAACACAAAGGCACGCACAACCAACTATTCTCTACACCAAAAACTACATTACTTCAAAAACATGCACTTTTGTCTATGGCTCTGAAAACTGATGTCCAGGCATTCAACAACACACACATACACATACAATATTGCACCCCATAAAAACACACAGACTCGAACCTGGTTTAGGTACAAAACCAAGCAAAAAGCTTCGACCTCTGAACCAGGAATGATCTGTGCGCATGTTCTTCTCAGTATCTCTTCTTTCTATCTCTCTGATTGTGGCCTGAAAATAGTATATAAGACACAAGGAAATACCCCTGCAATCTATCCCCCGCACTCTGTTCTGAAACCTTCACAAAAAAGAAACCAGAACATATACCTATACCCTACCTACCTACACTCAAATTCAAACCTAATTCCTATTCGATTGGTGTTCGATCCTTGTGGTAGAAGTAACTCTACTATTTCCTAGTCTGTAGTTAATTAGCCTAATCCCAATTCTAAATCAAAAATTTAGTTAGTATGTATGCACCACTATTAACCAATTCGTTTGAAACAAAATAATACAACATTAAAACTACAAAACTCCATACAGCTACAAGATCATGTGCCCCAAGCAATTGCAGGGCGTTGAGAAAGACAAAAAGGCCGCTGATATTATCATTAAGTTTATCGATCTGCCAGAAGATCAATACCGTTTGGGTAACACAAAGGTATATGCCAGACAATATATCTCACACACACACACACCCACACAAACATCCTGTGCACTTGCACCGCTTCTACCTCCTGGAATTATCCCCATTCCATCCTATCCCTGACCCAACCTCGGACAATCCAAGTCAGCTGCTAGTACACAGCTCTTGTCCAGGTGTTGGGTCTGAGTGTGGCTTGGTCTAGGGTACTGATCTTGAGGTCCCACATATGCCTAGTCTAAAGCTCTGAGTGTCTCCAACTGCATCCGTGTCAACATCTGCATCTGTGTCATCATCTGCATCTATGTTCACTAATCACATCTCCATATCCATCTGCATCTCTTTACTAAGATCTCTATATATTCGTATAAATGTATTTGTTGTTTGTCATGTTCTTGTCTTGTCTTGTCGTTTTCCTGTATTCTGTATTTCTTGTGTCGTTGTTCAAACCATCCATCCTCTGTCTATCCCAGTTCAACCTGTCCAAAAGTGTTTTTGAAGAATCGCTTAAGCATAAACGTAAAAAAAAGACCCTGGATTGTCCGAAAAGTCAGTTCGGGGTCTGCTTAGTGCACGCGCTCTTCGATCGGTAGAATCAACAGGAAACTAACCTATTATCTTCCTTCCCCACAAACACACACAAAATACCTTTGGCCATATCTAGGTGTTCTTCCGCGCCGGTGTCCTGGGTCAGATGGAGGAGTTCCGTGATGAGCGTCTGGGCAAGATCATGTCGTGGATGCAGGCCTGGGCTCGTGGTTACCTGTCCCGCAAGGGCTTCAAGAAGCTCCAGGAACAGCGCGTCGCCCTCAAGGTTGTCCAGCGCAATCTGCGCAAGTACCTGCAGCTCCGTACCTGGCCATGGTACAAACTGTGGCAGAAGGTCAAGCCCCTCCTCAACGTCAGCCGTATCGAGGATGAGATTGCCGTGAGTATAAACTGATGTCTCCATTTTCACTACCTCAGAGCTGTTCGACTGTGGTTCGACTACTTTGTAGATGGCTTGTGTTGAACTTGGCCAAAGAGCAGTTGCCAGTGACAATCACGAGTGTGTACGAGTAGCCCTGGCATGTCCATTCCATTCGGTTCTTCTTCCTCTCTCTCTCTCTCATTGTCTGGGGTAATTGGATGAGCCGCAGCAGCTGCACCCATCAAATCCCCATCTCTAAATCTTATTTTAGCCAATCGCCATAAACATTGTGTTGTTACACCGAGGCGAAATTCTTGTGCTTAATTAAGCACACACGACTTAATACCTGCAGCACGGACATGCAACCCATTCCTCCTACCGGCCCACTCAACACAGCCACCACCCACTCACAGCTGCCCGAACATATCGATCGATACGATCTGATTCCTATCGCTGGTATAACCAAAAATAGATGCTGTCATAATCTAGGCACTTTAGAGCAACAGCAACAGCCCAGCTCCTTCTGTTTACCCCAACAGTACCCGAAAAGTTTCGCTGGAATCCAACAAATGCCCCGCCACATACACACTATATGTATATTTGTTTGTGTATCTTATGTATATCTTGTACAGAATTATGAATTGCACTGGGGTCTATTCTCGGCCCTGCCACATAGCTCAATTTTTTTAAAGAGCCACAATTAGTTTGCCAATTAGCTTGCTAATTAAATAATAAAAAATCCCAAGAGCCTAGCGCCAAGTATAGTTCCCGATCATGATCGCGATGAGTAATTATGTACACAGGAATCATACATAGATCAGAATTTGTATAAAATCTAAAGATTGTATATGTATATATAGATATACATATGCAGATGGGAGAGTGGGTTGGGTTCGGTTGGGTGTAGAGATGGTGTACACCTGCTGGCCCGCAGCACAAGTGCGAAATGATAGGCCCCAGAGGCTAGCAATTTCTGAATTATGATGGCTGCCTCCTCACTCTTCATAGCCAAGGCGATTACACTCACACATATGGCATGCCACACAGTGGCAGCTGCTGCTGCTCTGCTTTGCTCTGGGTATGCGTGCGATGGGGCGTTTGCTAATTTTACAGCCAAGTGGCCCAGTGCATTCGTAGCAGCCATTCCAGTTGTATTTGACCAGTCGCCGTCGCGGTAACGCGTACCACAAAACGAACCCCCGAAACGAAGCAAGCAAAAAATAATACTATTCGTAGCATAAGCAGAGTGCCTAAAGTGAATATCTAGCAATGGCTGATGAAAAGAAAACCAAAAAAACGAAAAAATCCAGCGAAGCCACCACACCCAGTGCCACTGAGGAGCCAGCAGCTCCCGCAGCAGAGTCGGCTCCACCCACAGAAAATCCCGAAGCTGCTGCTGCTGCTCCTGCTGCCCCAGAACCTACGCCAGTCGAACCACAAGTCCAGCCAGCGGCTGCGATTAGCAGTGATAGTGGCTCCGCCTTTACTAACCCCTCCAATGCCTCTAATGACTTACAGCGTCTGGAGGAGAAGGCCAAGAAGGCTGAGGAACTGCACGCCGCTGAAGTGAAAGTGCGCAAGGAGCTGGAGGTGCTCAACGCCAAGTTGTTGGCTGAGAAGACCGCCCTGTTGGACTCCCTGTCCGGCGAGAAGGGTGCCCTGCAGGACTACCAGGAGCGCAACTCCAAGTTGCAAGCCCAGAAGAACGACCTCGAGAACCAGCTGCGCGTAAGTACCACCTAAAAAAACCCATATCCAAAGCCAAAGCCAAATCCAATTCCAACGATGGCATCAATCCAAAAGCAGAAAACACGAAATTGATCATGTCAAATCGAGCGTGAAACTTGCTCTCGGCTATTTCGAGCCAATTGCTCAGATTGCTATATTTGGATTGGGCCAATCATCACCTTCACCATCACATCACTTACCAATATGTATACCATATCCTTTCTCGCACACAAAATATAGGACATCCAAGAGCGCCTGACTCAGGAGGAAGATGCCCGCAACCAGCTGTTCCAGCAGAAGAAGAAGGCCGACCAGGAGATCTCTGGCCTGAAGAAGGACATCGAGGATCTGGAGCTGAACATCCAGAAGGCCGAGCAGGACAAGGCCACCAAGGATCACCAGATCCGCAACTTGAACGACGAGATCGCCCACCAGGATGAGCTCATCAACAAGTTGAACAAGGAGAAGAAGATGCAGGGCGAGACCAACCAGAAGACCGGTGAGGAGCTGCAGTCCGCTGAGGACAAGATCAACCACTTGAACAAGGTTAAGGCCAAGCTCGAGCAGACCCTCGATGAACTCGAGGACTCGCTGGAGCGCGAGAAGAAGGTCCGCGGCGATGTTGAGAAGGGCAAGCGTAAGGTTGAGGGAGACCTCAAACTCACCCAGGAGGCTGTCGCCGATCTGGAGCGCAACAAGAAGGAGCTCGAGCAGGCTATCCAGCGCAAGGACAAGGAACTGTCCTCCATCACCGCCAAGCTGGAAGATGAGCAGGTCGTCGTTGGCAAGCACCAGCGCCAGATCAAGGAGCTGCAGGCCCGCATCGAGGAGCTGGAGGAGGAGGTCGAGGCCGAACGTCAGGCCCGCGCCAAGGCTGAGAAGCAGCGCGCCGATCTTGCCCGCGAACTCGAGGAATTGGGCGAGCGTCTGGAGGAGGCTGGCGGTGCCACCTCTGCCCAGATTGAGCTCAACAAGAAACGTGAGGCTGAGCTCAGCAAGCTCCGTCGCGATCTTGAGGAAGCCAACATCCAGCACGAGTCCACCCTGGCTAACCTGCGCAAGAAGCACAACGATGCCGTTGCCGAGATGGCCGAACAGGTCGATCAGCTCAACAAGCTGAAGGCTAAGTAAGTACCGATCATATCTATCGTAGAATTTCGCTAGCATTTTTCAGGTGCAACTACGCGCGATAGAGACAGATCTCGCTAACGAGAAAGAGAGTCAGTCAGTCCACAACTTCAATTGATCTCTTGCTCTTTTTTCCACATTGCTATCTAGGGCCGAGCACGATCGCCAGACTTGCCACAACGAGCTGAATCAGACTCGTACCGCCTGCGATCAGATGGGTCGCGATAAGGTAATATGTCGCGATCACAAGCACCTAACCCTAGAGGTCTGCAAAACCCTCTGGGTTGGGTGCCTTATGGTCCACACATATCTGAATACGAGTACACACAGAACCACCACTGAACACTGAAAACTTAAAACTGAACACGCATGTTCCAACCAAAGCTCCACACAACTACGTACAAAAAACAACGTCTGTGTGATCCATTCTCTGTCTCTCTTTCTGTATAACAAAAAAACAAGAAAGGTCTCTTAATAGGAATCGCCTCCGATTCGGATTCGGAATCGGATTCGGATTCGGACTACGATCAGTTGCAGCTCGCTCGCTTCTCGCCTCGCCTCGGCTCTCTTTATATCTTTATATCCCACACAAACAAAAACTAACCCGTGAAAAACCATTTGTGTCTACTCTATCTATCTGTTTAAACCAGGGCTGAGAAGGAGAAGAACGAGTACTACGGCCAGTTGAACGATCTGCGCTCCGGTGTTGACCACATTACCAACGAGAAGGTATTCAAATTGATTAATTTCTTTGCTCTCATCGATTGCCGCTGTAAATTAAATGCTGAAAGTTCTATATCTATATTTTTGCCACGAAAACTTGTGTATAGTCAACGAAACCAGACCTCGACCTCGAAGAACCCCTGTAAAAAAATATTAGTACAACTAAAACGACCCCCAAAACTAAAGTAATCAGCCCGCTTGACGTACTAAAACCCCAAAAGCCTTGTACAGAAAACCACCTTACACGAAAACCAATGTGCACACCACTCAAAACAAAAAGAGAAAACCCACCCAAAACCCGAGACTAAAAAACCCCCAATTCTTAAACTCCCACAGGCTGCCCAGGAGAAGATCGCCAAGCAGCTGCAGCACACCCTCAACGAGGTCCAGTCCAAATTAGATGAGACCAACAGGACCCTCAACGACTTCGATGCCAGCAAGAAGAAGCTGTCCATTGAGAACTCCGACCTGCTCCGCCAGTTGGAGGAAGCCGAGTCCCAGGTGTCTCAGCTCTCCAAGATCAAGATCTCCCTGACCACCCAGCTGGAAGATACCAAGCGTCTCGCCGACGAGGAGTCCCGCGAGCGTGCCACCCTTCTGGGCAAGTTCCGCAACCTGGAGCACGACCTCGACAACCTGCGCGAACAGGTTGAGGAGGAGGCCGAGGGCAAGGCTGATCTGCAACGTCAATTGAGCAAGGCCAACGCCGAGTCCCAGATCTGGCGCAGCAAGTACGAGTCCGATGGTGTTGCCCGCTCTGAGGAGCTGGAGGAGGCCAAGCGCAAGCTACAGGCCCGTCTCGCCGAGGCTGAGGAGACCATCGAGTCCCTTAACCAGAAGTGCATTGGCCTGGAGAAGACCAAGCAGCGTCTGTCCACCGAAGTCGAGGATCTCCAGCTGGAGGTCGATCGCGCCAACGCCATTGCCAATGCCGCCGAGAAGAAGCAGAAGGCTTTCGACAAGATCATCGGCGAGTGGAAGCTCAAGGTCGACGATTTGGCCGCTGAGCTCGATGCCTCCCAGAAGGAGTGCCGCAACTACTCCACTGAACTGTTCCGTCTGAAGGGTGCCTACGAGGAGGGCCAGGAGCAGCTGGAGGCTGTGCGTCGTGAGAACAAGAACTTGGCTGATGAGGTCAAGGATCTGCTCGACCAGATCGGTGAGGGTGGCCGCAACATCCATGAGATCGAGAAGGCCCGCAAGCGTCTGGAAGCCGAGAAGGACGAACTCCAGGCCGCTTTGGAGGAGGCTGAGGCCGCTCTCGAGCAGGAGGAGAACAAGGTGCTGCGCGCCCAGCTGGAGCTGTCCCAGGTCCGTCAGGAAATCGATCGCCGCATCCAGGAGAAGGAAGAGGAGTTCGAGAACACCCGCAAGAACCACCAGCGCGCCTTGGACTCGATGCAAGCCTCCCTCGAGGCTGAGGCCAAGGGCAAGGCTGAGGCCCTGCGCATGAAGAAGAAGCTGGAGGCTGACATTAACGAGCTGGAGATTGCTCTGGATCATGCCAACAAGGTAGGTTCGACACCAAACTTCGCTCTTAAACTATACTCATCCATATCGATTGTTTTGCTTTCCTTTCCAGGCTAACGCCGAGGCCCAGAAGAACATCAAGCGTTACCAGCAACAGCTTAAGGACATCCAGACCGCCCTTGAGGAGGAGCAGCGCGCCCGTGACGATGCCCGTGAACAGCTGGGTATCTCTGAGCGTCGTGCCAACGCTCTCCAGAACGAACTGGAGGAGTCTCGCACTCTGTTGGAGCAGGCCGATCGCGGCCGTCGCCAGGCCGAGCAGGAGCTTGCCGATGCCCACGAACAGCTGAACGAGGTTTCCGCCCAGAACGCCTCCATCTCCGCTGCCAAGAGGAAGCTCGAGTCTGAGCTGCAGACCCTGCACTCCGACCTGGATGAGCTCCTCAACGAAGCCAAGAACTCCGAGGAGAAGGCCAAGAAGGCTATGGTTGATGCCGCCCGCCTGGCTGATGAGCTCCGCGCTGAGCAGGATCATGCCCAGACCCAGGAGAAATTGAGGAAGGCCCTTGAGCAGCAGATCAAGGAACTGCAGGTC
Source organism: Drosophila miranda (assembly GCF_003369915.1). NCBI lineage: Eukaryota > Metazoa > Arthropoda > Insecta > Diptera > Drosophilidae > Drosophila > Drosophila miranda. The sequence goes on from NC_046677.1 coordinate 25,648,987, forward strand.
CGCCTGGATGAGGCTGAGGCCAATGCCCTTAAGGGCGGCAAGAAGGCCATCCAGAAGTTGGAGCAGCGCGTCCGCGAGCTCGAGAACGAGCTGGACGGTGAGCAGAGGAGACACGCCGATGCCCAGAAGAACTTGCGTAAGAGCGAGCGCCGCATCAAGGAGCTGAGCTTCCAGTCCGAGGAGGACCGCAAGAACCACGAGCGCATGCAGGATCTGGTCGACAAGCTGCAACAGAAGATCAAGACATACAAGAGGCAGATCGAGGAGGCCGAGGAAATCGCCGCCCTCAACCTGGCCAAATTCCGCAAGGCTCAGCAGGAGCTTGAGGAGGCCGAGGAGCGTGCCGATCTGGCCGAGCAGGCCATCAGCAAATTCCGCGCCAAGGGACGTGCCGGTTCTGTCGGTCGTGGTGCCAGCCCAGCGGTAAGTTCTCTTAACCCTATAATACTTATACATTGACCATTAACCGATGACCCTCTGACCCGATTACCCCTTCACTCTCTGACCCCAAAATCATTGAAATTTCTCTCACTCGACCAGTGTACACTCAGCTACCATTGTGCTTTGAATAGCCGCCATATCACTCTCTTTTGCTCTCTCGATCGGTTTAAATAATGTATATAAATATATTCTTCCCTTTCATATTTTGCGCGATACGCTCTGCTTCTTCGTTACTGCTCGACCAAAACAAAACAAAAAGATTTAAATTTGAGGCACAACCACCACGAGAAAATAAAACCAAAAAAATTTCTATATAGCGATCCAATATTGGTTCATTTACGATAATGAGAGAACAAAAACATGCAAAGAGAATTATAGCTTATAAGAATTATTATAAAATAAATACTAAAATAATAATATAGATGCATCATACGACATTCGCTAGATGAGAAAACTGTAATTAGAGGCAACCAGAACCAGAACCCAATCAATCAACCACAGAACAAGGCAAAGGATCAATCGAAAGATCATCGAAAATCACGTACCAACCAAAAATGCGTTCATTTTGACAGAAAATAAAGAAAAAGCTACAAAAAAAGAAAAGAAAATAACATGAAATAGTTACCAGCAGCTTAATCAATCGACTTTGCTTATACTCTACAACCATTCTGCATACAAATTTACAAAAAAAAAACTTAAAAGAAAAGCACACACTATTCTTCCACTATATTATTAAAAACACAATATATCAAATGTATTTGTACATGTGTACTGCAGCCGACAGCGCCCAAGGGTGGCCGCCAATGGGGCGCGCTGCTGGAGCAGTAGAAACTTTCTTGAAACATTTGTAAGTGGGACGTGTTCGTTCTTGTTCTCGTTCACGTTCACTCTCTCGCTCGTTCACGTCTTGTCTTGTTCTCGCTGTGTCGAAACTCCCAATCCCCCAAAAATATACACACAACATCAACCCTAGAGTCCGACGCAGCTCATGACGTGCTCTCGCTCATTCGTTCGTTCGTTCAGTCTCATCCGTTACGTTTTGTCGTCGTTCGTCAAGCGCTATCTTGTTCATACTCGTTACTCGTCTTCGTTCATTTCCCAGTTATGACACTCGCTCGGCAAGCACTTACGTACAGTCGTCACCACAGTTGTTGTATTACTCTCCTCTACTGCCGGTCCACTACATAATGTGCTGGCAGGGGATTCGTTCGTTCTCGTTCTTTCCCGATCAGTTTGTCCAACTCGGAGACTTGTCCCCACCCCACCCGAAACCCCAGCATGATTACAAATACCATTTATGTATATGGAGCTGATAACTAATTTGTGTTTTCTCTTCTCTTCTTTAGCCCCGTGCGACGTCCGTTCGGCCACAATTCGACGGATTGGCTTTCCCACCAAGATTCGACCTTAACCCTGAAAACGAATTCTAAATGCCATTTCATTTTTTAATTTATTTTAAATGATATTTCATAATGATTATGTTTATGATTTTAATTTAATTTCTTAATTTAAAAACAAAATAATAAAACTATAACAAAATATATATCGAAAACGACGGGAGGCAAACAACAACCAAATGCACTTAGGCAAAAAACCTAATAACAACAACATCAACAAAAATCAAAAGAAAAAGAACAATCGATTACGATAGATAACAGACATAAGTCCATTGTGTAGCATCACTGGGTATATCAGGCTATTGTGTAAGCGCGACATTTGCTCCGGGACACTGCTGGCGAGACCTGTATTTGTATTTGTATTTATATATTTTTATACAACTTTCGAAATGCATTCAACCAACCATCATCATGAGAAAGATCTTGAAACGATAGCCCCGTCAAAGCGTCAAAGGCCCCGCAGGAGTGTCCGCCAGGAAATGTCGCTCGCTGTTCGAATATTGTTCAATATGTATTCTATTCTCAATATTTGTTATACAGACTAGACAGACTGACCGTATACACATAATTGCTATACACTGCGCTTATGTTTATGTTTAATTTTTTATTTTATCATAAAATGAAAATGAGAAAAGATCATCACTCGACACTTAATGAAAAGTATACAAAAAAGGAACAAAATAAATGTAAATCAATTTAAAAAATTTGTTTGACTTTAATTTGTCTCCTCCTCACTTGAGAAATGTTTGCTAATAGAGAGGGTCAAGGGAATAAATGCAGGACTGCTTTTGAGAAGACACATGATCCTCGACACTCGATCAATTCGACTATAGAAAGGAGCCTTTGACGTCCAAGGAGGGACGTCATTTTTTCACCCAAGAGATATATATATTCGACGTTATTATAATTATGCATACATATTCATTGAAAAAGGACGAATATACATAGTAAAAGATTTTCTAAAATATATTCCTAAAATTGATTGATTTATTGATTTACAATGACTGTACACTTTACAGTCTATGACTGCAACCTCATATGTACATATCTTAAGATATTGATGGATAAAATATCATCTAAATTTCTTTCTTTCCCGCACCGGGTGGCTTAGGATTGGGTTGGATGCGCAACAGCTGTTTGTGCTGTCCAATCATGTGCTCAATGTGATTGCACTCGCGCAGGTGACCCTTAAACTCGTCGAGAGTTTGGAGGAGCACCGGATAGAGGGCTGGCAGGAGACCATGATCGAGGGTAGGGAAAAGATGGTGAAGCACGTGATCGCCGAAGTGGGTGAGGACCAAGAACTGCGACCCCTTGAGATCACCGCGATCGATAATCGTGTCCACCTGGAATAGGCCCCAGTCGCGATCCTCTCGATTCGTATCTCCCTCATGATAAATTTCCGGATCATGATGCGCCGCATTCAGTCCGATAAGGCAGAAGCTGAAGCTAGCTATCGACGTCATTGCCAACCATGTGCGCAGACAGGAAAGCAGGCCCACAGTACCGCCCGTGCCCAGGTAGATGGAAAGGGGTATGCTAAGCGCCAGCAGATCGTGCCAGTACATGATGTTCGTGTTGCGGAACGAGTAGAAAAGTCTGAAATATCAATCATCTAAAGATTGCTGATTGAAGTGATAGCGCTAATCATTCGCTTACCGAGTGCCAATCTGTATGAAAAATGCCAGGGCATAGGCCACCGGCTCCGTCACCCAGGACACGTAACGCATGGCCTTGCTCTTGATTTGTGGATTGGGAATCCAGCAGAGCAGTGGCTCGAACATGGACAGCTCCAGGTCCATATACGAATTGGGATAGATGTGGTGGGACATGGCATGTGAGACGCGCCAGGAAGCGAAGTTCATCAGGCCCAGGTTGAAGGCGTACATCTGCCAATTGTCGCGACGATGGAAATAGTTGTGCGATACGATCACGGTCCAGCAGAGCGCTACACCCGCCAGGATCAAAGCCACCAAACTCTTGTACTTGGCACTGATGATCGCAAACAAGAACAAGGACACTAGCACGCCGAAGTGGATTAACTAAATTTGGAGAGATTTTAGTATTGTCAGATGGCTTACTGATGGCCTAATCTTTTAACTCACATCACTCTTGCGCTTTGGTGTCTTGTCGATGGTTTTCAGCTCCTTACGCACTCGCTCCTTGAGGGTCTTGTAGAATCCACCCTCATCAAGGGTCAATGTGTAGATCCTAGGCTCCGCAGCATCTCTCACCCAGTACTTGGCGATCATCTTCTCGGGAGCCGTTGACAGATGGTGGGCCTCAAAGGCCTCCGTAATATCGGTGCCCTTCGTCTCGCGTATCCAAAAGGGACCGCCAGGATGCTTGTCAATGAACTCCGTAAAGTCGTAGATGCCATCGTTTATGCGCCATAGTCCTTCCGCCTGATCGTCCTCGCGCTTCCCCTTTTGCCAACTGTGTGTAGTGACCAAAGCGGAATTTCGGTATGTTGGGAACTTGGTGGCAATGCCACTCTTCTTCCACTCCTCAATCACCATGATGGAGAGTCCTTTTATGGGGTCCTCTGACAATCCTAGGCTCCGGCTGAGCAACTGTACGAGTGCGCTCCGCGCAATAAACTGAATGGAATCGCCATTCGTTCGAAGATTTTATGCGTATCAACAATCTAGACAGGTTATATAAACCAGAATCGATTTAGAATTACACACATACATTTCAAAACATTTCCATATTGATAAGGTCAGTGTTATCAGCAGGGGGACGGACAGCCCAGAGCCGTCCCCTCTAAACGTCTTTTTACTATTACAGTTGAACTTCCGTAACAAGAACTTTTGTGACTTGAGCTGAGTAGCAACACAACATAAGTGGAACGTTTTCGTTGGATAATAGTGGTTCGACTTATGGAATTTCACCTGTATATACTGATAGTACATATAATCTTGGGGTTCACGTGGCGATGAAAACATAGCGTGGGCTTGTCTAAGGGGCCGCGTCTAATGGAGTGGGGGCCCGAAATACCACAAGCGAATATCAACACAGGTCTGTCTGCGAGATAATGGGTCAGACCATTTGGTGTTAAATAAAATAGCATCGGATAGGGGAAAGTAATAGGAGAGGCTTCGCTTGGCTGGCCAGAGTCTAGCCGAATGCTATGAATGAAGAGACAGTTGGGGGTAGTCCGGTTCTGAATTTTATATGATGCAAAAGTGTGAAAAGATTCCGCCATTATTCAAAATTGCTTCTTGATCTTGTGCTTGTGTCTCTGTGTGTCCCGTAACTGGGACTTGAAGCTGTTTTTGTTTGTATCTGTAGGTAATAAGGAAAAAAAAGGTTTTTGCTCAGACTCAACACCCGAAAACATCACATGGAATTTAATTGCCTGATCTTTTTCGTAGACGGGCAGAGTTACAAAGATCAACGTTAAGTCGTATGGTCATGATATGATATGGTATGATACTTAGGGAAAATAATTAAATTGCAAGAATTAAAAACATTTAGCAAAAAATGTTTCATTTCGGTGTTCTATGATACAAAATTGTATTAAAAATTCAAGAGCTTTCTTCGAAAGCAATATCATGACCCATCCACAGGCCAAACAAATTAAGTGTCAAAGTCTCCACGCTGGGTCAGGCATTCCATCACCCAACATCATTTCACCATTCAACCATTTCCATATCATTCCAATTCCATTGGACTCTCGATTGGAATTAAGAGAGCGGAAGAGAGAAACTTTAACCAAAAGCTCTTGATTAGTGCCGCTCTCTGCAGTGGGCTTTTAATTGATCGTTGATAATCGCGAGAAAAAAGTCGAGCCGCGCTCCATATAGAAGCTCAGTGGGCACTCCGTAAAAACAGACTGCGTCGGGTGCTCTGAATAGAAGACTGACGACCGGTTTCTATTATATGTAAGTGGTACGTTGAACTTGGGAGTCTATGAGTATAACAAAATTATCTGAAGCGATTAGGTATATCATTTTGTGTTTATTAATAAATACCCCCTTGTTTTCGTAGGTCTATTAATTTCCTGGCCATAAAATGACCCCTAATATCGAGGAGGAGGCCTGGCGGGTGTCCGGAATTTCGAAGAACTATCCCAGCTATCGCCAGCATCAACCTGCCACAGTGGAGAGGTTTGCAGTTCTTAATTTCATTTTAAGGCTAGAATAAAACTAATACTTTGTTTGCACTTTAGCTGGCTGGAGGGAAAACATTCGGACGATGGGGCCGAAGGTCTCTGGCGCATTAACGATAAGCTGTACGACTTGAGCGACTTTGCCACGCGGCATCCGGGTGGGGCATACTGGATCGAGTGCACCCGCGGCACCGACATCACCGAGCCCTTCGAGTCGCATCACATTGAGGACCGAGCACGACGAATGCTCAGCAAATTCGAAGTGCGGGAAGCAGCCCAACCAAGGAACTACAAGTTTACGCTCGATCAGAATGGTTTCTACATGACTCTGAAGCGGAGAGTGAGAGAGAAACTGAGGAAGATGAATTACAGTCCCACAAAGAAGACAGATGTGGGTTGCTTTCCCTTGAAGATACACCGATATGCAATCTATATTTCTGACTTTCTTGTAACCCTTTTTTTAGTACCTCCACTCTGGTATCCTGGCCTCTGTCTTTATGCTTAGCTGGATTGGCACAGTCCTTAACTCTTTGTTCGTCCTGGCCATAGCTGGCTTGGCACTTTGCTGGCTGGCAAATGCCGCGCACAATTACTTCCATCAGCGCGACAACTGGCGGATGTACACCTTCAATCTGACGCTCATGAGTTTCAGGAACTGGCGGATCTCGCATGCTTTATCCCATCATGTGTATCCGAACTCTCTGCACGATCTGGAGCTCTCGATGTTTGAGCCGTTCCTGTGCTGGGTTCCCAATCCTCATTATGGCAGTCGCATAAAGCGCTGGATGTCGGTTGTGGTTTCTCCGCTTTTTTATGTGCTCTCCTTCTCTGTGGCGTTCCTGCAACGGTGAGTGGTGGTCATAATTGAAAAGTTATGTAGGTAATCATGACGTAACTCTATCAATTCTTAGTTTGGTCATCTCACTGGCTAAGAAGAACATAATGTACTGGGATGATCTCATTGCCTTTACTCTGCCCCTCTTCCTTTATCTCTCCACTGGCGTTGGTCTGAGTGCTGCTCTGTGGAGCTGGTTGCACGTCCTCGCCGTAGGAGCCTTTTTCTTTGGGTTCATTGGACTGACTGCAGCTCATCATGATCCTCGCATACTGCACGATGGCGATGCCCAGCGCACGGACCGAGACTGGGGTCTCTATCAGATGGATACGGTCATCGATCGGCGAGACGTCAAGTGGTCGGATCTCTTGGTCCTCACCCACTTCGGTGATCATGCGCTTCACCATCTCTTCCCCACGCTGGACCATGGAGTGCTCAAGCACCTCTATCCGGAGCTGAATCAAACAATTCAGGAGTTTGACGCAGAGTTAAGAGAGATGAACCACTGGGGACACATCAAAGGGCAGACGCAGCAACTCCTACGCATAGAGGCTAATCCCATGCCTCCAGGCAGTAAAAAGTTCATGTAGTTTGGGGAGGAATGTGGATGTGTGCTCCGGGTGCTCACGAAAAAAAATTTAGGGTTGGGTAGTCAATAAAGTTGAATGGTATTAAGATTTAAACACCCAGTTTCAAAGAAATATACATTCTTCATGAGGGAAGGGGAAGGGGATGTCTGCTTTGGAATGTGATAAATGGGATATATGTATATGTATATAATAAGCCTTTAAATATTTTTAGAAATGTACGCAAACCAAGTCTGAAGATATATGTTTTAATCTGTTCGATGGTGTAAAACATGACCATCTAAATCTTGTATTAAGCTCGCTCTCCACAACTCTCTCTTCTCTGGTCTTATCGCCTCAGGGAAGCAGTGATTAATTGGGAAAAAGCTTTCATTCTCTCATTATCATTCTGTTTATATTCAATAAAATTTCTATCCACTTCTGGTTTGTGCATGTATGGTAGCATTCGTTGTGTTATCGTTATTTTTGTTTATGTCTCATTTTATCAGGTTTGAGGCTCACAAACATTCCTTTGAATCGTGTTGTATTTATTATTTATTTTGGATGAGACTATATAACTAATTAGTTAGTTTTAATTATAGCTAGTTAGACTTAATTGTGCATCCTTGTCCAAATAAATTACCATATGGACAAATTACCAGAACATAGCTAAACGTTAAAAGTGCTAAATATTAAGGGTGCCAAAACTTTTATTTTAGACTTTTAAAACCTTTGAATAGAATGCATTAAAGTAACGCTTTTTAGAATGAGCCAATCTTAAGGAAAATATATTCATTTATCGGATAATATTATTCTTCTCCTGAAAATAGCGATGGAAAAGTGTTGCTGTACCAACACATAAGTCATTTACAATCCTAATTATGATAAAAAAAGAACACAAAAAAAACACATAAGTCCGGAACTGTATGTTACATAAAACTAAAATTTTGGTATTCGAAATGATAAGCCATAAATGTGGAGCAATCTAATAAATAAAGGTACTAAAGATAAGTGAGAGATTTACCATTTTACTTTTTAGACCCAGGGTTGTGAAAAAAGTACTAGAATCATGCTTGCCCGTCCAACAAAAGATGGGCCAATCAATTTGTTTTGTTTGTGTGTATATTATTATGCATTATTGGTATCAATTACATGATAGATACTATAGTTTGTGCTACATTAATATTTAGGCAAAATGTTAAATTATTTCAAAAAGGAAAATCATTCGAAAATACTTCAATACCCTTTGAATCCATTTCACAACATTCTATTTCAGTTAAAGGAGACGGTTACCTATGCGTGGAGCACGTAGGCAGATAAGAGAATTAAAGTTAAGGCAAAGAGAGGCAACTTAAAATGCTACAAATTTGGTTCTCAGGGGTCGGGTCTGGTCTGTTTTGATAAATAAATAGCTTGTCGTGTGCCTCGGTTCCAACAGTATTCGATTATACGTTGACCAGACGGGAAAATGTTAGCAGTCCGCTCCATATTTTTATTGCTAGCAACGTTAGCGGTGTGCGCTCGCGGAGCGAACATTTTGGGACTGTTTAGCAGTCACAGTCCGTCCCATTTAATAGTGCACATGTCTGTGGTCAAGGCCCTGGCCGAGGCGGGTCATAATGTCACAGTGGTTTCCATGCAGAAGCCCAAAGTGATGCACAAGAATATCCACCTGATAGTGGTGCCGGTAAAGGAGGAGCAGGAGCGAGTACTGGAAGCCCAATTGGCCACAATGGCGGGTCAGAAGAACTCCATTGTGAGCACTCTGAATCGCCTGATGAACGACATGAATGTGATGATCGACGCCCAGGCAGATCTGCTATCGGACCCACGGTTCCAGCGCATCTACGAGACGAAGTTCGATCTGATGATATTGGGATATTTTATCAACGATTTTCAGTTGGGGGTGGCTGCCAAACTGCAAGTGCCCGTGATCATAGACTGGATGAATGCGCCCATCCCTATCATAGACGTCTTTACTGGTAATCCTACAGAGGTGTCCTATGTGCCCAACATGGCAACAATTGCCGAGCAGCCCATGAGTCTGCTGAAGAGGGCCGAAAATTTGGCCAAGTATCTGTTCATCACTTACATGAGCAATAAGCTGGATAGCCGAGTGACACGTCATTTTAATAACAACTTTGGGGGGGAGAAGGGACTGCGTAGCCTGGAAGAGATGAGGAAAAATATCTCCCTGGCGTTTGTCAATTCTCATCTGATCAGTGAGGGTCCCATCAGGCCGCTTGTTCCTGCCATCGTTGAAATCGGCGGCATACAGGTTAAGGATACGGCGGATCCTCTACCCAAGGATATTGATCAGTTCCTGCAACAGTCTCCGGAGGGAGCCATTCTCCTCTCTCTGGGCTCGAACATCAAGAGTACTGCCGTGAAACCGGAACTGATCCAAATCATCTACAAGGTCTTGTCGGAAATCAATCGTAATGTGATTTGGAAGTGGGAGGATTTGGAAAAAACTCCCGGCAATTCCACCAACATACTTTACAAGAACTGGCTGCCGCAGGACGATATTCTGGCCCATCCCAACACAAAACTCTTCATCACCCATGCCGGCAAGGGAGGCATCACCGAGGCGCAGTATCATGGCGTTCCCATGGTGGCCTTGCCCATATTTGGGGATCAACTTGGTAATGCCGATCAGATGGAGCGCTCCGGCTATGGTCTGGCCCTCGATCTTCTGAGCATCACTGAAGAAAGCTTTAGGGCAGCCCTCAATGAGGTTCTGGAGAATGATAAATATCGCCAGACCATTAGCAAGTTCTCCTCGATGTACAGAGACCGTCCAATGACCGCCAGGGAAACGGTTGTCTACTGGACTGACTACGTCCTGCGGCACCGAGGAGCACCGCACCTGCAGAGCCCGGTCGTGCACATGAGCTTCATCGAGCTATTCAATCTTGATCTGTATGCTTTGCTTATATCGGTTCTTGTTATAATTCTGGTCCTAATTCGGTTAACGGTTCGTTTTGCGTGGAACAAACTGCAGGGCAAGGCGAAGTGTAGTCCAAAAACTTCAAAGAAACAGAAAAAGCTGTGAAACATCTTAATACAAAATATATAAGAATTAAGTAATACAACCAAAGTAAGAACTCATTTCTAGCTTTATTTTCTTAATCAAATAAAACTTAAATATGAAAATGGTTGGTATGGTTTTGTCGAAAAAATGTTCAGTAGTCAAGTCGTAATTGGGTCACATATATCGCAATAAGAAATTTGTATGTGGTAATAGGACTATCATTAATTTTGAATACTTATGTTAAGATTGATAAAGCTGTTTTTAAAAACCAAACCTCCCAGGCAACAAACAATGTTTTCTCAATCGGAGGTCATTATTATTATCTCATATCTGTCTAGATTATTTTGTTGTCGGCTGACATCTGCCGTTTCATTATTAAAAAGCATTTAAACAGTACTCAAGCGCCTGATAGGCGATCGGTTATCGGGACCTATGGTTGCTGATAAGTTAAATTAATGTTTTCTACATTATAACCAAACGATTGGATGCCACTGCGGAGTCACTGCGGTGCAGCAAAAACGTTTGCCAGTCATATCAATTCCAAATATTTACACTTCTTTGAGAGACAAATCTATAAAAACTCGTCCGCTAGGGGATCGTCGCTCAGTCAAGTATTGCGGGATCGAGCAAGAGTATTCTTATAATGGAAAAATTTCTTCCGGCTTGTTTGCTAGTGGTTCTCATGCTGGCAATACAGCCTGCTATCATCGAAGGGGCCAATATCCTGGGCGTATTCAACAGTCACAGTCCCTCTCATGTGATCGTAAACATGGCTGTGGCTAAGACTCTGGCAGATCGGGGTCACAACATCACAGTGCTGACCCAGATGAAGCCCAAGTTTCAGCCTCATGAGAACATAACGGTGATTGTGGCGCTACCTACGCCCGAACGGGAGAGGATTACTAAGGAATACATGGCTCGAATGTCCAGCCAGCAGAAATCCTCTTGGAGCTTTCTGGCCAAGCTATTTGTGCGGTCCAGTCCAATACTCGATGGACAATACGAGTGGACTCAGCATCCCAAAGTAAAGGCCATCTACGAGAATCCCCAGACCAAGTATGATCTGGTAATTTTGGGTCTGATGCTCAACGATTTCCAACTGGGCTTTGCAGCTAAACTCCGCTGTCCGGTGATTTTATCCTGGGTGGGAATACCTATGCCCTTTATGGATTCGCAGGTGGGAAATATCGATGATCCGGCCTATGTTCCCAGTCTGAACGTAGCCCTCGAACCGGGGCAACTTACCATGGGATTTGGCATGCGTTTCATCAACTTCTTTAAGTATTCTTTCCTGAAAATTGTAGATGTTTTTATGAGGCAGAAGATGAATGACTATTACAAGTGAGTATTACAAGTGATTGATCCAAAAACGGCTAGCCTTCAACCATTAAATGTTGTGTCATTTCGCAGTGGAGCTTTTGGCAATGATTCAGATCCGGAGTTTCCTTCGTACTACGAGATGAAGCGTCGCATATCCCTGCTGTTCTACAACTATCATGGCCCCAGCGAGGGACCCATCCGTCCCACAGTCCCGCAATCCATCGAAATTGGTGGCATACAGGTGAAGGAGAAGCCTGATCCTCTAGCTAAGGATCTGGCTGAGTTTCTCGACAATTCCACTGAGGGAGCCATACTCTTTAGTCTCGGGACCAATGCCAGATTCACTGATATTCGTCCTCAAATCGTAGAGGTTTTGTACAATGTGCTTTCCAAGCTTCCTCAGCGGGTGGTCTGGAAGTGGGAGGACATGGAGAATACACCAGGAAATGCATCAAATATATACTTTAGTAAATGGCTTCCCCAGGACGACATCCTGGCGCATCCAAAGACTCGACTCTTCATCACCCATGCGGGTAAGGGTGGGATAGCCGAGGCCCAGTTCCATGGAGTTCCTATGCTTGCATTCCCGATATTCGGCGATCAGCCGGGAAATGCAGAACTTATGGCAAAATCAGGATTTGGACTCCATCTGGATATCCTCACTCTCACAGAGGATGTTCTGGAGGAGACCATTCGTGAGCTCTTGCAGAATCCCTCTTACGCGGCGAGTGTGGGCAGATTCTCGGCTCTATATCGCGATCGTCCGCTGACCGCCCGCCAGTCGGTTGTCTACTGGACAGAGTATGTACTCCGCCACCAGGGCGCATATCACCTGCAGACTCCCCGGCTCCACATGGATATCGTCGCCCGCCACAATCTGGATGTGTACGGAACACTCGTGCTGTTTGGATCGGTTACGCTGTTAATACTACGCCTGGCATTCCGATATGTATTTCACAACGTTTTAGGAGCTGTGCGTGGTCTAAAGCCTAAAGATAAGTTATTCTGATTGACATTCAAGTCCAAAAAGAGAAAAAATAATTACATAAAATGAGTCAGTAATTACTAGTAGTAGTAAATAATAATAATCTATAATGAAATGAAACACATTAGTGTGTGCTAAGTCCCACGGAAACAGATTTAGTCATCAAATCACAGTATCGCCATCATAGTATAGTAATTTAAACAAGGGAGTGCCCAAAGAAAGTGCCTAAAAATAGACAGTACAAACATATAAAATTACAAAGTCGACTATTCAAATGCCCTGGCGGAAAGCCAGTTCGATTATTTTAAAATTTAGATGGAATATGACTCGACATTTGAAATTATGAATAGTACATTTTTATTGACTTTAATTAAAACTCACAATGTTTTTTGAATGGAATGAATGTTGAATGGAGTACAACAAGTGCACTTGCCTGTGGAAAGAAGCATAAGTTTGTGAAGGGTATATGCCGTCTGGAAGGGTATATGCCAAAGTAAATTTGCTGAATACTCAGAATAATCTTCCCCATGAGGAACGCCCAACGAGAGAGAGAGAGAGAGAGAGAAAGAGAGTGCATAAAGATCAACACAGAACGAAAAAGCGAGTGAGTGATGCACAAGCAAAAATAACCAAGGGCTCAATGAGAGCGGGAAAAGCTTTGCTGGAAAGCATGACTGGACAGAAAGCATCCATTGAAGTGTTCTGTTTGTGCTGAGAGACAGACGGTAGTGACAGAGAGAGAGCCACCGTGTAATCAAGGAGCCTTGAAATTAATTGCTTACACTTGCTCTTGCTTGCAAAATGCAGTGTGTTGCGCCACTGTAAGTTAGTTTAGACTATAAGCGGTCTACTAACAGTTAACACTATCTATGTTGCTGGGGGCATTATAAACTACTTCGTATTCCAAATATTGATTGATCTCCTAGGTTATTGAAGCCTAAATTTCCCTCCTGTTGTAGTTTATTCTTATCTTGATTACAACATAGCATAGTTATACCTTTGAAACACACTGTTATGTTGATACCCATGCGAATCTCTTATCGTTAAGCTTTTATTATCAACAGATAAAGTTTATAATCCCAAGGTGCCACTTTTGACCTGCATTATAGCTTTAACAATTATGTCGCATAGCGTACACGTACTCCCCTCCAAGCTTAACAGGTTGCCTCCTACTCTCTGTCCATGTTTATTTATAGAAATGTCCCTCTCCCTGGCGATCGGCTCTCTTTAGCTCCCACTCGTGGCCCAAGAGTGCGATCGCAGCGGTTCGATTCGATTCGGATTCAAATTCTCAGTGAGTCGCAAGGCAGCGCGTGCCCGAACGCGTTTTGTTTTCCAAATTTGTTGTCTAGTATTTAATAGTGTATTGTATTGTTGCTGTCTCCCGAGGAGGTATTTAAAATATCTATAATTGTATTGTTAAAGTCATCAGCTGAGTGCGAAGTGAATGAACTAATGAAACACTAGCTAACCTCTAAAGTGACATTGACTGTGAGAATATTTGCCCCTTAACCCACTCGCCCGTGAAGTTCTGTGAAATATGTCGAGCTATGAGCAGTCGTTTTAACCTTTCTTGTATTTCAATATATTCGTTTTAATTTCATTATTCAACGAATGAACAGTTTTGTTTTACTTTTTGGATGTTTTGGCATGGATGATATCGCGATAGTAGTCGGAGTTTATTATCTGTATTCTCTCTTAGAAACTACTTTTTAAAACTTTTTGAAACCACTTTTTGTCAATTAGATGAACGGGAATGCAATTGTAGTACAATTTTTGGTAATCATACAGTACACTACACCGTAGCATTTCTATTTAAATTAAACGGACTAGCGGATTGAGTAAAAACCTAAACTTCTGGTTTCATAATCAAAGAAGTACTTTCCCAATTACTATTACTATTACTTCTATAAGTTTCAAACATTCGTTGCCAACTGACACGCATTTTTTCAGATTAAACGGCTAACGAAACCTTATCAGTGTGTTATCGTGTCTACCGAAGTACTATAAGATACGAGCCAGAATCTAGTAACCGATCAGTCTAGACACGGACTTCATCGACGAATTAACGAGTCATGACTGAGCAACGAAGCACCCTCTTGGGCTGCAGCTTGGGCGGCCTGCTGCTCGCCTTCCTGGCCCTGCAATCCCTGCCCCAGAGCACCGAGGGATCCAACATTCTGGGAGTGTTCACCAGTCACAGCACATCGCATTTCATTGTGCACATGTCCATTATGAAAACGCTTGCCGAGAAGGGTCACAATGTGACAGTGGTGTCGTCGGTGCCGCCGAAGGTGACCCACAAAAGCATCAAGCACATTGTCATCCCACTTAGTGAAGAGGAAGAGAAGTTGATCCACGGAGGCATGGTGGATATGGTCAGGCAGAAGCCCTCCACTTGGACCACCATGAAATCGATTTTCACTTCGCTTGCCGGGCTCATAAACAAACAGGTGGATACCCTGGAAGACAAGCGTTTCACGGATCTCTACAATAACAAAGACAACAAATTCGATATAGTCTTTGTGGGCTTCTTTTTCAATACGTATCAGGTGGGACTGAGTGCCAAATTCAATTGCCCCTTGATTGTTTCGTGGATGGCTCAGCCCATGCTTATGGTCAACGAAATTATTGGAAATCCGGAGCTGTCAAGTGTCCCTCAAATGTCAATATCCGTGCCCGCAGGGAAGGCCATGAACTTCCAGCAGCGTCTGACGAATTTCCTCAGCAGTACCGGCTATCGATTCCTCGGCAAATTCCTTCACTTCAAATACCAGGGCTTCTATAAGTGAGTAGTATTGACCCAATTTTAAAGATACCAAGCTGTAATTTTCCATCGACTCATATCAGTTTACTTAATCATGTTGCTGTTACAAGAACCAGCTATCATTGAAAGATTATCAAAACTAAACTTCTCTCGTATTAATGTACCTCCCGTAAATATGTATGATTGCAATCTAATTGATCTATAATCTATTATTTATTTGGAACTCTTTTTTGTCTTCCCCCACAGACGTCTTTGGGGTGATGACAAGAGCATGCCCAGCCTCGAGCAGGCAATGAAGAACGTCTCCCTGGTCTTCTGCAACAGTCATGGCATCAGCGAGGGTCCCATCCGCCCGAATGTGCCCGCCGTCATTGAAATCGGTGGCATCCAAGTGAAGAGCAAGCCAGATCCCCTGCCAGAAGATATCAAGCAGTTCATGGATAATTCCAAAAATGGTGTCATCCTGTTTAGTCTTGGCTCGAATCTCAAGGGCGATCACTTCAAGCCTGAGGTGGTGACGACCATCTTCAAAACTCTGTCCAGTCTGAAGCAGCAGGTGATCTGGAAGTGGGAGGATCTCCAGACTACTCCTGGAAAGTCTGCCAACATATTGTACAAGAAGTGGCTGCCCCAGGATGATATCTTGGCCCATCCCAAACTCAAGCTTTTCATCACGCATGCGGGCAAGGGTGGCGTGGCCGAGGCCCAGTACCATGGAGTCCCAATGTTGACCCTGCCCGTCTTCGCCGATCAGCCAGGGAATGCAGACAAAGTAGTGGAGAACGGCTATGGCCTGCGCTTGGAGCTCAACTCCTTGGAGGCGAAGGAGTTCAAGGAGACTATCAAAGAGATTATCAGCAATCCAAAGTATGCCCAAAAACTGGAGACCTTCTCCAAATTGTATCGCGATCGTCCCCAGACGGCCCAGGAATTGGTTGTCTACTGGACGGAGTATGTGATCCGTCACCATGGCGCTCCTCACATGCAGAGTCCTCTGGTCCACATGAGCATTGTCGCCAGCAACAATCTGGATATTTACGCTATCGTAATTTTGGCATTATATCTGATCTTCCTCGTCAATAAGATTGTGTGGAAGTTTTTGTGGAAAAAATGTACTGGAAAATCGAAGAAAACAGCACAGAACAAGAAGGTTAAAAAGCAATAAGTTTATACTGATAGAATACTAAGAATTTGATATTTTAAAATATAAAGCGAAAAAACGACAAATAAAATGTAAAAACGAGAACTTTGTATATTTGGCATACAATTGTAAATCTGCAGATTGTAGACGATGCTCTGAGTTCATCCGTTTGTTATGTACAGTGAAAGTTTAAGGTGTAAATAAGGAAACGATCTCCTTAGAAAATCGAACAGAATCATAATGAAAACAATGGAAAAATAATTTCCATAGCGATTATTAAAAAACAAATACAGGACTTTATCACCATTAATGTATTATCATTTTGTTACACCTCTCCAGTAACGTCTTCCGGCTATCAGCTAAAATCCAAGACAAAATCTTCGAACACGCACAGCCAGTTAGATTAGCCAAATTTGAACTGAAAAGCCTAACAGTCGATAGCCTCTTCTATTGCGCTGCCACCAGCTCAACCGGAAAGCCAAGCGGACGCATATATCCTTCTCGTTCACACTGCAAGCTTTTTCTATAAGGCTGTCTCCTTCAAACAGAATCCGTCACCTTATTTCTAAATTCATCTTGGTCTAGTGTAAAACGGCCATACAAATTTGAACCAGTTCCAAAAGCTTTCGCCTTACTTCGGCTGAGGGAGCCAGTGTGTAATGTATATATCATGTAATGCAGACGCATTAACTACATGTGTATTTAACGGTTTTTTTATTGCCAAAAAATTTGTGGATTTTAAAGATAATCGGTTTATGTAAGAAATGTGCTTGGTTGACAATTTATATGTTGGATTAGACAGTTTCAAAACATGTACATTATTCGCAAACAGAAAATACATTCATAATTATGTTAATATATCCACCAGATGGTATTGTTTGCCCGCCCGCTCTATGCGCCTGCGCCTTTCTTCTTCGTCGAAAGATTCTCTGCTTCACTGGTGTCGAGATCGGTAGCAGTTTCCGTGGAATTTTTCAGATCGTTCTCCAGCTGAAACTCCGTATAAACTTCCCGGCTCCGACCCACACCTAGTTGGGCGTGGATGCTGTCCATTAGGTTGGCCAGGAGTCGGCTCTCGTTATGGTTGAACAGCTCGCTTTGGGTGCAGCCATTCAGGATGCAGTTTCGCACCTCCTCCGCCTCGTAGCACATACCTAAGCGGTTGTGATAGTGAGTGATCACCTCGTCCCCACCAGGCAGTGGGAACTCGTAGTCAGTGTCCTCGGTAATGAGACGCGTGGGACACCAATAGTTGGTCATCTGTGGGGAAAAAGTTCTATAGGAAGATCAGGGAAAGATCTGTGAACACACCTTGATGCATCCGTCTTTGCCCTGGACGATGGCCTTATTGCTCAGCTTCTCCTCGGCACTCACCTCGATGTTGGCCCAGCGGTTGTGGCTAAAAGCCAGCTCTATATTGGCCACAACATCGATATTCTCCTCGTTGAGCTTTCCCGTAGCCCGCACCTTCTCTGGCACTTCCCGATACACCCATAGCGCCAACTGTATCCCGTAAACACCAAAATCGCTCGCCACTCCCCCGTAGAGGGCCATCTTTCTCTGCGATACGGGCAGTCCGAGGGTGCAGTGTACATTCTGGACGTCGCCCAGCCGATTGCGCAGGATCAGGTGGCGCAAATAGTGGTAGGCGGGCACGCAGCGTGGCCACATTCCCTCCATGAGGAAGAGACCGCGGGCCTGGGCTTTCCGCAGCAGCTTCTCTGCATTTGACTCGCTCATGCAGATCGGCTTCTCGCACAGCACGTGCTTGTCATGGTTCAGCATCAGGTGGCAAAGTTCACCGTGCAACGGATTCAGGGGCGATATGTAAACAACATCTGACGTCAAGGAAGTAGGATTGTTAGTAGGTTATCATCAATAGTAAGAATCCATTCAAAAAACACATTTTGAAGCAGAATAAGAAATTAGGGGACTATCTATCCCAAAGCTCTGAGCTCAAAACCCATTATATCCTTATCAAACATTGCAGATAAGTAAGTTAGTAATTTGCAATAGCTAACGAAGCGAATACAAGAAACAGACGGACTTCCACTGAATGCAACTGACTGCAGATACAGCGGGAGGGAAATCATTGATTCTAAATACTCACCAACGCTTTGGCACTTGGCCAGATCCTCAAAGCTGGTGTACACGTTTTTCACTTCATATTTGTCAGCAAAGGCTACGGCGTGCGAACGATAGGCGGCCGCACAAGAGACGATCTCATGACGGTGCGGCGGCAGGACACTCAAAGCAGCAGCAAAATCATCTGCCATAAGGCTGACCGGCGCTATTCCCCACCTCAAAGTTTTGCCGTCGTCCGGTTGCGATTTGTAATCTTCCAAGTTGTTTTTGGAGTTGTCACTCTTGCCTGCGTTGTCTGTGTTGTCAGTACTTCCATCACTGCCGCTGAATCGATTGATGTGCAACAGTCGTGGGCGTGGCCTGCACATGCTAGTGTAGACGTTGCCTCTGCTTTTGCTTTTGCTGTTGTTGTTGTTGTGCTGGATGACTCTGTAGTGGTGGCGGCTCTCCGAAGCGAGTTGTCTGGACGAGCGCTTGGCGCGAAAGGTGGAGAGTGCATCTGGGGGAGACGTGGGCCGGGCAGAGATTAGTCACCTTATAGAGTGAAAACTACGACAACTCGCAGTTGAGTTCGGTTGCGACTTTGTTGTTTGTCGCGTAAAACGCATTTCATTCATACAATCGAACGTTTTTCCACGAATTGGCGAAATTGCGGGTGTTTGTTTGGGTCTCGGCAACCGGTCCCCGGTGTGGTTGTTGCCTGGGTTGGGATTGGTATTGTATGGACCATCTACGTCGAAACCAAGACGACTGGGGCATTATGTGGCGCTGTTTAGTGCGTCAGTTCCTCCATAATTAGTCATATTTGTTTAGCATCAAAACTTGCGATAACTCGCAGCGGATCGGATCGGATCGCATCGCATCGGATCGCATCGAATCGGGTCTGGTTTTTGTTGCTGTTGCTTTTGCTTTTGGCCTGGTCCTGGCCAAGTTAGGCACTACCTGGGCCTCGCACTTTGCGCCGCGTTCTGTCCGCATTCGAATTTCACTTTCTTTTTTAGAAACTAAGCATCGGACTGTTTGTATATTTATCACTGTACGAGTACTCTACTGTACCATGAGAGTAGCTTAGCTTTGCTGAGAAAAATGGTTGGTGCTTGTTAATGGGAGAAATCAAGAGACTTGTATCTTATTCAACAGCGAGAGAGATTCAAAAGAGAGACGTTTGATTATGATCAATTTTTATTATCGATTAGTACAGAAGGATATGTACTTGTAGCTTATCAATTATAGGCCAAATCATCGCTCTTTACTATCCGATTTATAATCGGATTTCTATTGTATCCCATCCTATAGCTCCTACCTATCGATCGCCAGCTAGAAGGAATGAATGTTTAGGTTATCTGTATCCAACTATCTATCATCTCAGGAATATCCTTAAAATTCATGATTGGGAGATTGGGAGAGCATTCAACATTCCCCATTTCATCTCGGGGAAGCAGCCACCTTTCGCAGCTTATTTCACTTTTCAATAATTCGAGTGCGTGCAACAATGTCCAGGGGTACGTCGAAGTGGACTGCTGGCAGCGCAGCGTAGCCCAACACCAAAAACCCAACACACATGAAAATTTGTTTATCTAATTAGCGATGCACCGGGCGACAGCAAAGACAGGCCGCCGCCGCCGCCGCTGCCGCGCTGGTGGCTTCCACTCGCCCCAACAGTGCTTTTCACCTGATTTGGCATGCATGGCAGGTGCTGTGGCCAGTGGCGGGCACGGCAAGTCGATGGCCGTAGAAATTGCCCTAACCCAAATGCAAAATAATAAAAATATGTGTGAGACCCGTCATTCGAATGCTTTTGAGAGGTGTATTTATGGTTAGCCAATGAACGAAAGTGTTCTTTGGGTGTGCAGACTCAACAAAACAAGTAGGAATGCCATTGTCGATGCGAGTACTTCGATTTTGACATACCCATTAGTCAAATTTAGTTTCCGAGTTGTACTTGCGAGTAGAAAGTTATCTAATTGGCATGCAGATAAGGCATTTAAGGGAATCGGGATATACGTTTACAATGAGAACAAAATACAATAAATCTATGGCAATGCTGCCAAAGAATCCGTTTGTACTGCTGGCAACGCCATAAACCACAAATATAAACTTTTTTTGACATTCTGGGCGTAATATTTATTTAATTAAGATGATAGTTCCGTGGATACCATCCTATTTTATGGTGAAATTTTTAAGTCTTTAAAACTTTAGTCTCTGATATCCCTGCTATACCGATCATCCAACAAGTTACATAAATCTTCACAAATACAATATACCCCATGGTCGTCTAGCACTATCGGGTATAAACAAACTCTCGCCAGTTGCCGGAAGTGTCTCTGTATGGGGACGAGTGCGAGTGCGAGTGTGTGCGTGTGGGTGAAATTATGCGCCAGTGAAAGGTTGCCTAATTTCTGTCATTAAACGACACGAGCACGAGCTGGAAATCCAACTGGAGTCGGAGTCGGAGCTGCAGATTCAGTTAGAGCAGGAGGAGCTGTTGGAGCTGTTGGAGCAGGAGGAGCTGTCGGAGCTGTACGAGCCGGGCCATAGATGACAGCTGGAGCACACAAATTTGCCATGCGTGCGTCTTTTGATGACTCTTTCCACAGAGAGCGACGACACGGCCGGAGACAACATGTTCATTAAAGCCAGAGCGGCTTTGGCAGCATCTCCTTCGTGCACCGACAAAGCAAATAAATACTAAAATTTGCATGCCTGCAACATAAATCGTCGCAAAATATTAAACAAGTCAGCAGCAACAGTTGAAATCAATAAATTTATTGATACAATTTACACGGCTGAGTGGGCCTCAGCCTCAGCCTCAGCCTCCGCCTCTGCCAATAGCCTCCTAGCACGAGCACAAGCAACAGCAACAGCAACAATGTTTGCTTAGTGGCAAGTTGCAGGCTTCAAGTTTTGCTGGCAACATGCAACACAGCCACATGCAACACATGCGCTAATTAAGAGGGGGGCCGGGCCGCAAACCACTGGCGGGGGTGCCACTCGACACTCGGGGATGGCCTTGCCTCAGAAACAAGTTAATGCGGCTAACCAAGACCAACCAAGTGACCAACTGACAGAGGAAATTCGTTTGAATACGCTTTGTACGGCGGGGGTGTGGGTGGAGGAGGAGGAGGACAACAAATTGCCAGAGAAGGGGAATTAAAATGATTTGCCAAGGCTCTATCCTTAATTTGAGCGGCAAAATAGTATCCAATTATATAAATATGTAATTGGTGGCACTAGTTGTCTACCATCACAGTCCTAGCATACTTTCAATATGCAAAACTCAATTCTTCATATCTTGTAGGCAGTATTCTCAAGTCTTGAGCTTCACTAAAGAATACTAAACATATATACATACATACGCTTAATTTTGAAAAAGAAAGTGGATTGATTTTCAAGCGCTTGTTATTCAGTACAGTACCCATTGATATGGGCATACATTACGGGTATGCAAAGGCAAAGCCATTCTAGGTTGTGAAAGTCATGTGTCAAGTTCGTTGCCAAAGTCTTTTGATTTGCAATTTTTGGTTTCTGCTTCGTTTATGTTGCGCCTTAATTGACACCATCATTTTTGTGCACAAGACAAAGGAAGGCTTTGAGGCAAGGCACATCAGCACCTGACGTGTTTCGCGTGTGCGCGTCTCCGTCCCCGTCCCCCTCACACTCCTTTCCTGACTCCTCACACCCATCAAATACGCACACGCCCATGGGGCAGAGGAGACAGCAACAACAGCGGCAGTAGCAACAATTGACAGCCAGTCATGTCATGACTATTGCCAATTGCTTTTGTCTGTTGTTGCTGTTGGCTGTGGCCCGAAGCTCTTAACATATTTTACGATTTGTGGCCCCAGGTAGAAATTTATTTGGCCACAAATTTCGGGTGTTTTTTTATGCAACCGACACGAAAAAAAGCGAAAGTCCAGAAAACCGTTGCGACTAAACAGAACCAACATCTTCTTGGGAAACATGGGGCAGGCAGCTGAAAATATGAGGCTGACTTGACAGCGAAACAATTGCAGAAGCAGCAGCTTTCTTCCATGCACAGGGATCCCTCCTAAAATCCGCGTTGCAAAAGGAGGTGGAAAAAGCTATACAGAACTCACGTAGACCAGCATTCCAATCATTCCATTCAGTTCCATATTCAAGCAGAACAATATTCCCCCCAAAAGTAGTATTGCATCTACTACTACATATTCATATGGATATTCGCTCCTGTAAAATGGTTTAGAGTGTGCTCATTCGCTTATGGGAAATTTGTACAGCGAATCAACGTATCATTCGTATCATTAGTGTCCGAATGCTTAAAATGGTCCAGGGGAACAGAAAATTAAAGATTCGAAAGAATATTTACAACAAAACCTGCGAAAGGAACTTCAACAACAACAAAGAAAACCACACCAAAAACAACAACAGCAGCAGCAGAGACTTCAACAAAAGCTACTTTAGCAACAACAAAACACCAAACAGGCAGCACAACAACAACAACAACTACAAAAAAAAGCGAAAAGACGACAACTTTGGTGACGTCGCGACGTCAGCGTCGACAGAGACAGCAACAAGTGCAGACTTGTCTGGTGGTTCGCTTGCAGTCGCTGTCGCAGCCACAGGCAGCGTCGCTGCCTCTTTTAACAGTTTCGAATTTGAGTTTTGGCCAAGACAACGCGAAATCAGTTAACAAACGGACGCGATTTGAAACGGATGCACTGGCACCAGACCAGAGAGACCAGAAAACCTGAAGATCCTCCATAAAAGTCCCCGTCAGAGACGAACGCCGAACCCCAAGCCGAAGCCGAAGCCAAAAGCCAAAGCCAAAGTCGAAGCCGAAGCCGTGCGAATGTCTGTCGTCGGTTCAGGTGTACGAATAAGAAGCTCCCAGAGCCACCTTGGCCGTCGCTACGAGTATCTTCATCGGCCGCGTTGGTCGTTTAAAAGTGAAATTTACTGAATGAAATGAAATGAAATGTTTTCTTGAAAGCCCCGTCCTCAGTGCCCGAGTCCGAATTCGAGCCCGGCCATTTTTGTGTGGATCGTATCGTGTTTTGTGTGTTTGATTATTGATTTGTGACAATTGTCAGCCAGGAAATGACTGCAAATTAATCAAATAAGAGCATTCACAAAAGGATTATAAAACGAATACAAGCCCGAAAGCCGAAAATAGAGTTGAGAATCATCGCTCCTCAGCGACCTGCATTGAATGGTAAGCTGTTTGCCAGAAACCAGATGATGTAAGATCCTGCTTAGATTGTGTAAGGCAGTGAAAGTGAGTGAAAGAATTAGTTGATGAAGTGAATGTGGTTCTGGTGAGGTTGAAAAGTGAATGATGGCTGTTTGAAAACGATCGTTGGACAGAATGAATCTGTTTATTAAGTGCGAGTTTCTTTAAACTAGGCTGGAAAGGGAGTTTTCCCTGCTTCAAAAGTTTGTGGCGTGACCTGTGATCTGTAGAAATATTTCTTGATAAAAATGCTGAACAAATATTCTCACACTGCTTCACTTCCCTCTTGATCGCTTGACAGCCTGCACAATCACTAAACGATCTGGAATGGTCGCTAGAGATCCTGTTTCGATCATATACACTATATGCGGGAGCACCTAACATACAGTCTAAATGACATGATGAGAAGTGATTTAAGATCCTGTTTGAACATTTAAGACCATGTTTGATCATTTACGATTGTGTACAAATCATGTCTGATCGCCCAAAATCATGTAAAACCATAAGCATATGATTGGTTTACACATTTGAATGATCAATGAAGATTGCTTTACAACATGTTAAGCTCATGTATGACCACCAAAGTTGATGTACGATCATTAAAAATCGTATTAAATCCACAATGTACGAGCAATTAAAAGCAAAAAATATGGCTAGGGATAAAAAACGATCGCTTCAGATCAACAAATACCACATCGTTGAACCAACATTCGCTGAAGATTGATGATTCAACCTTAACATAACGATCTTTATATGGATCATGTATCACAGCTAGCCGTATCCATTTCAGCCTTGGCTATGAAGAACTGCACGCCAGTCACGACTCATTTTTGACCATTACCATGCGATCGCTCGTTGACCATTTTCACGCATTTTCCATCAATCAACACGCGCTTTTCAATGGTCCATCGGGTAATCCGTGAGTGCGGATGCTGCACATAAATTCCCCTTTCTTTGCCAGCGAAATCGAATCTTTCTTTCTCACTTAACGATATTTGCGCACAGAATTAAGACACTGCCTATAAAGTTAAGCCGGCGCTTGGAGGGAACAAACAAATGGTCATCACTCATACGCAGTGTATGACGCCAATAGAGAGGGAGATGGAGTTGAAGCGAAAGGGAGACCCAACAGCTACTTGATTTTCCAGGCACTCCTGCATCTCGGCACATTTATCTTTCACTTAAAGTGAAGATGACATTCTTTAAATGAAATTAACTGCCGGCAACAAAAAGCTGCAACTGCAACTGCGGCTGCTAATGCTTGCCGCTGATGCTTGCTGCTGCTGAGGTTGATGCTTGTGATGCTGATGCTGATGCGATGCTGTTGATGCTGCTTCTGTTGCAGCTGCTTTGGCTGCAATTAGTATTTGTCTTTGGCTAATACGCTGCCATGTTGGTATGCATCTCAGTGCGCCAGTTTCTTGCAGTTGTTTCTGCTGCTCCTGCTCCTCATGCTGTTTTTTCTTGACCAGTTGTCGTCGTTGTTGGTTTTTATACCCTACAAGACAGTATTCGGATTTTCGGCAGAGGTTTGCAATGAACAAGACGGAAGTATTATATATTCTTTCTCATCAATTGCAGCTTTGGCACCTGCGATAATTGTTTTTATATTACTTCGCTATATCCTAAATCCTATAGCTGCCCAAAATTTTCGAAATCGAATGACTTTATCACATATGTATCTTTAATAGAAACCATGCACCTGAAAGAGTATCTAAATCGCCGGCCCTTGAATTCATTCAGTTCTTCGTTTCGTTGCTTTTTGCTTAACGCATAAAAAGTGTCGCGCACTTGAATGAATCTCTGGCTTTGGCTTTGGCTGCAGCTTCGGGTCTGTCTCTGGCTCCGACTTGGTCTTTGCTTTGCTTCGGTTGTTTGTCTATTTATTGGTCTGTTTGTTTGCTCATCGGTCGGCTTTTTGTGGCTGCTTTTTTTCACTCAATGGCCTAAGCCGGCCACTTAACAGCTGTCGCTTTGAGTGCATCTCTCACTCCATCTTTATCCATCGCTCGCTGTCCCTGTCTCTGTCTCGGTTGAGCCTTTTGGGTCTGTTTGCTGTGGGCACCCGGGCACCCGAACAGTCCGGCAGCCAGTAAGCGTTTGAGTGACTGAGTGGTGGCTTTTAAGAGACATCAATTGAAAGTGCTTGGAATGCATTTATGATAGCGGGGGAATAAAAATGATGTGTTCGCATACTTTGTACGATGTGTGGGATGCGTTTGATTGGATGCAACCCGAGTGGCATCGGGCGGGCCATGAAAGTTGATTTAACTTTGGCTGGTTTTCAGTTTAGCAAATGCATTCGGATACCGCCTAGGGTTGTAAATCCTAAAACTTGTGAAAGGATTAATTGAGATATCTAGGAGTATCAGTACTTGGACTCCACAAACGACTGAAAGTGCATTTGTGTTTCGAAATATGGCTTTACTTTTTTTTGCTCTTCAGTAAATATAAAAAGAAAGAGAGCACAAAGTGTGAGTTTCGTCTAGCCTTTAATGGGTATTCTTCTCCATGGAATATCTGCTCCTCGGGGTGTTCCACTCTTTGGTACTCTTTTCAGGAGTTCTCTGTATACATTATATTCAAGGGCAGCAATTAAAAGCCCCAAAAAGAGTTTAACACGCTTGCAGGTACTTATGATTGTATCGGATCATCACATAATACCCTATCATAATACTCACTTAGCTGGCAACACATTTCACTTGTCATGTAAACACAAAGCGAAATAATACAAAAATTATGAGTAATTAAATGCATTACAACGTGACTCTGACTTATGCAAATGGGCTGTAACACAGTGGTGAAAATTAAACAACTTACACGTGAGTGGACACTGAAGAAAACAGGCCTAACTTACAGAAGCACAGATAACCTTAAAGACGGATTGTTCATAGCTGTGGGCTGTATTTATTGATCAAATTTTCCTGAGAATTAAATTTAGCCACATCTGGAAAAGGTAGATGGGATTTTCTTCAGAAAAAAACAAGTTTTTCCCACAAAGACTAGGTTTCATTAGAAATACAGAAAGTGATCTTTTACTGACAGGTTCTGAAAGGCAAATAGACATGATTAAGACCAAGGCGCTCACTCCGTTGTACTCCAGACATTGTTTGTCTACGGTTTTCCCAATTGCAAAAAGAGCTTACGTTTATTTGAGCTATGAAACGTCACACAGTGACAGCAGCTGTTCTGCGGGCAGATTTCTTCCGGAAAATAAGGTATAAAAGAGCTCTGGAGACTGTGAAAGTTATCACAGTTCGAGTTTGAACTTGCAAACAACATGCGTTTCCACTTCTTGATTGTCCTCTTTGCCCTGCTTGCTGTGGTTGCTGCTCAAGGAAGACTACAGAGACCTCAGGGAGGATCTCAGGGCCGTCCACAATTTGGAAATGGCACTCTCTCCTACAACAGCACCTCCGCAGCCACTACCGAGGACAGCAGCACCACTACTGAGGTTGCCTCATCGTAGGATGTACACATAACCGCTACCCAAACCCCAACATTATAATAATAAAAGTTATCCTACAATAATAGAATGTTCAACACATTTTTCGTACAAGAAATCAACATCATATAGTTCTTAGGTGGATGCCAGGGTATTGGGAATACGAGTGGGTCCTAGGACTATGGGGATTTGTCTGGTTTGAGCTAATAATTAGTCATTCTACGAGTATTCCGCTGTTGGGTCTTTTTAAGTCACAAATGTTTCTTTTTCTGCGTTGCAAACAACTGGTATTAACCATATTACCGTCTGCAAAGGGTAGTCAAATGTAGGCCTATTTCATAACTCTAGCCGTATGTTGTTATAGGAAGCACTGGTACATTTGTATTGTTCATTTTCCGGCTGATAATTTCGGGGAATCATTGCTCCCAATACTTGGAAATAGTTTGTGCGAAAAGCAAAACAAATTATATGCAATTGTATGCCACTGCAGCCACTGCTGCCACTGCTGCCACTGCTACCTCCCCTTCCTGATGGTTTCCCCTCCCGCACGCACTCTGGCCCCCGTCAAGGGGTTGATCTGGATGCCGAGATGCCGTCGGCGAATTTTATTTGATTTTAATTGCTGCCATAGCAAGATGTTTGCCATTTAATGGCTTTATTTATGCGTGTAGTGATCAAGTTAATTTTTACGATTGCCGCCGAGCGACACAGCCATGGCAACAGCCACGGCAAGAGCCACACAACAGCAGCAACCGTAACAGCGGCGACACCGGCTACAAGAAACCCGTAGAGCCCGCTGCAAAATAAATGCAAATTTTCTTTTATGATCAAAAATCACAAGTTTCACTTTCGATGGGAACGAAATGCAAGCGCAAGAGCAAGCCGAAAAAAGTCAGTAAATTTCAGAAGGAAAGAAAAGACGAGACAAAAATGACAAGCAACTGCGGAGAGCAGGCAAATGATGATGATAAGAAGCCCTTAGGGCATGATCGCAAAAAAGAATCGGAGAAGTGGGAAGCGCAAGACCAGGCAGAGCGAGGAACAGCGGGAGAGGTGGAAGATTGGGTTGGTTTTCTGCAGTGAAAGATCAATACAGTGCAAGTGATACACGAAGAGCAGGCGATTGCCAGTAGTATGAATATCAGGAGAGTGGAAGTAGGAGGGGTAGAGCTACGGTGCTGAAGAAAGGTTCAGGTACAGTGAAGAAATGAAAGGAGTAAGAGTGCTACAACGCTTTGGTCAAAGATGCCGGCGCCCGCCCAAGTCGTGGGTAGACGTCAGACCCTAGTCAGAGTCGCCGTCTCCCCAGAGGGAGTCTGGTTTGTCACGTCACCCTGACCTGCCTGACCGCCTGCCTTCGGTCCTGAAGTGCCATAAATTATGAATTAATCGTTTAAAAATCTTTCATTCAGGAAATTACAGTTCACAGAAGGATCGTTGCAAAGCAAAGGAGAAACCTTAGCGAGTAGGTTCTTCAGTGCGATGTAAGATTGTTTAGGTTAATCCCTTTTGGGTATTGATATTTCTCATAATTGAAAATATATCTGAAGACTACTTAAATATAGAACGAATAGAATATTTCCCTGAAATGATTAGAGTTATAAAATTGTTTGGCTGGAGCCATAAGGAATAGATGTTTTTCCGGTTAACGAAAGAGTTTTTTAAGATGATTTTAATGTGTTTAAAATTGTAACAAAGATTTGTGTAATCTTTCACCCTTAATAGATCGCATTGCGAATGTTTTCAATTACTTTCAGAGCAAAAGTAAGCTCCTATAATAATAATTATGCCGAAATTACCCCGACACTTTCTCTCTCTCTCTCTCTCTTTCATCATCAACTATCAACCACATCTCAACAATTTATAATTTACAGCGATTTTGATTAATTTATTTTAGATAAATAAATATTTAAGTTAAGTGAAAGGTCGAATTTCCTCGCTCATCAACAAACATGAATCAATTTTTATGGCCACCTGAATATAGACATGTAGGCACCATTTCGAGTAAATTACCTTCCCAGCAATCTCGATAACAACCTGTTAAGAGCGTCCATTGAAATGGTAGATGGATTACTTCCTCATTCACGTCCGTTATCCAATACTTAAGAATACACTTGCAATGGTCCAACGACAGTTGTCAGACAATAAATTGCAGAGATTGTTCGGTGAACAATCGATCTGTAGGCATATTAAATCATCATCAAAGCCATAACCGAAACCCAGCTCTACAATTTACGAAAATATTCCAGATAACAGAAGAAAAACCGACGGCGATCAACGAACCGAGCCAAGATGATGATCAGTAAACGCCACAAGAGCAACGATTTGGTTACGATACTGTGTCTGGGCTGCTCCCTGCTGCTGCTCCTCTCGGCCGCACCCGTGGTTCACTCAGCCGGTGGAGTCTTCGAGGTCTTGGCTCAATCAACAGCGTCAGAGACGGAGGCGACGGCGACCACGACGACGACGAAGACAAATGCCAGTCAGGATGAGGTTGGTCAGCCACAGCCACAGCCACAGCCACTGACGCCCGGTGCGACAACAGGTGAGCAATGAACCGCAACACACAAAAAAAAGAAAAATCACACACAAAAATGAAGAAAAAAAATGAAAAATATGAAAGATTTGCACTTTGATTTTGTTTCACCAACATAATTGGGAGAGCAGTGAGCGGAGGTCCACCGGGGGGGAGCGCTATTTTAATGGCCAGCATTAGGAGATCAAACAATTTTGAACGCAATCATGCGAGGCATTTTAATGCGAATGAAAGTGAAAATCGTCTGGCAACATTGTTTCGTGGTTACTGGCAATTATGCAAGGATAAATGGGATACAGATACGAGCAGCCGTACATGCACTCAATCAGATTGGACTGCCGTGGATTGGATTGAACTACTGGGTGTAGGCAGGCGCCCACCCGAAATACCCCAGACAAGATCAAAAAGGATGGCTGGCAAGGGCGAGCTGACGCTTGAAATACCCTTTCCATCCACCAGGCTTTGGAGCTCGATAATCGGTTCATTTAGTTAGAAAAACCCCCCTATAGACAAACATAAACAAAAACAGAAAACGTATAAAGTACCAAAAGCTGTTGCGTATCGATGACGCAGATGAAAAGCGACAGAGTCAAGACCAAGTCGCTCACTCCGTTTGTACCCCAGTCATTGTTTGTCTACGGTTTTTCCCATTTACAAGTAGACCTTAAGTTTATTTGAGCTGTGAAACGTCACACACTGACAGCAGCTGTTCTGCGGGTAGATTTCTTCTGGAAATGGAGGTAGTATAAAAGAGCTCTGGAGACAGTGAAAGTTATCACAGTTCGAGTTTGAACTTGCAAACAACATGCGTTTCCACATCTTGATTGTCCTCTTTGCCCTGCTTGCTGTGGTTGCTGCTCAAGGAAGACTACAGAGACCTCAGGGAGGATCTCAGGGCCGTCCACAATTTGGAAATGGCACTCTTTCCTACAACAGCACCTCCGCAGCCACTACCGAGGACAGCAGCACCACTACTGAGGCTTCCTCATCGTAGGATGTACACATAGCCGCTACCCAAACCCCAACATGATAATAATAAAAGTTTTCCTGCAAGAATTGAATGTTTTCCCAGAATATAGTTCGAACAAGACACTTGCGTTCTATAATCCTCTGGTGGATGGCAAGATCGTGGCAACAACTTATCCTTTTCCAAACTTGTCATACCCGCTCTTTCAAGGGTATAAAGAGCAGTTGCTAGAAGCAGATCAAGATGCATGTCTGGCCATTTCCGCCTAGACCAACGGCAGGTCCTCACGTTTGGGATCTCTTGAGAGCTCCGCATGCCTTTGTCGCTGCTCAAATGGAAAGCGATTTGTCTGGTTTTAGCTAATAATTTATCAGGCCTCCGCATTCCTCGCCGCCACCGCCCGTTGATCAGTCAATCAAGCAAAACCAAGACAAACCCAACTTCAGCCCAATCCAAGACAAAGCCAGAGGCAGAGCCAGAGCCTGAGCCAGAGTCGACTTCTCTTTGTGTCTGTCTTTATGTTTACTGTGTGGATTGCCTTGGTCGTGGCCCCAAGTGATCAACGCCTGTCGACAGCCGAAAGTGTTTGCTGCCAGGTGGGCGTCGGGATCAACATAGACACGCAGAGTCCCAGGCTGTGTGGCAGCTTGGCCTCTGACTCGGGCTTAATTAGGAGCCTCGCAGAGAGGAGCTAAACAGCTCCACGGATCTGCGAGTGAGCCCCAATCTTCCACACAGACTGCGGGCATTAAAATCAATTTATGCACGGACAACTCGACAAGATTGAAGTCAACCACGAGGGCAGATTGACGAGTGTCGCTGCCAAGGCACGATTGTCATGATTGAGCTCAAATGTGGTGCATTGGGGATTTTCTTTATTCGATTATTTCGATTTCTTTATATATTATTATATATATTTTATGTATGTGAAAATTGCTGAAATCCTCGGTCCGTGTAGATGAATTCATCTTCAATAAAAGGCAGGATAAAACGTGTAGCTATTCTTGCTATAAATTTATCTTTCTCTTGCTGAATAATCCAGACTATAGGCATACGATATACATATATACTTTACACCTCAGAACATTGCCCTCTCTCTCGCTTCTATAGTCACACTATTGGCCCAAAGCATTTCTTTGTACCAGATCTACTCCCAGAGCAACTCTCGTTGTGATGAGGTGAGCAACCAGGATGCCCACCAATGGCCAAGTGACGGGACAAAAACATTTGTTAACACTTTAACGAGTTATGATTTGGCCTGGCTCCGACTCCAAGCGCCGGCTCCAGCTATAGCTCCTGCCTTCCGGCCATTCGGGGACGGTACTGTGTGTGTGAGTGTCTGGGGGAGCGAACGAGTGTGTGTGTGGGGGAGCTGGGGCAATTAAAGTTGCACATGTAAAAGTAAATTGATACGGCACTCAATCATCTTCATATCTGCCTCTTCTCCAACTCATTCACAGCTCCCCGACTGGATCACAACAACAACAACGAGTGGAGACCGTTGGGACATGGGGATCCGCTCCAAAAGGATCCCACCTACGACTATAGCCCGCCCGCCCTGGACAGAGTGCGCTATTGGGCAGAGAACAATGGCACCGGACAGAGTAACCCAGAGGCCAGGAAGAAGGAGTTGCCACCGGAGGTGTTGCGGAACAAGACGAAGAGCGAGATCCTTCTTCTAGGTGTAGCCAGTGAGCGGGTGAGAGTGCCACATTCGCATTCCTATCCGGGAATGGGTTTGGGACAGCAGCTGCAGCAACAGCAACAGAAACAACAACAGCAGGCAAAGTATGCGGCTATACGAAGGAGTTACTATGCTCCGCCGCAGCAGCAGCAGTTTCAACAACAAATTCAACAACAAAATCAACAATTTCAACAACAGTACACACAAAAGCATCAACAACATCTACAAAATCCACAGCAATCCCATTCACAAAGCCAACAACATTCACAAATTCAACAACAGCTGCTACAAAATCAACATCAACATCAGCCTCAATTTCAACAGCAACCGCAGCAGCACATACCGCCCACGCATTTGATGCCACCGCCCATGATGATGATGAAAGCTGGCTCTGGCTCTGGCTCTGGCTCTGCGCCGTCCCACACGGAATATCGTCACAGCATGATGGGGGGAAGTCCGATATCTATTTCGGGTTCACCCAGCATGAGCACCTCCTACATGAGCCACATAAGCCACATGAGTTCACCTCCACCCAAGCAATCGATGACCTCATCGATGGCCTACCATCCGCCCTACACCTCCTGGCACACCTCTGCTCCCTTTAGCGGCATGTCAAGCATGCCACCGCATCGCTTGAACTACGCCGATGCCCACCACCAGGAGTCCATGCAGCACTACAGCTTCAGCTCCAGTCCCCACCAGACGGTTAGCTATTCGCCCAACTCCCTGACGGGACATCTGGGTGGTTCGAAGGCGTCTCTGAGGAAGCCCTGGCTTCACGAACTCCTGCAGAAGGAGGTAGTGCTCAAGCCGAAGGTAAAGCCCACAATGCCGGCCACCAAGTACCTGATGGGAACGAGCAAACCTTATCAGTCCCTGCCACCTGCAGGCTATGGCATTAGTTCCACGCGTCCACCGATGGCCTACGCAACCGTGACCTTTGTGCCGCAGACCAGCAGCAGCTCTGGGTTCCGACCGATGCTGTCGACCAGTCCAACCAATTCCACATCCATCTCCATGCCAATGACCACGCCTACGTCTGTGCCCATCTATCTACGCCCTGAACCCACCAGCAGCACCACCACCACGACGACGACGACGACGACGACTAACAACCGCCTGCTGATCCCGCAGACGAGCAATCTGGCCCAACGTCCCACAGTGGCACCCGCGCCGGAATCCACCACCGACTCGCTCTTTTCGCACTATAGGCAGCCGCCCAAGGCTCTGCTTGGACCCATGTATCTCATCATCGAGGGTCATTCCAAGGTCAAGACCTATGGCCAAAACGAACTGGACCCCCACAGTCCGAAGATAGTGCCGGTAATCTCTAAGAGAGAACCTGTAGTCCGTATCGCCGATCCGAATGAGAAGCGTGGGACAGTGGAGACCTTTCAGGTCAAGCATTTGCATACGAAAACAACGCCAATGACGACCACCACAGAAAGGCCTTCTACGACAACCACAAGAAGGACGGTCACCAGTTCCACCACCAAACCCACTCAAAGAGCAACCACATTGAAGACGACTGCAACAACTTCTTTACCGCCATCGACAACTCCATCTATTCCGCGGCCATTGATAATTCCATCTACTCCTCCGCCTAGTGGCGTCAATGATCTGCTCAGCCTGTTGGACAACATGTTTGCCGATGTCCATGAGATTGCCTCCTCGACAACTTCACACCCAGCCTCAGTCCCGAATCCAATCCCAGCCAGCAGCACCATGAGCACAATCCTGAAGCCGGTGAGCACCAGGCTGCTTCCCCAGCAGCCAGAGCCTCGTATTGGCAGTCAGGCAGGCAGCATATCGAGTGTACTGGAAGATGATGAAGCTGGCGAGGATCTGGGGTCAGAGGTTGCCACCAGCACGGAGCTGTCGGTGCGGGCAACGCGTCAGGTCTTTGACTATGATCAATTGCCCGAGTCGAGGGTTAAGGTTGGGGCCACAGTTACAACCGACATTGAATACAATGACGACGATAATGATGATGAGGAGGAGGATGAGCTGGAGGAGGCGGGTTTCGATGATGAGGCTGCCACCTCTGCCAGTCAGCAGGAGGCGAACGAAGAGGCTGAGGAGGAGGAAGAGGAGGACAACGAGCACAATCTACTCAAACGCATCGACAGGTTCGTGGATGATGTGGACGATGGAGAGGATGATTTAGAGGACTTGATTGAGGGCCTGTCTCCAGACGAAGATGATGGGGAGGCCGACGATGCGGAGGGAGAGGAGAGACGACAGCAGCATTAGCCTAAGATAACACAATTTTCTTAACTGCGCTCTATACCAAATCTATCAGAAACTTTTCTTACACTTAATTGTTTTTGTAAATAAGTCAGCTTTAACGGGAGGAGAACCGATCTGTATATCTGTATCTGTATTTATTTGTTGTTAGTTGTTAGGCCCTGCTGACGTCACAATGTGACTGAAATGTTAGTTACAATTAATTTGAGGATTTTGTATTGTATTCTACAAATTCAATTATTGAAATGTTTGTTTTGTAGTTGTTAGTGCAATAAAATAAAACATACAAAAATATCCGTTAACAAGCGACATCAATTCGAGAGATAAAATATATGTCAAACAAAGTTACATTTAAGACGAAAGCTCTTTTCAAATGCTCTCACACGATCGCTTTTCCGCGCTCATCACCGCTATCATTGGTCGGGGTGTTGATGTTTTCTAAATGAAAATGATTGCTTTCAATCCAAATGCAAGGTGAGCTAGCACAGCGAGGTAGAGAATTAAGGTCTTCTTTATCAATCTGATATGACTAGCGCAGCCATTACTATAAGAATGCTATATCATATATATAGTTGCCATATGAAAGATCGAATCTGTAACATATGAAATTATAGAATTCAAATCAGATATCTCTGTGTTTAATTCCAAGCAATCAAAATCTTTACGGCCCGCGAAAAAAACGATTATATGTTATCGATAGCTCCGCTGATCCTCACGCTCACTGTGCAACGAAAAAATGAGTCGTAATTTTGAATAGCCCATTCAAAGAAAAAGAGGTGGATTTTACCTTGCATGCGTTGTATTTTCTGGGCCGTTTTGCCTGTCGTCAGTACCCTCTTTTTCCCTTTCCCTTATGTACCGAATGTGTAGTTACCGTGTAGTTGCCATGTAATAAATTGAGCAAATGTAAACATTCGAAAAACGACAAACGCACACAGTGAATAAAACGCCGCCGCAACGTTCTCTTCTGGCACCCCACGTCGTGTGCGTCGTGGGCGAAGACAACAAACAAACAAACAAACAAGCAGCAAAGTGCAAATTAAACTAAATTGTATGCAAGGTGCCCGAAAATACACGTAAATAAATTAATAGTTTAACAAAGAGTGTTTTGGTGTGAAGTCAAGTTCATGGAGCTTCCAGTGAGACGCTAAAATTAAGTGAGAGAGTGTGAAACTTTTTTGTTTACGATCCACCGATTGGATTCTTCGCTTCACTTTCGCTTTTGTTGGGGGGGAAGGTTAATGAAAGCCGTAAATGGGGCACCCGGCCCCCAAATGAAGTGTGCAGAATTGCAGTTCTGCGAAACGGAACTTACGAGATGTTGTTCACTCATAAAGAACGGTAAAACCAGAACAAAAGTGACAAAAACAATGAAGAAAAGTGACCGAAAACACGTGCTGCCAAAGTTTATGACTCAATTTCCCCCCTTTAGAACTGGTTTCGTTCTGATAAAATAGTAGACAGTGATAAAAGTAAAACAAAACTTCCGTGATTAAGTCTACCCACGATAATAATATCGTTTTTGCAATTCAAATCGCATTAGAGCGTTAGTTAATATAGAAATCATAGATTAGTGAAACTATCTCTGGCAGCTCTCTTCAGCCATCAATGTGTTGTGCGTAATCAGATAATGACCAGCTATATTCGAGCATATAGCGAAAATAACCTTGATCCGGGACAGACGCAGGTCTGAGGAAACATTTTCGAAATGTGACGCCGCGGCGGCGTCGTTGTCTCTTCCAAAACAAAACAACAAGCTAATCATTGGTGGCCGAAGCTGTTGATACCCTTCCCGCGATCCATTGTTTCATTGGAAACTACGTACATACATATATAAAAACAGCGAGAACTGCAATAAGAAACGATTGGTGGGAGAAACAAAGAAGATTTTTGAGCGAAGGTTATTTGATATTGTGATGTTTTCAGTAAAAAGAAGTTTATATGCAAGGTTATATCATACACAATAGGGTTATTGATGGTGGATCTGCGTTACCAATATCCATTTAAGATCGTAATACCTTTTTGCAAGCAGGGTATCACAAAACCAAACAAACTTCTATTGCCAAAAACCTGTTCGTGCTAAACAGAGGGACAAAGAAAACAATAGAGTGGGAGAGAGAGGCAGAGCAAACAATAGAGAGAGAGATCTTTGTATACTTGTATGTGAACCTGTTGGAAAAACAAATTTTCTCTCAATCTAATAGGAAAATACCAGCTGAGCTTTTATCAGGCGGCGGCGGCAAATGTCAGACTGCCGCTGATAACACAACATTTAGACGTGCTTTTCCATTGATAAGAGAATACGAGGAGAAATTTTTTAATGTTTTATTTGCTTACTCTCGTGTCCGTGTCTTTTGTGTGGGTTCGCATCCGTTTTACGATGTAAGAAGTACGAGTAGGGGAAACCATTATGATTGCGAGTGTGTGCCCTGACCAGACATGTCTGGCGGCGGAATGCCTCCTGGCAACATGATAAGAGTACTGAGGGTACTGAGTACTTATGCAATCAGTGAACCGCTCCAGCTGAATGATAACCTTTATCATCAATGCTCTTCGATCCGCAGCTAAAGTTGATGAAAATGTTTGTATTACTGACCTACTTATCGCCGTCGCTGCTGCCCGTAGATGGAAGAGAGTTCTTCACCATTTACAGGGAACCGGTTCACTCGGACTGGCAACTGCAGTAATTAGCGGAGTTCGTAGTGGCTGGAATGTTTGTCGATGTTAAAAAAGCACAGAAGGAAAGGTCGCGTCATATATTGCATTTCAATCAGCTTTAGGTTTTTGTGTATAACTGAACACTGGCTAGGGGAATGATCTTTTCAGATATATTTTGGGGTATAGCAATGCAAAGTCTATCAGGGAACAGAGGATATGATCAGGGTATAGTACAACATGCTAACGTATCAGATATTCGATAGCATACCACAGCTGTAGGCAGTTCATTCTTATCTGGAATCAAATATTATGTGTAGAGTATAGCACGATAAGTGCTTCAGTTAAACACTTCAGTTCTGCCCCTCCTTCCATGGCCTCCTCCCTCCGTATAAATATAAACCGAAAGTTCAACAAACTAAGCCTTAAACCGCAGAAGCAATTCGATGCAGGTTCTTTTCTCTTCCCCAACATGCGGGAGACAATTGAGTACACATATAGGACGCATGTATATAAACGCGTGTAGTATTTGTAACCCGTACGAGTACGCATGCTTTACTGTATCTGTCCTGTACACCCGACTTGTAAATTACTCATGACTCTCTCGCCCTGATGAGCCATGACGAGCCTCGCTGACTTCTCCATGATGTTGCGTCACCATGACTTGACTTTAAACATACTGCATTCTGTATATAGTATGTATAGGGACACGAGGAATATGTAAATTCTTACATATTGTATGCACTTGTGTCTTTCTTTCAAGTTGGATCAGTTCAATGGACTGAAACTGAATTATTTGCAAAAGTAGTGCGGGAATATTTTAAAGAAATAGTTTTGCTAAAGAACAAATTTTGAAACAAAAGAAATATGGATCCAAATACATCATCTGTATGCAAGTCTGCTATAACTTTTCGATCTACAGTTCATTCATTATCCTAAGATTATGCCTTCTTTATGCAATAAACGATAAGAAACTACAATATTACTATTGAACTTTGATATACTAAAGATATCCCCAGTATCTTAGGATATCAGAATATACCTTTAGGCATGTAGAAACGTTTATATAATTTACAGTACATATACGTTAATTCTCGAGTATATCAGTAAACGTATGTGTATGTATGTATTATGCATGTACGATTGTTTCCTCATTGAAAATGACGTTGATTTCGCTACTAAAGTATGCGTTCCATTCCCACAGATAACCCCCAAATTTCGTCATTCCATTCGTATATATTATAAACGAGTATATTAAATAATTGTTTAAACAACAATTTTCTAATCAAGTATTGACGCTTGCTGCGAAATTTGATTCAAAAATAGAATTTGGGGCCTCAAAAGACAATTATTTGGATCGAGAGAGAGAGAGAGAGAGAGAGAGAGAGAGAGAGAGAGAGAGCAGCGAGCAGCGAGCGATAGAGGAAACGCGTGGGCAGTGAAGCGGGACATGTGATCTTGTAGAATCATCACTAGCTCTAATGCTGATAATAGTAATAAACGTGCTCAGCAATTTAACATGCGATCTTGACTCGTTATAAAGTCAACTAAGATGTGTAGTTGCAACAACTTTGCAACTGGTTTTTGCTTGGTTAATGTGAGATGTAATAGTCAAGCGACCTTTTTATAGACGAGACTAGACCAGACAACTTACCCACACGGTTATTGATGGGGTACAATGTCTATGCAAAAAGTATCTGTTTACCTAATCAGCGATCAAGCAGCCGGGCGAACTTTGACCGCAAAACCACTGAAACGGATTCCGGTAGTGCGTCTGTACGCCGTATGTTCACCCATCTTTTAAATGGACTACATACTTGCTTCTCTATAAACAAGCTAATCTTATGGATTACCAGCAACTTTGACCGATAACTAGCCCTCTTCAGATTTCTTTCGGTCAATCTCTATCTATGCTATTTCTGTGGCCGAAATGTTCAGTTCTTTAATGGGGGGCACCATTCAAATCTTATCTTAATATTGCACTTTAAGTGGCCAACTGGAATGTCCGATAAGATTGGTCTATTCAAGAAAACTAATCAACATACAATTTCTACCGCTACTAAAACTTAAAGAACTACCACGCAACCATGACAACCACCAAAGATCCCCAGGAAAAGGGGGCCCCAAAAATAGAGCATGAAAGGAATGGACTGATGAAGCGCCTGAGGCGTTCAGCCTCGGCCACGGAACATAATCTGAGCAATCTGAGGAACCGCAAGTCCACCCAGAATCTGTTCGATCAGCATGGCAATCCCATCGATCTGCGACAGTATCGCAAAGTCTTGGACAAAGACGAGAACGGCAACGGAACCAACGGCAGTGAGAAGAAGACGCGCTACAGACGAACCCAGAGTGTGACCCGAGCCGAGGAGATCTCCACCAAAGAAGAAAAGCAGCGTAGAGCTCAGCCCGGCAGACCGTGAGTGCAACATATCACTGATACACAGATGCGGAAAATGTATAATCAAAGACTCTATCAATGTTAGTATACATCGACCCCGTGATTCGCTGTTCTCGTGGAGCTCGGGCTTTACCAATTTCACGGGTCTGGTCAATTGGGGTTTCCTACTGCTCTGCATAGGTGGTCTGCGCCTAGGTCTGGAGAATCTGCTCAAGT
The DNA here is from genome assembly GCF_003369915.1 of Drosophila miranda. Taxonomy (NCBI): domain Eukaryota; kingdom Metazoa; phylum Arthropoda; class Insecta; order Diptera; family Drosophilidae; genus Drosophila; species Drosophila miranda. The sequence goes on from NC_046677.1 coordinate 25,689,032, forward strand.
GAGTCATATACAAATATATACAATTTCTGAGAATATATCTTTGCCACTCTTCGTAGATATGGCATACGCATCAATCCCCTGGACTGGTTCTTTTTCATCAGCGGTCGCAATGAGGGCGAGGGCCACAATGCCCTCATCCTGATCATTTGTGAGTGTCCAACTAAAGAAATAAGCAACCCAAACCAATTTCACATGTGTACTCTGCGTTTCAGTCTCCTTGGTGCACATATCCCTGTGTCTGGCGGTAGAGAAGGGTCTGGCAATGGTGAGTACTCACGTAGATAGTTTGGCGTGCAAGATTTTGACGATGGCAATTTGATTGATTGAAGAAATCTAAGCATGGTAGTATGTTATGGTGCTTGGTTGCACTCTGCTAATAATTTTAAATTTTCGTTTTATTAACAAAAATAATAGTTTCGAAAAATGAAAGGAATTGATAGGGTTGCTCATCATTAATGTAAAAGAATGATGTTGAAGCAACAATCTGATGTGATATTTTATTGGTTTAGTGCCATGAAAACATATGTTGTGTCCACTTGGTGGTAAGAAATACCCATTTCTATCGTATGCGCTTCTTTCTTTCTCTGCAACACTCAAAAAAAGATTTAGGATTGTTCCCTGCTCTAGAGAAGACTGTGGCGTAAACATTTAGTTTCGGAATGATTAAGGAGAATTTGTTTCAGTAAAATAGGCTTGGTGTATTAATTTATGTTCTTACATGAATTAGTAGACCATTTTATTTTCTGACAACCTATTACTGTTGGAACGATTTCGAATTATTGTACCCTTTTATATATATGTATATGCGATAATTCGACTCGGGCTGTGTTTAACCAGACATTAAGGTAACTCGTCCAATACATCTATAAACTTTTTAGTCACCTAAAGCTCTCTCATCTACCTATTGAAAATCTCTGGGAAAATTTACTTTGTTTCCCTTTGAGGTGTCGCAACCATCTATCAAACAATTCATATGCGTAACGTAACTATTTATTGTTCGGAAAGATACACTAAAACATATATAAGAAAACAATTTCAAATAAACAGCATGACTGGGTGAGTGATTGATTGAAGGAGAGCTGTTCTGTTGCATGTACAAATATATGGAGAAAAGTATGCGAATGTATGGCGAGGTGTGATTGTGATTGCGGATCATAATTTCATTCCATTTCTCAGACAATGCGTACCCCGGCTTGATCACAGTATTTCTGCAATATCTGCCTGTACTCCTGTTCGAGGGGACCCAACAGGTTGCTCAGTTCTCCCGGTCGCTTCTGCGAGTACTTGGACAGTGCGTTGGCCAAAAATTGTCGGGCATCGCTAATCTCGGCCAGGTGATCCTGCTGCTTGGGCTGGGCATGGGTGAGTTGGGCAAAGGCCACCTGGTAACCGGCATCGGGATCTTCGGCAACTCCACCAACAATCTCCCCTTCAATACCCTTCAAGGCCTCCAGCGGGTGCTCAAACATGTCGATGAGGGCGTGTAGCAGACGCGGCCAGAATTGGGCATATTGGGGCAACATCATTTCGGGAGTTTCGGTGAGAAGTTTGGTCACTCCCACGGCCACCATTTTGCGATCCAGCTCTTTGACGACGTTTTTCAGATCCGTGATGAAAATGCGTTCCAACAGCATGCCGAACATGTTCGGCTGGATTTCGTCTATAAGCTTTGCCAGCTGACTGCCATCGGCCTTGATCACATAGAAGCAGAAGAATACGATGATGCCAGAGATATATTTGGGCGTTTTCGACAGCGACAGTCGCTGGAAGAGCAGCCCAAAGATCTGACGCATACTCGATTGGATTTCAGGTGCCGGATAATAGGAGAGAAGGTTCTGCAGCAAATAGAAGCCTTCGTGGTCGTTGGCCTTCGAGGCAATCATTTTTTGGAAGATACCCAAAATGCCATTCTGAAAAAAGCAGAAATAGAATCATAATTGAAATTGGATTGGAAAACTTCCGAATTCATACCAGTTTTCCCATTGCCTGAATCTGGGCAGCACCCTGCTTGACAAAGGCGCAGATGAGACGAATCAGAGGCGTTACATTGCCTGTACGATCCCAGAGGGCGGGCGATAGTAGACAAGGGAACAGGGCCCAGTAGGGCTCTGGAATAGAGCCGCTGCCCTCGCGCACTTCCAGCAAAACAGAAAGCATCTGAAAGACGTAGGGCATAAATTCGACAATATCCTGCTGCAGAATGCCCTGGAAAACTGGGAACAAAGCCTCCTCGAAAGAGCTGACAGCCGAGGCATCTGCCTGGCAAACGATTCTAAAGACAAAACCGAATTAGTTGGGAATCCAAAAAGCAGAAAGGGAGCACTCACTTTATAGACAATGCCAATGTTTCGAAGAGATAATGATTAAAGTGTGGACGCGATGGATTTTTGGCCACTTGGGTTAGGATCTCTGTGAGACGTGGCAGAGCCACTCCCATAAAGGGCATGGAAGCTCCCTGCAGCACAAAGAAGCTTCGCATAACCGCTGCAAAAAAGAAAAATCATTAAAATTTATAAAGAAACTACAGATCTACACGGCTCTAAAAACACTCACCTCTCATGACAAACTCATTCTCTGACGCTCCCGGAATCGCGAGTGTGGCAAAGAGACCGCTAATCAGCGAATTGACGTGAGGTGCCAGTACCTGTGGCCCAAACACAATCCCATTGGCGGCATCCCGCATGGCCAGGATCTTCTCCACGGAACAGGCGGCATAGCTGTGAACCACAATGCTTTCGGCTGGCAGATGGCGAATGAGCTGCGGCAGGCAGTTTGCCAGCACCTGGGGACCCAGAATGCTGCGGAAAACCATGATATACTTGATGGCGGCTGCCTTCAGCACGGGCAACTCATTGACTGGAAGAGAGGACCATCAATTGAATACAAAATAAAGGTGCAACCTTTTTATTTGTCCTTACTATTGGGTCGCTCCAGCTCTGGTATAATCTGCGTGGCACAGAACTCTGGCAGAGGCACCAATTCTGAGGTCTGTGTGATGCCATGCTTCTTAGTTCCACCTCGTGATGCCCACGAGGTGACCAGATAGATGGCAGTGTCTTTTGATCGCCAATTGGCTGCCGGATTCTCCTTGTACTTGGCCAACAATATCTCCAGATATTGACTAAAAATGCCAAAGATCTTTTGCTCGTAGTTGAGGGACAAGGACTTCACGAGGTCACAGGCAGCGCGCCGGCGAGTATCAACATCCGAGCCCTCAATGTCCCGACGAATATACTCTTCGGGACTGTCCTCGAACAGTTCCTCATCGGAGGGCCGAATGTCCAGATTGGGAATGACAACTTTCTCACAAATGCGGGCCAGAATCTCTGGATTTTCGAAAATCCCTTGATAGTTTTTCCGCTCAGCAACCACAGTGATAAATTGCAAGGCATTCGACACTAGCTGCGAATGGAATCTCCAGAAATCAGACATATTTTTAGGGCTATTGAGAATATGGAAATCTTACCGAATCGTTTTTTGTATTGAGGCTGGTTTTGACCAACAGTTCCCAGACTGCGGTCACAAATTGCTCCATGAACGGCTTAAATTCTTCATCGTACTTCTTCGCATACAGACAGATATTCTCGCAGACCTGCGAGCGTAGAAACTCCAGCACACCGGGATCATCGTCATCGTCTCTGCTCAGAGCTGGGACATTGACGGCCAGCTGCTGAATGAAGGCACCCATCCAGGTGTTCATGTTGTCCTCAAAGAATTCGGGCAGATCCTGGGAGTTCAGCGAGAAGAACACCTTATTGACCAGCACTAATGACCCATAGATGACCTTCAAGGCCTCCATATTGTTCTCGTGCACTTTTGTCAGCTGCATGGTAGCCTGCAGAAGGTCTGTGAGCGGCTGGGCCATGCGGTCCAGCACGAACTTGATCTCCTCCCACAGGGCTTGCGATTTGAACTCGTAACGATAGCGCTTGAACAGCGAATGCGCCGTTTGTAGTACGCCATTGATCACATTGAAATCGCCCGAGGCAAACCTTTGCACCATCTCGTCGATCATTTGCGGCCATTTTTTCGGGAAATCATGCTTGCCAATGATGCTCACGGCGTCGCTCAGCTGCTTCTGCAGAGCCACTGGGGAGTGCAGCATAAGAGTGACAATAAGAGACTTGATCGTGTTGCGATCGCTTTCGTGGATGCGATCGGGCCCATCGGTATCCTCATGCGCCGCCCAATTCCGTTTCACATAGTTCTTGAATGCAATGGCGCCGGCTATACGCGTGGTCATGTCCATTTGCGACTTGTCGATAAGGTTCAGCAGCAGCACAGGATAGTTTTGCTGCAGTTCGGTGGACTCTAGCAACTTCTCGGCTACAATTTAGAGAACATAGAATCACCAACCGAGCATACTCCATATTCACATTCATTCGAGGCGTCGTTCACACCACTTCCCGCGCACACGCCAATACACTTACCCGGCCGGCGTACGTTTGGATCGGCGCTGAGCGTCTGCTGCAAATACCCGGCCAGAAGTTGCAAATTAGCATCGGTTACTTCCATTTTCCCTTTGATTGCTTGCTAGATTCCTTTAAACTAAGTGATACCACTGGTATTGCGTGTTATTCGATAACTTTACGAAATAAAATGAAATAAATGGCCTTTTTGCACACAAAGAAGATTGCGGAACCGCTGATGGAACTATTGCGAATGCTGCACTATCGATTACTGGCATCGATATGGCGCGCCTAGAGATGACAGTGAGCTAAGCGATAGGTGGTGACACTATTGTGTATATTTATATTTATATTTATATATATGTATATATATATATATATTTTATTTTATATTTTCAGGAAATTATCGCCGAAGGTCTTGGCATCTTCATACAGATAGTAAACATAATTGTTCTGGTATGTTTGCCCGTGGTCATTATACACCTGAAAGGACATGCATTCAGCTTAAGTGAGTACCAAATACCCATGCATTCAAGTGTAAACTTTTAATAGCACGGTTTTATTATATGTTCTTCTTTCTTGATCGGCGTATTCGAATGAATGTGTGTTGGAATATCGATACTTGTCCTCGACAAGTATTGGTATTTTTATTTACATTGGTATTTCTTATAATACTATCGATGAGTAAATCTTAAACTAATATTCAAATCTTATAAACTAATATTCATATCTTACATTCGGGCAACCTGACTACAGATCGCCCACGATCTACACACTAAGGCATACAGTTGGTTAAACATTTCTTATTCGGTATTGTCTTAACATACTATTTCATCGATTAACAACATGAGACCATGGTTTTATCCTTGCACTCTACCCAGGGTTTAAGCCTTGCTGGTTCTAATATACTTCGGAATGGCATTTGCGTCAACTGACAGTCCTCAATGTCGACAATTATCCTCATAACGATCATTATCCAATACTCTATTGATCCTGTACGGTCCTCGATACTTTGGTGCGAACTTCTTATTGATCCCCGGTGTTGTGTCCACATGCCGGACTGCTACATAGTCACCAGGTTCATACTTTAATGGGGCTCTATGTTTATGGGCATACATCTTCTCATTTCTTTTCTGCGACAACCGTATGTTCTCACTTGCTATTTCTCTTATAGTTTCCAACTCTCTAAGTTCTGACGCTAACTTCTCCTCTAGGTATTCGGTTAATTCATCTACAACGGGTCCTTTCTGGGGTATTCCAAATAACAATGTGCTAGGTGTCTTTTTCGTACTGCTGTTAACGGAGTTATTAATGGCGTGCTCTACCTTGCTCATCAACCTATACCAATCGGCTTGCTCAAGGGGCTCTGACAGTTTTCCTAACATAGGAGTAAGAACACGATTCACCCGCTCCACTTGGCCATTCGCCTGCGGTGCACCTGTAGCTACCTTAATGTGCTCTATCCCTCTCTCCTGCAGAAAACTAGAGAACTCTAACGAGGTGAAACAGGTCCCACGATCTGATATTATCCTAGTAGGGCGACTATAGAAATCAAAATATTTACTTAAGGCATCCTTCGCTTCCCGCGTGCTGGTACTATTAACCGGGAACAATTTGACAAACTTAGTGAATGCATCTATTACCACAAGGAGGTGTTTTCGCTTAGATCTAATACTCGGCAACGGACCCAAATGATCAACATGTAGGGTATGAAAAGGAACACACGACTTTGGGATACTATGGAGCGTTCTGTTATGGATTGTTTTAGGCATCGAGTGTAGTATACACGGTAGACAGTTTCTGATGAAACTTGCCACTTTACTTCTCATTGACGGAAACCAGTTGGTCCTCAAAAGGTCACTCACGCACTTCTCTGCGGCCAGATGTCCTAGTTTTTCGTGTGACCGCCTTATCAACTGCTCTTCCATACACATTGGTACATAGAAACATAGTTTGTTTTCACAACTCCTCTTGTAAACAATACCATCTATCATTTCAAAATCTACTTCAATTCCATCCTCTAGCATTTTTCGAATCCTAACTACTTCCTTGTCTCGCATCTGTTCTGTTTGCAATATCAAATCAACATCTTCTGGCGTTGCACCTACTACCCCAACTATCAATGATTTTAGTAATCTTTCCTCCTGAAACTCTAACTTGTCCCTCTCTACTGTATCCTCAACACATTTTTTCTCTCTATCTGAATTCCTACTACTAATGTACTTTACTCCCCCCACCACATCGTTAACGCTTCCTCTACATTGGCTCAAATCTCTAATTTCAATCTTCCATCCATCCTTTTCCCTATATTCACTATTCTCTATGTTATCTCTACAATCACCACCAAGGTTCTCTCTATCATCAGACTTCCACCTATTTCCCAATCTACTTCCTACTGCACTTGATTCTCCACACTCAATCGCAGGGTTCTGTACGGTACTACTACGCTCTCTATTGATATTTAATTCTCTACACTTAATCACAGGGTTCTCTACGGTACCTCTATGCTCACTACCAGTGTTGTCTCTACTTACACTATTCCTTGTATATTGCTTTCTACTCTCATCTTTTTCTAAATTAGACTTTTCTAAACCGTATTTGACTCTATAACCATCCTCTAACATATTCGTCACTTGATCTTGTCTGCTCAGCGCATCAACGTGCGCCATACTGGCCCCAGGTCTGTGCATAATGGAGTAATCATAGTTCTCTAACTCTAGGGACCACCGTGCTATCTTAGGACTAATTGACTTTCTGGTTAACGTCTGTACTAACGAATTACAATCCGTGATTATTTTGAAGGACCTATGCTCCAAATATGCTCTAAAACGCCTCAATGCATAAATTATAGCCAATGTCTCTAGTTCGAAACTATGATAACGTGATTCTCTTTCTGTTGTTTTGCCGGAATAATAGGACACAGGGTGCATCTTCCCATCATCTTGTCTTTGCATCAGTATTCCGTTGTAATTCCGTTTCTCTATTTGGGCTAAAAATGGCTAATACCGGAGGATTTGCCAACGCATTCTTAAGAGTTTCAAACGTCTTCACCTGTTCTCTATTCATGGGAAACAGACCACCTTCTTTTAACAACTGCACCAAGGGCTTAGCTGTCGTCGCAAATGACAACATGAAACGTCGAAAATACGAAAAGAATCCCAAGCATGAGTGCAGTGCTTTTACATTTTGAGGGACTGGGTATTTTTTCAAGGCCTCAATATGGGAATCACTAGGAACTATTCCGTTTTGATTAACTTTATACCCCAGGAAATCGATGTTTCGATTGACAAACCTACACTTTTTTAGATTTATCTCTAAATTTTGCTCGCTAAACCGAATGCATAGTCTTTTTAATATATCCATGTGTTCTTCAACTGTTTTAGTCGCTACTAATATATCATCCATGTACACTACAATGCTTTTGTTCCTAATAAAGTCTCTCAAGAGCTCCGAAATAAATCTCTGAAAAATAGCGGATCCATTTTTTAACCCAAAGGGCATTCTCAAGTACTTATACTGTCCTGCATCTGATACTTTGGTGGTGCTTTAAAGTCAAATTCTTTGTGTAAATAGTATGTCTTAATAACTTCCCTACACTTTTCTGCAAGAGTGAGGCCAAATTCGAAACCTACGTTAATATGTTCCTCTTCATCAATCTCTACCGACGCACAAAAGTTACTGAATTCGTCGCCTTGATTCATATTCTCGATGGCCATTTTGTCATTCCTTGAGTTTTCTTGTGTCTGATTTTTAAATGGATTAGAACGTTTCATTAGCTCGCTTCTTTCTGATTCATTACCATCTAACTTATCATATAGTCTTATGTTAATATTATTTTTACGTTCGGTGAATAAAGACGCGCAGGTTAAACTAATAGCTTTTTGCTTTAACGAACTTAATGATGTGTTGCTTCGCATTGATATTTTTCTTATGAACTAATTTTACTTCAATAACTTTAAGGGCATCGCGTCCCAACAATACCGGCAAAGGCAGCATGTTATCATCTACGATGTTTAATAAAACGATATATTTCTTTGTGCAAAATTCAATATGGCACTTAAATTTTCCCCATATGGGAATTGGTTGTCCTCCTAGTCCATAGTATTTCCTAACTTCATTATAGGCTTCAACTATAGCCGACTTCGGTATCAAAGACTTATGAATAAAACTTACAGGGCTACCTGTATCAAATAGACTAAAAATACTGACGCCTCTTTGTTCACCAAACGGAAGTCATAAAGTGATTAACTGGACAGCCGCTAAATCGTCGTTGTTTTTTTCTCCTGGTCGCTCCTCATCTTGAACTGCAGCTACCCTAGTCGCCATCTTTCGTTTCGGGCACTGCGAATATAGGTGGCTGGTACTCCAACAGTTAAAACATGCCCCATCCGGTCTCTTTGGCTGACTGCATTCCTTCATAACGTGCCCAAATTGCCGACAGTTGTAGCAACGCATTGCGCCACCACCTTGCTGCTGCCAAACTGCCATACTCACATTTAGTTTTCCCTTTGTCATACCTTCGCTACGAATTGCTACGACGCCAGGAGCTCTTCTGACCTTATCATAGGTGACCATCTTGTCACGCAACTCGTTGAGTGTCCTGCTTGTCCTGCAGTCCCTCTACGATGAATTTGACCACATCGCTCGTGGCCATGTCTGCTTGCGACGCTATGCTGCACATTGCGACGAAATATTGCAATGCGCTTTCATTATTTGCAATTTTCCGTGCCTCCAGTCGCTTTCCAATGTCCCACGCTGTCACTTTCTGCTCAAAGACGTTGAGCAATTCTGCTCGCATCAATTGCCAAGTCAAAGGCGCCACATGGTCGATGTACGCCTTCGCCGATCCGCCTAGCAGCCGCTTCGCTAATATCCAGCATTTGGACTCGGATACACCATGGAAATTCATAATGTCCTCAAAGTTACTTATCCAACTGGTTACAGCCTGGTCGTCATCTCCAGAAAATGGACGCATCAACGCCTCAATGTGTGTCAAGTCGATGCAATCTCTTGGCGTTTCCAACTCCATAGCCTCTTTCTCCGTTTTCAATATGCTTAATTTGAGATCAGCTAAGCGCTTGCGAGAAACGTACAATTGTTCCAACTGCTGCAAACGGCGCGATTCTTCTTCGTATTCATCTTGATCGCATGGTCAATTTCGAACAAGCGTTGTCTTGTCGCGGCATGAATGCTTCTCGAGCCTTCTGCACATTTTCACCATATTCTTCTGGCGCCGCTTTTACTACGTGTTGTGCACTACGGTTGTCTCTATCTATCTCGCGCTCAACCGGGACTGCAAAAATGTCTGCCTGCATAGTCTCGTCTGCGCTTGGCGCCGTATTTCCTAGCTCATGCGTGTCTTCCATGATTTTTTTCACTGCTGTACGTAATTGGTGTATGTTGGCATCTTGATCAAAATATACGTTATGTCGCTACGCAATATGTCGCTAAGTTCACTTTTGGTTTTCGCTCTTATGTCTGCATTGTTCATCGCAGTTTTTTTTTTTTTTTGGGCAAACCCCACACCTGATATGTAAACTTTTAATAGCACGGTTTTATTATATGTTCTTCTTTCTTGATCGGCGTATTCGAATGAATGTGTGTTGGCATATCGATACTTGTCGAGGACAAGTATCGATATATCGAGTACATTGGTATTTCTTATAATACTATCGATGAGTAAATCTTAAACTAATATTCAAATCTTATAAACTAATATTCATATCTTACACAAGTAAAAATTATTTTCGATTTCGCCTTTCACAGTGGGCGCCTCAACAGTGTGCTTCTTTTACTCGATTCTGTTCCTGAAGATCTGGAGCTATGTCCAGACCAATATGTGGTGTCGACAGACCTACTACCAGAAGAATCCTCGAGAGCGGAGGCCCAGCATCACGCTGGCGGAACTCAGTAAGTTGAGGTCATCAAAAATGATGCCATCAGTCATATCTAATTGGTCTTGTCCTCTTTAGAAAACGGTCACTTGGATGGCGGAGATGAGGATGAAGACATTTCCAAGTTGGTGCAGTATCCCGACAATCTCAGCTACAGGGATTTGCTATACTTTCTGTGCGCTCCCACTTTGTGCTATGAACTGAACTTCCCTCGCACAAGTCGTGTCCGCAAGCGTTTCCTTTTGAAGCGCCTGTTGGAGGTCATGATTGGAGTTCATGTGGTTATGGCTTTGTTCCAGCAATGGATCATTCCCTCGGTGCGCAACTCCCTGATACCATTCTCAAATATGGATGTGGCCCTGGCCACAGAGCGTCTCCTCAAACTGGCGGTTAGTTTGCGATTAGCTGGCTCTCTTTATGATTTACAAGTAACCGACTGTATTGTTTAGCTTCCCAACCACTTGGTCTGGCTGTGCTTCTTTTATCTGATGTTCCACTCTTTCCTGAATGCTGTGGGTGAGCTGCTGAACTTTGCGGATCGTAACTTTTACTGTGATTGGTGGAATGCCATAAACATTGACACCTTCTGGAGAACATGGAACATGCCAGTGCATAGATGGTGCGTGCGTCATCTCTACATCCCAGTGGTCCAAATGGGCTATTCGTCGCGTCAGGCTTCGACCATAGTCTTCCTGTTTAGTGCATTCTTCCATGAATACTTGGTAAGGTCTAGGAATGTGAGACCTGCATCAACCGATTATATTTATAATTCTGTCTATTATTTAGGTCTCCGTTCCTTTACAAACATACAAGATCTGGGCCTTTATGGGCATGATGGGACAGATTCCACTCTCAGCGGTATCCAAGTATATCGAGCGTCGCCTGGGCCCACGCATGGGAAATATCCTTGTTTGGGCATCCATTATTCTGGGTCAGCCGCTGTGTATTATGGCGTACTATCACGATTATGTGGTCACGCATTTCCAGAATTCTCTCAACGGCACCGAATACGAGAGTTAGATCTTAAAGGGCACTTTCTGCGGGATGGAACATCAGCACTGGTCCGTGTACTTTTTGTAATTTATAAGCCAAACTGCAAGTTGAGAAAAAAAAACTTGTGATTGCCACATACAAAATATATTTTGTATTCTTTTTGCACATGCATATAGTACTGATTAAAACAGATAGATTGTTATTAAATGCATTTGTTAATGAATTTAAGTGTCATGTAAATAAATATTCAAATTTTAAATGCATTCTGAAGGCAGTTATTTAAAAAAAAAATGTACAAATAAATGTCCATTCAAAAGCGCCGTTTTCAATTTGGAAGCTAGATACATCGATACAATGAGTATCGATAGGCGCCCCAGGCATCAGTGTGTTGGCCATCGCTAGGCGTAGTTCTGAAACAAAGCAAAACAACCATTTTTCATTAAAATTCGTTATCAGCGTGATACAGTTTAGGTGCGTTATTATTCTGGCGTTATTTACTTAGTTAACAAAAGTGCAATTCTGGCCTTGCAATCGCATCACCTACTACGGTACGTTCTCATCGAGTTTGGCATGTTTTTCGTCGGCATTTTCGCGACGCCCGGCACACAGTCGCGATATTGTGTATGTGTGCAGTTGAGTCCAATTGCCACTGTATGCGTGGTGTGTGTGTATGTGTGTCTCGCGCTGGGTCTGAAAATTTTTTACATCAGCGCTTGCATGCGGCCATAATTAAATAAAAAACGCGATTTGTTTAAAAAAATGTTATTAATTTCCAGGACGATTTGGCGTAGTCACCAGAGACTGCAACTACAAGCAGCACTCGTGCACCGTGCCGCGGCGAGCAGTGGAAAATTAAGGCGGGACCAGAACTCCTCAATTTCATTAGCGCTAGCGGAAGAGCCGGTTGATTGTAGTCACGTAAGTGTGCCGTGTGCCTGGATTTTTGCGATTCTAGAAATAGTTTACCATGAGCTATACTCCCCGGCAGATAATGAGTGGTCGGTATCGGGGCGGTGGCGGTGGCGGTGGCGGAGGCGGCGGGCGTTATGGCGGCGGACCCGGTGGTCCTCCAGGTGGGCCAGGCTATGGAGGTAGTGGTTATAATGATTTTGACAATTATCGTGGCGGTGGCAATGGAGGCGGAAACGGTGGCTACAACGATAACTTCGGGCCAGGGCCCAATCCTTTCAACAGTAAGTCCCTCAAACCCAGTTTTATCCCAGATTTTCCACTATATGTATATATTTCGTACTCTCATGCTGCAGTGGGCCCCAACGTTTCCTACAATGACATGATGCAGCTGATGAGCGCCATGGCCAGCAATATCAACATGAACTCGCAGCCCCCGCAGCCCATGAGGCAAAGCTGTGGCGAGTTGCGGAATCATCATTGTGGCCTGTTTGTGGAGCTCTCGGGAAGGCTGATCAAGAAGCGGGTGAATCGCTTCGCTGAGCTGAGGGATCGCAATGGTGGCGCCTGCCAGCTGGTTGTTCTCGAGGACAAGCATCCCCGGGTGGCGCGACGGATGAATAATATGCCCGAGAATACAACGCTCACGATTGTGGGGCAAGTGATGAGGAGGCCGCACAATTCCTGCAATCAAACGATGCCAACGGGCGAAATAGAGGTTGAGGTCCAAGATATCCTCAACATACATTTCCCGGCGAGCGGCACAAAACGGGCGGGCGATAAGCGCAGCTACAGCACCATGGTGCAGCAGCAGAGCACCCAAGGCATCACCAGCACCGAGTATAAGATTGCAAGTGAGTTTCAAAGAGAGAGAGCAAAGATGTTTTACTAATTCAAATAATCATTTCAATAGGGAACGAAAACATTCTGAAATACTTTGAGAATCGCGATCTAACGTGCAACGATCTGAGGCGCGATGATGTGGGAAAGACTGTTACTCTGGTGGGCTGGATACCATCCACGAAAAACAACAAATTCTTACAGCTTAAAGATGGCTATGGCCAAACGCAGTTAATGATTGAAGATCAGTCGGTGAGTCGGTCTATCGAGTATATAAATTATATCATTAAATGTCTCGAATCTTTATCCACAGCTAATAGACACCTTTATGTCTACGCCCGACCAAACTGTGCTCCAAGTAGTGGGAAAAGTGCTGGGAAGACCCAAAGCCAATATTAATTTGGTGAGTTTTGAAAGAATTCCTATTATTGACTATGTCATTGATCGTATACATCTTTCAGAAATACGACACTGGCGAGGTGGAGGTCAGTGTGACTAGCGTTAAGATCTTGAACCCCGATGACCCATACGATGGCCCCATTAAACTCAAAGAGAAGCAACAGAAGATGTCCATTGATGATCTCGAGGCAGAAGAGGCCGCCGCCTGCGGCTCCTCCCATGCGGACACCAACAATGGTGAGCCCAAGGAAGACCTCGGACCAGAGGCCACATCGTCCACCAACAATGGCAGCAATCCCGAGCAGCGCGTAAAGGTAGCCGATACGAATAAGTTTGCTGATCGCACACACAATTGCGGTGAGCTCACATCGAATGAGATCAACGAAAAGGTTGTCATCTGCGGATGGCTAGAATTCCAGCGAATGAACAAGTTCTTCATACTGCGCGATGCCTATGGCCAAACGCAAGTGCTGCTGTTGCCCAAGACTAAGGGTCTGGAGGAGTATGCAGAGACTGGGGTGCCCATTGAGTCAATTGTTCGTGTGGAGGGCACGGTTATACCGCGACCAGGGGCCACTGTAAATCCCAAAATGAGCACCGGACACGTTGAAGTGGAAGCGGATACGGTACTTGTTCTGAATCCTTCCAAAAAGAACCTGCCCTTCGAGATACGTAAATTTAATCGAGCTGGAGAACGACTCCGCCTCACGCATCGCTATCTGGACTTGAGGTTCAATGATATGCAGCACAATCTCCGCCTGCGATCGTCGGTCATCATGAAAATGCGCGAATATCTGGTCAACTATTTGGGCTTCGTCGAGGTGGAGACGCCGACTCTGTTCCGACGCACCCCCGGCGGCGCTCAGGAGTTTGTGGTGCCCACCCGCAAGGCCGGACACTTTTATTCGCTCGTCCAGAGCCCGCAGCAGTTCAAGCAAATGCTAATGTCTGGTGGCGTCGATCGGTATTTCCAAGTGGCGAGATGCTACCGCGACGAAGCCACGCGTCCCGATCGTCAGCCGGAATTCACACAGCTCGATATAGAGCTGTCGTTCACCAGTCGAGATGGCATTATGCAGCTGATTGAGGAGACCCTGCGCTATTCGTGGCCCAAGCACCTGCCCAAGCTGCAGACTCCATTCCGCCGCATCACCTATGAGGAGGCACTGGAGAAATACGGAAACGACAAGCCCGACACACGCTTCGGCTTTCTCTTGAACAATGTTTCCGAAATTATCGACAAGAGCGAGGAGTATAAGGGCAAATATGAGGGCGGTCTTGCTGCCTATGCCATTGTGGTGCGAGCGAGCGAGGCCTTCTGGAATGGCGCTGCCCGCAAGCACTACGAGGGTCTCGGCAAAGATTTTATTGGTACACTGTTCGTGCGCAAATTCGGTCCCGCCACGGATGTACACGATCGACTCGGCAAACTGCTGGGCGAGCAGGTAGCCAATGAAATTACAGAGAAGTTTGATCTCGAGGAGAATGATCTGCTCTTTCTGGGCATTGGACACAAAGTGGAAACAGTAAGTTTATTGGAACTCTACGCCCGTTAATCTCTACAATCTCTCTAATATTTTCTTACGCTTATAGCGCGCATTGCTGGGTCGCATTCGCCTGGATTACCACGATTTTCTGGTAGAGAATGTCAAGATGAAAAAGCCCAATGGCTATCGCTTCCTTTGGGTCATAGATTTTCCTCTGTTCGAGCGTAATCGCGAAACAAATCAGCTAGAGAGCGTTCATCATCCATTTACGCAGCCGCACATCGATGATTTGGATAATTTTGCCACCAGCTGCGAAAACCTAGAGAACATACGCTCACAGGCGTACGATCTGGTGCTCAATGGCCAAGAGGTGGGCGGTGGCTCTATTCGTATCCACGACCGCGATATGCAGCAGTTTATATTGGAACAGATCCTCAAGATACCACACGAGCATTTGTCACATTTACTGAGTGCCTTAGAATCGGGCTGCCCGCCGCATGGTGGTATTGCCCTAGGCCTGGATCGCCTCATCGCCATATTGTGCAGGGCGCGGTCCATACGCGATGTGATTGCATTCCCCAAGTCGCTGAATGGACGAGATCCGCTCTCGAACGCACCCGTGCCCATTTCCGAGGAGGACATGAAGCTCTATCACCTGTCGGTGCTGGAGGAAGAGGATGCAAGCACAAACAGCACGTCGCTCGATCAGGAGGATGATGATCCCGATCGAGTACGTGCCCCACCATCGCCCATGTCCGGCAACAGTGATACTGAGCAGCCCGAAATGGAGGTGGACATCAAGGTGGAGGCTATCGATGAGCCGCAACCAGAAAAACCAGACGAGGAGCCAGAGTCGTCAGCAGCAGTCCCAGTCGCAGTCGCAGACGCAGAAACACCTGAGTCCCCATCCCCGCCACCCCAGCCGGCAACACCAGTCCCCGCAGTGCCGACAACGCGTGCCAAAAGAGTGGTAAAAAAAAAGGTATAGGGCTGATCCTCAGCAACGGCAGCAACGCAACAGTCAGTGGCGATTATTATTGTACGGATTAGGATTTTACGTAAGCTCAGAAGTCGGGGACGGACGGACAGACGGAATGGGAAGGAAGGGGAAATTAAAGCAATCATCATAGCATGCTACGCTTGTCGTCGTCGTCTTCGTCAGGGCGGGGGATGTTTTCTACTCGTAAATGTACATGTAATTGTATACATAACCCAGCCCCAGATACATCCTATCTCCCAAATGGTAATCCCTGCATAGAAAATAGAGGAATAGAACATACATACACAGAAAATACGATTTCCGAACCGGCACTCCACATTCTTCAAGTCCATTTCTAATTAATATGGCGTTAAAAATTTATTACAATTTACAATTAATACAAATCTGCTATTGTATTCCGGAATTGTTTAAAATTATACGATGCTTGAATTATACGATTAATCCATACACTACGTTTCACAACTATAATCTTCGCAAGCCCAATCATCAAGCAGAATCAATTTACAATTCAGTTTTGAAATTAAGGCCGCTCTCGATAATAGTCCTTATTAATCCCATAATGGTACACCTACCTTTAGCTCTAAATTATACTTTTTTTTAACGAACTATTGTATTGTATTGTACTTTTTTTAATATTTACAAAATCTATCATTTATTTTTCTTTATTTAACTAATTTATTTATTAAAACATTACTGCTCTAGGGCTCAGGAATAGATCTATATTATAATGCTGCATGATTAAATCTTAATTCAGTTGCAACTTTCGAATAGCGGTATAGTTTTGAAACGCACTGTATTTGCATTTGTTGGATATCACCTCACAATGAAGATTGCATTCGTTAATTATTAGTAAGGAAATCGGGGGCAAGGGTGGGATTTAACTGCTCGAACTAGCATCGATCCAATCTGGCGCTACTTCAGCTTTGGCATAGCGAATATATTATTTTCTATGAATCCATACGTGAGATTCCTCCGATAATCCCACCATTCCATGGTTGGCGGAGATTGCAAGGCCAGCTGGCGATCATCTGGATCAATCAAATCCTGCTCCTCTACGGATTCATCGTCATCGTTTTCCTTGTTCTCCGGACTAAAGCTGGTCCAGTGCTCATAGGGATCCCGGCCACTGGGTGACATCGCCAGGTTGTTGAAGTTGGCAGCCAGTTTGCCAAACTGATCGATGTGCTGCAGCAAAGGATCCACACTCTGATTGGGCGGGGCCTTTACTTGATTGGGAGGAGCTCGCATATGCGGTTGCTTGGCCCCCAGTGTTGGCAGATCCGTCCACTTGCCCAGGGCATAGGGAGCGCTGTCGTTGGTGTCGATCATGAACATTCCTCGAGTGGTGGAACGAATGTTATCGCCAGCCTCCAGCAGGAAATTCGTGGGAGGACACATTCCGAGCAGGTAACAGATGTAGCCGCTGCATGCCCAGCCCCAAAATCCCTTAGGTGAGCGTATGGACTCCAAGAAATAGGCAGGAGCACGCTGATGACTGCAGGCAAAGGAGTCTACAGAGGGTAACCAAAGTTAATCTTCAAGTTTAGTTGTCTTTTTGTGCATCTTACTTATCTGCTGTCCATTACAGCCTGGCTGCATGATGCCACCATTCATATAAAAGTCGGCGTGACCACATCTCTCCAGCTTTCCCTGGACGAGGGCATTCGTATGATACACATCCACATATGTGGCGTCACTCGGATCCAGCTTATCCGCATTTCCAGATGTAATAAACAGCGGCATCGCCGGGTCCAACCCCGTAATCCTTGGTAGCATAAACGATGTAAGATTCCTTGCTATATAGTTGGGAAGCTGTGCCCCGAGGGAGAAGCCAATCACATGGATATCCGTGTTGCCCGTCTCCACAAGACGCTCCACCAGCTGGGCCGTGCACGTCCCAGCATGACGAGTATTGTGTACGGCACTGATGTAACAGGGACCCGGAGACAGAACGCTCCAATCCACATATATAATATTGTAATCCGATTTTGAGAGGTATTCTAAGGGGTGGGATGAATTGTATGTTTTAATTGTTAATGGACAAAGCTTCAATCTCACCATCTCGCATTTTCTGTAGGGGATGTAGAAACATATCCGAATTATAGCCATGGATGATGATCTTTGTGGGATGCCTGGGATTGAAGTAGGAGGCTGTTAGATTCGACTTCTCCAGGCTATCATCGATGTGAAGGCATTGTCTATCCATTGCATTATGTCGCGTGTATATATAATACTTGACATCTGGATCGGGACAACTTCGGCCAACGACCCACTTGCAGGGACCTAGAGTAATGTCTCTGTTTGTGGGAGAAGGTGTGACACTTGGGGGAGGCACTGTAGTGCCATCATCTTCATAGGTGGGCAGTGGTTTGCTGGTTGCAAAACTCCTGGTTGAAGCTGCCTGGCAAATACTGACTGGGGATAAGAAAGATGATGACTTTTTCTTTTCCTTAATTTTTAGTGCACACATTGATCTGTACTCACGCAACGCCAGTACACCCAACAGGTACATATAATGCATCTTATCCCTTTAAGTTCCACTTGATATTTCCAATGATTGAAGACAAAATTTCTTTCAGCGCTTCATGGAGCGTTTGAGCTGAACACGTTGGAGAAACTGAAGGCCGGCTGGCAAGTTAATACGATTTTGGCCAAATTGTAATGAGTGAACATGGCCACGCGTATTGGTATGAGTGAGAGTGGGGCTATAAAGTGAGAGTTGCGGGTGGAAAAAGTGAAACCATAAAGAGAATTTGAAGTCAAACGAATGTCTGAGATACTATTAACATATGTAACTATGGTATGTTTTAATAACGCGGCTTATATTTACGGTTTAATCCCATGATTTTACGAGTCCAAAATAAACTATTAAGGTTTCGAAAGCTCTTCCTATTTCCACATGGTATTTGTACACTCTGTCTTCCATAACTCATAAATGCATTCGCACAACACTCACATCCTCACTCATTCAATCACATCGTTCTCTCAACGCATCGACCACACAGGCACTTACACTCACCACCACTGCCGATCCACCGATCAACACTCGCCTACGTGTTTGTGGTTTCAATTGTCAGCAGAATGCGTTTGCTGAATGAAAACTTTTTGTTGTCATCGCCAGAGATCTCGGCGCACGTACAGGGGCGAATGTTCGCCTGTCTTTTGCATTTATAGGAATCTCATGTCTTATAGAAATTGTAATCGCGCATGGCCTTAACCAGAATCTTATACCATTATTGACTCAGACTCGCGACGCGAAACCCACATAGATAACTCGGTGCCAGTACTGAATACTGGGTTGGATATTTTTCCCGACCCAGGTCAATGAAAACAAATCTGAATGAGATTAACGTTTTGGTTGGGTTTTTCTTTATAGACCACCTTCGATGGATACAATTATGTGTTGTGGCTGCCATAGTAGGTGATTTATTTTTCTGTTCTGGCCAGAAGTGTGTTTCTGCTTGAATAGCTCCGTGGAAGTGTTCCTCATGGTTTTCCAATTTATGGCCGATACGTGTGTCTAGAACACCCACGAAAATTCCCTACAAAAAACCATACTTTATATATTCTATATCTGTTCCTATATAAATATATATGTACGTGCGAGTATACCAATAATCTTCTCAACGGAATGTCAAAAAAAAATGCGAATTAATAGACAGACATATTAATGTACATTTGCCACCCGTACCCACCCACCCACCCAGACATGTGGGTCTGAGATTGGTAATTTCGTCAGCTCCATTAAATTATTTATAGGATATTTACATATGTACAAGTCTTAAGGCTATTTAGAAATTAACATTTGGTTGATTGAAAATCGTCAATACCGTTCGAAAATAGTACTTAAATAGATACATCTTTATTAAAATTCTCCAATGCTTATCTTTTGTGATTTGCAGCGATGGTTTTTTTTATGTTTTCTCAAGGTCCATTTACTAATTTCAGATTAATCACACATATTAATCATACACCTGGCTGGTGGATTCATAGGCTTATCGGGCTTCAAGCCACACTTGAAGGCCTCTTGGAACTCTGGCATATTCATGTATCCCCGATTCAGTTGGGCAGCAAAGATATCCGTCTGCCGGCTACACAGTTGCTGGGCCACCGCATAGAAGAGCACCCGCTGGGGATCCAGATGGAAGTACTTCAGAACAAAGGCCTCTGCAAAGGCGAAGCGCTCGCCCTGAAGCCAGAAGCGATAGTCCTGCAGTGAGGCCTGAAACGAGCGATAAAAAAGGAAGATCTCCCCAATCTCATCCGCGCTGAGCTGCCGGTAAATGGGTGCTAGTCGGGAGTCGTACTGCTGCAGCGACTGCCGCTCCAGGCAGTCCAAGGCGGTGTATCGTCCATCAGTGTCCAGTAGGAGATGAGACTGGCGCCACAGCTCCAGGCCCTGGGTGGCATAATAGTGATAGGTGGGTCGATGAAGCGATAACAGCACAAAGTGCAGAAAGTGTCGCAGGAAATAGGCTGGTCCATTGACATCCTCTTCGTCGATGTAGGGGGAGATGAAGCTGTGACGAAGCTGCGCTCGTCTGAGGAGTAGAAGGTTCCTATGGAAGGCATTGCTGGAGAACCCCAGGTCCCTGTAGTTATGGTTTAGCTCCGTGATATTCAGGTAGGCCTGAGCATGGGACTGCAGCAGGCGTGCCACCTGCAGCTCCTTTCGTTCCACGGATGCTGGGAGCAGATGGCCATACCAATCCCTTCGAGACAGAGTAGAGCGACGCCGCTGTTGGAAGCGGGTGGTATGGAGTTGATAGGAGGCCAGTGCCACCTCTCGGCTGATCTGAGGGCTAAGGACATGCCACTGCCAGTACTCGCAGTGAAGTAATCTCTCAAACTCCTCGGCCAGCTGGAAGCAATCGGTATAGAGGAGCTGCTCCTTGAGCTGCCACAGCACATAGTTGTAGACGATGCGAGGTTCCGTTTGCCGAAGGACCTGCCAGGCTTGGCTGATCTTCTGCACATCCAAAGGGAGTTTTCGAGCCGTCTCCAGTTGCTCCTCAGTGAAGTTGAGCGTGGCGAAAAAGTGTTGGAAGTACTCCATGGTGTTGTCGTCGAGAAGTAGCTGCTCCTGATCGGGTCTAGGCGTTGTCCCGCCATTTCTTGTAAGACTCCTGACAAGCGGAAGTTCTCCTCTCATTCCTCGGCATAGGATTCGCATCTCGTGGGCCACTATGTGTCCCACATTGGGGTGGCGACCCTCCAGGACATCTGACATGCTCGACTGGAACTCCGCCAGGCTGGGACATGGTAGATCCTGCAAGGGACTCACATAGATGGTTTGTGGGGCAAAGTAGATGTGGAGAAGTGTTGGAAACCCATGCGCCGCGAGCTGAGCGGAGAGAGCGATCCAATTGAGCCTACCATCCAGCTGCCTGCGTTCCCACTGATGTCGGAGGAAGGGCCAGGCGGAGAGAACTTCTCCATGCTCTCTCAGGAATGGGATCTCCTCCAGCAGACGCTCCCAATGCGAGAGCTGGGGCTTCACGCTCAGTACATGGCTCTCCCCTCTGCTTCGACACTCGGAGTATAGTTGGGCGATCAAGCGACCGGATAACGTCTGGAAGTTTCCATATTGTGCCTGAAAAAAGAGCATTCGATCTTGTTTGTTGTACAGATACGGTGGCACTTCATCCTCATCCACCAGCGATTGATCAAAGTTCCCACAGGCATGGGCATAGAAGTCATCGCAGGGATCGGCCGAATCATTCTTCATTCGGACCATCTGCCGGAGATTGCTCTTGTAGAGTTGGCTAAAGAATTGCCCCGACTCGATCTCCGATTTTGCCTCGGCTTCCGCATATTTGACGTTCTTTCCCAGCACCAATTTAGTGACTATAACTAAGCACACGGTTAGCAGTAGCTTCCAACGCATTATTTTCTAATCGTCCGCTCGTTACTTTGGTTTCGCGAAAACTGCGCAAAAATTTCGTCTTTCCCAGAGAGTGAGGGACCCCGAGAGACCTTAATGATAAGCCTCAACAGCTGTGGATTGAGCTTAGCTTCTATCGGAGTTCTCCAAGTTCTCACTGCTCTCTGAGCTGCTCAGTTTCTCATAGAGTGTTCCAGTATTCACTCGCCTTGACCTTAAAGATTTGTTGATCCGTTGATGACGAAATGAACAATAATATATGTATATACGAGAGTGTATTTATGTACATGTGTTTTTGTATGCATGTACATATGAGCATTATGAGAAATGGCACGTCTTGTTTTTCAACAAAGAAATATGAAATAAGTTTACTGGAAAAACTAGTTAAAATATCGAAACCACGCTTGTGTTTCCAATCTAATCTCAATCTTTCTTTTTACTACTAATTATTCAGGACGTTTTAAGTGTTCCATCTATTGTATATGACCTTGTACGATATATCAAAATTGATCATGTATTTCAATTTACTTTTCAGCAGACAATCATGCACTTACACAATTTCCACCGAATTTATACCAAATACTACGCATACGCCTTGTGTTCACAGCTGCCTTAGTGTCCAGCAGCCGCAAACACTCTCACGTATACATTAAATGGATTTTACTCAAACAAAAAAACTACATATTTCGTAAATGCATTTTCCAAAAATAAATTTAAAATTTCTGATCAATTTTTAAAAAGCTTTTTCCAATCGTCAAATATTTCATTCTGATTTCATCAGGGTTCGAGTTCAACTAAGAGAAAATTCTCTCCTCCACTTTCCATAATTGTTTTGGTCATTAGGTACAATATGGTTTTAGCACATAAATATAGATGTACATATGTCCAAAATATGTACCTTCAAATATGTATATAGAATGTTTGTCCCGTCGTTCCGATTGTTTTCCGCCATTTGCGCAGTGCATTTTCAAATTGACTTAATGACAAGTGTCAGCTTTGCGGAAAGTGTGTATTTTTTATAGAAGTCATGGACCTAATATAAGCGACATGTTGTTTATGAAAGTGCTGGGTGGTGTTTAGACATAAATATATATCTATAATCTGATGCATGTATAAATCGAAAAAGGGAAAGAGTGCTACATTCTACAACGATTATCATCCCTTTTGGAATACGCCACTGTCTTGACGTATTTCCCTGACCTCAAAAATCTTTAAGATCTCAAATCAATTTTCATATTCATGTTCCCAGTTCTTTTGCACTTGCGGAAGATTCCAAAATATCTGTCCATCTGTCAATTAGTTCAGAAGAAAATGGCTCATGTTTTCTTTTTCGTGTGACTAAAATGGAACACCAATATGGTGTCTGGGTGTACGAGTATTATTTATAAGCGTATTGTTATTGTTGGTAGCGGTGGTGGTTGAGCTTTAGATCCGGCCAACGGCTGCTCGAAAACTGTCAAAATGTGCGCTGTAGATTTATTTTATTTATTTTCGATGTTATATCTTTGCGACTTTCCAAAAAGTCTGCACTTGTTGCCCCCTACTAGTATAGTGGCATCTCGTTTTGGCCGATGCTACAGAACATTTTGCTATATACATAGAGACACACATATAGTTACGGGTATATGTATGTGATTCTATATCCACTTGTCAGATCTTCTGGTTGAGTGTGTATGCCAGTGGACGGCAAATGTTTGCAGTTCGCAAGTATTTCATCTATATCACAGGGAGGACGGTAAGTGCGTGGCATTCGTGGACGGTTCGGTTTAGTTGAGCTAAAGTCTTTCATCAGTTAATAGCACGAAATTGTGTCTCCCCCAAAAAGCAACCAAAGGTAAACCAGGAGCAAACTGAAGTGATCTGTGCGACCCCGTCAACGATTCGTAGTTCCTCCGCCATTAAAAGCAAAATTCTAAAATCGAATTCAAGTGTGCCGTGCTAATAAATATTTTTATCAATTCTTTTATTTGTTGGAACTGTTCCAATCTATAAAACTGGAATTATTCCCATCTATATAGACGGACGGTTCTTTGATTGCTCTATCAGCAATATTGTATAAAGCAAAGAAACCTCAAATAGATATAAAAAAGAGATGAAGAGACTACAAGTTTTTAGATTCCATATGGCTGTGATATCTGTCTTCTTTATATAAACATTTTTTTTATATAGAATAGAATATAATTTTATTTAATTTTCTTATTTTAAAAAACAAAATGATATGTGTTTTTTCCGGAATTTATTGCCGCCTTTTGAATGTTCCTATCAAATTAAAATTCTCACGCGCAGTATAAAAACAGACAGTCATATATTTTATATATCTTTGTCTGGCTTCCTTCCAATATAATATTGAAAACAATATTTTCCCGGATCTTTTTTCAGCAAATCCAATCAATATGAGCGAAGCAAAGAACCTCATAACCACCTTCGGCATCCTGGCCTTCCTGCTCTTCTGCCTGTACCTCATCTATGCAGTATTGTAGACTGCCAGGGCCACTAGGAGGTCCTTTGAGCAGGAATATGGGGTAAGACTGGTGATAAAATGGATGTTCTAGGGGTTGAAAAACGTTCGAAAAAGCTATAAGCACTATAAAGGTAAATAAAGTAGGCATTCTTGATAAACTTGATATCTGCACATCCTCCGCTTATGACTCCTTCAGGGTTTCAAGGGATCCTCTCTAAAAAGCTATATATCGATTTTATTCAAGGAATAATTGAATCTTTCTCGGGATCTTTAAATCCATATAAATATACTGTTTAATTTATGATAAACAACATATTGATGTTGTGTAAACAACAATGCCCTGATCTTTAGGTAATTCTTTTCGAAAAATAAGTTTATTTGGTATATTCGAAAACCCAATTAGCACAACATCGATAATCCCTTTCGAATAAATGAGAATCAATCAACAATCCTTGGAAAAACTCATTAAGACCCTAAATGTGCCATAAACTGAATGGGGGCTACGTGACTGATGTTTGGTTTGCAATGGGAATGTTCAAGATTCCATCAATATTTGGAAACATTGCGGCAGCAAACAAGGCAAATCCATTCGGTGGTGGAAAGTAAATAAATATGTATCTTGATAAAACAAACAGGCAGCTGGAAAAAATACAGCTCTTTTGGCTCCATGAATCCCAGACAAAATAAATCAAAATTATTCGAAAAACGTTTTGAAATGACAAGGTCCACGATCCAGATTTAGAGAGAGAAGCCAATTTGTCTAGGTGCAATCCAGTAAATGAATAATTTTTGGAGAGAGAGCGAGAGAAGTCGAATCCCATGGAATCCAAGCATATATATCTTGAACATATACCAAACTATAACCTATATGCATATATGACATCCTGATGTGTATGGTATATATGTATATATATGTTTGAAAATGTGGGAAATATTTGTGCCGCAGCAAAGAAAATATGAGCAACAACTGGACACCCATACAAGCATGATCAAATCAAAATATCTGAATATATGTTTTATATATGTATTATCAAATATATATAATCAGATCTATGGGCGTGCGTGTGTCTGCTAGAGCAATAATTCCAAGCGCTGGCCAACATTTTGTGGAGAAGCGGAATTCAGATCCGAAAATTCAGAGTCTCAGTTATTACGTGCCTTTAGCTACGAACGGTTGGAGCAGTGCCCCAATAAGAAATACCCCCCAAAAGTGTGTGCTTTTGTGTGCCACCAGGACTGCCAAAATTTAACTCAATTAATTCCATAATTTCCATTGTAATCATTAGCAACCAACAACAACAACAACAAAACCTATCAAAATGAATGAAGCCAGAAGTTTGTTCACCACCTTCCTGATCCTGGCCTTCTTGCTGTTTCTGCTCTATGCCTTCTACGAAGCCGCTTTCTAAACAACCCCACCCATGAACCCAATCAATCATCAATCAATCAATCAAGGATAGCTTACATGTTGAATTTCAATTCCAAGCCAAATCATGAACAACTTGTGGCCTAGGAGGAGTTTTAGGACCTTACGCGTTTAAGATGTTAGCATTTAATGGATTTCTACTAGTAACCTAAGCCAGGTGAGTCTTCTCTCAGCTAGTACAACGCCTAATTAATTCAATTACGCCCACGCAAATCAAATAAAAAATCTTTCGAGATGCCATCGGTCAGATTTCTTTAGCATAGAGGTGAAACCTTGACAGAACCTCAAGCGATCGTTGAAAATTTCTTGGCAGCCGCCGTTTGGCAGTGGCAGCTCGATAATAATTTTCCAAAACGAAAAAATAGACTTTCTTGTTCTATTTTTTAACGACAACATTTCGACATGGCCCACTAAGCACCTTCCTGCCCCGCTCAGCCTCACGCTGTCTCTTTTCCCCTGAGGCACATTAAAAATCGTTTTCACACAGCATTTTCCAAATTTTTCACTTTTCTATTTCGCAATTTTCTATTTTGTGATTCAAATCTTGCCCGAAATTTCGTCAATGCTGCCGGCAGAAGTATAAAAATGTTCAAAGACATTTTTCATGGTCAGAATTTATGATACGCTGAAGGTGGAAAATTATAATTACTTTTTATTAAATGTATCACAAACTTTGTTGATAGAAAAAACGCAATATTTGGTGAACAGATATCCAGATAGGCGTTTAGCCGTGACCAAATCTCTTAATGAATTATATGGTTGAACTAAAAATAAACCTTAAAGAGATTATTGCCATTGTTTATGCCAATTCGACCACTTGAACAAACAAAACACAAATCAAAGGCGAAAGTAAAAGCGAAAATTTATATAAATCTCGAACAGTTTTCAATTGCAAACAATTATTCAATCTGCGATTTATGGAATACCCAATATACATTACTACATACATACATAACATACATTTATAGTATTAAACAAACTAATTCCCACATTGCAGATGACGTCAAAGCCACCAGCTGCCAAATGTCAGGCCCCGCGATTAGTTTAGCACAGTTCTTAGGGGGCTCGCCGTTCGTTTCGTTATCGTTATCGTACCGTTATCGTTCTGATGATGATGATGATGATGATGATGAATGGTCCACCCATGCTGAGAGGTAAGTACCATTAATTACAATTTCCCACCGATTCGGCTCACTTATGTACATACATATATCGATCTATCCGTGTATATTTCTAGGGCTGCGCTAGATTTGTTCCATCTTCGCGGCGGTGCAAGATCGATTCATCCTCAAGGCTCTGTCGGCAACGGCGTCATCTGTTCTAATCATAAATTTAATTTTATGATTTCTTTTTCGTTTTCGTTTCGCAATGGAATTGACTTAATTTGCAATTTATAGACCATGATGCACAGCAGCAAGAACAACAGCCACAGCCATCAATAAGAACATTCAAGATTTTGCTATAATTTCATTGTTAAACCACAAATTTATTTCGCATTCGTATTTAGTAAGACTTACATAATGTATAACTGCATTTTACTTGACTTTTCTTTAATTTATTGTGAATAACAAAGCAAATGCACATGCAACAAAACAACAAAAGCAACAACAACAACAGCAACCTACTGCAGTAATAAAACAACTAGAAAAAAAACCTTGAAAATGTTTTATTATTCTCGAGATTTGCAAAGATATTTTTCCAATATCGTGTCCAGCCCCTCATATCAGATGAATATCTTTTGGTTATTGATCTTTGATTTTTCAAAATTTGTTTGCAAATAAGAAGGTACCCTGAAGTTTTGGTTGTGTTCCAGCTGGGATGCCATTGCCTCACTGCCATAATCTAACTATCTCTCACGGCAGTGGATTTCTTGATTGTATGTAAATCGATCAATACATTTTTTTTCAGATTCAAAAATCGCTTCAACACCACCGTCTACTTTCGTACTAAATTTATCATTCCGTACTCGTAGCATTCCAAACCGAACAAAAAGCATATTTTTGGGGGGGGGGGTAGCTATAAATACTGCTAGGTATATTTTAGATATCATGTAGAATGTATGTATTACATCTGTGTCATATGGATGCAAAAAAGTATATATTCCTGATCCTGATCGGAAACTGATCAGAAATCAAGTAATGGAAAAACTACATTAAAAAAACATAGGTTTAATTTTTGATCCCTTTTGTCCATATATTCATAAAGCTATTAGCATCAATATAATAAGGAGTAACATCTGTCTGCATTCTCTTAGTAATTCAATAAGCATGTACCAATTTTTGTTAGTGGTTTCTATCAATGACCTCCTCAATCAGAAATAAAAAGGTCATCGACAACTTCTATTGTAATATCACCTTGTGTCATATTGTGGGCAGTTTCTCGAGAGAGAATCCTCCCTGAACCACCCGAAACTCATTTGCATGCAACATGCTAAATTGAGGCCTCACTTGCTGCTAAAGAGGTTACAATAAAATACAAAATTCACAGAAAACAAACACAAAGAGTAGCACAAAGTGGCTGCAATGAAGCGAAGCAGGCAGCGTCATCTCTGGGGAAGGCTTTTGGAGGCTTCGCTTCCGTCTGATGGCTTTTTTAGCTTTTTACCGCTTTGTCGGTCAGTAGTTTCGCTGGCCAACCGGTTTTACGGGTGATAACCGTACACCTCTCCCTGCAAACCGAATTCTCACTGATCCCATGATCCCCCATTCTGCTTTTTAGCAAAACAAAATTGCAGTGGTGTGGTTATGCAATGCACAAGAGTAGAGTTTTTACCGCATGCATTTTGGCTATTGATTTGGCCAGCCGGTTTTTTCACGTCTCTTCTTATAAAAATACCAGCACAGAGGGAGGGTATGCTGATTTTGAACACGAGCTTGCAACAAAGAGAAACAATGTCATACTCGTATTTATTTCTTATATACGAATATGTGCATTCTTGAGGATAATAATGAAGGAGGGTAATGAAGAGTATCCATGCCCATCTGTATCTTTCTAATCTTTATCTTATCTAAGGCCTTTGTTATGTGCAAGTGTGGAATTGTGAATCAAGTAGTTGAAGACCCGTTTTGTTTTGTTTTGTTTTAATTTAATTTTATTATTCTTAGCTTGGTACAAAATTATTTTTGTTACTTTTATAAACATTTAGACTACGAACCAAAGATACATATATACATGACTTGTAACACAGTTGAAGTGAGGACGGCCCAAAGCCCAGCTAAGTGGCCAATTTTTCTTTCCTTGCCTTCTGCTCAAGACCATCGAACCTCAAGCGACTGGATAGCAGATGGGCAAAGACCATTCGGATGCGGATCGGAGCCAACTTCATGAAGAAGTACTGGAAAAAGGGAAAACAAAGAATACAAATGTGTATGTTTAAATAATTCAGATCTGTACCTGTACGCTGTGAACCCAGAACCCGTTGGTCTCGCTTGTCTTGCCCAGGGTAAAGACGGCGGATCGGGAGTAGCTATGGGCATTGGGGAAGATCCAGCCGCCCTCCATCACGCGTTCGGAGTAGGCGTTCATCTTAGTGACCACAAAGCCGGGCAGCACCAGTTGTACGTCGAGATTGTGGGGGGCCACCTCCCGCTCTAGGGCTCTGGTAAAATAGGTCATGAATGCCTTGCTGGCACCATAAGCCGTTAGGTAGGGCAGCGGTGTCAACTCCGAGGAGGAGCCAATGTTGACGATGGCCCCGCGGCGGGCGGCCTTCATTCTAGGCAGCAGCTTGCGAGTGAGCATCAGCACAGACCCGATATTGACGGTCATCAGGTTCCACAGCAGATCCTCGCTGACCTCTTCAAAGTTTTCAGGGTACTCGTACATCATTCCCACGTTGTTAACTGCAAGATAACGAGAGAGAGAGATATCAATTTCCATGTTCAAGATCAATGTCAGGTCGTTTCAGAAAATGCCTTGAAGCGCAAACAAGGTCGGGTCTCTCCTATCTCTGCGAGTATCTCTCTTTTCCGCCAAACGCAATGAAAATGTAAATTGCTGAAGCGCGTCAAAGCGTTTATGAATTTTTGGCGAATAAAATTCCATCCACATCGTCGATGTACTTGAACATCGCCTAAGCCACACACACAACTCTTCGTCTCGCCAATAGACCAAAAAAAGAGGCATTATAATTGCAAGCAATTATTATTATATGACATTGACAAAAACATAAACATAAAAAAAGAGGGGGCAACAAAACAAAACCGAAACACACAAATAAAAAGCCACTCTGTTGATTGCCGTTTGCTACTGTGGACAATGATGAAGCACTTGTCTGCCCCGGTGCGGCTGTACCAGTGTCTATGTATGTACATCTTACTCACCCAATATTCCCACTTCGATGCCGGCCAGCTCCTTCTCGATGTGCTCGTACACCTCGCGACCCTTGACAAAGTCCGCTACTATCCATTTGGTCTTTATTTTGTATTGGCTCTCTGTAATAAGGAATTATGTTAAACCATTTCCAACAGTAAAAAAAAAGATTGATTGGGTTTGAGCTTACCAATCTCATTGGTGACTGCAATCAGCTTCTCCTTGGTGCGAGAGACAAGCACCAGATTAAGGCCCTGACGGGCCAACTCTCTGGCATATTCCTTGCCAATACCATCTGTGGCACCCGTAATGACTGTGAAGTGAAAGGAAGCAAAGGGAAAGGACAAGCGATGAGTACTCGTACAGGTGAAGGTTGTTCAAAGGGGTCTACATATTTAAACATGTTTATTTGGGTAGATTTTTAGCTAAAGAGTTGGCAGTAGAAGATCACTTTAGTAAAAGAAATCCCGTGGAAACTGTTTGATTATAGCCAAAAGATAAAAACAAAATATCTATTTAATTTTAAAACCTAGTTCACTAGATTTTTCTTATTAGCGATCAGTTAGGGGCTCTGTAATTAGAATTCGATATCTATAAATTAGACAGGGACCTGCAGAACGTTTTGGAGAGACACTCTGATGTAAGCATTTATTATAATTCAAAAATTTCGACACTTTCGTTTGTGTACTCCCGAAAATATGAAAGATCTGTTTACCAAATCTTTAACAAATTAGCATGTGTCTGCTAATCAACTCGTTTTATTTAGTTTGGTGTCTTTTAATCACTTCGTCAGTTGCCAGTTTTCCAGATACCACTGCTTGCCGGTTGTGGTTGTCGAAACCAATGCAAACATTATGAATGGCCACAAAAAAAGTACTGGTAGAAGCGGAACCTGCTCGGTTGTGGCGGCTCCAGCCAGTTATTGCCAAATATTTGTGCAACAGAAACATGACCAGCAGCAGCACCACCACCATCGATTGTTGCGCTTGCGTGTTGCTAGATAATTATGAATGGGGCAAAGATTTTGCAGCTCGATTCGTGTACACTGAACACTGTGCGCTGAGTATCGATTCAATCGGCCTTTCGAGGCATGAAAATATCCGTAATTGAATTAGGAAAAATATGCAGAATTCGATCAAGACGATCACGATCGCCCACTGCCATTGAAGGTCAATTATTAATTCAAAACAATAAACGCGATTAGCGACAGTTAAATTTACATTCGTTTACGTTCGTGTAGAAGCACGAGACTGAAAACGAAATCGTGAAGTAAAAACGAAATTAACAATAAAGAAATGAACATAAAAGTGGGGGGGAAAAAATCGCAAAGCGAAACCGGCTTTCGGTTTCGAGTTGAATGACTTTTGCTGCTCTATAAACTGAAATATCAACAAAAACTTTGTGGGAGAATATTGTTAGATAACTAAGACAAACATTTGCATAATTCTCTGGGTAAATTTGATTCTAAATGAAACTAAATGAGATTCTAGGTGAAAATGAAAGTACTTTATGAATGCTCGAAATTGAGAGTCCCTTAATATTAAGGGATAAGGGAATGTAACCCAAGGTATAGGGAATATGGAAAATCTAGGAATATGGGTACACTAAAGGACATTGAAAGCCAATCCTGTAAAGGAATATAGGATTACAAATATAAATGAAATCTTTAAAAATTGAATACAAATAAAAACACTTAATAGGAGTCACTAAAAGCAATATAATTTGTCAAATACTTACGAATGACGATGTGCGAAATCTTGTAATGATCTTAAAGTATGCAGTATACTATAATATATTACAAATGAACAGGAAGAGAACAAACTTCTATTAGTCTAATGATTCAAAAGAGTTAAACTCACGAAATTCGTATTAAATGTGGGAATAGTGCGCTATTACAGAGTTTTATTGAATGCCTAAGCAATTTACAAAATATTCAGTTATTGTAGGCGAATTATTTGATAGGGGAATTTTCCAGATACTGTAGGCATAGTAAATATAGTACACATCTAACCCTCACACCGCACCTAGGGTAAACAATTTGCATTTCAAAGAAAGTCAACAAGGAAAAGCAAATCAAAAAACTAAATGCTGCCAGTCGCCGGGGGTTCAAGCAAATATGCAAATATCGGAGAAATATATGCCTACATATGTATGTATATTTAGGAAGCGTGAAACTTTCGCAACACTTTGGATTATACAACTCACCTGCCCATTTGCCATACTTTTCGACCAAAGTCTTTGGTAATTGGGGCTGGAAATACGGTTCCAGCAACGATTTAATGATCCCCACCAAGGACCTGAGGTTCTCGTATAGAAAGGCAGCAATCGTCAGAATGCCGACCGTGTAGATGAAGCCGGTGATAAGTTCAAAAATCGTTGTCATTCTTAGCAGTTTGTAAATTGTTGATTCCAGTACTGGCTGCATGGTTAAGAGAGTTCGGTCAGTGATAAGAGAAATTGTGGATTGGACTGCGGTGGAACGTTGTGGAACGTTTGCTTATCACTACTGGGCACTATATTATTGAGATTTTTTTTTTCTGTATATTTATAGCTATACACCAAATCGAGTCTCGCTCGCGCACTATGGACGTTGCCTCTTTGCGGTGGCACAAGTTGTTACTTTGAGCGCGGATCACGCACTGAATGGATTGAGTCGCGACTTCGTTCGTCGGACACCAATTTTCGCTTTAATTTTTCGGCTTTCGGGCTTCGGATATTTTGTACAACCAGTAACAATTGTAAATAAACAAAAAAAAACAACTTACAGCAGCAGCAGCAAGGCAGTAAAAGAGCCACAAGACGACTGCATTTTTTGGCTCCTATGCCAGGCTTTACACAGTTTTCGTCGGTTCATTATATCATAAACTTTTTGTGGCTTTTACTGTTTTGCTGTCGACTGTTTAGAGGTTGGTGTAAAGATTACGAAAATCAGCGCAGCGCGTCTTCATATTTAATTACCATGAGAGAGGCGACCCAGAGACATCTGTCACTCTCTCCCCAAAAAACATTTCCACCATTGAAAATTGAAGCAATTTCGGTTCATTTGCTAAGTGCATAATGAGCTTACTTGTGGCGTAGAACTAATTGAAAACAATTAAGCGACAGATGCGAGAAATTGTCCACTGACATGCAATGACCCGTCACCTAAGGCTGTTTTTTTTTGTTTTTTTTTGCCTATACTTGTACCTATTTAATTAGCTTTTTTTGTGCGTGTCAAATGTGTCAATCTGCGTAAAGGGATCTGGAAATATTATAGGGCCTGAAAATCGGCGTATACCCTTGAAACGGTCATGGTTTGGCTGCTGATGTTTCAGTGCAGGAAATAAGAATCATAAGTAGAAGACTCTATAATACTTTTGGAGGGTATTCGCGGTTCTTGTAATACCTATTTTAAAACTTTAGATATTCTGGTTAGTTACTGAATGATATGGATGTATGTATATGCGAATATATCCATCTCTTAATTCATATTTCGTTATCTTCCTTTGTTTTCCCCATAAGCTTTTCGTGCATACTGTTGGTCATTCTGTTATTCATTTAACCTTCTCTACTATGTTTTATCATTTCAATAACATTAGCCTTATTTATTTTTAGCTTATCAACAACGGAACCAAAAACACAACACAATAAAGTACTAGTCTTTCGAAAGTGCATTTTCAGTTGACGACACAACGGAAGGCTTTGATGGCTTTGATGAATGCTAGTGCTGAGCAAAATAGCTTTGACCGTTAACACTTTCCGGCTAGCAAAAAACATTGGGAGGGCAAATATTGGTTGTAATTTGTGCAAATGTTGGGTTAATGTATTCTGCAATTAAGTACATTTTGAGTTTTAGAGGTTTTGACGATCATTCGCAAAAAAGTTATTTGTTTCGTGAATTGAACTAACATCAGTTGTTTTACCATTTTTTATCAGGAGCGAATTATAATTACAGGCGAGCGTACATAAAGTTTGTTGTATTCAAATTCTTGTTACTTTTTGTATATATTTTTGTTGTTTTTCATTATTTCGAATTTGTAATTCATACTGTACATAATTCATACAGAAATAAATCTTTATCGCATGTGTCTTATATTCCAGACAATAGTCAGAACACTAACTTTAACTTGCCAAGTATTTCTGTATGAAAAGCGTTTCACCAAACCAAAACAATATTTTTGAGTGAAGTAAGGAATACTCGTATTTCATATACTAGTACTATATTTTATAACATTGTTTAATAAACTCACTGTGTAGGAGCACAATGAATACAAATTTTGACACTAAGTATAAAATCAATATTAGCGTCGTCGCTGCTTGTCTGGACAGTACTTTCTAGCAGAATGAATTCGTGTAAGGGCGGTCGGCGTCGCCACCGTACGACCCTAAGTAGGCCGACTTAATATTGAAAGATTGATTGGTGAGCATGACCAGTTTATGTTTTCAGAGCTTCTCCTATCATTCGATTTATTTTTAAAAATGTTTAAACAAAAATGCTTTAAAAGCTTCCACTTAACATTAAATGCACCCACCGCCGTATTTTTGTTGCAAATGACAATGTTGCGCCACCTAGTGTCTTTTTTAACGATATTTGTATCGATATATATGCCGGTTAATGCCGTTCATTCGGTGAACACGTCGCAAACGAACTTTCTGGCGCAGAAATAATTGTATATCTTCCATGATTATGGACATTAATGATATATCTTTATTCCTCCTGAGAGCATATTTCATAATATATATATCCCCTGATAAGCAAGTCGAGACTTTAACTTCCACTTTTCCGTGGATTGTATTACCTCCAGTTCTATTGGCCGAGAGCCTCTCTGGCCACAAACTGCGATGCCGCGATCCCCTCCTCTTACCCCGCCAGGTAAAGTTATTAAGTGATTATTAATTAATTTACTTTAACTCTGTCTTTCATTTTAGCAGCTCGGCCGCTCCAGTGGTAAGATATACCTGGAGTTCCGGTTAAGTCGAGGAAGTTTGCGCTCGATGAAGGCTGTCCACTTTAGGCGATCGGCCACGATTCAGTACGCCCCTCGGGTCATGATTCTTGTCGCGCAAGCCTGAGACCTTTAGTCTGGGCTACTCTTGGCTCCGGCCACTGCCAAGGCCCCCTTCTTTGCGTTCCAAGATGTTTTCTCCGTCTTTCCATTCCGCTTAATGTCGGTACCTCCTCCGCGGGTGATTCCGCCGTAGCTTCTAGTCCTCTCGTTAGGTTCAAGAGATGTGTTCCAAAAATTTGAATATTTTTCGTAGTCGACATTTTGAAGCCGTTCGATAGTCAGGATCCTCACGATCCTAGGAGAGTTATTCCTTCTCCGATCTGACCCTATGTGGCTGAGATATAGCCTTTCGAAGAACTGCATATCATTACTCGTAAAATAATCGTTTTTCCGTACGCTATATCTCGGCTGAACAGCGGCCTGGCATGTCTCTCCGTGATCGGGAGAGTCCTGCCAACCGACTGCCATCGGAAAAAAGAAATCCATTTTTTCAGGATTTTCGCACAAAATCATGTTGGTTGCATACCATTAAAATACTGATTTTTTCTTTACGCTGTTTTTTCTGTAGCCATGTTTCCACTGCTGTGTCGCTGAGTCGACAAGGTGGCGTCCCATCCTCTGAAGCAGGGACCAGACATCAACGGCGGAATTGTTGGTTCACGCCCGCGGGAAATAATGTCAACAATCAAACGCTGGGCTACAGCTTTGAGACGCGTAAGTAAATCAGTATATATGTAATTGTGGATATATTTTAAAATATATCTTCCTTCACAGGCGTATCCGATTTCCCCTCGCCAGTCCCCCGGAGTCCTATCAAAGTATCCCAGCCAGACAGAATCGTGTCCTAGCAGGAGCGAGCGCACCAATTGCAAGATCGAACATACGAAGTCATCGTCATCCCTCGCCCTGGCCATCGACTACAAGGACTTTGACTTTGACAACAAAGGGAAGAGCTAAGCGGGCTACTACCATCTAGATATATCTCGTTGTTGTTAGGTTTAAGGATATACGCGTACATATATTTAGATATCAGACACAAAGGTTTTACATTTGTTTATTTAGTTATACTAAGCTAAGCTATGATGAATAAAACTATTGAAAAATCATCCTTGCTGTTTTTTGTATGGAGGAAACTATCCCGATTTCAAAAAGGCGTGGCACGACCAGATCGGTTCACAATTAGCGGAGAAAATAAAATATTTTTGATTGAGGAAAATGTCCTTGGTCCTTGATAAGGACTCCATCAAAGCAGGGACATTTTTCGATCGCAGGAAGCCATCGCACGCTCAGATCGGCCCACAAATAGCCGAGATAACTATGTATATATGGTTGGGGTTAATGGAGTCCTTACCAAAGGATTAAGGAGATTTTTCTGATCACGGCGGGCCATTGCACGCCTCGATCGGTCCCAAAATAAGAGAGAAAATAAGATATATATGTCTAGAGAAAATATCCTTGATCGTTGGTCCTTG
This sequence comes from Drosophila miranda, assembly GCF_003369915.1. Lineage (NCBI taxonomy): Eukaryota > Metazoa > Arthropoda > Insecta > Diptera > Drosophilidae > Drosophila > Drosophila miranda. Next base: position 25,725,505 of record NC_046677.1, read on the forward strand.
ATAAGGACTCCATCAAATCAGGGACATTTTTCCGAGCACAGGAAGCCGTCGCATGTCCCGATCGGCCCACAAATAACGGAGGAAACAAAACTGGCTTGTAGCTGGCTTAACTCGCCAGAATCTGGATGGGATACCAGGCGAACAGAATCGGTAGCAAGCAACTGCAGCAATTGCCAAAAAAAAATCGCAGCATACTTTAGGGGGCTCCAAATTTTTAAAAAATTTCATCGACCTTCTGCTGATTTCTGTTCGCCTGGTATTCCATCCAGATTTTGGCCATTTCATGCGAGTTTTTTTTTTGTACGGTGGCGCCCATATTGGGGATTTCCTGAACTACATTTTTAAGGCGCCACCGTAAAAAAAAACTCGCGTGAAATGGCCAAAATCTGGATGGAATACCAGGCGAACAGAAATCAGCAGAAGGTCGATGAAATTTTTTTAAAATTTTGAGCCCCCTAAAGTATGCTGCGATTTTTTTTTGGCAATTGCTGCAGTTGCTTGCTACCGATTCTGTTCGCCTGGTATCCCATCCAGATTCTGGCGAGTTAAGCCAGCTACAAGCCAGTTTTGTTTCCTCCGTTATTTGTGGGCCGATCGGGACATGCGACGGCTTCCTGTGCTCGGAAAAATGTCCCTGATTTGATGGAGTCCTTATCAAGGACCAACGATCAAGGATATTTTCTCTAGACATATATATCTTATTTTCTCTCTTATTTTGGGACCGATCGAGGCGTGCAATGGCCCGCCGTGATCAGAAAAATCTCCTTAATCCTTTGGTAAGGACTCCATTAACCCCAACCATATATACATAGTTATCTCGGCTATTTGTGGGCCGATCTGAGCGTGCGATGGCTTCCTGCGATCGAAAAATGTCCCTGCTTTGATGGAGTCCTTATCAAGGACCAAGGACATTTTCCTCAATCAAAAATATTTTATTTTCTCCGCTAACTGTGAACCGTTCTGGTCGTGCCACGCCTTTTTGAAATCGGGATAGTTTCCTCCATACAAAAAACAGCAAGGATGATTTTTCAATAGTTTTATTCATCATAGCTTAGCTTAGTATAACTAAATAAACAAATGTAAAACCTTTGTGTCTGCTATCTAAATATATGGACGCGTATATCCTTAAACCTAACAACAACGAGATATATCTAGATGGTAGTAGCCCGCTTAGCTCTTCCCTTTGTTGTCAAAGTCAAAGTCCTTGTAGTCGATGGCCAGGGCGAGGGATGACGATGACTTCGTATGTTCGATCTTGCAATTGGTGCGCTCGCTCCTGCTAGGACACGATTCTGTCTGGCTGGGATACTTTGATAGGACTCCGGGGGACTGGCGAGGGGAAATCGGATACGCCTGTGAAGGAAGATATATTTTAAAATATATCCACAATTACATATATACTGATTTACTTACGCGTCTCAAAGCTGTAGCCCAGCGTTTGATTGTTGACATTATTTCCCGCGGGCGTGAACCAACAATTCCGCCGTTGATGTCTGGTCCCTGCTTCAGAGGATGGGACGCCACCTTGTCGACTCAGCGACACAGCAGTGGAAACATGGCTACAGAAAAAACAGCGTAAAGAAAAAATCAGTATTTTAATGGTATGCAACCAACATGATTTTTTGCGAAAATCGTGGAAAAACTGATGTCCTTTTTTCCGGCGGCAGTCGGTTGGCAGGACTCTCCCGATCACGGAGAGACATGCCAGGCCCTGATCGGCTGCCGTATAGCAGAGATATAGCGAACGGAAAAACCACTATTTTTCGAGTGATGATATGCAGTCCTTCGAAGGGCTATATCTCAGCCAAATAATGCCAGATCGGAGAAGAACCAACTCTCCTAGGATCGTGAGGATCCTGACTATCGAACGGCTTCAAAATGTCGACTTCGAAAATGAGGCCGATTTTTGGCAAATTTAATGATGTAACCATCATGATTTTGTGCGAAAATCCTGAAAAAATGGATGTCCTTTGTTCCAATGGCAGTCGGTTGGCAGGACACTCCCGATCACGGAGAGACATGCCAGGCCATGATCGGCTGCCGTATAGCAGAGATATAGAGTACAGAAAAAACCAGTATTTTAATGATATGCAAATTCAAGTCTTAGAAAGGCTATATCTCAGATAAATAAAGCCAGATCGGTGAAGGACCAACTCTCCTAGGATCGTGAGGATCCTGACTATCGAACGGCTTCAAAATGTCGACTTCGAAAATGAGGCCGATTTTTGGCAAATTTAATGATGTAACCATCATGATTTTTTGCGAAAATCCTGAAGAAATGGATGTCCTTTTTTCCGATGGCAGTCGGTTGGCAGGACTCTCCCGATCACGGAGAGACATGCCAGGCCCTGATCGGCTACCGTATAGCAGAGATATAGCGAACGGAAAAACCACTATTTTTCGAGTAATGATATGCAGTCCTTCGAAGGGCTATATCTCAGCCAAATAATGCCAGATCGGAGAAGAACCAACTCTCCTAGGATCGTGAGGAAGATTGACTGTCGAACGGCATCAAAATCTCGACTTCGAAAATTACGCCGAGCTCTGGAGCACATCCCTTGGACCTCCCGAGAGGACGAGGTTCTACGGCAGAATACCTAAACGTACCTAAACGATGCCCAGGCCACAGCTCAGCTCGCTAGACAGGAATCATGGCTCGGTGGGAGCACGGCAGCCGAAAGACCAGAAGGGTGAAGCACCTGGTAAACGCTCGGCGCGTTTCCTATCTATATCGGAATAGACGCAATGAAGCGGAGTAGGGGCTTGCTCTGGCAGAAGCACGTTATTGAAGACGTAGCCCCACTGTAAACAGTCTAAAAGAAAACATTATACATCAAGTAACCCGACCTACAAGCCTTCACGAAATCTAGACTCTAATAAACCTTTGTGAAACAGTTTGTAGCATTCTACTTTGAAATTTCGAAACGAAACAATCTCAACAATTATCCAACATAATGATGTCCATGGAAATAATCGGTGAGTGTCCGTATTGCAAGCGCGAGGTGAACAAGGACCTGCAACCCGTCAATAGACTCGAGGAGAAGGAGGTCCAGAAGATCAGTTGCATCTTGGAGAACACCAAACAAGGTGACCAGAGCCTTCTGAGTATGGCTGTTCAGAGGAACACTCAATTCAAGGCCGACGCAAGCAAGTGCAAGTGTTTTATTGGATTGGATATGGTAGAAGATCAGATAGATCGTAAGAAAAATAAAGATGACATTGTGGCCTTGCTGGAGGAGGAGGACCTCTACATAAAGGACTTCATGGGGAACCACTTAGCTGCGCGCACTATGCGCGGCGGGCGCCGTCGACGTTAACCGACGGATTTACAAATGAGTAGCGTTTGCAGCCTTCGAAAAATTATCAGTTACCAGTTATAAAGCTACCAGCCACCCAGACTGCAAGTAATGGCCAGCAGCTTCTCCTCAAGAAAGAAAAAACCAGATGATCAGAAAACCGATGTAAAGCAACGCACAGTTCATCCCAGGTCCGGCCAGCACCGTCGCCGCCACATGTGGATAGCTGCTTGAGGAGCTGCATCTGGAGCTGGATCGAACCAGGCTGTTTATTAGCGATGATATGCGTCGAGCATTTGGGCCAAGCATACACACAAACAAAGGTTCATGTAATTCGCTGCTTATATACATACATACATATATGTAAAAAACAGAACAGATATATGTATACCGAAATTCAAAGTTGCAAATATACACGTAGTTCAAGGACCGACCTTTCGAAATCTCCTAATGTTGTTGTAGACCAACCGCAAGGCGTTGATACGCATAGCATGACACATTTCCCTCACGTGAAATCCGTTTCGTTCCGGTTTCTACATATACTCCTATTCCAGCTGTAATTTTTCCAGCCTTCGCTCTAGTCTCAGCCTCAGTTGTTGACTTTAATTTGATTGAATAAATTTTAATTTAATGCCTGTCAATGATTTCGTCGTGCTAAAATTATATACTGCTAAGCAGATAATATGTTGAGAAAACATATGAATGCTAGGAGATGGTTACCGGGAAAATATGTGGTAAAATGTTGGTTTTTTGTATAGAACGATGGAACGAATAGTTTGAGATTCATTTTGTTCGGCCAGTGAGGCATGGCTTAGGGGGTCCTTTATGGTGAACATTTCACAAGAAAGTTTTCGAAAATTGTAAAGTAAAACTAAAAGTAAAACTATATTGTATTATTATCGTAGAGAGCTCTAGGATCTTTTGTATGCGGAAAATTGGGTGCTCCAAATAGTTCGGAATCGAATATGATGGATGGCAGGCTGTTGCAAAACAGCAATGACGACATTGGGGACAACAAGAATGAAGATAACGCTGATTAAGATGACGAAAAAGACGCAAGCGACGAGGATGGAAGGAGGATCACTAGGCATTATCCTCATGTATAACTCCTGCAGTCTTCATCAATGTCGTCTTCCAGCTAGGATACCCAGGAGCTCTGCACACCGCCGTATTGCACTGCAATCGAATCAGTCGATCCCTCCGACATAATTATGGGGATAGACATGATGGGGGGTCACCTTTGGTACGTGTGGCGTAAAATATCAAAGGAAAAAATAATCGGACAAAAGAGTAAACAATAAAATATAAATCTACTTAGCATTGGGCCAACTAATGTAAATAGGAACAAGGAAATAGAAAAGCTTCCGTAACCATTAATAACGATAGGAACGACGCAACCCCCATTTGCACCGCCGATTTTCATGGCTTTCTCCATTTCACACTATTATCCGTCTCGATACGCCACATAATAAATGGGTCCTATATAAGGCAGATCCCCCAGCCGCATACGTAGACCACCCCAGTCCCAGGATGCGGATCGCTTACTGTAATGTGCTGCCGGCACTTTTAATCCTCCAAGTCACCTTCATCCTCGTGAAATGCACCCAGATCTCTGCCAACCTCAACATCAACCTTGACTTCTCTCTCCAAAAGTTCTTCACGCAGGCCGACATTGAAATCGACGCGAAACTGAAGACGGTGAGTCGTTTACAAGAACATCCTTACATAAGGACATTCTTAACTGGAACACTGACTATTTCCCACAGGTTGAGCTTATCAAGAAGTATAAATATCCGGTAGAGACCCATTTCGTGATCACCAAAGATGGCTACAAGCTCTGTATGCACCGCATGCCGCGACCGGGTGCTCAGCCCGTTTTACTGGTCCATGGTCTCATGTCCAGCTCAGCTTCCTGGGTAATCATGGGCCCGACAAATGGACTAGCCTACATACTGTTCCAGAAGGGCTACGATGTCTGGATGCTGAACACACGCGGCAATATCTACTCCAAGGAGCACACGAAAAAGGGTATTAGTGATCGGGACTTCTACGACTTCTCCTTCCACGAAATCGGTACCATTGATGTTCCATCGGCCATCGACTTGGTTCTGGAGAAAACGAAGTTCCAGCAAATTCAGTACATTGGGCACTCCCAGGGCTCAACAGCATTCTTTGTTATGTGCAGCGAACTCCCCGAGTACTCTGTCAAAGTGAAGATCATGCAGGCTCTCTCCCCGACGACGTTCATGGAGAAGACTCGCAGTGCTGTGCTTAAGTTCATGAGCTTTTTCAAGGGAGCCCTGATGGTGAGTCGGAGCTGCATTTGTTGACTCACTGGTCATAACTTTCAGGGCGCACTTACAGACGCTACTTGCAAAACTAGGGGGCCACGTTATCTCCGCTACCTCAGAGCTCATCCAGAAGTTCCAGCACCTCATCTGCCCGGCCACCGAGCTCACAAGTAAAATTTGCGGAACTTTTGACTTTGTCTTATGCGGCTTCAATTGGGATACTTTCAATCGGGTACTAATCGGGGCCTTGGGGGGCCAAGAACAGACTTGGATCCCTTTTAAACTGCTTTGTCTTTGTAGACTCTGACTCCCATCGTCATCGGTCACGTTTCCCAGGGTGCCTCCACCATGCAGGTACACCACTACGCCCAGCTGCACAAGGAGCTCCACTTCCGCCGCTTTGACCACGGTCCTACTAAGAACCTCATTCGCTACAAGTCCTTGAAGCCACCGTCCTACAATCTGTCGCAGACGCAGTGCAAGGTGGTCCTGCACCATGGGGGCAACGATTGGCTGGCCTCTGGCTCGGACGTCATCAACTTGCAGAAGCGTTTGCCCAACTGCATTGAAAGTCGGAAAGTAGAACTCGAGAGCTTCACGCACTTCGACTTCATCATATCAAAGGATGTGACGTCGTTGGTCTACAATCGCGTTATAGATCTGGTTGTAACGAACTAGAAAGATTTTGTGGGAGATACGCATGATTTTTTGGGATAGCTGAATAAAAAATCCAGTCATGACGATGTAAGTCGCGACACTTCTTATTTTACCCGGTACACAGATTTTATATCTATCTATGCATATTTAGGCTAGTTATTTCCGTTTGCGATCTCTAGACAACTGCAAAAACGAGAGATGAAAGCAATCCTAATACATATCATTTCAATATTCCATCAAGTTATTTTTGCTGTAAATTTAACGCTTTTAGCATAATTGTTTCCAGCGGGAGCCGCCAGAACGCCATTAGCGCGCTGTTCCCGTGTCGGTTGTGTGGGATTTTACATTACTGTTAGGTATTAGAACTAACGACTATTTTGAATTGAATCCTAACCGATAACAGCTGTAATACGTTAGCCAACACTGAAGAACAAAAGAAATGTAAACTGGAGAAATGATTTTACGTGGATTCTACAGCGACACCTATTGCTATTTACATGCAGTTTCCTCAAATATCTATCGATACTCATCGTTAAGAGAAAACGGAGAGTGTGTTAAAATGTGTTGGTGGTTCAGGTGCATTGCGCTCAGGAGGGTAATCAAGGAGGTGGGGAAATCAAGGGTTTAAGCAGGCGAGACTTTTCCTATAGGGATTACTTAGATCAAAGCGATTGTTTGGTCGGAATAATTGGCAGCTGTTAATATGTAAATGAAATTGGAACTAAATTGAATTGGTTTGCAGTAGAATTCAGTAATAGTTGCGCTAAAAGCTGTTGGCTGAAGATTCTATCTTCTCATGGTCAAAAAAATATGACGATCATAGAAATGAAATCCCGAATACAACTTTAACACTCAGTTTCTAGTCTTGTCATTCAACTTATAATCCTGCTACTCCTCCCCTAGATGACATCATTTCTCTGTTAGCCCTTTGTTCATCTTCGAAACATCCAAAAAAAGCACTCCAAACACACATCACAATTACCGCCTGCCGTCGCCTTTGGTACCTGTGGAGTAAAATAACAATGGAAAAAATAATCGGACAATATGTAAAGAGAGGAAACAATAAAATATAAATTTACCTAGCATTGGGACAACTAATGTAAATAGGAACAAGGAAATAGAAAAGCTTCCGTAACCATTAATAACGATAAGAACGACGTAACCCCCCATTTGTACCGCCGATTTTACGGCTTTCTCCATTTCACACTATTATCCGTCTCGATACGCCACATAATCAATGGGTCCTATATAAGGCAGATCCCCCAGCCACATACGTAGACCACCCCAGTCCCAGGATGCGGATCGCTTCCTGTAATGTGCTGCCGGCACTTTTAATCCTCCAAGTCACCTTCATCCTCGTGAAATGCACCCAGATCTCTGCCAACCTCAAAATCAACCTTGACTTCTCTCTCCAAAAGTTCTTCACGCAGGCCGACATTGAAATCGACGCGAAACTGAAGACGGTGAGTCGTTTACAAGAACATCCTTACATAAGGACATTCTTAACTGGAACACTGACTATTTCCCACAGGTTGAGCTTATCAAGAAGTATAAATATCCGGTAGAGACCCATTTCGTGATCACCAAAGATGGCTACAAGCTCTGTATGCACCGCATGCCGCGACCGGGTGCTCAGCCCGTTTTACTGGTCCATGGTCTCATGTCCAGCTCAGCTTCCTGGGTAATCATGGGCCCGACAAATGGACTAGCCTACATACTGTTCCAGAAGGGCTACGATGTCTGGATGCTGAACACACGCGGCAATATCTACTCCAAGGAGCACACGAAAAAGGGTATTAGTGATCGGGACTTCTACGACTTCTCCTTCCACGAAATCGGTACCATTGATGTTCCATCGGCCATCGACTTGGTTCTGGAGAAAACGAAGTTCCAGCAAATTCAGTACATTGGGCACTCCCAGGGCTCAACAGCATTCTTTGTTATGTGCAGCGAACTCCCCGAGTACTCTGTCAAAGTGAAGATCATGCAGGCTCTCTCCCCGACGACGTTCATGGAGAAGACTCGCAGTGCTGTGCTTAAGTTCATGAGCTTCTTCAAGGGAGCCCTGATGGTGAGTCGGAGCTGCATTTGTTGACTCACTGGTCATAACTTTCAGGGCGCACTTACAGACGCTACTTGCAAAACTAGGGGGCTACGTTATTTCCGCTACCTCAGAGCTCATCCAGAAGTTCAGGTACCTCATCTGCCCGGCCACCGAGCTCACAAGTAAAATTTGCGGAACTTTTGACTTTGTCTTATGCGGCTTCAATTGGGATAGTTTCAATCAGGTACTAATCGGGGCCTTGGGCGGCCAAGAACAGACTTGGATCCCTTTTAAACTGCTTTGTCTTTGTAGACTCTGACTCCCATCGTCATCGGTCACGTTTCCCAGGGTGCCTCCACCATGCAGGTACACCACTACGCCCAGCTGCACAAGGAGCTCCACTTCCGCCGCTTTGACCACGGTCCTACTAAGAACCTCATTCGCTACAAGTCCTTGAAGCCACCGTCCTACAATCTGTCGCAGACGCAGTGCAAGGTGGTCCTGCACCATGGGGGCAACGATTGGCTGGCCTCTGGCTCGGACGTCATCAACTTGCAGAAGCGTTTGCCCAACTGCATTGAAAGTCGGAAAGTAGAACTCGAGAGCTTCACGCACTTCGACTTCATCATATCAAAGGATGTGACGTCGTTGGTCTACAATCGCGTTATAGATCTGGTTGTAACGAACTAGAAAGATTTTGTGGGAGATACGCATGATTTTTTGGGATAGCTGAATAAAAAATCCAGTCATGACGATGTAAGTCGCGACACTTCTTATTTTACCCGGTACACAGATTTTATATCTATCTATGCATATTTAGGCTAGTTATTTCCGTTTGCGATCTCTAGACAACTGCAAAAACGAGAGATGAAAGCAATCCTAATACATATCATTTCAATATTCCATCAAGTTATTTTTGCTGTAAATTTAACGCTTTTAGCATAATTGTTTCCAGCGGGAGCCGCCAGAACGCCATTAGCGCGCTGTTCCCGTGTCGGTTGTGTGGGATTTTACATTACTGTTAGGTATTAGAACTAACGACTATTTTGAATTGAATCCTAACCGATAACAGCTGTAATACGTTAGCCAACACTGAAGAACAAAAGAAATGTAAACTGGAGAAATGATTTTACGTGGATTCTACAGCGACACCTATTGCTATTTACATGCAGTTTCCTCAAATATCTATCGATACTCATCGTTAAGAGAAAACGGAGAGTGTGTTAAAATGTGTTGGTGGTTCAGGTGCATTGCGCTCAGGAGGGTAATCAAGGAGGTGGGGAAATCAAGGGTTTAAGCAGGCGAGACTTTTCCTATAGGGATTACTTAGATCAAAGCGATTGTTTGGTCGGAATAATTGGCAGCTGTGTTAATATGTAAATGAAATTGGAACTAAATTGAATTGGTTTGCAGTAGAATTCAGTAATAGTTGCGCTAAAAGCTGTTGGCTGAAGATTCTATCTTCTCATGGTCAAAAAAATATGACGATCATAGAAATGAAATCCCGAATACAACTTTAACACTCAGTTTCTAGTCTTGTCATTCAACTTATAATCCTGCTACTCCTCCCCTAGATGACATCATTTCTCTGTTAGCCCTTTGTTCATCTTCGAAACATCCAAAAAAAGCACTCCAAACACACATCACAATTACCGCCTGCCGTCGCCTTTGGTACCTGTGGAGTAAAATAACAATGGAAAAAATAATCGGACAATATGTAAAGAGAGGAAACAATAAAATATAAATTTACCTAGCATTGGGACAACTAATGTAAATAGGAACAAGGAAATAGAAAAGCTTCCGTAACCATTAATAACGATAAGAACGACGTAACCCCCCATTTGTACCGCCGATTTTACGGCTTTCTCCATTTCACACTATTATCCGTCTCGATACGCCACATAATCAATGGGTCCTATATAAGGCAGATCCCCCAGCCACATACGTAGACCACCCCAGTCCCAGGATGCGGATCGCTTCCTGTAATGTGCTGCCGGCACTTTTAATCCTCCAAGTCACCTTCATCCTCGTGAAATGCACCCAGATCTCTGCCAACCTCAAAATCAACCTTGACTTCTCTCTCCAAAAGTTCTTCACGCAGGCCGACATTGAAATCGACGCGAAACTGAAGACGGTGAGTCGTTTACAAGAACATCCTTACATAAGGACATTCTTAACTGGAACACTGACTATTTCCCACAGGTTGAGCTTATCAAGAAGTATAAATATCCGGTAGAGACCCATTTCGTGATCACCAAAGATGGCTACAAGCTCTGTATGCACCGCATGCCGCGACCGGGTGCTCAGCCCGTTTTACTGGTCCATGGTCTCATGTCCAGCTCAGCTTCCTGGGTAATCATGGGCCCGACAAATGGACTAGCCTACATACTGTTCCAGAAGGGCTACGATGTCTGGATGCTGAACACACGCGGCAATATCTACTCCAAGGAGCACACGAAAAAGGGTATTAGTGATCGGGACTTCTACGACTTCTCCTTCCACGAAATCGGTACCATTGATGTTCCATCGGCCATCGACTTGGTTCTGGAGAAAACGAAGTTCCAGCAAATTCAGTACATTGGGCACTCCCAGGGCTCAACAGCATTCTTTGTTATGTGCAGCGAACTCCCCGAGTACTCTGTCAAAGTGAAGATCATGCAGGCTCTCTCCCCGACGACGTTCATGGAGAAGACTCGCAGTGCTGTGCTTAAGTTCATGAGCTTCTTCAAGGGAGCCCTGATGGTGAGTCGGAGCTGCATTTGTTGACTCACTGGTCATAACTTTCAGGGCGCACTTACAGACGCTACTTGCAAAACTAGGGGGCTACGTTATTTCCGCTACCTCAGAGCTCATCCAGAAGTTCAGGTACCTCATCTGCCCGGCCACCGAGCTCACAAGTAAAATTTGCGGAACTTTTGACTTTGTCTTATGCGGCTTCAATTGGGATAGTTTCAATCAGGTACTAATCGGGGCCTTGGGCGGCCAAGAACAGACTTGGATCCCTTTTAAACTGCTTTGTCTTTGTAGACTCTGACTCCCATCGTCATCGGTCACGTTTCCCAGGGTGCCTCCACCATGCAGGTACACCACTACGCCCAGCTGCACAAGGAGCTCCACTTCCGCCGCTTTGACCACGGTCCTACTAAGAACCTCATTCGCTACAAGTCCTTGAAGCCACCGTCCTACAATCTGTCGCAGACGCAGTGCAAGGTGGTCCTGCACCATGGGGGCAACGATTGGCTGGCCTCTGGCTCGGACGTCATCAACTTGCAGAAGCGTTTGCCCAACTGCATTGAAAGTCGGAAAGTAGAACTCGAGAGCTTCACGCACTTCGACTTCATCATATCAAAGGATGTGACGTCGTTGGTCTACAATCGCGTTATAGATCTGGTTGTAACGAACTAGAAAGATTTTGTGGGAGATACGCATGATTTTTTGGGATAGCTGAATAAAAAATCCAGTCATGACGATGTAAGTCGCGACACTTCTTATTTTACCCGGTACACAGATTTTATATCTATCTATGCATATTTAGGCTAGTTATTTCCGTTTGCGATCTCTAGACAACTGCAAAAACGAGAGATGAAAGCAATCCTAATACATATCATTTCAATATTCCATCAAGTTATTTTTGCTGTAAATTTAACGCTTTTAGCATAATTGTTTCCAGCGGGAGCCGCCAGAACGCCATTAGCGCGCTGTTCCCGTGTCGGTTGTGTGGGATTTTACATTACTGTTAGGTATTAGAACTAACGACTATTTTGAATTGAATCCTAACCGATAACAGTTGTAATACGTTAGCCAACACTGAAGAACAAAAGAAATGTAAGCTGGAGAAATGATTTTACGTGGATTCTACATCGACACCTATTGCTATTTACATGCAGTCTCCTCAAATATCTATCGATACTCATCGTTAAGAGAAAATGGATATTATTATTTGGCAAAAGCGCGCCACATTTAAAACCACTTTTATATGATATTTTCGCGAAAGAAAATTTATCTACAACTATAAATATTATCAATAATATATGTATTTATCAACATTATGATGGTGAACCGATTGTTGGGCAGGATTTAAAGAGGATTTGCTACTTCAGGCTTTTAAACAGCTTAAGAGCAAAGAAACGACGAATCCGCCAGGTGACGGCCAGCATCACAGCAGTCTGGACATGATGCCAAAGGTAACCAGGTGTCTCATCCACACCATCTCGCAGCTGATTGACGGCACTGCGCGCATAGACTTCCGCCGAGGGTATGAAGAGGCCCCCCTTCATGATGGCCCGCGAATAGGAGTTGATTTTGGTGACGACAAAGTCGGGAGACAGCAGCTGGACATGGATGTCATATGGGGCGGCCTCGCACTGCAGGGCCAGCGTGAAGCTGCGGTTATACGCCTTGGAAGCGGCATAGTAGGCCCCATAGGGAAGCGGTTGGAGTTCTGTTCCCGAGCTGACATTCACGATGGCTCCCTTAATCTTTTCGGCCTTCATGCGCTGAAAGAAGTGACGCGACAGCTGCGAAACGGCCATTATATTGGTCTCTATTATATTCTGGGTCGACTCCTGGCTCCATTTATGGATAGCTGCAGGTGTTCCGATTCCCACATTGTTGACTGTCGGAGAAGACACAGATTATAGTCTGATGTATGTGGTGTGTGCATTGTTTCTTACCCAGAATGGCAATAGGTAGATTTGCCAATTCCTTTTCTATATGCGGATAGACCTCCGCACCCTTGGTAAAGTCCGCTATCACTATTTTGGTCTGCACCTTGGACTCGCTTTCTGTGGACAATGTTTTGAGGAGTCATAGTGGTATTAATTAATTAGTACAAAATTGCATGAACTCCAAATATCATACTCACCAATTTCTTTAACAACTGCCTGAAGTTTCTCCTGATTCCTTGCGATTAGAACCACATTGATTCCTTGTCGTGCCAGCTCCTTTGCGTATTCCTTGCCAATGCCATCGCTGCTTCCCGTGATGGCAGCCCATTCGCCAAACCGTTCCTTGAGAGAAGGTCGATCCTTCTCGTTGGAGCACCATCGAACCTTGATAAGTCTGAACGGCGTTCTCAACTGCTCGTATAGATAACAAGCCATTGCGTAGAAACCCACAAAACTTAGGAACGTAGATAAGGCGAACATTTTGATTTTCCTCTATTGATTATATTCTCGGGGCCCCCTCGATCGGGTGGTGTGCGATACGCTCAATTCGACTCTCTACAACGCACTGGTAGCGGTGCTATTTCGACACCAGACCAAGGCAGGGGCTGAATTTAAATGGAATACATTAGCGGAGGTCCCAAGCAATGAAAAGGTGTACGACTTGTTGTTAATTGTGCGAGCGGGGTATGTTTGTATTACGATTTTTATGGAATTCCTAATTGTTCGGGAGACTCTTCGGGCCTGGTAATCGGCAAATTATAGAAAGATACGTCTTTTGTTGGGTTGTGGGTGTAGCGGAGAGTGCGTTAAGGTGTGTGGGTGGTTCAGGTGCAATGCGCTTGAAATTTTTTGGGCAAGGTCAGGTGTTTCAGGAGGGGTTACCCTCCTGGGAAATCCAGGGTTCAAGCAGGCGAGACTTTTTCTAGAATAAGTGAAAGGTGTGTATGGGTTACTAAGGGGAAGATCTCACTTAGGGAACCCTGAGATCAAAGCGATTGTTTTGGTCAGAAAAATTGGCAGCTGTGTTAATATGTAAATGGAATTGGAACTAAATTGAATTGGTTTGCAGTTGAATTCAGGAATAGTAGCGCTTAAAGCTGACGATATGACGATCATAGAAATGAAATCCCGAATACAACTCCAACACTTAGTTTCTAGTCAGGTCATTCAACTTCTAATCCTGCTACTCCTCCCCTAGATGACATCATTTCTCTGTTAGCCCTTTGTTCATCTTCGAAACAACCCAAAAATGCACTCCGCACACACATCACAATTACCGCCTGCCGCCAGAGCGACGAATACTTAGCAGCGGCATTCATAAATTAGGGAGAGAGCCCAGAAATGCTATTTTACAAAACGCTAAGTACACACACGCCCCCAAACCAGGAGCCATTACCCCAAACCAGTCAGGGACTAGGACTAGGATTCAGGACATGGACCCGGACTAAGGGTAAGGAAATCAGGAAACGGAAATTGCGATGCGAAGCTGTGAATCGAACTGCGGAACAAGAGCCACGACATGGGTTATATATCAGGCAAGCATGTGTCGACACCCTGTATGTGGGGATGGGACTCGGATGGTTGAGATTTTTGTCTGGTGACTGCAAATCCATTTTGAAAAATATATATTCTGCCATTTTTCCTCGTTTTTGGCCGGCGCAAAAACCGCATTTATTCAAGTGTCAAATAAATTCATAGTTTTTCGGTTCCCAAAAACTGGAGTGGGGTGTGTATAGGGAGGAGAGGGCGGTGCAAGGCGAGGGCGTCGACTGTTGGCGTCGGCCAACTAATTAAGTCAAATGGGGCCGTGCCAGAGGCAAAAAGCCCCAAAACCGCCAAAAACTCATTCGAACTTAATGGCAGCCGGAAAGTATACAGCGATTTTTCGAGCACCCCGGCTCCAGAAAATATGCAGCTATTTTAGAAAATTAATGTGTGTGATGTGTCTCAGTGTATGTGTGCAACTGTGCAAGTGAGAGGGAACTTATGCTAATCACATTTAATTGCTTTTTAAGCGCACTTTCTGGCAGTTTAACTAATTAATGTGACTCATACGCACTTTGATCCGTGAGGGCATAAACTCATTCCAACTTAATGGCAGAAGGAAAAAATGCAACGATTTTTCGGGCACAGCGCACTATGGTCCGAACGGCCACATTTGTTGGCCAAAATAAGCCTCAACATATGCACAGGGCAGTGACGTTTGGGGGTATCGAAACTCTAATGAGACGAGAGGTAATGTAATAATGACATTAATGAAAAGTCTGATAAGCAAGTTTACTTACTCGACCCGCGAGTGCAGTCAAGAGCTTAAATAAATAGCCAAGAATTCCAAAAATATTGCACACGAATGGCGCCAGCTTGTCCAGCAACAGCCTCTCAACGGCACATATACAAACATACATACATATATGTACATATGCCAAGATAAGAGCCTTGAGGAGTAGTGGGTGTCTGTGTTGGGTGTGGGTGTGAGCGCAGTCATTGTCAAAAAGTCAAACAATTTGAATTATTCTCTGCAATTTGTACATCCGTTTTGCCTTGGCCCAAAACAGTGGTCTTCTTTCTCCAGCTCTTCGTCATCTGCTTCTGCACTTGGCTCTGAGTCCTTGTTGGCTTTTTATATATGAGGGAAATTATTGTTTGCTTTGTTTTCCGAGTGCCGTTGGCAATTGTCTTGGTTTTTATATGTTTTACGATTACTATATGAGCATTCACATGTAATGTTCATTTTTATAAAATTTTATTGTGGTTATTATTGCATTTGGGGAGCCAAAGGAAATGACTTGTGAAAAGTGTTCTTATAAACAGATTCCCTGCAATTGCGAAATGTAGAAAATCCAAGAGCTCTGTGTATTCGACGATATAATACCCGCTGCTCAGATAATAACCATAGCACAGTTGGTCTCAAACACACAATATACTCCTTGATTTGTGTACTAAACCTTCGATTTCATCCTTCCCAAGGTGTTATCTATACGCAATCTATAATTATGATCTCAGTTGAGATCACAAAGATCTCTAGAAACTTAGTTTTTATTTCTCAATTTGGTATTCGTTTACTTAGTTGGACAACTTCTGAGGAAACTGCTTTGAAGGGAGCACATTAAATACCGCACTTCACCATCTCTTTACTCCTTAATACTCCCACTCTTCTATCTACTCGTAATTCCCCCAATTAATTGCTATAGCATTCATTTGTAACGCTCTCTAATCTCTGACATATCGTTAAAGCGCATTGCTGGCATCGCGAACTGCCGACTGTTGACTAGCAGGATGCTTAAGGATGTTTATGCCAGGCACTGAATTTTAAGTAGCTCCCAAGGAGGCTGGGCTGTCGCAACCAGGAAAAAAAAACTCCGGCGAAAAAAGAGTTGTCAAGTGAATTCGTGACAGGCAAGACAGAAAGAAACGGCCAGGCGGAGGCGGAGGTCCTTTCCAGGCCCGGATTCGCCCCTTAAATGGCGCATGAAAATTAGCAAGTTGTCTGTCTGTCTGTGGTCTGCCATTATGCGGCACACTTTGAATGGCATTCCCACTTTTTTGATGGCTGGATTTCACGCTTTGCTAATGGTGGGACTGCTCTCCTTCTCTTTCTTGAATGGTTAGATTCCCTTCTTCTTTTGATTGTTGGAAATTCGGGGCTAAAAGGATTAAACGGTTTTTTAGTCAACAGTTAATTAGCAGTTTGTTGTTATCGCAATGGTCTGTTGGTCTGTTTGTTTGGCAGAGACAACTTTTGGCCATAAAAGTGCAATCAGCGGTTAAGTTATGTCCAGGAGGAGGGCACCACATGTCCGGACGCCACCTGTTAGTCGCCCTGCAGGCACAATAATGCCCATAAAAAATGACTAACGATTAAGCCAGAAAGGAGAGCACGACTAGACCCGGCCAGGACCCGCAGCAGACGGCAAGTGTCGTTTTGAAAAATTCAAATCTCGTTGCCAATAAAAGCCAATAAAACTCGTAAAATAACTCAAACAAAAAATGTTCGCGGAGCGCGGGAGCCCTGATACTCTGCTCTCTTCGTTCAAGTGTTTTGTGTCGCAATGTTGCGGTGGCCATAACATTCGGGAGGAAATGCTTTTGGGGGACTTCCGATGCCTGCGGGTTAAAGTTCATCTGCAGAGTTTGCCATTTCCCTGCCACTGCATTCGGACAGTTTTCCAGCTGCACTTCAGGCACACCACGACACACGAACACGTACATATATATTTATAGCCCAGTCAGCAAAGGGGAAGAGAGATTCAGAGGCGACTCACGGCCCAAAATAGCTTTGCAATTGGATGTGGCACGACGTCTACACCTGTTGGGAATATGTCGTCAGCAAATGTTGACTGGCGGCGTCTTTTGTCATTAGAAAATGTACGAAATTTTATTCGGATGCTCTAAATGTACTTCAAGCTATTTTGATTGAACAAAATGTTATGTTATGTTGCAGCAGGCAACAGAAAGGAAGCAAATTCGTAGACATATTCATTTTAACATTATTTATTGTCTTTCGATAGTGAAGTCACTGCATCGCATGGAAGGAGGCCCGGCGAAATATTAATTTGGTAGGCATCGTTGCAGAACTTTGGAATTACTTAAAATCTGAAATATGCCATAGTTTTTGCAGCTTGTATATCTTTTATGAACTTACATATGTATTCAAGAAAGACTACAATATCTGGTACCCGAAAAACGTTTCTCTACATTCGAAGCATTCGAAGTTTGGGAGAAATTCTTTCCAAAATGAAGACATGCATAAATGAGGATGCCTTGCATTTAGATTAAGTAAAAATGGAACAAGATCGGTCGTCATCTCCCTTCTAGCTTTTACCACCAGCTTTCCACAATTCGAACAGGATTTGCATCAATCAAGTGGTGTGATTGCTGTTTGCCAGGTGGGGCACAAATCAAGGTATTGGCAACAGTTAAACTTTCACAACATGTGCGTTGTGCCCTGGTTTCACAGAATAACTATCCATCCATTTATATCTACATCTACATCTATCGCCACAAGAAAATCAAAGAAAACCCAAAAGCAGGCGCAGTCCAATCGCAGCTACCGTTGAATGCAAATGAAAAATGTTTTCGCTTGTTTCCCCTGTGTGCTCTCCGCAACGCGAAAACGCATTTTGAATGCAGACGAGACGACTGACCGACAGTCAACAAAGCACAA
This sequence comes from Drosophila miranda, assembly GCF_003369915.1. Taxonomy (NCBI): domain Eukaryota; kingdom Metazoa; phylum Arthropoda; class Insecta; order Diptera; family Drosophilidae; genus Drosophila; species Drosophila miranda. The sequence goes on from NC_046677.1 coordinate 25,743,624, forward strand.
GTAAATTAAATTAATATGCGGATAGTGTCTGCCGCCTAAGTCGAGGTTTTTCTAGTCGCAGGCTAAGGAGAGACATTCCCCCTGACGCACTGGCCGATATTTGAACTGCATTTAGTTCTGGGAGCAGACATTTTCCTGGCGCTATCGCGATGCCAAATACGCGGCCAGGCAAAAAATCGCCAGCCCTCGCCAGCCCTCCAATCCTGACAGCCAGCGACAAAACCAAATAAATATAAAACTACAGAAAAAAAGGATAAAATAATACAATGTTCGGGGCGAAGCGAAGGAATATTCAAACGTTTGCGCATCCTGTCAGAGGATGCCATGCCAGCGAGCGGCAAAAACAATTTCGTACATTTAAATGCCAGAATACATATATACATATGTACATAGATTGGGAGGGGAGGCCTGGGCTTGGGCCTGGGCCCCAGCTCGAAGAGACAGCATTACCCATACCATAAATGGTTCTTTGCCCAAAAGAAAAATATTGTCTAAAGCGAAATGTGTCTTTGTTTTGCACTTCTGGCCAAGCGTGGCGAACAAAACACATAAATCTCGGCATATGTGCATTAAATTGCTCGCACAAATCCTCTAAAGTATTTCTAAAACATACTTTAATTGCCACTTTAGTTTTTCAATTGTTTTACTATTGGCCTCCCACCAGAGTTCTGCCTGCCCTCCGGTTCGGTTTCGGTTCATTTACACCTCCATGAATGGCTGACTCTGGTCGGCCTGCTCCTGTTCTTCGACAAAACTTAATGACCTGAAAACTTTTCGATAATGTGGGTGACTCTCTCTTCATTGTGTGTCTGCCTTCTGCGGGCTTAGGAAATTATCAACTCGACGCCTTCACCGAAAAAACATCCAGAACGGGAGAAATGTGTGGAAGGTAATTTCCAGGAAAACGATTAGAAATTCCTGCTCGGCATTAAACACAAAGAAAAAAGCCAAGGGTTTTTGGGTTTAAACCGTTGACAAAAAAGGAGTGAAAGATAAGGCTGACAGACAAACATATTAGGGCTAAGAGTGAAGCTTGCCAGGATTAAAAGTGGCCAAAATAAATGCAGGTTGAGTAGATATTTTCCATTTCTAAGTGTTTTAAGAACGAATGGAATGGATGAAAGAACCTTTAACGAAATTTTTCATATTTAATTATTCTTGTTCTCACACACTTATGGCTATTTGGTTGCTATTTGCCACAATAAAAATACAAACTGCGGTTTCCCTGCCAAGGCGAGTCAACCCCTTGCCCCCGTCAGCGCAATGCAGACCACCGTAGCCAACCCTCTACTCTTCAGTTCTGTCCAGCAATTTGGCAAAAACCAAGTAAAGGCCACGTGACTAACATAACCAAATACAGTTATAGCCATCGGAGTCGTTGGGCAAGTGCTCGACAAAAATGTTTTGTTTGGCAAAAATCAAGATGTGTGGCTTTTTGTCCTCACGCTTTTTGTGGCTCTCCTCAGGCTCTGTTGAAGAACTGTTGGCAACATGGGGGATCCTGGCAGTGTGGTAGTGGTAGCACTGCCCTCGTACTCGTATGTTTATCTTTGGCCTGGCCTTTGTCTAGCTGAAGTGGTGCAGGAATGCCAGGGGAGTGGAAAGTGGTGGCTCGTTGGAGGCTGGGCCTTGTTGTCCTTTGGCGCTGTTTGGGCAATAAATAAACGTTTAGTTGGGTAGCGGAAACAGGGCGACAGCAACAGCAGTTCCACCCCCTGGTGAGGTGGCTAAGACCCGGCAGTTGCAGTTGCAGAGGATGGGCCGGGACGGGGGTTTGGAGAGAGCTAGCGTGTTTTTGCCGCTGGCAGCACGTGCTGCTGTGGTCAACGTGTGGCTCGCATGGATGTCACAGTTTTTGTTGCTGTTCTCCGGCTCGCTCGGCGGTTAACTAACTCGCGTCCGACCTTCGATCCGTGTTGGGGTACGACGCGCCCCCATTAATAGCAGCGTAATCGGTGCTCAATTAACACGGTCCGGTATCCTCCTCTAGGGCTGCCTACTTTACACTGTAAAAAAAGAAAGTTACCGTTTGAATTGCATGTCGAATTTTGTGTATTATCAATTTTCAATTTGAAATGATTGTCTTTGACTGTCGCCCCCGTTGTGATGTGAATAAGCTATTACTCACGGAAAAAGCTATATTCCTAACAGTACCAGATTTAATTTGGTTTCTTTAAGTGCATGCACAACATTGTGGCCTTTATTTAACATGCATTTATTAGGAATTTATTAGCACTGGTTACATTTTTACATCGGAAATTTTTGCACTTGCATACAATTTTTACACTGGCGCCACTCTTTTCATAACTCAGACAAAGTATCCACTCAGGATGAGTGGAGCAGAGCAGAGCGTATTGTATGTGGGGACAGAATGGAGTGGGTTCTGGAGGGTTCCACTTATTCTGATTGGCATCGATATGCTCCGTGAAGATGTCCTTGCATGTGCTAAAACCTGTTGACCATTTGCATTCATTTAGCTCGAGCAGCTCCCCAAGGGCCTGGCGCAGACCCCACCTCTTGAGTCGTTTGCAGAAAGACACCCTTTCAGCCCTTCTGCTTTTGTAGTTTTTGCACTTTTTACTGCTTCATTTAAATTCTAATTTTATGACTCCGTTTATGCGTTTGTCGAAAGGCAAACCCATCTATTTATATATCTTCTTTGAGATCTGCTTGTTCCTTTTCTTTTTCCTATTGCATATGCATTCATAGTCGTACTTGTAATTTTGGTCGGGAAATTGATTGTTGCACAGATTGCCATCGGGGATACCTTGAGGGAATCGGGTTCTGTCGAGGAACACGAGAGAAGCAGAAATAATATTATAATAAGAAAATTTCTTAGATAGTGTAGATTACCGAAGTCAGAAAACGCTTTAGCATTTCTAATAAAGGCATTTTTATGCATGAGCGTGGTTCCATATGAGAAGTCCACCAAACTCTGTAGATCCTTTTGTTATTGCTTTTATTAAAGTGGTTATAATTTTATTAATACCATTTCTTTAATCAAAAACGAATCTGTCGATCTACATTGGTACTTGAAGCTGTAGTCTTTGAAGCAAATCATTAATTCCTAATACATTTTGGAAACGAGCTATCTTAGACGTCCCTCTTTATAGACATTTATCTATTCAAAGGATAGCTTTCGCAGTCATATAAGAATTTGTTGGCTCATTTAATGTTTTCTATTACAAGAAAACACTTTTGATATCGAGGCACATAGTTTCTATCATTAGTTGATGTGCCCTATTTCAAATTATGAAATATTTCGACTAGAATCAAGAGTGTTCCAGCAACATCTATTCCCTCAGCTGCACAGATCTCCTAATCACTGTCTTAGAATAAATCCCCAGCACAAATTCCCATATATTCCTCTATATAAAACGGAGCAAACACCCGCATGTTCCCTAAACCACGTGCTCTCATAAATCTTCCAGTACTGTTATTTTTTTTCGCGGGCCAAACCAAAAACTCTGGATTCATATGCGGGCACGTGAGAATTGAAAAAAAATTCGAAGAAATGCCTCAAAAACAGAGAATATTAGAAGAGTGAGAAGGAAAGATAGAGAGAACTGCAGTAATAGAGAGCAGAGAAAGCTCTGCTGCTGCTGCTGCTCTGGCGCTGGCGACGAACATTTGCCGAAGAGGCGACCGAAGCCCAGACGAGCGCCAAAGTATACAAATTGGGGGTGTGCGGTGGGGGGTCGGGTGTGGGGGATCGTTTGTCCCGTTTGTGCGATTGTCGTACGCTTGGAGCGCAGCCAGTTGGAATTGCAAACGGCAAAGATGGGAGAGCACCGGAGAGGAGAGAGAGAGAGTGGGGCACAGATGAGTAGGGGTCTGTGAATGGGAGATGGGAGATGGGAAGTGGAAGCATTGGGTCTCTGACGATGACGACACAAAAAGCAGCGAGACGACTGCGACGACGACAACGGCAGAGACAGAGACAGAGAGAAGCAGCGTTCGAGGGCCTCTGGTGCGCTTTTTGGCAGCCCGTGCGAGCAGTCGTCAGTCAGTTGGCCAAGAAACTGGTAGCGTCTGGTGTTGCGAGCCAACAAAAGGCTGGCAGCCAACACCGGACCGGACCGGGGCTACACGGCCCCGGGACCGGGACGGACCCTTGGCCACCGGTTCTGACTGCGGATTGTGGACTGCCAATTGAGTTTGAGTTTGAGCGACGCGTAGCCAGCCAAGAAAAGTGGCCAACAACAACTGGCCCTTACCCCTGGCCATGGCACTGAGGACTGAGGTGGCCTAAGAAGACATCGCCACGCAGCCAGGATGTGGAGTGAAAGCAGAGCAGTGGCAGTGGCTGTGGCAGTGGCAGCAGCGTACTTTTTTGGCCGCTCTCGCCATTTGATTAGCCAACTCAAACATCAGGGCCAAGATCGAGCCAAACAACGGTTGATGGCCAATTGACAGCTCACACACAGATGAACACGCCGACCAGGCCCACACGCGATTGGACACACGGATGGGCCACGCTGGACCCCACCAACAGGATGCTCCTCCACGTCCGTCTCGACCATACAGCAATCATACAGAAATTACATCAATTAAAATAAGAAGAAGAAGAAGGAGGAGCATCATTCCGCAACACCAACAACCAGTTGCTGCTGTGGTGCAAAAGTGTGTGCAAAAGTGTGTGTGGAAATGTGTGCGTGTGGACTGACCAACTTGCGGTGCCAAAAAGAGTGCCAGAGAAGGAGGTGGCAGGATGATGGCAGCCCTGGCTCGGACCCAACCAACAACCAACAAAAACTGGAAGTGGAAGTGGCTGCAGAGGAACAACAACCAACCTTTGGCAATGTTGATTGTTTCATCGGACCAGGCTTAATGTAATGAATCGTCCTGGACCATCAGCACGTCAGCACGGAGCCAGGCAAACGCCAGCGAAACCTCAATGGATAAACATCATCCACAGAGAGGCACTTCAAAGAAAAAACCAATAAAAAATCAACAAAAAAATAAATTAAATAACGTTACAAACATTTCAACATAGTGAACGTAGTGCTTAAAACTCTATAAAGAATAATCGCATATAAATTATAAATTAACCACACATAAAATACTCAACCGAAAGCAATAACTTATATAGAATATGTACTTAATCCCCCAACAACTATAACTACGACGTTATTGAAACTTAACCAACATTTATAAATATGCAATAGAACAAAGAATACTCTTAAACTCTTAGTGAAATACATAATATAACCCTGGTTATATCGAATACGTGTTAATGACAAGCACTTGTAGAAAATTATTTGATCGATTTCGATCGAGCCTAAATTCAATCAGCGCGAGGCACTTGCACTGGTCTCGTCGAGCATAAGATGATGAAGCAGCACCGTTGGAACGAGTGGAGGAGGACGTAGTGAGGAGGAGTGGAAAATGGAGAACATCTGAGCGAGGAAGAGTGCCAGATAATGGTAAGTAAAAATCGGTAATGATAATAATGAGAGGTGCATATGGGAGTAAAGAGAGGATGCCAATAGACAGCTACAGAGGGTACACAACAGACTCGAGCTAACAGATTCATAATACAAATGAATCCAGAAAGTATCCAGAAAGTATCCAGAAACCTGGTGGACGACAAAGATGGGTAAAGTAATTCAGAGTTGAACTAAATAATATATCTACAGCCATCCCAATGAACTAATCGGATGGATAAAGGTGCTCTATTCAATAGGCAGATAAATTTCATATAAGAAAAAAATCTTTTTTTTATGGTATAAGCTTATGGAGGGACATCATACATACATATATAGTTGTATGATAGAAAACTACATAGTTAGATATAGACTTGATAGTATATGTAGATTATATTCACAAAGATTGGTGAGACTTGTACCAAAGGGAGGAAATGTCAACATCGGGAATTGCATAACAGCTAAACAAATTTTCAGAACTTAATGGTTTTTGGGAATTTCTAAACTCTAAGAAGTCGCAAAGAGTATAGTTTAAGAGTGGATAGTTTTAAATTAGGTTAGGAAATCCTTCTAAAGGAATATTTCAAGTTTAAAGTTACTTCAATTTAAATAAACCATTGGCACAATAAATTAATTATCGTACTAGAATATGTATTTAAATTTCATCCCAAAACAATTACTGATTTTTAAACAATGCTCTTCAAACGCTGCGGCTGTTACCCAAAGCTTGTGATAACCTTTAACCCGTCTCCCACCCGCCAAGACCAGCTGTTGCCACATGGTGATAATCGCCCGCCAAAAGAGTGAAGTCTCATCCTCCGAAAAAGCCCCAAAAAACCCGCAAAGGCAGAGCCACATCCTGGCGCCACATAAATAAGGCCGAGTGCAATGCAGAAATGACAACGAAAATGTTAAATGCGCCGTAGGGGGGCGTGCCCAGAGAAGAGTCATCCAACATCTAGTCAGACTCCCAGGCGAATTTACAGGCCTGGCCCAAAACTGTTAAAGACCTCTCCCACAACAAGGACGACTCATACTCTTAGACCAGCAGCCTGCTTCGATTTATATCACCGCCTTCCTTTATGGTTCAATGAACAGAGGCCAAGGATGAGTTATACGCGTGGGGAAGGGTCTCAGACTTAGCTCCAGACCCGCACCCATGACCACATTCCCTTCTCACAGATTGCCTTCAACATTTGCCGCAAGATGAAACGAAAATCATATATCAGAAATTAATCTTATAGATAGATTACTCTTTTATGACTGTGCAACCAAAAAAGAAAACACGCCAGAGTACATTGTACTTTGGACAATTAATTTTGGGCAAATATCTGTGTTTTGCCTGCCTTTGTAGTTTCTAATCGGTGCCATTAAATTTGATAGTTTTATGTTGAATTTTCAAAATTGTAAATTCCCAAATTTATGACTGTCTGCAGTGGGGAAGAACACAACAAGTTCCAACAATCAGAAAGTTGTACAAAAAGAGATTTACGAGCCATTAGAGCAATTAAAAATCTTTCAACCTCTCCTCCAGTTAATTGGCCAGAAAGAAGGGGATACTCTCACTCTCCCGCTCCAGAGGAGAGCCAAAAAATTAACACGAAATTTAATTGCCCAGGACTTAGAGCAGGACACTCCGGGCATTCCTTAATGTTTCCACATTAATTTTGTCTTCACTTGGTGTCAGTTCCTTCGTTCTGTCCTTCTGCTGGCAATGGTCGAACATTTTTTTGCAGTCCGTTGAAAAGGAATTTGTTGACACCAACAATGTTTCGGACATCCTGGCAAATAATTCTCTTTTTTCGGGGGCATCCATTTCTTTCACTCTACTTTTTTAGCGCTTTTTGCCCGGAAATTGGCAACTAAACCAAACGCAGCCAAGTCCAAGGCATTGTGTCCTTTCCCCTTGACTGGCTGCATATGTCCAGCCAACAAAAGGCTCTCTCTCTCTACGGCTCCTTATTCAGTCCCTTTATCTGTGTTTCCGCCAGAGATTGGGATTCAAATTCCGATTCCCATTTTGCATTTCGCTGTGCAATGAAAGGCTTGAAGATTTATGGCCTGCATCGATTTTATTGATGGCCCGCGAAGGATATTTTTAAACGCCAAGTCGAGCAATTAAAACTAATTGAATTGCCAGTGAGAAATGTTTGTCAAAGAACATTAAATACGAATTTCCAGCCAAAATTTAAGCTGTACGTCCTTTAGGCTCTACTCCTTCCTACTTTGTGACCGCTTCAGTTTTGTCCAACAGTCGAAACCCATAATTCTCAATGGCCTAGACAGGCGGCAAATAAAACAAACAAACAGATAAATCGCCAAATTATGATTTCAGTGGTGCTCCTCGTGGTCCTTCTGCAGTCATCAGAGCCGCCCAGAACTTTGTCTGCCTTTTGGTCCAGTGTTCAGCATCCAGCCAGTAATGATTTACTCTATTTGCATATTTTTGCACTTATAAAAATGCACAAACGATTTTTCATTTTCATTTTTCTTAAAACTTATTAGTGCGCCCGCTCTCGCTCGGCCATCCTTTGAACGGACGTTCTTCTTTCCATATTTTTTCCAAGTTTTTCAGTTTTTCTTCGCTTTTTTTATAATGATGGTCCAGGCCTTTGTTATTTATTTGTTATGCATTTGTGTCCGCAACTTTGTCCAGCACTGCGTATACGTTATGTGCCGCATTGTCGCAGTCCGCAATTGGCAGCGCCTACCAGTCTGAGAGAAAGCCTGCAGTCAGCAGCAGCAACCAGTCAACACTTACGAGATGTTCCATCTTCCAAGACAAGTTCCACGGGGGGTTTTTGGAGGCCTTCCTGAAAGGGTTGACTGACTGTACTCTTGCAGAGGGCACCCCAAGTTTGAAAATTGTCATCTGAATCACAATACTTATCTATCGCACAGCAGTCATAAATAAGTATCTATGCGGAGATTTATTTGTTTCTGCACATAATAATCATTTATTTACTGGACTGATTATAAAAACTTTTAAAAAAATTCCTCTTTTTATTCGAAGAAGATCTATATCATTCTCCTAGTTCTTTTGGTGGGAATTTCTTCAAAATGTTTTAAAAGTGTATCCCATCTTCGTTGTGCCTGCTCTCTATCCTTCTTCTTCCGCTCTTCCTTCCCTATTTTGATTCCTCTTCCTGTTTGGCACCATCACTGGGCCCTCTGCGCCTCTGGAAGCCAAATATCCCAACCAACATAAACATCAACAAACGTGGCCAGCAGTCGGCGTCTTCTGCTGCCAAGATTTTTGGCAGCGTTGGCAACGCATCCTGCGGAATGTGTGTGTGGGGGCAGGGGCGTGGCCAGGGGTCGCGTGTCTGGCAACGTATCGGGCTGGTGGCGCCTCTAACTTGGCAATCTCATTATGATTTTAATTGCTGACGCACATTTTTGACGAGTTGCCCAGTATTTTTATCTCACTCGGAGAACGTCATCGTTGCTGCTCGATTGTTGTTGAATTGGCCAAAAAAAATTCTTGGCCAGACTTTCGCTGGCACTTGCCAACAGGTGTCCAATTATCATTATGATTATTGTATGTTTATCACATATATACATATACTACAATATAAAACAAGATAATGACGTTTGATTGGCCTTTGGCAAGGCCGTTTTAGCCTGTCGGTTGGCCAAATGTCAACGTCTTGTAAAATTTATTGGCCAATATTCAAAGAATTTTTTGTTTTTGAATGTCTCCCTCTCAGTCTCTCTTTTTTTGTTTGGCTGTCTTGCCAGACAGTTAATATTCAAAGATTTGTCTGCCAATTTCCCGATTCAGTTTCCGAAACCGAATTTTCTGTATATCTTTCTATTGCTTTTCATTTTCAGTTTCTTTTGATTAACTTTCAGTTTTCTTCAGATTTCAAGGCGATCGCATTGCTGACAGTTGTGAAAGTTGTGACAGTGAAATCTTGTTCATTTCTTCTTTGAACATCACTCTTTTTTGGAGCATCCCACTCCCATTAGAGCTGTCCAGCTGGAGTCAATTAAAACCCATAGGAACAAAACAACTTAAGCGCGTTTTGTACACATAAATCCTCGCTGAAACGATTTTTCTGTGTTCTTCAAAACTATACAAAAAAAAAAAAAAATAATCATAGAAATGTTTTTTGCGCACAACTGGAGAATTATCTACGCAGAAAAGTTTTGAGTCAGTTTTTGGAAAAATAAAAGACTTTTATGGTCGATGTTTACAAAAAGATAATTCAGGAAATATATCTAGTTTTGGGATACAGTAAATAAATAATAATATATAAGAGAAAGGTTAAGTTATATAAAAGTTGTATCGATTGTATGAAGATCATTAAAACGAATGATATGTAAATGATTTTCAAAATCTTTAATTTTTGTATCTCTCTTTTATTGCATACAAATTGTTTTAGAATAACGATTTTATTTCTTTTGGGACCATTGGCAGCACTCTTACGCTCAAAATCCAATGGCTGCTTGGCAGTGCTGCCCCTCTGGCTAAATTCCTAGCTTATCGTGAAGACGTGAAGATTTAAATGCAAATTAAGTTTAAATGAACATAAGTTCCTTAGAAATTGAAACACGAAAGAATGTAAGAATGATATAATCAGTCTTATACCCAACAGAGCCCCGCAACCTTCATTTCATACCCTAGTATAACCCAATTAGGAGCCCGAATTCGTTGCTTGCATCATTATCAGATAAATAAACTGCACTCTTACTGTATCCCAAGGTTCATTTGTTTACCATGGGCACACACATGCACAGAAAACGTGCAAATTAACGAAAAAAATTCTAATTAAAGCTAAGAAAAACGAACACTAATTACAATTTGTGCCGCATCGCCCTATAGACTATAGACACAAAAACCACAGAGGCAGACAGATGGAGAGAAGCAACAAAAATCAGACCGAACGAACAGCACAGAGCCACACGAAATACATTTTCGATGAAGCAACTGAAATAGATTAAAACGAAAAACGAAATATACAACCAGATGCATTTGTATCTGTAAATGTATCTTTTGCAGTGGAAGTAGTATTAGTTGTGTCCACAAAAATAGACGCAGCGGCGACGCTTTCAACGCGTCTTTGCCCGCGTCAATTGCGCGTCATCGCAACTCAAAGATCCAAGAACACATAGAGAGCCAGTCTAAATACCTATTTATATATGGTATATAACACTGTTTCCCCTTGCCCCAGCACATTACCCCACCACCCGGAGCCATACATAAGGGCAGGCGACAGTTCTGCGCAATTTTCTCGGACTTTTCTTTTCGGCTCTTGACGGTTTTATCGCTTTTTGCGCCTTTCGCCTTCGTCTTCGATCTTCTTCGGGCCGCGCGTCAAGTGTGTCCGAAAATAGCAAGGTAAATGAAAAATTCTACACGGCGAAAGCGAGGAAAAATCAACCAAAATCAAGAAAATTCAAACAGAACAAAAAATTGAGGCAAAATTCAACCAACCAAAATGCCGACTTTCAGCTTCTAGAACAAACAAATAAAAGCGATTTTCCCTCGGAAAAACATTGAAAAACAACAACAACAGAAACGTGAAAATATCAGAAACAACAAAAACCCAAAAACAACAAAAGGAAAAACAATTTAGACAGCGAAATTTGTTTAAAACGTCAAAGATTTTTGTACTTTTTGCGCTGTCCGTGAGACACTACGATCTATATTATAAAGAAATCTGCGCTATTAATTCGTTCCGTCTGCTTTCTATAATAGAGGATTTTCTTAAGACAGAGGATATGTATTTGACATAATAAAAAAATTAATATCTAATTTTTCATACTATATAATGAATATATTCTTTTGGTCAGCCTCTTGGTGGAATTGGACTTAAACAGAATGGTAAAGTACATGAGATCATCTATGATGAGATCATTGGAATATATGTACGATACAAGCCTTTGAGGAGGCAACTAAAACCAAAACTCATAATCTCAAAAGACGCAGTATTCATTGCAAAACGATGGTTTATTCTGAAAGGACGTTAAGAATTGCTTTCTAATGAGGTCCCAAATACTTTCCAAAAAAAATATGAATATTAATATTATCCTTTGTTAATTGATGATAAGATTAACACAACGATTAATTCTTAGTTCCAAACAAATTCTCTTACATAATTCACATATTTACACACTTTAAATTATATACAATTTTCGGCCATGTTCAAGAATGAATAATGAATACGAAAACACCAAAGGCAAAAATAAATTCAGGCATAATTTATCATAATTTGGCAATGATTGGGCTCATAAATTGACTGAACCAAGTTCGAGCAGCTGCTTCAAAGGCAATTAAGACCAAGTGTGGTCCTAGCCCTACCCCAATATCTGTGCCCCTTATAGAACCATATACTGGAGCAGCTCCGATAGCCATAATTCAATTAACACTTGCACGAATAATGAGAGAGAGAGAGAGAGAGAGAGAGGAGTAAAACTCGGTATTTTCTGGAATGAGTAACATTTGTGGTAGGCCGCAATTGGCAGCTGTTCAATAGCACAATTCTGTGACGTCGAGACCATCGACCTTACCTCAGGCAATGCGAGAACTCTCCCGAAGTCATCCAGCGATTAAGAGGATAATGATGATGATGATGACGATGAGGGTGAGACTCTCAGGCTGATTTCGATTCCATTCCGATGCTGATCGAAGCAGACAGTGGGTCTGGCCGGCATCTCGAAAACTTATTGGCAAAACTCCATGATCATAAATTATGTCAGCTTTTCGTTTGTTTACGCATCAGGCGTTGGCAGGGCCCCATCGGCAGGTGGCGCTTTAATTACATTGTAGGAATTCTCAGAATGGGGAAGGCATGGGGAATCCCCTTTGAGCGAGCCGCTTGCCAAGATTCTGCATTACGCAATAAAGTTCATTGCCATCCCGCCATCTCTCAGATTCTTTCTTTCTTTCATTTCAATTTTTTTTTTCTATTTGGTTTTTTTGGAAGCGAGCGTGAGAAAAAATTCTAGTCAAGATTTTGGCAAGCTACCATCTTGGCAGAGGCCCATTACCCATTCCACCATCACCACCAACACCAACACTAACACCACGGTGGCACAGTGGCCTAGGTCTATAAAAACGTGAGTTAAGAATAGATGATGGAGGGATACGCAAAGGAACCTGATGTTAGCTGACACTGAAATTAGAGATAAGAGATAAGAAGATGAGATATGTAAGTATCTTCATAAAGGGCTCACAATTTATATGGATATATAAAAGGATTAGAGAGCACAGTGTCCAAAAGGATGATGTTGCAGATACTGAAACCAGTCCGTTTCATTTATATATACTCATATATATAGGAAGATTTTGTGTGCTAGAACTCTAAATAAGTACGAGTGTATCCAGTAAATGGGATATGACTTCTCTGGAATGGAAATCTCTGATAGTTTCTGTTGAAAACTTTCCCTGCTCCACTGTACTCTCCTAACGGGTGTCGAAAATTGATGACGTATCTTGTGCCTGGCAGTGGCAGCCCCAACTAATGTTTACCATTTCTCTTCATATATCTCGTTGCAGCGACTAGTAGGCCCAAAGGAAACCTCGTTGGCCAATTGGGGTGGAGACAGACCCAGGCAGAGAGCCAAACTGAAACTATCGGAGGCCTGACCAACCAATGGCAGTTCAGTACGGAATCGAAGCCTAGTGCAGAGGGGGACCACGGGAAGGGGAAAGCACCAGGCCAGGACAATGCGGCGCGCAATGCATTTGGCAACATGTCAAGCAGTCCAGGAAGGAGCACACTCACTCACACGCTCTACGGGGATTGGTGCAAGTCGTCCAAGTAATTCTCTGGCCTGCCTCGCTCACATGCGCATGGAAAGTTCTTTAAGTAATTTATCAACCATACGCCTGTTGGCCAGGCACCGAGTCCTTGCCGCCACGTCCGTGCCAGTGTGTGTGTGTGTGAGTGTGCCGAGGGCCACGAGGTTTGCCAACTGCATTGCAGGCCCGTTGCGATTTAACTTGTGCCCGTGGCGAGCCCCGACCCGAGGACTCCCACCCATCCATCCCCAACACAAACGATGAGTCCTTTGCAAGCAGCGCATTGGCTGCAGGACGACTGGCGACAGGACGACCAATCGCAGCACCGCTTGTGCGCACTATCCCGGCCGCCCTGCAGGCCCCCCGGCACGAGTCACGGGACCAGGACCAGTCAGAGGACTCAAGCTGATTGCACTATCCAACTTTTAAACGATATACTTAGTTACATATTACATAATATATGTAGTTCTTTAGTCGTAAGTCACATGCCCAAGCCTACGCCCCCGAAACACCATCTGCACGGGGGGCGTGAAAAATTAGTTTATGTATATCTTAGAGTTTCAAGCAACATATATAAAAATAATGAAGATTTCAAGAATGCGTAAGAAAAAAAGGAATAAAACCGGTAAAGCTCCAGAGCGGCAAACCAAAAGTGATTATGTTTTATTTATCATCAGTATTGTGGCGTTACAGATCTCACCAATCATCGCCCGACCAAATGGGATAGTACGGGTGCTTGAAGACAGTATTCCGGGCCTTTTCGTTGCGCCACCTCAGATGCTTAACTACCAAAAACGACTGGATGAAGAAGACAGCCATATTGACGGCCAGCAGGCTGTAATTCTTTGGTATAATAACCACTGAGTAGCGGGACCAGATCAAGCCAGTTGCCGCCAGGGAGCCGCATTGATTCAGCGAAATATTCTGAGCCGGGCGACTCAAAGTGTCGCCTAGTCCAGCCGCAACTAGGCTCTAAATGGACACAGTTTAGATGGTATTCAGACTTCGGTGTCGATTAATACTTACCCACTTAAAAAACGGGGCCCAGAAGAAGACAGTTTTCGGCCCTAAAGAACGCATTATAGATCGTTTATGGATCGTTTACAGCACGAGATCGACGACTCACCTGCTGGTGACTGCCACAGCGGCTGAGCTGCTTGGGGCACAATCTTGTCTACGCTGAGAATGATAGCATTATACAATTTAGACATCGGTCCCGTGCCTTTGGACATGATGGTGATGATCAAAAACTACGAAATGTTACAAATTTGAATTTTCTTAAAGGCTGAAATTTAGAGTCTTAGATTTGTGACAGAAATGAAAATGTTCCAACATTTTTGAAGGGTACAAATTTGATGATGGGAATCGTTTTGAACCGTTTGCCACAGTAGAGAGATCTGCAGAGCCTCTTCGCATGGTCTCTATTCATTTAAATACACCTTGTCCCTGGACCCTCTCACATTTGAAATTTCCCCTTTCTCAGTAAACGAAAAGTTTAATTTATTTTTTGTTTGAAAGTTGCAAGATGATACAAAAACTGCGTAAATTCCTAAAACCGGAGCTGGAACCGGAACAGACTCAAGATGTTGCAGAGGATTTTGAAATTTTTTCGCCCGGCTGAGCCGATGCATCCACCAGCCAGCCTTGAATTCTATGAGGATCGTGGCATATAACGGTGATAGTACTCAACTTTGACATTTAAATCAAATTCATACTATTTACATACTATATTTTGAAATATGATTCAAAAATAACCATGTCCGACTGCCAAATAATTTTTGCAAATAAATGCATGATAAACTGCGGTCCATCGACGGATGATTCCTGTTCAGTGCATAACTTTAGAGAAACTTAAAGAATAAAAGAAAACCAATTAAAGAAGAATATTGAAATTCCAATAAGGAACAAGCTGTGGCTGATATTCCGACTGAAAGATAGCACGTTAATGGCATATCCGATTGTTATTTCAAGGATATTGGACTAATCCACCACTAGGTCAAAATGAACACAGTATATATAAATCTGAGTCCTGTTAAGCTCATCCGTCGGTTCCGCATATAACCTGGGATTAGTCTTAGTTTTTCTGGGCCTGTTTCAGTTTATTCTTCGAGCGCCCTTTTTAAATATGTAACTCATTAAGCATTGGTTCATTACCTTAAGTCTTTTCGCCACTCGTTACTACCGTGTGTAGGTTGGCAATGGTAAGTAAATTTCAAACGAAAGAGTTCCAACAAGATCGTGGATTTGAATGGCCATTCACTATTTATATTGCTCAAAAACGTATTTATATGTATCATATCATGAATGTATGTATGTGCATTAGCTTGGACCGATTTAATAATTTTAAGTTGACTCTAAAACGTAAGCTTTTGATCTCGCAGTTGTATGTATATTATGTTGTATGTATGTACATAGTAAAAGCATAAAATATATGTATATATATATTGCAAAAATACATATGTGTTGTTCATGGTATGTGTAGTACATAATTCTCTCTATAAAGGTTGTATATATTGCATATTAATGTTAATTAGAATAATCGCTTAGATCTGAACACTTAAGAATCCTCCGTCCTATCAGGATTTTACAACTTTAATCCTAATCATATCTGGTTAACGCGTGTCAGTGTGCAAAAATTTTTCGTTAAAATGGGTTTTTTTTAAAGATATACATACAATATTTAGGATAAAAACAATACCATATCGATAACTTAACAGTTGAAAAATAAAAGTTTCGTAAAAGTAGACGATTGAAATAAATAAAGGCCAACAAATCCGTAAAATATTGTGTACATGCGTCTCATATGTATCCGATCAGAAAGGCCCTCTGCGGTAATGTCAAAGCAGTTGATCGGTGACCAGCACAACGCTCTGCTCCTGCGCAATAGCCGCCAGCTCTTTGAGCCACTCATCCAGGAGGACAGCGCACAGAGCCACGTCTCTGGTGCGCTCCGTGCCGCTTGTGCTGGCGATAATACCCATGGAGGCTACCGAATCAAGAGAAGCTGGCTCTGAGTTGAAGCTGCCTGTCTGTGGGCCACCATCGAGTCCGTGCAATGTGCTCGACGAATACGTTGTGGTGTTCGAGTGGGCGGAGAGAGTTTGCGTCGATCCCCCAATGCTGTTGCTGCTGTTTCCATTAGCTGTCGTCGCTGTGCCTGTTGATCGTGCTGCTGCTGCTCCCGACTGCGGGTTGGTGCTCAGGCTGGTCTCACAGGTGCCAGTGCCAGTGCTAGAGAATGGCTGCGATTGCCCACCAGAGCCAGAGTTGTTGTTATTGTTCCCCACCAACGTTGAGGCAGCTCCTAAAAGAACAGCATCAGGATTAGCAAGAGTTCATGGCGATGCTGAGACCTTCGGTAGGTTAATTTCAACAAAATATACAACGGCAACCAAAGGCTAAATGGGTTTACACAAATGTTTCTATTTTTCTAAAATTTGTTTATTTTAGTGGGTTGGAGGGGGGATAGCATTTTATGTACAAAGCTCTACAGGCTACAGGAGAAAATCTACGGAATAAATTTTTAGCAAGACTATGATACGATTTTTTATTATTTTTGTTTTAGTTTGGGTAACGTTTTAGTTAAAAAACTTTAAATTCTTTTTATCAAGCGTGAAATATTTACCGGTGAAGAATGCGTAAATTTGTGATAAGCCAGATGAAGCTAAGATTTGTTTGGATTTTGTTTTTTGATTGTTGTACGAGTATCAATAAAAAAAGTAAATAAAAGAAATCAATTAATTAACAACGACGCCTGCAGGCATTTTACAAGATGTGTGTGAATGGACATGTGTGTGATAAACCAGAGAGAGAGATAGAGAGCCCTGCATGAGTGTCATCTAAGAGGATTCAAGTGTTTACGATGTAACCCAGCAACACAAAGAACGAGCATTTTACGGAGTATTTGATCTGATTCCGAGAGTTGTCTCGGGTTGAGTCACGCTTTTGACTAGTATGTATTATCATTTGCGATCGTTTCGAACTCCCTTCACGAAAATTGTATGATAGCTTCGATTCACACTAGTTTCTTGGTCCACTGTGTGGGCTCATGCAGGGCTCTAATCTGTGTGATGTGATGTGTGTGTGTGTGTTTGTGATTATAAAGACCCGAAACCAACTTTCTTCCAACATCCAACGCTGCATATTTGTTTTTTTGTATAGTTGGTGAGTTCTTGTTTCATTGAAAAGAAAATGTGCAGAAATTATGCAGAAAACACTGCTTTCCTGACTACTCACCGGCAGAGGAGGGGGGATTAGGTGTGGATCTTCTGCTAAACATGCTGCTGATCGATTTGCTGATGCTCTTCCGTTTGTTATCACTCCGCTTGAACGGATCGTAGGCGCTGGTTTGTGTGGCCTGCACGGGCGTGGCAGCCGACAGTGTCGCATAGGCGGTACGCTGCTGTCCTTGCTGCTGCTGCTGCTGGGAGAGCGTCGTTTGCGGCTGCTGATGATGATGCAGGGGAGAGTTCTCGTTACCCTTGCGGGCATTCACCAGACGAAATTCGCGATCAATCAGTGACGAGCGTGCCACATCGATTATCTCCAAAGAATCCTCGGTCACTGGCAGTTCGGCATCGATCTGTTGCTTTAAAATGCGCAACACCTGATGGAAGGAGGGCGTGTCCGAGGTGATGGCGATGTCAGAGCGTAGCAGCAGCGAGTGGATCAGCGGCAGTGGATACCAGGCCAGGCGAGTGATCAGCCCAGTCAGGTGTAAATTCACATACAAAGAGTTGCTCGTAAAGGTTTGCAGTTTTCCCCAGATGGCATTGAGAAAGGGACCTGCAAGAGATCAACAAAATATATGTAGTAATTGCGATTGGCATTCCTCTCAATCCTTACCTAAGCTTACGGTGCCCTGCGCAAACAAATCCTCTGAGAAATCCAAATCTGTAAGCAGCAGCTCGTTGCGATTGGTGTGCGAGATGCGCCAAGCTTCCCCTCGTCTGCCTGCCGCCGCTCCTCCTCCTCCACCCATTCCACTGCTGATGCTGCTGCTATTGTGCTCGAGATCCGCCTCACTGGCCGTTGTTGTTGTTGTTGTCACAGTGAGGTCAGTGGCATCGCTCTCTTCGTCGGCAGGCCGCCACTTGAATGATTCATAGCCACTGGACTCGCCAATCGACTGCAGACTATCTAGCTGTTTCTCTCCCGCCGATTCACTGGCTATGGCGGGTGGGCCACCTCCAAACTCGCTGAAGAACTGTCTGGCCAGCTCCAAGGCGTGCGCATGGACACGTGCTTGTCCGTAGCGGGGCCATTTCTGATAGCGATAGCTGTTCGCCCACTTGAGGCAATCCCGCTGGCACTGGGCTATCCGCCAGTGAGCCTCGAACAGATATGCCTGGAGATTGGCATACAAACTGTCGCCGGTGTGGAGGCCATAGTAGTTCCAGTTGGCTCCAATTGTCTTGCTCATGACTGGCGAGGGCAGGCTGGGCCATGCCAGTGGCTGAATTGGCTGCTCTCCAGTTGCTCCAGACGGTGGCTGCTGCTCGTGGACGCTCTTCGGCCTGGCCAGGTCACGAGCACGCTTCAGGACATCCGGTGAGAGTTCCAGAAAAAAATCGCTGCTGTTCAGATACGGATCGATCTTGTTGATCTTGTGACGGTGCGAGATGGGCACATGCTTCCCCGGCAGCATGAATTTGAGCAACAGTTCCAGCATCAGATCCTCGCAGTGGAGGCCCAGCAGGGTGTCGAACAGGGCCATCGTCACCATGCAGAGATTGGCATCTGGGGAGTTGAGACGCTCGACCAACGAGTCCAGTATCCGTTCGCCATCGAACTTCTCCGTGTCCAGGAGAAATTTGACAAAGGCTCGCAGCAGACCGGGCTCCGTAATGGAGCGCAGTATTAGATCCAGATACGACATGGCCGAGATTTGTGAGTCGATGTTCGTCTGAAAATGTTTGCCCTTCAGTGTCTGCGAAAAGGGAGGCGCAAAAAGTTGTTTCGAGATTTCGAGGTGTGTGTTTGTTTGTGTGTGTATTTAAGATAAGGCACAACAAAAAAAATAGAAAACACACAAAAGAAATTGCAAGATCAAGCAGCATTCTTTCGTCCTTCAGACAGACAGAAAGAAGAGCACATGAAAAAGCATCGAAATGATAGAAAAACAGAACAGAGAACAGGACACAAAATGATACGCTTGCAACCAACACCACAGAAATGCATCGAAGACAAGTTTTGCACGTAAAAGGAGACAAGAGACGTGACGCGAGTCTCACCTGTAGTACGGCTGGCCCCAGCACGGGCACAATGAATCCCTGGTACATAAAGTCCAGCAGCTGTTGCTTGATCATCTCGTGGGCCACCTGCACCACAGCATTGCAAAACTCAAGGGCATTCATGAACAATGTGAGCTCTGGTATCTCCGTCACATCATCCGGCGTGATACGATGCCAGTCGATTGAACTGATCTCAATGCTGTTGGGCAGCCGCGAGTAGAGTCCACCCAGTCCGGTCACCAGCAGCGGACAGATGGATGAGTATTGTGCTATGTAGGTGCCAATGTTGGAGTTCTTCTGCGAGAGGGCCATGCAAAGGAGCAGAGCATCGCGTGCCTGATGGCCAAGACTTCCCTCCCGATGCACATACGGGATGAGCAGCGAAAAAATTATGAAACTAAAGGCGGTTCAACTTGAATTACTGAATCTCGAATGCTATTGCTCTACTACTCACTTGGTGGTAGTTCCACTTTTGGGGGGCGGCACGTTGCCATTTTGTATCTGTTCCTGGACTTGCGTCTGTGCGGAAAAAAAGAACAGATCCAGCAGATGGACATTCTGCATGAGTACGACGCACAGCTGGTTCAACAAGATGACCAGTCGCTTCTCCAGATCGGGCGGAAAGATCTCACCCTGACTGGAGGCCAGTATCTTGAGCAGTGGTCTCAGGAAGGGCTCATGGCAGAGCAGCTGATGCCGTGAGTGGCTCACGAGCAGCTCGTACAGCTTCAGCTGCTCCAGCCTCACCGCATTTGCATAGCGGCCCGTTGTACAGGCCCATTCGTACAGCTTATCCAACAGATTCTCACTGAGCAGGTACTCCAGGCAGGGGGCTGCCGGCGCAGCACTTGCGTCCGTCGAGGGTAAAGACACTTTGTTGCAATGATGCAGCTCCACTAGCAACAGCGTGACCATATAGTCGAGATGCGAGACCACCCCTAATACATCGTCATGGGTGGGCGGGGCATAGTGCTGGATGATGTCGTAGGCCTGCTGCCAATGCTTGCAGAAACTGTCGTAGCAGGCCCGCGGATCGCAGTCGGTGGCTGCATCTATGGGTCTCTGGCGGAGGCTGCCCGTGGAAGAGTGTCCGGTTGAGACCCCGCCACCGCTCTGACGCAGCGGACTAGACCGCAGCCAGCTCATTTCGGTCTATGTACAGCGCAGAGATTGTTGGTTTGGTTTCTTTTTCAGCGTCGTCTTTTACTGATAACTGCCTCGTCTGTGTGTGCGCATTAATTTGGCATGTATTTGTAAGTATATTATCGCAGTTTTGTGCTTTTGTCCGGGTAGGGTATGTTTGTGTGAGTATTCTCGTAAATAATTAAAAGCTGAAAAAATACATAAAGTTAACGAATATCCGCCTCATCAATGACTGTGACGTGCATCGCCCCACTAGCAAAAAGAACAACAAGTGCAAGCCTATGACATAGTTATGGCATGTGTGTATGCATGTATGTATGTGTGTCTGTGTACGTATTTGGACAGGCAATCCCCTCTAATTGTTGTTAGTGCTGTGCTGCTGCTCACTCACCTGATGAATTGGTATTTGTTCGTTGTTGGCGTCGTCGTCGTCGTCATCGTCTTGGTTGCTGCCTACTGCTCATCGCGTTTCTGTTTCTTTGCTGCATTTCTCTATTTTCTGCGCGCCACTACATTGACAACATTTGCAGAGCTTTTTTGGCACCTTGGGCAATTACAATTAAGTTTTTTTTGTACAACACGACGACAGCAGCGCGTAATCGAATGCGCCTCCGTCCTTGTCTGCCACTTGCTGGCGAAAAAACGTGCAGTGTGCTATATGGTTAAGTCCGCATTTTAACTGTTTTTAGGGGGTTTTTCGTGCAAATTTGCGTAAATATTTACAAAATGTATCTGCACGGAAATAGAAACAGTGTGACCGCGACTTATCGACAAAATATGCCGTCCAACACTCAGAAATATACCGAAACATACCGTCTCATTTTAAAAATATACCGTAAATATACTAACGAATTCAAGTTCTATTTTACATATTCCTCGTTATTGATCTTCCGTCGAATATTATTAGCTATATAGAATATTTAGACATGCCCACATAATTTTATCCGATTAATGAATCTATTTTCTACTTGATTGGCTTAATTTTAACACTTGCTTTTATTGAATTTCTATATAACGTTAAAAATTTACAAAATATATACCGATATACCGTAAATATACCGTCGGTTCAATTTGGAACTCAAAAAATACCGAAAAGTATGAAAAATACCGTAAACGGTCACCCTGCTTCTGTATGCTGGTATCGATGCCAGGGAAGAAACGGTTCTGTTACTTCGATACTTTTGAAAATTGTCGCCAAGTATGATTTTCTTTAGTTATTTATTATGATATTAGTTAGACATACACTTTCTTTAGCATAAATGTTACAAAGGTCAATTTTATAAACGCAATATTACAAAAATAACAAAGATTACATCTGTCGCACATTAGGTAAATAGTTGATAAAATTGATTTATAAAGCTCGAAAATATGCATGTTCATTTTACCAGCTGATAGTATGTACGTTAATATGTTGCTCAGATGATAGAGAAATTTTTACTTAGATAATACCATTAACCAAGTGATCGTTGCACATAATAAAAATTCTTTAGATAATTCTTCTAACAACAAAAACATGTCTAAATCAATTGATTCTAAAATGTTTATAGTATAATTGTGTGTGTGTGGGTGTTCACATCGGCAACAGCGACTGATTACTGTCAAATGAGCCGGGCCTCTCGATGGTCATGGATTGCTGGGGCACCTGGCTGTCGGTGCTGATCCCGAGGCTGGCATAGATTTCCTTCATCACAAACAGGATTGTGTCTTCAGAGCCCCTGTGGTTACAAAATTGATTGATTTGGTTAGAGTAAACTGTAAAGACTGGCGTGGAGAGTAGAAGACACTCACCAGTAGCAGACATGACTGCTCAAGGCAAAGATGTACTCATTGATAAACTCCAGCGGTGCCTCTTGCAGCACATAGTCGACGCGCTTCGAATCGTTCAGTTTGCCTAGCGGAAAGTCCAGTTCTACAAACTCTGGATCTGAGGCCGTTGTCGAGTTGGAATATGTGCGATTTCTTGTCTTTGTGGATGTGCTGGCCACAGAAATATCCTCTTGATCATCGTTTTCTTTCTGGAACTGCGACGAAGTCTAAAAGAGGAGCATATGTCTCTGTATTTCTCCATGTGTATCGAATGAATCTTGTACTAACCTGATTTAAGACCTGCTTTTCGAGCGTCTCTTCTGCCTCCTTTTTAACTTTGGTCACCGTGGCCAAGAAGTTCACACTGTCCAGGGTGGTCTTGAATGTGTCCATGAATCTCTGCTTAATATCTGCCCCCACACGCGTCATAGTCTCCCTCAGCTCCAGATGCATGCGCTTGCGTCCCTTGTGATGGGGTATGAGAACAGGACGTATACCATTCATATCCGCATTGACGAGAGCCTCAATCCGATAGGCCACCGGATCGAAGGGATGGAATATATTGTAGAAACCCGGACATGTGGGCAGGTGAAAGTCCAGGCCAAGCTGGTCGATGCCCCGAATGGTCACAAACATGCCGATGGGCGAGCCCAGGGCAAAGAACTTCTTCGGGTGGAAGATGAGCTGTGTGTAGTTGATGACCGGCTGTCCAGTGCCGGCCGGACCCATGGTGTAGCTGACCTGCCTCGGCAGCAGATCGCCGGAGGGCAGTTGCACTTTCTTGTAGTTGTTTTCGTTCTTCTGCGGCAGCTGGTCTGGGTTCTCCTTATTCTCCTCTTCGCTCTCTTTGAGTGGCTCCTGATGGCACAGCAGATCGAATAGGATCAGTGACCCCAGACTGTGGCCGGCCAATGAGACGCCGCCGTTGAATTCCGGATGCCGGAATCTGTACTTCAGATAGACTTCATTGAGAGCATCGGCCACCGTGTTCATAATCTTTTGACAATACTTGGGACTGGTGTAGAAGAGTACGTCCAGCAGAGTGTCGTTGGTAAAGTTACGTAGCCGTGGTATGGACTCTAGGGTAATGGATTTTAGCTTCTCATCGATGCCCTCCTCCTCGGAGTGTAAGTGGCCATGCCAGGAGATGGGCAAAACTTCGACACGACCCACCAGGCCCATATCTGTGGAGTTCTTGTAGTGCGACTGAACCAGCTGCTGGGCAATGTCTCTGAAATCATCCACTGTCAAGGAAGCGTCAAGCGATTAGCTTGGTTTTTTTGTTGGGAATATACATATATTTTTCAACCTACCCACTTCCTCCACTGAACGCATTTTCAGATCACAGGCCGAACCAATGCCATGGACCATAAACAACAGATGATCCACACGCTGGGACTCGCCCTGCTTGATGACAAAGTCATCCAGATCCCTCTTGACCACCCGCGGACGCATGGAGCTCTGTGCGCTGGCCCCCCACGAATCCGAATTCTGTTGTGGCAGGAAATGCACGATGACTGTGGGCCCATGGAAGACCACCTGTTCACCGTTGGCCAGCATTATCTTCTGATGCCATTCGCCAGTCTCTGCCGAACGTTTGTACTCGTCTTCCAGCAGTGCGGCCGTGTCCTCAGAATAGGGCACATACTTGGAGTCTACGCCCTTGTAGAACCACGAGCAGCGGCGCACCTCAATGCCCTTGCCCTCCCAATAGACGGGGGTTTTGGTGCGTTCCTTGATGCTGACATCATAGCGGCCACCCTCGACGGGCACAATCAGTGTGGAATCTTCTGGAGGGGGAGAATTCCAAGATGAATCTCTAGAGTTAATGCAGACGAATATTTCAGAGGTCTTACCATTGTGGAGGCTGGTCTCAAGCAGCGCTGAATCATAGTGACTGAATGGTGTCCAAATATGTTTCGCGTCCACTCTACGTTTGTAGAACCAATGGACCACAGCAGGCGTATAAACCTAGAAAATGGAAGGGATTAATTTGATTTCTATCTTTCTTTCTGCCCCAAACGCTTACTATAGAAACAGGGGGCGTGGCTGCCTTGTCGCTTGTCGTTGCCTTTGCGGCCATTCTGAGCTCTTTCAAAATCTCTTCCGGCAATTCCGCTTGATGCAACTGCAGTAGATCCTCGCCCGTTTGACGTTCGACTGTTGGATTGGTTTCCGGAGCTGTTGCTGGAACTGTTGCTGCTGCTGGTGCCAGTGTCGAAAACTCTGAGCAGGCAGACGAGGATGGGGGCTCCACCAAATTGGAGATGGGTGTCTGGGAGCGTGCCTGTAACTGTTTGACGGGCAGACCGCTGTGCACTATATCGTATTTGAGTTCGCCCGGTGCCGCTGGCTGGTCCTGCAGTGGCGGGTTGTTGAAGAAGTTCTGTATGCGTTGATCCTCGTTAGCGTTTGTCGGGGCCTGTGGCTGTGGCACTTGATCAAAGAAATAGGAGGGGTCACAGTTAGTAACTGGAGCGGCAAGTGGCACTGCTGCTGCTGTGGTTGTGGCTGGGGCTGGGGCTTCTGTCACAGTGGGGCCACCAAAATAGCCAGAGAATGAATTGACACTTGAATTTTGTTGATAGGAATTCTCATTTGAATTTCCAATGGAGTTGTGGCTTTGCGCTTGCTGGGATTGGCTTAGAAATTGATCAAAGCCCAGTCCTGGTGCAATACCAGATTCTGCTGCTACCGGCGGTGGCTCCTGTGCCAAAGGGGGCGGCGCTATGCCCCGCTGCTGTGGCAGTTCTGGAAACAGGCTGCTGCCTGGTGCGGCAAAAAAGTTGAAATCCTCTGGGGCAGCAGTCGCTGGCTGCGAAAAGAAGCTCTGAAGCGGCGATGGTGCAAGTGGTGGGTGGGCTAGGGCTAGTGCTTCGGTAACTCCTCCGAATTCTGCTGGAGGAGCGGCAGCGGCCACCTCTGGCTCTGGCTCTGCCTCTGGTTGTTGTGGCGCAACAAATCCTATAGGCGGTGGCAGTAAATCTTGTGCCGGTGGTGTCTGCAGCACTTGCGAGGGTGTGTTCACCGTCTGTCCGAATGGGCTGTAAGCCGTTTCGGTGTTTGCAGAGGCAGCGACAGCTTCAGCCTTGGCAGATCCAAAGAAATCGCTTGCTGAAGAATCAACTGCCTCAGTGGATGCTGGTTGAACAGCTTCGAATAATGGTGGACTCGGTTGATGCTCCGATGCAGCAAAGAGAACGCTAGATGAAGCGTTAGATGTGGCTGTTTCTGGTGGATAGAGAGGTACTCCCTGACTCTGATCTGCTGCCGATGTTGGCACTGGCACAAATAAGGGGCTCTCAGCTGCAGGAATATCCTCTGCGACTGCTGTAGATGTAGGTGGATACAAGGGATGTCCTTCTGGAGGTGCGTCAACTGCTGCCGGGACAAACAGTGGAATCTCTTGGGCTGCTGAAGGTGCGAGATCTGGCTGCGGTGCAAAGAAAGATATTCCTTGTGTTTCGATTGGTTTTAATTCGATTGGTGCTGCTGCTGTTTCCTGGACGGGTGGCGTGAAGAGAGCAATGTCCGATGTCGGAGGTGCTTCAAAGAAGGATATTCCTTGGCTGGATGGTGCAGTTTCCTGGACGGGTGGCGGCGTGAAGAGAGCAATGTCCGATGCCGGAGGTGCTTCAAAGAAGGATATTCCTTGGCTGGATGGTGCAGTTTCCTGGCTGGTGGGTACTGGAGGTCTGTCCCCCGTTTGTGGAATGAAGAATGGCGTTGCCTGGGGTCCTGGCTGTGGAGCGGGGAAGGGACTTCCCTGATTAGTCGATGCAAAGGCAGCTGGAGGAGCCGGTCCTTGATCTATGGTCTGTCCTGCAACTGGTGCAGGAGGAGGTGCAAAAAGTGCAACGGCTGAGTTATCTTCGCTCTCCTGCTGACCAGCTGGTGGGTTGCCAGCTAATGGATTAAATACTCCTGAAGCTCCAATTCCAAATGGATTGAAGACGGCAGCTGGGGCAGATGCTGTTGTGGCAAAGGGAGTGCCGAAAGCAGACGCTGTGGCAGTTTCCTGTGCCGTCAATGGACTCTTGTAGAGACGTGTGCCCTTCTGGAGGCGATACGATGCCTGTCCAGCGGCAGGTGGTGGTCCAGCGCCAGTTGCTGCTGATCCTAAAGGTGGTCCTGCCAATGGAGGTGCTGTCCCCAGAGGTGGTCCTGCCAGTGGAGTTGCGTTGGATGGTGGCCCTGCTCCTGCGGGTGCAAAGAATCCTCCTACTAGTGGAGGAGCTGCTGCTGTTACTGTGGCAACAGGTGGAACAGGTGCTGCTGTGGCCACAGGTGGAACTGCTGCTGGCGTAAAGAATCCTCCAACTGTGGAAGTGGGAGGAATACCAAATGCTGCTGGATTAGGATCAAAGAATCCTCCAATTGGCGGAGGAGCTGCTGTCGTGGATGTAGTCACAGATGACACTACTCCTGGGTTTGCAGTAAATCCTCCTGCAAGTGCAGATGTTGGGGGAATAGCTGCTGCTGCCGGTGGGGGTGCTTCAGCAATAGGATTGATCTCAATCGGTGCCGAAACGGGCGTATAGAATCCTCCAACTGTGGGAGGAACTGTTGTCACACCTGGTGTAAAGAATCCTCCAACTGGTGGTGCTCCCGAGATGGGATTGATATCAGTTGCTGGCGGATTAGCAGGTGGTATTGCCCCAAAGAATCCTCCAACTGTGGGAGGAGCCGCGACTGAAGCTACAGCAGCTGTCGCTATCGGATTGGCTGGCTGTGGAAAGAACCCACCTACAGGTAGTTGAGAAATCGCTGTCGCTGCCTCAGGAACTGCGGCAGGCACAAAGTAGCTTCCCGCTGGCGGTGTCGCCGCTGATGGGCCACCGAAATAGTTGCTCGGATTTGCTGGAGCGACTGTGTTGATGTCAAAGTAACCCCCGCCAGATGGTGGAGGATTACTGGCTGCCTGCTCGCTGCTCCTGCCTGTGGCGGACTGTACAAGTCCGGAGATGTTTTGCAGCACGCCAGTGGGCACAAGATTGGACAGAGAAAATAGTCCTCCGCCGGATTTGCGCTCCTCTGTGGGAGCTGCTGCTGCTGCTGGGGGAGCTCCTTGTATCTCAAAAGGAGATGCTGATGATATCTCAAATGGAGCTGCCTGTTGGGCTGGATATGGTGGCGTCTGGAAGGGCAAACCTGCCTGTGGGGCCTGTGGAATCTGCGGACCCTGTGCCGACTGCTCGGTGAAGCCAGGAATCGGTGCGTATAGCTTCTTTCTGGCGGTGAATCGATAGGTGTTGGGATTTCCCGATGCGGTGGGTGGTGGTGCACTGGCGATGCCTACGTTCGGGGCTGGCACCTCCGTGGGGGCATAGAACTTGGGTGGTTCTGGGGCAGCAACAATCTCATTCACTGCCGCCGGTGGTGCCGCGTAGAATGGTGGTGGTGGTGCTGCAGCTACTGGCGGTGGGGCGTAGTGTCCCGCCTGCTGTATGTACGTGGGTTGGATGTCCAACTTAGGCTCTTCCGATTCCTTTGTGCCCGCGTAGATTCTCTTGGAGAAGGTGGAAAACACATTGGAGGCCACCGAGGGCAATGCTGTGAAGGATGAGGCCGCCTGGCTCAACAATGAATCGTTTCCAGCGCCCGGGGGTGGTTCTAGCAAGGGATTGGCATTACCATCGCCTGTGCCACGCAGATACGCAGTCGACGATCCACCACTGACTCCACTCGAGTCCTCGCTGCTCGTATTCAAGTTGATCTCGTCGAGGGCTTCGCTGTCATCGATGCTCGACGGCTGTCCCACGGTCACCAAAGTTTTTGGCTCTGAAAAGAAGAAAGATTGCGATTAGATTTGCTGGAAGAAGTGGGCGTGTGAGTCCAACACTGTGCCTCATTCTCGTTCTCCGATCACACATAAAAATACAACAAAATATCAGCTGTAATGAATGCAAATTGAAATCGACTTGAGACTCGGACAAACACAATTAACACAAACGGAACACCGACGGATTCCAAACTGGTTTGCCGCTTGGACTTGGACTCGGACCTGGAGACGGTGCTTGGACTAGGCCAGCAGCAGCAGCAGCAGCAACCGGCACTAGCCGCAGAGACAAGTCAGGCATCATTATCATTAGGCCTGGACACCACCATAGATTCGATTTTATTTCTTTTAAATCTTTCTGTTTGATATACTCTTCTAACGGACAGAGGGTTCCGAATAGACGCTTTAAAGCAGCGATGGGCGACATTTTAAATTAAGTTACAACCACAACAAAATCCGTGTCAACGAAACTAGAGTCCAGCGTCGTGCACACGCAATGTATGTTGTTTTTCGTAATTCTTGGGCATTCTCTTTGGAGCGCTCTCGCTTGTGCGTGTCGAGTCGTCAAGCCTCTTTAGGGATTCCATGTGAGCTTTATAGCATTACCCTTCCGGGTGTCATAGTCCAATGACAGATTAACATTTTTATTGCACTCAATTTTGTAATAAAAAGTCTATAGCCAGGATTAGTTTCCTGTGTGCACTGAGTTTTTAAATACGGGTACAAAATCTCAGAAATTTAGTTGAAAAGTTTTCTTTCATTCACCAGAAATGTTTGTGTATTTCCCGATCATATTAGTCGCAGTTTCCTCCTTCGATTTGAGTTGATTTCATTTATGTTTATGGTTCAACAATCAGCAGCGTTTTAAAGCGGTCTTCATAAAAATTTTAAATTAAATTCAAGTTTTAGCCGTCTCATAAAAAGCCAAAGCTTGACATTAGCCAAAAGAAAAATACAATACTCGTAGGCAGACGGCAGGGCAGAGCAGAGCATAAATGTCATGGCATTTGACGATGGCTCTGGCAAAAGTACATATATTATGGAATGAAAGTAAATGCTGGAAATTGCAGGTCCAAAACGTGTCATTTGGCAAGCGAATACGTCAAAGAATTCACCTCGATCTTGAAACGTGATTGGACCTGAAGTGAATATTGGTTTTCACACCTCCAATGTCCAATGCGCCGGCGGCGGCATGTGACTTGTGACTTGTGGGCTGCAACTATTTTAAGAACTGCATTTTGTACATATTTAAGCGCAAGTTTGGAATTTTTGTGGCCGCAGCTGCATAACCAGCTCTCAGGCCAAGCCAGAGGCCAGTGTAAGAGATACAAATGTAAGAGGGAGATACTAAGGAGAGTGCAGAATAGAAATGACAGATAGAAGAGCCGAGCTCTTAGAATTAAGCAAGAGTCGAGTATTGTATCCGCAGATAAGTTATACGTGGAGCAGATAGAGCAGGTCCGAGAGCAGATGCGTCCGGAATAGTCACGGACATTTGCATATCTTTTGTGGCTGCAGTGCTGCGAGCAGGTACTATATTAATCATGGGAATGCTTGGGAATATTAAATCATTATATTGTACATGCATCCCATAAATATGCAGATTATAAATGTTAAATGGTAATGCTTTAATAATTGAGTTTTGCTGGCATTTATCATCATGATGTAACAAGAAGAATGAAATATATTAAGAACTGCGATCACTTTTAGTTACAATCTAAAAGCTGTTTTGAGGGGAAACACACCCAACCCATCATATTCCAGGGTTATCCCAGAATTTGCATACAACTTATAATGGTTATGGCTCTTATGGTTCTTTAAATCTTACAAACTTTTGTTTATTCCGGTTTCTGGGGTTTTCCACACTTTCGCTTTTACAATTCCATATCTTTCGACACATTAAGCACAGCCAAATGGTTTAAATATTGTCTTAGCCTTCAATTATCGAGCATAATTAGTCACTAAAGCTGTAGTTCAAAGATAAGATATGCCTCATTAGAGGGCTACAACGAAACTTGAACGTTTTGTGATGAATAATCAATGATTAGTGAAAGAAAATCTACTTTGAAATTGAGGTATTTTAACAGGAACTGTCTCTTGTCGACAGCACTCAATATAGTATGTATATATAGATGATGATGAATCTCTTAATGTGTCTACACAGTACTCTTTAGTGATGATAGATGTAGATCTCAGAGACTATGACAGTTTCGTGTAACAAGAGACCCATGTGCCTCTACAAAAACGTTTAGATTCTGGTTACCTTTTAGACGAATGGTCTTTCCTATAGAATTTTCGGCTAATACCATCTTCTCATCCTGGGAATCCCATCGCTTTTATGGCTCTGAGATAGCCAGACAGAAGCACAAGCGAAAAGTATAAAAGGGAATGCTCGAGAATGCAAAAACAAAGTTGATCCTGGGTGTGGATCGCTCTGGGAAACCGATAATGCAAAAACAAAATACATTTCTTGAGCATGAACAGGCAGATTGCTGCTCGCCTCGAGAATCGTCGATAAGGGACAAGGTATTCCTCTCCATTTTAAGGGAAAGATCTTTAAAGGTCTCTGCGTTACAGCATTCAAAATCATTTCAATTGATCAACAAACAAACAAATTAAATAATTTAAGGTTTCGACTATATAACTCTGTAACTTTTTTACTATATGTATTTTGTTAGATCAAAGCTGCTTTTTGCTGGCTGTTTGCTGTCTCGTCGCCCCGTCAGAAGGCTGGTCTTGGCTGTCACTTTTTAAAGGGTCATCCATTTTGTAATGTCTATGCAAAGATTTGCTCTGGCAACTACTCTTGAGGTGGGGCTTCGACTTTGACTGGGAAAAACATTGAAAAACAACAAAAAGTTTCCAGCTTTTTTTTAGTTTTAGTGGGGGTTTTTTGTTTATTTTTTTGTAATGACAATGACGCATTACGACAAATGTGTTAAAATAAATAAAGAGGCAGACGACTGTCTAACCGCAAAAAATGTGGAAATAAAGTAGAACAACCTTTTTTTTCGAAACATAAAATAAAACAAAAGTGGAAGAATTCTTTATGTTTCAATGCGAACATGACATCATAACGAGACACCGAAGAAGAAAATGTTGATGATGAAGAGGCCGCTGCTGCTCCAACTCCAACTCCAACTTCAATCGAAATACCTGCCAGCACCAGTGCCACATAATGGCACTCAAATAAAACAATTAAGGCCCACATAAGCACGTCTGAGCATGACGATAAAATCATTTGCAGGATACACAGACACCAGAGAGGGCACACACCGTACCACACATCTGACAGACGACAGACCAGAGACGATGCCTCTCTATAAAACGCTGCCCCAAAACGATTGCCATCAATTTTGTTTAGGGGGGCTGCTGGCTTTAAACGATCGCAAAAGGCTCGTGCAGGTCGCATGCCAAAAATGTTGTGAGCATCCCAAAAAAAAAAAAAAAAAACTTCACACAATAAAAAGAAAACACCAACCAAACAGCGAAATTGTTGGCATTGAACCCTGAGGCAAAACAGAGCCAAACACATACAAAAAACCGAAGCAAAGCAGACCAAAATTAAATCAAAATAAATCTCAATAAAAATGCGTGCTTTTTTGGAAATGGCCGAGCGACCCCTGAAGTCTGAAGAGCAGCTGCTCGAGACGGTATGTCTGCCGGTGTGCCAGAGGCTAAATGTTATAAATAAAATGTGTGCACATCTTAAGATACCCTTGCCGAGAGGGTGCTACACACGTCTTGGAATGTGCCAGAAGACGGACATCATTTCGAGCGTTTTTTAGAGATTTATTCAACCAAATCGATGCATTCATTGAAGATACATATTTGCAACCACAAATAGATTTTTTTCTCACCATAGAGTGCGTCCAGTCTCAATAATTCATTGATCCTCTCCTTAATTGCCTAGGATATGCATCGAAAAGTAAAACTGTTTGAGCTGTCGCATAAGCAATGGATTTCCAGAGATTTTTATGGGCAATGAATGACTTTTATGGCTTAGAACTTGGCTTAAAACCCTGCCAAAGCCATCGACAAAATCGGATTACCCTTCCAGAAATTGCTACGGGGATCGATCTCTCATTCCAGGACACGACAAACAAAAGACTGAGGCAACAAACTCAGGTAGCCGCGAGTTCAGGTGAAAAATACCTATATAAACCCAAAAGGTGATACATACATGTTTTCGTAGGTACTTTTTCGGTGGTTTTTCCCTCATTCTTCGCGTATGCTAATTATGTCAACCACCCACCGACACCTCCGCCGCCACACCCACACCTAGTCGTTCTTTTGGACGTAAAACACGTGACACATCTGGGGTAATCTCTCGCTTCCTTCTGGATCCGCATCCGATGCTATCGATATCTTATCGATTTGAGCGACATTACGAGTATGAGGTGTGCCCTGCCCTGCCGCCAATGTTTGCTTTACTACGAGCACTCGTATCGTATCTACCCTGCCATTTGCTATCCCCATTGTTCAATATTTAAACAAATTATGAGCCAGTCGCACAAAGCCGACAACAATTTTTGAAAAGTACAAAAAGGTCAGTAATTAGTGGAGTTTGTTTTAGTTGAGTCCCAATCGCGAAACGATCTGGAGCTGTCGAAAAAAAGCCAGAAACAGTGTACGTCGTACGTCGTCAAGTGTTTAAAGTGAATTAATCGGAAAGGATACGAAATTTTACCCGAAACGAAGGGTGTGAAGGTGTGTGAAGGTCATGTGAAGGGTTCTAGAAACTAGTAAAGGATAATAAGCGTACATATCTAAGGGATTATCTAAAGGATAGACGCAACTAGAAGTTGCCGAAACCAATTAAAGAATACACAAAATTGTATCTGCAATTCCAAAGACCTATTCTAAAGAATATATTTACGCAGATTTATCTGAAAGTTGTTAAAGATTATTTTTTCGATAGAAAACTCTAAAAGATTAAATTCATTTGGGGGTTTCCTCATAACGAAGTAAACAACTGGTAAACGTGTAAATCTATCTATTACAAAATTTACAAAAATGATCGATATAAGGACTAAGTACATAGGAGTGAGGAGGGCCGCGTTTTTGCCTGGGATACGCGCATAACAGACTTCTGCTTCTCCTGGCTGGTGCCAGGAGGAAACGTATCCACGATACGATCCGAGGGGCACTGCCGCATGACTCGCAACATGTGTATCGTTGATGTTTTAAAGGTGGTAAACAGTCCTGCCTTTTATTCAAAGGATTACCTATCTCTCTCTCTCTCTCTGGCAGTCACCTAAATCAACCCAAGGATAGCATATAGCCCGTGTACATATTTTTGAAGCATCCCAACGCTACTGCTCTGTGGCTGTACCCTTAGTGAAGCAAAAAGAATATCATATCATGTGTACACAATCCATTTGGAACTTCCCCAAAATCGAAAAAAAAGCCAAAGGTAGGCACCGCCTTGCACCAGTTCTTCTGTTGGCGGCTCGTTTCGGCTCGTCTGTTTCTCACTTTTGAAAACAACTTGGTTACTTTTGATTAACACTTTTTTTTGTTGGTGTTTTTGTGGTGGGACGGGGGGGACACACACATCGTACACATCGTGTTTATATGTTCATCATAAATTTCAAACAGACCAGCCTCCCAGCGACAGAAAAATCATCAACGAAAAGGCCAAGCCAAGCAGCAAATGGAAACGATAATCAAGACTCAAAACGATACAAAACGATTGCCAAATATTTAACTTGGTTTATTGAAAGGGTTTTCCTGTGTGCCAGAAAGTTGTTAATTGCAACACAGAGAAGAAACCAACAACAAAAACCAACTACGACGCGTAACTGCAAAAAAACATAAGCAAAAATTGATTGCATAATTATTAACGAAAGTATGGCAAAAAAAAAAGGAAAAAAAGAGAGAAAAAAGATATACGCAAAGTGAAAATTGCGTGAGCTGCATAAATTCTCAATGCAATAAATTTGTTTTCAATTTGGATGTGTGTGTGTGTGTGGGGGGGGGGGGGGGGGGGGGGGGGGGGGGGGGGATATAGAGAGGGGAACGTGTGCCATAATTAAATATCTCCCGACAATTTGTATATCCTGGGGTGGGGAATGGGGAATGGGGACCCAAAGCCAGACATAATTAACTTCTGATGAGATCTAAGGATCGCAAAACTATATTATATAGATAATAGATATTATAGATTATAAAACCACCAAGATGAATGTCCCTAGAACCAACGAAGAATTCTATCCTACACTCTCAAAATATGCTTTCTTAGGGCTTGCTTGGGCACTCTCTAGCTGAAAGAGGAGTGAAAAGAGGAGCTGAAAGAGGAGCTGAAAGAGGAGCTGAAAGAGGAGCGGAAAGTGGAGCTGAACTAAAGACGCTGATCTGAGCTATTTTAAGCCGAGCTGAAAGATGATCTGATAGCTATGTGCCCGTCTGTTTTTATTAAGACATTCTCCGAGTTTTGAGACTATCTCAACGAATGTTTTCATATAGTTATATTTCATGCTAACCCTTTATTGGAATTGGCTAGATCGAACATCTGTATCTAATAGAAAAGTTGCTCTATGAAAAACTTTTTTATTTTTTTAATTTTAATTTCTTTTGGTGTACATACGAAAATTTCAGTGCTTTGTTCCATATATATTAATATGTAAATCTCCACTCAAAGATTCCAACAAACCCAAATCCATTCAGAGCCATATATAGAGTGCTTTAAGCACCTCAAATTTCAGGAAGTTTTCTACAGATGCACGTAGGTCAAGATGCGCACGATTTTAAACGGAAAATTACAAGGCAAAAGATCTCCAACAGAATTGTGGTACAAATAAATCATTGTGCTAAAAGTGTCGCCTAAAAAGAGTGCTTGTGGCCCACCATTATTCATAGCCGAATGATTTACATAGTTGAATTTAATGGCTTGGAAGTGGAAGTGACAAATGCCCTCTAACAAGCAACTGCAAAGAACACACATTTTTCTAAAGAATTTACTTAGGTATTTTAAGGTACAAAGCAAAGAAAAGAAGGCAGGCAGGCAGTCAGGCCCTTCCATTACTCACTTGCGAGTGGGTAGTGGGTTGTGGGAACGGGAACCCTCAACAGCATTTCCGCGTACATTATTTAAATATACCCACTATGATATAGTATATATGTGCACGTTTGTATTTATTATGATTTTATTGATGCCGAACCGGAGTTGTCATATTAAATTCATTTCACGCTCCATTTTAATGCGCCACAGAGCCACGGATATAGCCACACAGAGTCCGAGTCAGAGTCAGTGTCGGGTAGTCGAACTTCCTATACAAGTTCACAGTTTTTTTGTTTTTGTTTTGCTTTGTGTTTTCAGCGTCTTTGCATGAATTTTGATGATCCCCGAAACGAGCAGTATTTATATTCACTCAACGAGCGATTCAGCAAAAAAAAGAAATAAATAAATAAAACCCAACACCAGAGAAAGGTCAACATGCAAAGAACTTGGCTAACACCAACCCAAAAAAAAAAGTCACAAATCGCAAAATAAAGTTTGAACTTGAAATGGAAGGAGTACACGAAAAGAAATAGAAAGAAATTCGTATGCTAAAAGAAACTGAAATATGATCTGGTTGATCTAATTTCGTTTTTTGGAGAAAAAACAAAAGTAAAGATTCTGTCTTTTATAGGAAAGAAAAGTTCTGGAAAAAGTCGTGTTTACTCATGCTGGAGTATCCAAATAGATCCACAAATCAACAGAAAATCTAGCTAAATCTATGCGCCAAAAGATGGATTTTGTGAATAAAGAACAACCTTAGATCTGTCAACAAAGATCCATCATCAACTTGAGATATCATCCACCGAAGGCTACGAGTGATTTAGGGCAGTCGTCAGGGATTATCCAGATATGGTACGGCTGGAATATGGGGACTTTTTCTAAGTCTATAGCCCTGGCACCTAGCACTGCAAGTTTTCATGTTCGAATTAGTTTTAAAAACAATTTCAAAAATTATTATATTATATGTATACTTTTATATATATAAATTATATTTTTCTATAAGGTCTC
The DNA here is from genome assembly GCF_003369915.1 of Drosophila miranda. Lineage (NCBI taxonomy): Eukaryota > Metazoa > Arthropoda > Insecta > Diptera > Drosophilidae > Drosophila > Drosophila miranda. The sequence continues at coordinate 25,779,772 of NC_046677.1, forward strand.
TGCTCTTTAGACACGTGTTCTATCTCTCTTGTTTGAATTAATTACGGCAGATACTGGTATACAGATATAGCACACCGGTAATTCTATTGCTAGATTAACTTGATTAGCATATGGGGAAAAATCGAGCCAAAGACATTTCCATAGCCGGGATCACTTAGAAGTTGCATTGACACGGTCTGCTTTAAACAGTCGCCAAATTTTGCCATTCACAATATTCGCACATACTCGTACTTTTTATATAATATGTACTTCAGCTACATTTGGGCCCTGTTTAAAATTTGGAACAATTTGGAATTTAATAAATACTTCACCGACGGTTAAAAACCGTTGGAACTTGCTCAGCATTTTTTTTATGATGGTTAGTTTTTTTTCTGTTACAAATAAATATAAATTACAAATAATACTCAGATTCCGCGACGCCACTTCTTCGGATATTTTAATGTCGGTATATTTTGCCATCACTGAATTTCCATCGGTTTTCGCATGTAATTTCTGATGGTTGTCTGCTACAGTTATTCATTGATGTCCTGGAATACTTTTTACCTCCAACTATACAATAAATGCCTTCGTTTAACACAAAATTCACTCTATTTTCACCATCCATCGATCGACCATTGGTTTCGCTCATTTTTTGGTTTCTTGTGGCAAAAACCGATGATGGAAAAGGTGTCGTGTAAGAGCAGCGCGTTCAAGCAATAAACAATCATGTCATGAACATATCCATTTGTGGCATCCATTCAGCTGCGGCTTCCAGCACGTTGTTTCGGCTTTGGTTTATCAGTGGCACGCTCTTCTAGATTCCACAACTCCACAACACAACTGTGGCGGTGGCTGCTGCTGACGAGAGTCGGGCCCGATTCGAGAGCCAGAGCCGAGAGCTACGAGCCGAGAGCTCTGAGAGTCTGGGTCTGCGACTGTTGATTGTCGGTTGGCGGTTGTCGGTGTGCGGCTTGTGTTTCTGCTTTCAGTTTCATTTGAGACGTTGACGCGAGCGCCAGCCACCAGGTCCGCAAACACCAACAAAAAACGAAACAAAAAAAATAAAACCCGCACCGCAGCAGCAACAACAATCCCAGCAGCAGCAGCAGCAGCACCACAGCCAGCGTGTGTCCAAATGAGAAATAAATTTAAACGGGTTAATCCAATACAGAAACAGCAAGAAAAAAAAAACAACCAAATAATTGAACGCTCTTAATTTTTGTATATATTTTTTGGTGGTTCCGTTCCGTTCGCCAAAGAGCGAAGAGTGCGAGTGCAAGTGTGTGTTTTATTTTAGTGGCTGTCATTTGCATAATCTGCAGAGGGTGTTTCGCTCGATAAACAATGCAAAGAAGTGGCCAAAGCTCATAAATAAAGTGCACCCGAAATAAAAAGAGTGTATTTAAGATTCATTGGATGAGAGCAAAACAAGTTTGTTGCCTAAGTTATTTGTTTTGATTTCAACAAACGAAACACATACCATATATTTTAATATAGCAACAAAAATATAAGATATAAGCGCGATCCAGCCACGTTGACAGCCAGAAATTCCATAAAAAAAGGCAAGTGAAAGAATGAATTAATCAAAAAACCGAAATGGAACGTGAAACAAAAGAATATTATATAGATTTCTTTCTCATGCGAAATTTCAAGCTATAATTTAAACCACATTTTGTATCATAAATCAAATGGAATACTACGATAATTAATGCAATCAAAAAGGTGTTCTGCTCATAGGACAGGCTGCCATATGAAATATGTGAAGTCCATTTGGATTGTAATTTATTTCCAAGTCTCAATTAGAGATTAAACTTTGATTCGAACATCTGTTCAAACAATTACGGGGTACAGAAAAAACTCTTATCGGCGAAACTCCAGTCCGAGCTTCAATGTGCAATTCTCGAGCATTATTGTGCTTGTGCGTGTCGAATCCGCCGTAAAATCCGTAGAAAATCCTTCTTTAAAGGTTCCCCCAAAATCATGAAAAATCTAAAACAATGATCTCTGTGTGTTGCTTCAATGTCAACACAAATCAAATGTTCAACGCGTGGGATATCTCTCCCCCACTGCAGTACAGCCTAGTACTACCTCTGAGAAGGGCCTCTGTTGTCTCTGACGATCGTTAAATGAAGCTGCCACAATTAGAGTGCATTTCAAGTTGTTTTTAAAGGCACACGCTCGCTCGATTCCGATACAGAATGAGATGATCAGCAGGCGAGGGGGTTCGGGAGGGCCGGACTGGGGCTACAAAGCAAACGCAATTTGAATTTATAATTTTCGCAATTATTTTTCATTAATTTGTTCGAGCCATAAAAACGTTCCGAGTGATACAAAAATCATAGCGAAAATAAATGCTTACGCGTTTGTTTAATAACTTTGTAGCCGACTCTCGTAATTGCAAAAAAAGATACGAGTATATGTAAATAAATAATAAAAAACGCTAGCAACGTGCTTGCCTCTCTAATTTGTTTATAGAACCTTTATTGCTCTTTTTTTCGTTTTGTTTTTATGATCCAAAGCGAATCAGCTGCTGGCTCGGGACGCTGTTTGTGCGCCTGATTGATGAGGGTTTTTTTTATGCCGAGTAGAGTACTTTTCTTTAATTACAAAATAAATTGCCTATAAATAACAAAGAACTTCAGTTCAGTGCGAGATTTGAGTGCTGACGGATGGTCGTTAGAGACTTGACAAAGAAGGGGCATCCAAACGAATGAGGAATTCATTTACATATTCAATATAAGCAGAAGGCTATTGCCAAACAGTGAGGTATCATCTTAAGTGCCTTTTGCCCCTACAGTTCCATTAGCGGAATATCCAAATTCATGGATGATAATGGTTCTTGTACATAGCCAAAAAATGTTTCGTAAAAACACAGGTCTTGCACGTGAAGAATCCGAAATGAATGTGTCCGTTCATTTATGGGAATTTTTGTGCAGAAAATCAACTATGTATATTCGCTCCTTAAATAATACCTAGAATTTATATAGATTATTGGTTATATTTTAACTTCCAGTTGGAATAGAGTTTTCAATAGAAATATCATTAAAGAAATAGCATATAAAACTCTAAATACATTAAATTCTATAATTTAAATGGGATCTCTTCTACACTGATAGCCTTTATGGTTTGTTTGGAGTCTCAACGCCCTTATATCATTTACTGCCTGATTATTATAATCTTATCTCCACTTAAGAATTAACTTGGCCACTTATCGAGTTATATTGTGGCGCCCAAAGAATTGAATAAGGTGTGAAGGGGTATTGGGTATCTTATCAAATATAAATTTAAAAAAAAAACCAACTAAAGAATATAAATATGAAAGAAACGGTTCCATTTAATGTTCTCATCATTTTTGTTTACCTTATTTTATATTTATTTATTTCCTATAGAGCAGCACCCAGATTGCTTTCTCTGCCATAAACTTTCCATTTTCGCATTCAAGTGCCAAGATATACACAGAAGAGATTCGGCTGGGTTCCGCCGGTGCAGCGGGGGCAATCTTCTTAAGAATTACGTGACCAGCTGGATCCAATCTAACAAATAATGCTCTCAAACATTCGCCCGCAAAGATGATCTACGAATGAGCATTGTGCAGGGGGTTTTAGAGCTAAACTTTGATAGAAAGAAACACACCGACCGAATGTGGCAGAGACAAACGAACGTGTCAGTTGGTGTCAATCCACATTTATTGTATATCATGGTTATGAGAAGAAGAGACCTCCCCAGAGTGATAGAGAGAGACTGAAAAGAGAGGCCTATCATCAAATTGCATTCTTCACCTACCGGATTGACCTTGCAACGCATTAAAAAAAGCCTGTAAAAAACATCAGTTTCGGGGCAGGCTGACCAAACGAGAAAAACGAAGACAGAATATTTTAAGTTAATTTATTTCCATTTGACGCATCAATGCGATACATTTTGAATCTCAATCTTGAATTTACACCCCATTTTGTGAAGAGGGTATTTTGATTTTGAAGAAGGCTTTGCCATGCCGAGAGAAACGAATTTTTCGATAAGATAGGGCATAATTTTTAGGAATTAGTCTAAATCCTTTGGGTATTCCGATTCCATAAGCTTTGCAGAAGGAGGCATTATATTTTTCAAGTCCTTTTTGTTTGGTAAGAGGCTACTTCTTTGATGCTTTCCCCATCCGATCTCTATCCCCTTCTTATGGGAAGAAACTACAAAAACTTTTGCTAGATGCCTTTAACGGATCACCTTTGGTTTTCGAATATACAAAACTTCCACTTGAAAGAGTATTCAAAACTGCGACTCTTCCGCCCATCTTTCCTTTAATGTTTTATTGATTTTTAATTTTTTTTGGTAAATTTATTTGTTTTTTCGTTCATGTGCCTTTTGCATATTTGTTAATTAATGGCAGCTGCTTGTGTTTCGAGGAGGTCCGTCGCATCCGTCCCCTCATCATGCTGCATCGCATCGCATCGGATCACGAGGAGCGGAATCGAACAAAATCTCGAGCCAAGAAATCAATCATTCAAATTGATTTGTTGGTAATTTGTTATTCAAACAAATACCCGCACAAAACGGCCGCAAATAAAAAAAACACCGAGTGTTTAAACCAATGCAAAGAATGTAAAGAAAAAAGGCTTGCATGACGCTTTAACCAAAGTGTTAATTATATTTTCGCTTAATTAAAGCTTATAAATTGAGCAAATTGAAGCCCGAAAATGCTCGCGTGTTTACCGCCAGCTTTAATCAAGTTTAAAGCCATTCATATATAAATATATACTATGTAGATTCACCTACAAGAAGTATACATTTTATTGTCACCGCCTTTTGTCTTTGTCTTTGACTTTTGTGTGTTTCTATTTTGAACAACAACAAAACCCTCAAAGAAACCTTGACCATATATCTTCTCCACTCTGGGCTTTTATTGGGGCTTACGTCTGCCCTTTGCTTTTGGCCTTTCTTTTACTTATTTTTGGTGGCACATCTACATCTTTGGAGCATGTTTACGCGTTTTTGCATGCCCATGAACATGACATTTCGAAAATAATTGTAATTCACAAAAACAAAACAACAATTTGTAATCTCGTTTCCCCGCCCCCAAGTTAATATTGTTTTCGTTTTTAATCACATTGTTCATCTGATTGCTGAATTCATGTCGGAAGTGTGTTTAAATTTAATAAGGTACAAAATGGAATAACCTTTCAAGGGGTCGAGTGATCGGCAGTGTGGGTGCCCTGTACTTGGGAGAACAGAAGGGTTGGGATCTCTAAAATAGGAAACTCTTTTAAAGCAAGATCATCACTGTTTTCTGAACAGAGAAAGCCAATAATTATGTGCCGATTAGTCTGCTCTTCATTGATGAATACCCCAGTCATATTCTCCCTGAAATCCGGTTCTTAATCGGTTTAAAATGACTGGTATTTAATGACCTGATCTATCTTCCTACACTTAATCCTTATGGACTTAAATAAATCCCAATCCCAAGATTCCAAAGTCTAGAGACTGAAATGGTTTGGGTATACGTATTGATCCAAGTAATTCCGTAGTTAAGCCAGCTCTATTCTACCTATTGAAAACATTGCTTCTCATCTTTTAGAGATACAGATCTTACACATCTAAACAGCATACGTCACAAGTGTCTTATCTTTAAAATGTACAATAAAACATATTTATCAGAATCGTAAAACACTTACAAAAAGTACTACACAACTTTCATCTATATATACATCAATCAATCAATGATCAAAGACTTGGTCATTAGGCGCCTATGCAAATTCCATGAACCCTCTCCAATTTGTTGCATTTTCTCCAACAATTTTCCCCCTTAAATGTTCAATTTGTCAGTCAGATGATAATTGTTAACAAATGATTTTCATAATATACCAAACAGTGAGTATACAAAAAACATTTCAGCGAAAGTGTTGCAAAAAAATACCCTAAAAATGGCATAGAAAATTGCTAAAAATGAGTAACAATCATAATAATAAATAATTGCGTCAATTAAATAAGCGAAAGATGTCAATCCATCAATCAATCAGTGAACCTTTGAGAGCTTTCCAAAATAAAATATATTTTTTTTACATTTTAACGTATTTGTTTTCTCCTGCAGATTTGAGACGAAAAGACAGACAAACACCTAGAGAAATACCCAACGACATGATTCTAAGAACAAAGATATTGTATGGCTGCCTGCTGATGGGGCTACTAGTGCTCCTTTCTCCAGGAGCGTCTGCCGAACCCGAACCCGATGAAGACTATGGCATGGATGGCATGGACGGGCACAGCGAAGACATCTACGAGCCGGCCCAGGTGGAAACGGAAGTGGAGGCCGACCATCACCGCAATAGCGTGGAAGAGGACGGCACGGATCTGCCGGCCCACACAGAGACTTCGCTCAGCATGGAGCAGGATATGAGCACCATGAGACCCCCTGTTGGATTCAACACCATGTCACCGTACTCTAGCTCAGGTTCGGGGGAACGGGATGAGAGCACTGTCTTCGAAGCGATGGCGGATGCACCCACTCAGAAGCGGTTGACCAACGTGGAGTCTCCGACGAGATCCTCTCACGATTACTACTACGAGGAGGGACCAGAGGAGGAGCAACACGTGGAAGTAGCCACAACCACGGCGAGGATAGCCACCACCATGATCCCAGAGTATGTGCGAAAGTCCAAGGCGGAGAGGTTCCCCCAGAAGGACCAAGAGCACGACAGCTCCGACTATGTGGAGGAAGAGCCGGTGAAAACCATGGACGAGGATCAGTACCACGTAGAGCAGCATCAGCCGTTTCCACAGGCTCAGGTGCAGCAATTACCCAGCCGCTCGAAACCGAATCCGTTTAAGCCCGCCACCGAAGACTACTACTACGATGAAATTCACATCAAGCCGGACCCCACGACGACGACGACGACGACGACGACCACAACCAGCACAACCCAGGAGCCACTGCCTGTGCTGCGTGCTCGCTTTGGTGGCTTCAATTGGCCATCCACGCAGGCGCCGGTTCCAGCCATAACCTCTTCTCCCAGCACCACGACCACAACCACCACAACGACTTCGACTTCGACTTCAACGACAACGCCAACGCCGCGCAAACAACCCAAGCACATACAGGTGACAGCCTCGAAGCCGGAACTCCTGCCGGCGGATCAGCTGAGGAACTACATCAAGGATGTCTACATTCGAATGCCGCTGGCGGTGATTGTGGATCCCTCGTCCGCTTCCTTGGAGCAGGCCAAGCGTTTGTACATCGACGCCCTGCAGGACAAGAATATCAACATTAAGATTGTTCTCGTTACACTGAATGCGGCGGGTAAGTCACTCAAAAAACGGCGACCAAGTCCTTGGGAGTCTTATAAAGCTCTTCTCTGCCCTGCCAGGTGCACCCTCTGCCTTTAGTTTCAACAATACACGCGAATTCATAGCGGGATTGAACAGCACCAAAGAGCACGAGGGCGGCAACTCATTCGTGGGCGTTCTCCATGCGGCGGAACTAGTGCCCTACGACAGTGCCGTGTTCATATCGACGGCTGCGATTCCACCGCACACGGATCTCGTTCAGGATGCGGCCATTACACTCCTGAAGAAGAGGATCCGAGTAAGTACACTTCTATCGATCCCCACTAGATCTCTCTTGTAATCGGTGGTTCTTTTTTTACAGCTATTCCTGCTGTGGTACGGCGAGCAATCGGTTATCGAGAACGAAACAGAGGACGCTGTCGGTGGTATCCTCGGTGAGGTGGCCATTCGCTCTGGTGGCGAAATCATTCACATCGTCAGCACAGAGCATGGCCAGCATATAGCAGGCAATACGGTGAGATTTGAACACGATAATAAAGAGACCAAAACCTGACCCGTAATTGGGGTAATTAAAGCGGGGTGTGCGAAACACAGAGAGAGAGAAAGAGAAGGCGGCTTCCGTCTGGCCTACCAAAAACTGTTGAAAATTGAAAGTGGCGACAAGACGAGATCCAACAGCAGCAGCACAAACAGCAGCAGCAGCAGCAGCATATAAAGTGTTGCCCAAGCAGCCAACTGAGACCGAAGCAACTTGGATTACCTTTCAGGCGGACAGGCCATACCATACCATGCCATGCCATGCCATACCAGGGAGTCAGGCAGGCAGGCGGTGGCAGGTGGTGCTCAAGACCCCGAGACTTGTTGTTGATGATGGTGCATCTTTTGTTGCCGCTGCTGCTGGCAAAAACTAGGTTATGGAAAGAAAAGTGAAGGGCAAATTTGTTTATAGAAAGGAAACTTAGACAAATGCCAAAAATGTTCGTTCATGAATCTCGATCTGTTTTTTTTCTTTTCTTTTTCTTTTTTTTTTTTTGGTTTCTGTTTCTGTTTTGCAGCTCACTCTAGTGGCGGATGCCTTTCGGGGTGATCAGGAACTGGAACTGCCTGTGGATACGACGCTATCCAGTCTGCATGTACGCATCGATGCGAATATGCGACGTGCCACAATGGAGACGCCCAACGGTGGTTAGTTCTTCTTATTAGACTCCTTATATAGCGCACACACCAACTCTATTGCTATTTCCACACACACACACACACACACATACTAACGCAGGGTTGTACTCGTATTTTAGTTTTTAGAAGCATATAATTCTGTAGGAGTCTGTGACAAGCCTCCCTACGCCTAGATCTTAAGTCTACTTCTTTTTACTAAATGGGCACACAAAAAACCTTTACTCTGTTTATACGAAGAAGCTTTTCATGAGAGAGAAGCAGAAATTCCTCCCTTTTTCTTCTGGAACCACATATAAAAGGCTATCGATAATTTTCAGTACATTTGCATTGCCAAAAAACATATTAAATCTAAGCAGTTATCATTTATTTCTTCAATTCAAAATGATTTGGTCTTTACCACATGATTTCGGTTAAAAGTGAAGTTGGTTGCGCCTCTTGAAATCGTCTCGAATTTGCAAGTCAGAAATATTGTTAAATGCCGTGATTGTCAGCACCTTCCACGCCGGTACATAGCCGGTAGCACCACAAAAACGTATAAACAGAGTAATTGAACAGTCTTGAATCAAAAAAAAAGGAGTGTGTTAACCTTTCAGTGTGTAACAATACCAGGAAAACGAGCCAGAATGTCAACTGTACTTATCTATGTATAATTTATGTCTTTAGTCTTTAAGTTCTTTAACTAACCCTTGAAAGATCCAAGCCACCTATTCGCTATTCTAGACCCAAATCAGCTTTGCTGATCCTTGTATATAGCCGAAACCCCCAAACGCTTTCCTTAACCAAAACGCTAGTATAATGCTCAACAAAATACCATATAATACATAACACTTAACTGTAGTACAAAAGAATATTTTCAATATATGTGTTTTATCTATACAATAAAAAGTAATAAATGTTTTAGCATTAAGGGTACACAAAAATAAAAAACGAAAACGAAGAAAAAATCAAAAGTTATTTACCAAATTAACCAGCAATATAGCTTTTCTTTTTGGCCTTTTGACACGCCTTTTCTAATGTTTTCCCCCCAGCACTGTTTTGTTGTCCCTTTGTGTTTCGTCCTTAAAGGTAAGAATCGTTTAAGTAATTGTAATATATGCACTTTGTTTATAGATATATGTATGTATGTCAGAGCACTTTCTATCATCAACTGTCCCGCACAAAATGTTGTTCTTAACTAACCCAAAACGTTGAACGAGGAATTTCTTTTGATTGGATCTAGTGACAAAAACGACAATGATATTACAAGCAGATTAATCATACGCCACGTCGAAGTTGAGGGGCAAAGTTCGGTTTGAAGATTGCGGAGACCCGCGGGGCCAGACAAAAAATAATTATGACTCAAAGAGGCTCATTCATTGCTCTCTCGGACGTTCCGAGACCAAACGGCGGCTTATCGCCCTATCGCAATAAAATACATATGCGACAATTTTTGCAAAAAAAAAATAAAGTAATGTCCGCACAAACTTTCGTTTATAAATAGAGTTATCGGTAGAGCTTTCCGGAAGCACTCAAAGCGGTACGGCGCTGAGGAAAAATCAATTAATAAGGGTAGGGTGGTTCTTTGCCTGCCCCAATATCAAAACAATTGTGGCACCCTGTCACAGCATTCAAAATTCACTCACAAAAATTGGATTCCCGGCCATTTTGCACATTTTTTTACAAATAAATTACAGGCAAATATGTGTATGTGTATGTGACTTACAACAACAATTAGACAATCCGCATCACGGCCATTTCATTGCCAAGTTCAAAAGTGGCCTCTGACCAAAAACACTAACACGAAATGGAGTTAAAATATTTAGGACTTGCGGTCCATGTCGCCTCTAATGGACTTTGTGGTCAAACGAAATGACTATTGGCTAACACTTTTGCGGCACTTAATTGTTCATAATTTGTTTGTTTCACAATGAAAAACAATTGTTTTTGTGTTGGATGTTTTTTTGCGGACGTGTTTTTCTTTCACAACAAGAGATTCCAACGCGCAGCTGCTGCTGACAGACGGGCAGGGTTGCCAATGCCAAAAGGCCGTAGAAAAATAATATATTTAGCCGGCACTTGATAATTATTTATTATCACTAGAGATCCCCAGAGAAACAAGATTTCTTTTTAAATACCTCACAATTCTCCGTTTGATTGCACAATCTAGTAATCTTTAATTAAATACACAAATGAAATGCAATGGTATGGCAACGTCGTGCCAAACACCTGTGCGCCCTTAAACAGCTGTGCACGTTGCACTGTGAATGGCAAGGCACACAATATACATTTCTTTCCCTCGAATTCCAATTAACAATTTGTTTACACACACTTTTAGAAATTAATCTAAGGAAATTGGTAAAATTCGGAGGAACAAATGCGACGGCAACAACGAATTCCAACGAACTGGATGCCTACGTACCGCTCAACAAGCTGCGCAAGGCAACGATTTTCAAACTGAAACTAAATCCAGAGCTGAACAGCGAAGAGCCCTACAATGTATTCATACGCGCCGAACGCAAAGCAGATGTATTTTTGGGTGAGTTTGTTTATGGGCAACCGGGCGAGATCGATTCTCACACAAAACTGAGAGCGCACACAAAAAGGCACTTATATGATTGTTTGTTGTTTCTGGCATGGGAGATAACAGGCAGCAAAAAGCCTGGGATCTGATCTGCCTGCCTGCTTGCCTGCTCGGTTGTCCACAGAAAAATGTACTGATAACCGAGACAACCTTGGAGTGAGGTAGAGGAAGTCGATCTGAGCGTCATCGCTGCCTGCCCGCTGACGCAAGCACGTGTGTAAGCAATGCATCTAATCCCCCACTGCCTTTCGTTACAGGCGACATCATCAAGCGCATTGATAGCTACTATAAGAATGGGCAAGTCAAGCCCTCGTCGCGACTGGCCAGAATCCAGTTTCCCGAGAAGGAGAGGGAAAAGCTCGAAGAGGACACGGATGAGCCCAAAAATGAGATTGAAACCTTCTCCGAAACGGAAATACAAAGCAGTCCCAGTCTGAATCAAACCTTGCTGGCCGCCTCCACGGGTCAGCAGAGGAGCACGCTGAATGCCATGCTGCAGCAACGTTGTGGCACGAAGATTGAGTTGAGCACGCAGTCGCAGCTGCTGGTGACAGCTGGCCAGACGGCCACGCTGCTCTTTGAGGTGACCAATATGCGCACGGAGACGGTCTATTCGACCATACAGGTCACGGACGAGCGACGCTTTCTGGTAAATCTGAATCCCACAAGGTAGGTTGGAGCTCTTAAAAAACCTTTATGCATCTAATGGAACGTTTTCTTCTGAATGCAGACTTAATCTGGGACCTCAGGCGACGAGTACAGTGCGTTTGACCGTGCTGGTGCCCACGGGTACGGCACAGGGCACCACGGATAGGATCACATTCACCAATTATGGCCGTGAAACAGCCACAATGGCAGTCAATTTGAAAGTTGTGTCCAGCATAGATGCTCAGGCAAGTGGAAGAAGCTCCCCCCTCAAAGAGAATCATATAAATTAAAGTAAACCTTTTGCAGGACACAACTGGACCCACGCTCTCGTGGGAGTTTGGCAGTCGCTGCGACTATGTGACGCCCGAGTCTTTGACCTGCGGCGAGCGATTCTGGACACTAGATCTGACTGCCCAGGACTGGCAATCGGGCATAATGCGACTACAGACTACGCCAGCCGAGGGTTTGTTCTATAGAAATTACTACACTGCCGGCAGCACAGAGCCCCTAAAAGCCACCTACATGGCCTCCTGTTGCGAGCCGAAGGTAGCCATCACTGCCTACGATGCGTCTGGAAATCAGCGGAGCATCAACATCGATGTTAGGGATGTGGTCCTCACCGAGGGAGCCATAGCGGCCATTTGTCTGGGAGCCATACTGCTGCTGCTGCTGATTATAGCCATTATTTGGGGCATAGTGTGGTGCTGCCGCAGGAGGAAGGTGTCGCTGGAGCTGCCCACCTATCGCTCGCACTCGACACGCAGTATGGAGTAGGGGCCCCAAACCGAACCGAGAAGAAGGGAGTTTATTGTTACGTTATTGTGCCAAACAAAAATCAAATAAAAATGCCATTAGAAAGTAATTTTAGCGACATTATAAAACTACCACCTTATCGGTCCGGGGCTTATCAGCAGAGGTGGGCTGATGAGCAACAAGTGAACGGAGGAAGCAGCAACATCATCTCTGGCTGTGGCTTTGACACACTTACCGCGATTCAGAATGCCAGCGATCAGGACGGGTGTGGGTGCTGGCGGCGGGGCATGCACCACGGGCGGGGCGGCGGGCAACAGTTGCGGCTTGTTGGGAAAGTCTTCGTAGCTGAGTCCGGTTACCGAGGCGCTAAGTAATGGATTTTTAACGACACGCGGCGTATTTGGATTGCTGTTTACGCGAGACACGTCACCTTTGGATCTTTCGGACATGGCAGCGACCGCGTAAAAGCACTGATCCAAACGGTATAGATATGTGCGACTGCCTCAACTAAAGGCCAATAGGTGTCGAAAAAGCAAAGTGTTTTGGCTTTAAAGGCGTAGGCTGGGTGGCTGAATATGTCCGTGAAAACTTCCAGGCAGGCAACTTGCGACGCGTCTGCTTCTTGCATTTCGGACACTCACCGCGAAGAGCTTTCGTTTCAAGTGTGCGCGGCTCCCAGTGAATGGCACCTCGTGGAAAGAAGCAGAGTTTGCAGCAGGTTTGATTATTTTGGTAAAATCATTATTTTAAATTTAATAAAACTGTATTTCTAGGCCTGCAGTCACGTCATTTAAGTGCTAGACTTTACCTGGATGTGGCCGGCAAGCCATAGCTAGTCATGACAATGTCCCACATCTAGAGGAACGGCCACAGTAATCTGTTTCGTGGGCGAGGGCACAACAAACACACACCCACCAAAAAATAGCCCAAATCTAGTGCTTACTCATCGTTTAAAAATGGCTAGTAATCCCTTCGACAGCGATGAGGATCAGAGTGCCGCCAGTGGGGAGATCCTAGAGGGTTTCCTCTGTCCCATTTGCCGGGCAGATCTGAAATCCATTGATGTACTGACGGATCATTTTGCGCGCCAGCATGCCGAGGAGGAGGATACCCTCAAGTCTGTGTTCAATATATTTGTGAAGGCCAAGAAGAAAATCCTTAATAACTTTGAAGATGAACGCGGTGCGGCGGGCTCCTCATATTCGACAGCGGGCGGACCATCGGCCAATTCCAATGGAAATGGCGCTGACCAGCGGGTGCTGAGCAATGCTCGCTCCCGTTTCAATGTCTTTAACTACATGTCCAAGCAGCAGGTCGGCGCCGAGTGTTCGCACTTTGAGTACTTTCAATCTGTGCGCAATCCTCGCCTGGAACGCTACGCGAGTGAGACGAACAAGCTGATAATACGACTGCATCGGCTGTTGAAAGACTTGCCCTCGGATTCGGTGCAGCGCAAGCAGCATGAACAACAGACGGTGGCCTGGCTGGATGGCACTTCGGTGAAGCTGTGCCCCAGCTGTGCCAAGAGTTTCCACATCGCCCGGAGGCAGCATCACTGCCGTCTCTGTGGCGGCATTATGTGCAATGATTGTTCCAAGTTCCTAGCCCTAGAGAATGCCTGTAAGTGGGAGTACTCTTTGAGATCGTTCACCTGATTATAATTTTGTTCCGTTTTGTAGTGCAATTGGCCAGCCTCTCGACCAGTCGGAGCGAGCCATTGCAGCAGATGCATCAGGGTGACCGTGCCATACGCCTCTGCGAGCACTGTCTGTGGCTGCTGGACACACGACAGGACATGCACGAAAGCCGCACATGTCGCCCACTGCTCGTACAGGTCTATGAGCAGATCCGGCAGCTGCAAAAGGATGTCACCCCAGACCTGGACATGTATCTGAAGATCATCAACAGCCTGCACGAGGGGGAGACTATATTTACCATTACGGATGCTAGCGCGTTGCGCGGCAAGATAGGCCAGGTGGCCGAGACCATGGATATGCGGAGTAAACGCATTCTGGCCATTTACTGTGAGCCCGGCAGTCGGGAGGAGTCTCTTAAGAAGGCCATTCGTCTGAGCTGCATCCAGGCCATCAAGGAGCGGATGTTGTCGCTGCCACCGCTGCCGGATGAGGCGCTTATCCAGCAGATACAGGAACGCAAGCGTATGGAGACGGAGCAGCGCATCCTCACCGAACAGCGGATGGCCATGGAGGCGTATGAGCGTTACGGCCTGGGTGCCACAATCATACAGTCGGGTGGGGGTCTGGAGAGCGGGTCCTTTGCTCAGGGGGTGAGTGTTATTGAGTTGTATCTGGATTCCTCCACTAATTCCTATTACTTGTTTCAGTCGGATCTGCAATCAATTAACAACTGGTCTGCCCCGCAAGCCTCCACCTCAAAGTCCGGCCTGGACGATCCCCTCATTGAACAAATCAATATTATAAAGGGCTACATTAAGCAGGCACGGCAGGACATGAATTTCGAGGTGGTGGAAACGCTGGAGCTGAACCTACGCGAGCTGCAGCGCGAGGTGTACGAGAGACAGCGCAAGTCCCAGAACAGTGCCGCCTCGCCCGAGGTTGAACAGCAGCAGCAGAACCAGTCCTAAAACAGTATATATCTATGTTGTATATATGCATTCCCGCAAAATGACAAATTAAATATACATTTCAATGTGTGTGAGTATATTTTTTGTGCGGAAAAGACTCAAGACTTGTGCGTTTTACGACATGTGAGATTCCAAAATGCATTAATATAATAATATCATTATGTACGATAATTCGTATCCCATCCTAAGACTTTAGTCCGACGGAGGAAATCAATCCCTTAACTTTGGCTATATACGCGCCCTGCGCATCGGCATTACTCATTCCTTTGCGTGCATTCCAGGCCTCCCACTTCGCCTTGCCCTTAAAGTCCAAGAAACCGGGCTTGTCTAGAGTATTAGAAGCCATAAAATGCATTAATAATTCATTGATTTTATCCAACAACTGTCCGTTCTCTCACGCACCGGTATTGCAATCGCCCACTGTGGCCTGCTTGAACAGGCTGTAGAGTTCCAAAAGGTCATTATCTGCGGGCGTGGTATTCAGATTCTTGACATCTTCGGCAGCTTGATTGAATTCCTGCAAGTGTACATCAAAAGAGAAGATATATAGAATAGGTGTTACTTTAGTCTGTATAAAAGCTAACTTTTACCTGTAATTCGGCCATGATTTACGATTTTCGAGAGAGCGGAGAAATTTCTGTTGGACACGACACGACTGTTCTTTTTCTGTAAAAGTAGTATATATTCTGATATTTTTTGGTATATTTGATCGTTAAAATATACCGTCCGACCCTCAGAAATATACCGAAATATACCGTAAATTCCATTATACATATTCCTTGTTTTTAAAATTCCGTAGAATATTACTAGCTATATAAAACATTTAGATATGCCCACATAATTTTATCCGACTATTGTATTTATTTTCTAATAGACTGGTTTATTTTAAACACTTGCTTTTATTGCATTTTTCGTATAAAGAGGTTTAAGGGAAAATGGTCAAACAAAAAAAAAAAGAAAGAGGATAGTAGTTCCTATTGTTCAATTTTGATATTCCGTGGAATATTATTAGCTAGATAAAACAATTTGCCATGCCCACATAATTTTATCCGATTAACAAATCAATTTTCCTATTCTAAATAATTGCTTTTATTGGATTTCTAAAATGTATATATTAATTACGTTTTAAAACAGTATCTTCATATTAAATTAACGAAATAGTGTACACAAATGGCCATACTCCGGTTGTCAAGCAACAAGTCTTCCAATACCAGCAACATTGCGATTGTTTTTTTTGTTGAACTATTTTTTTTAAACCTTTTTTAGTCAAAATACAATAAAAGCAAGTATTTAGAATAAGCCAGTTTCCGCCGTTCACCTCAAGTAGTTGAGCTATTTAAATTAAGGGGGCTTAAGTGGGCTAAGTTCGATTTCTTATCGATATACGTTGTTGTTGAGCCACAAAAATTGAGGCAAAAGCGGTCACACTGAAGTCAAGCCGCTGCCGAAGATATGTCGCGTCGCGCATGAATTAATTATTAATAAAAAAAAAGGAAATTAAAGTGCTTGTGCAGTGCTGGTGTGAGTACCGGGCCATGGAAATTTGTATGATAATTTTTCGCGCTCATTGATAGAGCTCAGTTGATGGAGGAAAAGAGCAACACACATATACATGCATACGTGTGCACTTGATGGTCGCCGCGCACGCACACAGAGTAGAAGTAGTAGTAGTAGAAAGTGCAGCAGCAGGCAGGCGCGGTCCATAATAAAGTATATAAGCAAATCGGTAGCGGGTATACGATACGTCGGTGTAAATAAACCGGGTCGCCCACATTCTAAGGGGCGCCTCCCCATCCCCTCTCGCCATCTCTCATTCTCCTGTAAGAATTGCGGAAAACGTGTTTAATTTTCGAGTATCGTATCTCTCTCTCTCTTCGCTCTGTTGTGTGCGTGCCTGATTTTGTTGTTCAATTTAATTCGCCACATACACATACACACACACACTAGTTAATCCTGCCGCCCTGCTCTTCCTCCCCCCTGCAGCAGCAGCAGCAGCTACTATCTCCTCGCATCACCATCCAGCAGCGACGCGCACCGGAGATTTATTTCCATAGGTAAGTCGACTGTTGATACTTTTCTCCCATTCTCCATTCACGATGCATTTGCTCCTCTCTTCTGCACATTTGGGGGCTTAGTTCGGCGTAAAATCATTTCAGTATAATATGTATGTTCCTGAACTTGATTTTTATTGGAGGTCGCTGTCAATTAAACCGGTTCACGGAATGGCACTGCGAGTCCGATGCTGGACTGAAGATGCCAGGCTCCAGCAGATCTTCTTTTTCTGGTTTCACATCAGGCTTTTCTACCCAGGGTATATTTTATTCGTGGAGATGTAGAATTCTTTACCGAATTATATGAAGGAAGTGTAGATCTGTGGCAGAGGGAACGCCTCTAAAAATCAAGACCAAAAATATGGAATATGCAGCAATTTGAAGCTGTTTAGGATTCTACTTTGGTGTTCTCATTAAAAGTGGTCTCATCAAGTGAAATGCAGAAATTTCATGAATGAACTCAAGGACAATAAGAGCTTTGCAATATTCACAGCAGAAATATAGGGTTAAAGGGACTGGTCCAATAGAAAGATCAGAGAGAACAAAGAGAGATCCGTTAGAGAGCGAATCGGAATCAGGATGAACGTTCCACTCTGACCAACGAAAGAGCGTAGGAAGATGGAATTCCAATAAGTTTTGAAGAAAAAAGGTAGAGGTCTGAGAGGTATGGTATCCTCTCGTTCGAATATCGACTCTAACGTTATCTTTGTTTTTGCTCTCCCTCTCTGTGTTTCTTCTTAGATTTTTCTGTTTTCTTGCTTGTCCTATCGCCTGCCGTTGCTGGCCATTGCAAATGCGTTTTTTCCGTCTGTGTTTTTTTTTTTGCTTTTTATCAGCCCACACTGTTGTTGTCGCACCGTGGAACCAAATGCATTAAGGTCGCACTGGTATTTTACTGTAATTAATGTTGAGGCAAACTAATGACAATGGGCCACGTACATACTTATTGCCCTCAGTGCTATGATGATGACGACGACGACGACGACGATGATAGTGACCGTCAGAGAGAAATACTTGGGTCGTGACTCTGGGCGATCGTGGACACCAACAACAAAGAAGAGATTGTGAGAAGAAATTCCAAAGAAACGAAAAAAAATGATTGTCGAAATTTTAGTGATTATCAGCAGAAAGTGAGTACTTTCTGAAAATTTATGATTACTCTGTGGAAACTTCAGTCACTCTTGACCTTTATCTACGACAAGTAGTTCTTCCGCTCCATGCAGTTATTGATGAGCAACGCCCACTGTAAATTAGCCCTGCCCTCGGCCTCTGCAGCAGTCAGGTATTTTTGCTTCTTCCTCGGAACTTCTTGCAAATTATGCCATAAACAAGACTGAGAGAAATGAAGGCCGCTCCATCCAAGCGGAGGGCTGAAACTTTTGATACCCTTTGGCAGATCGACAGGGAAATTCTTTTTGATTTAGATCGAACAAGAGATCTCTCTGTGGAAAGAATATTTTACGATATAGGGATCCTATTTGTGAAGTGCTTGAGAAAAATACCATAGATATCTGCTGAATCAGGTTGTAATTACTAGCCTTCTGTCAAAAGTGATAATTCTTTTGATACCTATGGCATAAAGGGTATAAAACAACTGCCACATGCCGCCAATAAATGAACGAAAAACTTTGTTTTTTCCTTGGGCCACTTTTAATGTTCTACAGAGAGATGATCTCCTCCCTCTCGGTCTCTCCTTCTATTGCTCTCATCAGCGCAATGTAGCAATGTTAAGCCCCCCTCCCCGCCTCCACCATTCGGATGGAGAAAGCCATCAACGCTCCGTAAATTCCCTCGAAGCCAACACTAAACTAACACACACACACACACAGGCAGAACACACACCTGCAACAACGACTACAGTTATGGCTAGAAAAAGAAGCGGAGAGGAGGAGCAGCCGCATGGCATCAACATTGCGATGCTGATGCTGTATGGTGTGGAAGATTTCCCCATAGTAAAGCTGGTTTTACTCGCATCTTAATTGTCTCTAGGATGAAAATACTCTTTTTTTTTATAGCACTGTCACTGCGGTTTTGGGTGGAACGTGACGATACCCAATGATCGGACACCTTTTCTGAAGGGAAATATATGATGAGAATACATTCTCGTTGGAACTTCAAAATAGAGATTTGAGATGATGTTCTCGCTTTTTAAATTCTTTCTAATTGATATTTTCATAAGGCTAATAAGGCAAGACTGCTTTTGAGGGCTTAGATCTGTCTACCAGATTACTTTTTGGTCTATTCTCAGGTGGATACGTATTGTATCTTTTACTTTGGTTTCCACAGCTTCTTTCGATGATTTTAAATTGAAAATTCAAACGATTAGTTGCATTTTCGTTAGATATTTAGACATTGCTGAAGAAAATGTCACAAGATTACTAATTCCAACTGTAATACCCATTCAAATATAGTAATTTTTAGGTATTTAGAGCTTCACCGAATATGTGTCCCATATCTTGGTTATTGTGGGTATCGCACAGCTAATTTATGATATGATTTCCCCATTTTCGTGGACAGAAAACTATTAATTGACACATTTCTGTTTTAATTTGATTTTGAAATGTGTTAATTGAAATAATCTCCTTAACTCCACTTCTATATTTTGGTATTCCTAGACCTAAAGAAACATTTTTCGATTAACCTTTGTAGGGGACTGTTTTTTAGGGCATTCAAAAGTCTAAGCCACCTAGATTCATTCACTTTTTTGTGGTCTCTGAGCCAAAAGCTGGCACTGTTGCGAATATATGGTGCTCTTGTCGCTGTCATCTTTTATGGGCGGCCTCCTGTTGCCGTTGTTTGTGCCACACTGTCTGTCTGCCTGCCACTCATGGCCAAATGAAGACCAACTACTCATCCTGGGCCATCTCTTGTGCCTTTCCCTCCTCTTGTGTGTTTTTCGAGCCTGATTGACTGCAGCAAGTGTGCATCAGGGGCATACCACATCACACACACGCACACACACACACACACACAGAGTCCAACATGAGCCAGCGGCTTCTTTTCACTTCATAAAACGTTAATGAGTTTTAAGGCCCCCCCGATCCATCCATCGTGTGTGCTCATGTGGGAGCAAAGTGGCTCCAAAAGGGGGCCTTGAAATTGCCATCCAAAAACAGGTCGATCGAAAATAGAAAAAGAGAAAAAATACAGAAACAGCAGTTGGAAAACAATTACAAATATCATTGGCCTTATTTCTTTTGTTTTTAAATTTTACGAAACTGCTGTTTTTTTGGGTTCCTACGAATGTCACCGATTCACGCACGCACACATACACACATGAAGTTATTGCAAATACAGATACATATGTACATCTACAGCACAGCTGACGTAGCGGATAACTGTATTTGTACAGCTTTTCGCACTTTGCTTTGGCTCCGAATAGGCTCTCGCATTTCACCCCCATCTCCTCGCATCATCTCTCGCACTCCACTTGACACCGCTCTTGTTCTCGCTCTCTCTCTCTCTGTCTAGCATATGCTACTGCTCTACTCTACTCTCGTTCTCCCGCTTTCGTCGCTTTGGCGCTTTTAAGCTTCCGAAAATGATTACGCGGCATTTAACACATAGACACTTCCTCTCCTCCACTCTACCACTGCTCCCTTTACGAAGTGAGAAGAGAAGGAATGACTCAGTGGTCGCTGCAGTCGATACCCTGCAAGTCCGGCCGATGCACATCTTTTCGTGGCTTCTCTTGGAAATTTCTATGGAATCTATACGATTGTAATATCTGTAATATATTCAGGAGATTCCATAGAAAAAGACTTACACACAGGAATATTAATCCGTATCTATTACCTACCTAAAGAAAGGGCATCTAAAGCTTATATTCCGCGAAATGTAGAACCTCTTATTTCTATTTTTGGCGCATACTGTGGCTACAAATACTTATTTCCTCTAAGCCCGCGCCCCAGACAATATTAATACTTGTTCTTATTTGCAGGTTCTTTTCTCATCTTTCTCTATTTGTTCTTTCTTTCCCACTTTTTTGCTTACGCATCTTGAAAGAAGGAACAGCATGAAAAAGAGGAAACAGTTCTGTTGCCACACATTTTCTTTAGCCGGTCCGCACACAAAGTTTTCTACCCTACAAAGAGACAGAAAACAAGTATGATGGTCCTGTCATTTCTTTTGAATCCTTGGCAAACAAAAACATCTCTAAGAGCATTTATTCCAACTCGAATACTTTCCACAAGAGGGACTGTTGCATACCCTTTTAAAAAGGGGGGGGGGTATCGTATCTTTTGGTCTCGCATTCCCCTACCACGTGGGCCACATTCTTTCATTTCATTTCATTTCCTTGCCAATTCTTTTAAGTTTTGCTTTGAGTTTCGTTTTCTTTGTGTCTTTTTGTCTATTCTCGTTCTTCTTTTTTGTGTGTTTCTGTTCATTCTTGTTCAAAACTGTTGTGTTGTGTTGTCTAATGAAAATGCCTTGATTATTTATGAGCATAAATTAAAAATTAACAGTACGCTGCACACAGATACACACCCACACAGAGGGAATGCCTCCGCATTGCCCCCCCACAAGCGTAATTCAATTATGTTGCATATATTTCATATTGCAAAAGGCAGGCGGGCAGTCAGCAGCGGAGGGAAATTTATGAGCCATGCCCCCAGGGTCGGGTCGGTTCGGT
Organism: Drosophila miranda; assembly: GCF_003369915.1. Taxonomy (NCBI): domain Eukaryota; kingdom Metazoa; phylum Arthropoda; class Insecta; order Diptera; family Drosophilidae; genus Drosophila; species Drosophila miranda. Next base: position 25,801,449 of record NC_046677.1, read on the forward strand.
TCGGTTTGGTTCGGGTCGGTACTACTTTGTCAAAGCCAAAACCAAGAGACCCAAAACCCACCGAACCGACCGACCAACCAACCAGTGGAGCAGAGAGTCAGCAAAGCCCCCAGAGCCAGAGTCAGCGCCAGAGCCAGAGTCAGAGCCAGAGCCAGAGCCAGAGCTCCAGCCACTACAAAGGTCCGCCAGTCCGCCGACCAGTGCTGCCAGCGTAGCAAATTTTCACAGCCAGTGCTGCCAGCTAAGCACATTTTCACGGCAGCAGACAGCAGGGCAGGGGAGGGCAGGGCAGACCAAATGCAAAACGTGGGTGGTGTGGCGGTGGCCGTGGCTGTGTGGTGTAGTGTGTGCCCCATAAATTCAGATAAACTATTAGTGCATGAAAGCAGCCACAAACAAAAGAAGGTTCCATACCGTTCCCCTATTCCCCATCTGTTATCTGGCCCACACACAGAACATATGTATGTAGATAGTCAAAGAGCCAGACGAAACATAAGTTAACAATATTTTGCACTCTATTCGAGAGCAGAGGAGAGGAGCGGAGAACCAATCAATCGTATTACTCACGTGGCCCAAAAATCATCTAGGAATTTGATTTCCTAATTGCTATGCTTGGGGGGACACTAAAAGTTACGCAAAGCGTTTCGTTTAAATTAGACCAATGCCACATGGAATGGAACACATTTGCCACATTGTAAGCTCTCTTTGCCGTTGCTGTTGCTGTCTTTCTTTCTATCAATTTCTTTGCCTACAGAGGTACAAAACACAGCACAATCTATAATTAAATGGAAAAGATACGCTGTTAAGTAAAACTAAAAGTTCTTGCGACAGTAAAAGGCTATCGGTTTCTTTTCTGTACTGTTTCTAAGGGGAAATGGAACCTACGTTGAATATTTCTAAAATAAATACAACATTTTTAAGCAAAACTAAAAGTTACACAACATTTGCATCGAGTTCAATGGCTTTTCATGGATTTATTTCAAACCCTGTCTCTCCTTTCCGAACATTTGCATAACAGATAAGCTTGCAGTCATAACAAACAAACATACTCTACTCGTATATGAATGAAAGAAACGTCAACAGAATGACCTAACTGGGGCTTCCACGTTGCGTTCTACGTAATCGGATTTCCCCTGTTCTTAATCAATTTGAGGAGCTTCCACCACATAGAAGGTTATAGACTAAACAAACTCTTATCGTTCTAAGAATTGAATGAAAGACAGAAGCCTTTGGTAAACAAATGGTAAACAACGCCACAGCGCTCTCTCCTAGAATTCCTTTCACACTCCTATTTGTCTGCTAGTGCTGTCCAAGATCATTTATTTTATAAAGAATATGATTTTTCTATAATTTTATGAAACAATTGCTATCATTTTTCATTCCTTTGAAGACTCATTGTTATCTGCTCTATTGTTTTAACCAAAATAGTCGACTAGGAATACATTTTTTACTCCTATCAATCCATGAAGAATCCCAAGAAATTTCGATAATCATAGCTTGTTTAAGAAATGCTTAGATAAGATTCTTCTTCTATCAATCTTTTAAATATAAAAGTAACCTCGAGAATCTTGGGAATAACAACAGATGGACAGTCGTCCATTTATCCCGATCAAGAATATATTCTTAATATATGTACTATATGGTATTGGAAAGTCTTCTGTTTGTGCATTACAAACTTTCGAAAAATGCCTTTCGAAAAACCTCTGAAATCAGCTTTAAAGAATTTAATTTATTAACTCGAATGATTCCCTGATGCCAAATTTGTAATCCCTTTGTACCATCTGTAGAGTGTAGATTGTACAAAAAATAAAGCCCAGAGATGACTCAAACATTCTGCTATACGAAAGGGGGTGGGGTAGTGAGGGATCAACACATTTGCATTGGTTTTTTTTTTTGTGCGGGGCGGCGCCCGCTTGGAGATTATGCGGTGGTGTAAGCCATTGGGGATCTGTGTACCCCCCCTGCACCTCCACAATAACCAAATGTATGCCATAGAAATTTGTATTCCATTGTCAATAACACGCATCACGCATCCCACATGGGCCATGCCCCATGCCCACTGCACGAGGGGAGGCGCCAGTCCCGCAGTCCGCAGTCCGTCAGAGTGGCTCACAAATGTCCCCTATATACAGATGTATACGATATGTCGCTATGTCGATGTGTCTGTACGGTGGGGGAGAATGTCGCGTAGCAGAGAGTGCGATAAAAGAAAGAAGGAACCACGAGGCGACACAGATGATGAAGCTGGTGCTTCTGCGGTGGCGACTGCTGCAAGGAGAACGATTAAGTTGAGGCAATAATAAGGAAATAACATTTTAATGGGCATAAAGAGGAGATTGGCTTTCAGTGCAAGCGTGTGTGTGTTCGTCTGTGTGTAAGAAAGGCAAGGAGAAAAGGGAATAAACGGAGAGCATCCGAGTATGGGTGGAGGAGGATAGTATGTGTGTGTGTGAATGGGTGTGTCGATTATACGAAAAACCGCAAAACAGTCAAATCTCCTCTCCGGCACCCGCCCCGCTCCCTCCCCGGCACATCTGTTACCCACGGGTGCGTTCATGCGTGATTGCTAATCGCGATAAGCAGGGGAATTTGTAATGTGATTTTAGGGCCGGGCCGGGCCGGGCTGGGCTTGATTTCAATTTTGAAACTAGTTCAAAGCAATAAAAAACGATGCGAATAAAATCTATCCCTTTGCAGCCATTTTGTAGGTCACTAATTACACAAAAATTAGACAGAAAAATTGTACAATAAACGATGAAAGTTTTAAACGATAGGCAACTAATTTTTTTTGTTCAAAATACCAATTTTTTCTTTACATTAAAAAAAACCCTAACCATAAATCAAATAATACTTTATTAAACAGTTTTTGAAGTCCTAAATCTGTTAAATAATGGGATTTGATGGCAGGGTATTTTTTGTTGAGTGTAGCCCAGAACTGCAAAATGAATTATTAAATTCTACACGAAGTCTACATTCGTGATATTCTCCTGCTATTGGAATCCTACAGGCGTGATCTTGTGCAAAAAAAAACTACAAAAATAAGAGTACAATTTTGTGTGTGTTTTTGTTCTGTTCTCCAATCAAAATGTTCATCATTAAATCGGTAGAAAGTCCCATCGAATAATGGCATCTTGTGGACAAGAGAAATAGCAAAATTTTGTATAATAGGTATCGAAATTTCTCCACCTTTAAACTTCCAAATATTCCCATCTTTAATTCTAAATTATTCGAATTTATTTTCCTTTAATTAAGTCGAAACCACTTTAATTTCCGTAATTGGTTGAATCGCATAAACGATGCCTAATGGCAGAACCGAAGACCAAAAAATGGAGAGCCACAAGACACAACAAATTAATGATGCGGGTCAAACCCCAAGCCAGAGGACACCATCCCCTGCACACGCCCCCGTCCATCCCACCACCCATGCCCCGGATGCGATGGTCCAAATAAAATTACCATTGTACCAAATGTCAAACGCCACAGAAAAAAAAAAAAACTTTTTCGTTTGTTCCACTTATTTGTCTTGTCCCGTGGTCCGTCCGACTCCCTTTTATGCACATTCTTCTCTTTTTTTTGTTGGTTTTTTATTTGGTTTGCAGCTTCGTGCAAAGTTTTACAAATTGCAGGAGCAAAAAATACAACAGACAGAAAAAACAACTTTATTTGATAGAAAAAAAAGAACGGTACAAAAAAGAAGTGAAGTTTTGGTAAATGAGCAATTGCTATGCAAACGCTTTGGCCGCTTAGCATATTTTCTGCTTTCTAAACGCCTCCACCTGCCGGCAGAAACTCGGACTGGGACTGGGACTGGGAGTTCTCTTGGTCTTTCATCTGCCTCTTCTGCTACATTTAACACTGCAGAATCAGCAGCACCAAAAGCAGAAGTTACTGAAGTTCTCTGTTCTTTTTGGCTTACATTTTCCCATATATACCCAGCAAGTACGTACATATAAGAGGTATCCCCGTTTTGGAGTAGGTGTGTGCTATTACTGAGTAATACTGCAGTTGCATTCGCTCTGGAATTTATATTTATCTAATACCCTAATATGGAGATAACAAAGTCATTGAATATTGGAAAATAGATAACATATTGATATTTGATTACAGATTACACAATTATATTATCAGGCAGGTTCCGGCTTTAACTTACTTGTGCGTTTCGGTATGGTTTTTAGGGGCTTCCGTTTTCGCCAATTTTGGTCTCAATTTAGTGCTGTTAAGCTCACTAAATCCGCTGTTATGTGTAACATCCGATGTATCGTTCTGCGTCAGCTGTTTGCACAAAAACGTAAAGTGCTATTGCAAAGCAAAATTCGATTTTGGGTTAAACAAAAATCTTTATAAATAAGGCCTAAGCTAAATTGTCCTGGTAATGGTGCCGATTATAAGTTAATTTATCAATAAGTCAACTATTTTTTTCTTCTTCAATTAAGATTCGTTTTGTTGTATAATAAGTCGTTTTTATTTGAAAACGAAAAATTTTGCACCACGTGAGCACCAATTTATTCGTTTTCCAAAGTGAATCCGAAAGTTTATTCGAAAGTGAAACCGGGAGCCGCCTGTCTGTATGAGTTTGCTTCCGCTGGAATTTATATTTATCTAAAACCCAAACATTGTGTATTTTTAAACAAATCGGTGTTTACAATTTCTGTATGAGATGAGGAATGATTTTCGAGCCCGCACAAACTTACCCTCTCTTCGGTCTCTTCGTTAGATTTCATTGGGTTGATTTTGTGCATCAACATTTATAGCAATCGTCTGTACATTTACCAAAAAAAAGTTATCCAAATTGTATAAGTATTACCGGTTATATAGGGGAGAGGATTCTTTTGCTCTCCTTCTGAATTACCTTTGTGTGTAATGGGTATCCCATAGTCTATATATCGACTGGTATGTACAGATTCATTAAGCTCTCCTTTTTTGCTCTCTCGTTCTTTGTCTGTCTATCTGTGTTACCTACTTTTTCTCTCCCTCTATTTGTTTTTAATTAAAATGCGTGTCATGAAATCTCCTTTTTTTTTGTTTTTTGTTACTTTGCCAAAAGATTTCAGCTGGGAGAAAAAATTAGCTCACAAATCCCCTTTATGAGCTTTGAATAGTTGATGGATGGAAATGATAATGATGCTGGGGTTGGGGGATGACAATGACGATGGCTCTATATCCCAAGATTATTCAGTTGTCAATTTCTCACATTTCTCTTCATTAGGCGACATATTTTTTTCCCCTCTCCTGTTCTATGGCGTCGTTTTCCGTATTCTGTTTTCCTTTAGAATTCCACTTCGGTTTTCCAATAAATTCCCTATCTTTAATGTTCGTCATTAATCTTTTTTTTTTGTTTTTTTATGGCTTAACGATATATGTATTTAATTTGATTTATTCCCCGCAATCAAATGGGGGCTTACAAAAGTAAATACAAATTATAGTAAATATTTTATGGGGCTTTTATTTATGTGTGTGTTTTTGGGCTACCACGTGCCACTGGGCTATAATCAGTTGCATTAAACCTTCTTCTTTTTGTAATATTTGTAACCTTTTAAATCACATTATCACACTCTTCTGATATCCATCATTCCCCAGACTCTGCTCTGCCTTTGAGGCGGATGGGGGCACTCTTTTAATTGCCATTCCCGTATCTCACGATTCGATAAAACGGAAAACAAAAGCCACCTGCCTTTGGGGCTGAGGGGGCTAGGGGCGCCAGGGGGGTAAAAATTAACATTTTATTAGCAGAAATTGCGAGGCGTTGGTAGTCATCGTCACCACGTCGTCGTCTGTCGTCGTCGTCTTAGTTCATTAACCTGCCCCAACGGACAGTAGACAGAGTATACGGCAATAGAGCAGCCAGCAGCGGACCTCCCATTTGTTTTTATGACTCCCTGAGCAGAGTGCCTTTATTTTGTGGATTGTGGAACGCATGTGTGTACACTGTTTACAGTGATTGCTGCGGCGTATTTATAGCGCTAATTTGTATCATTTTTTACCCTTTCTTCAGGGTATTACGATTTCAAATAAAGGAATCTAACATGTACGAATTTTGATAGGAATTATGAGTCGGTTCGAGTGGAAATTTTAGATAGATTTTGGAAGTGTGTGGGATTATTGTTTTTTAAACAAATATTTAGGCATTTACACCATTCGAATGAATCTACGACTATTTTATCGCCTCAATAGAACGTGTTCTGAATTTTCATGGATAAGTTGCAGTGGAAATTTCTTCAAGAATCATCGAGGGAAACCCCTGAGCGCAGGTTTTGATAAAATGTATTCTTTTTATTTCCAAATTCAAGAGTATCTTTAGAGACAACTTTGCTCTGAAAAGCTATTATTCCTTTTCTTGTTTTCAGCTGGCATTCTGCATGCCAACATGAAACAGAAATAAATTTTATTTGTGTGCAATATAAATTACGCGCCTTTCACATTTGGTTGGAGGCAGGGGCAGGCCGCCACAGCACCAGAACTTTAGAATAAAGTCATCCACAGAGAGAGGGAGAGACTGGTGGGGGAATTGGCAGTGAGCCACAGATCATTAAAGTGCCAAGTGCAGGGCCCCTTACACACACCTACAAACGGCAGACCAGACAGACATTACCGTCCAAATAAACAGTATGCCTGAAATTTATGTGGAATTTTTATTTGACTTTTTTCGGGGGTTATGTGGCGTGTGTGTGTGTGCGTGTGTGTGGATGCCTCAAATGAGCGCACTTAATTATACAAAGTATTTTCGTGGCTCAACTTAAACTCGAGTGATTTATTTATTATGGGGGCATGGCAGGGCAGCATGCTGGGGCATCAAAATGATTAATTTATGTGTGTGTGTGGAGCAGGTATTTCTGGTATGCAAATCAGCGTGTGGAAGCCGTATGGAAGCCATGCGGATTACAGGGAATTTCCTATAGATGATGAATAAAATGCATCATTGTTTCATGCTGCAAATTGATTGGTTTTATTACTTACAAGGTGGCGCTATCTATTCAATGGGTTTTGAGATTATAGGAGGAATGGGACTCTTTAGTTATAGTTTAGTGCATTTAAATATATCCAGAGTAACCTTTTTTGAATCCAAAGTGGACAACAGATCCCCTTTATGACGTCTTCTTTTGGTATTCTTCTTCAAAGAAACATTTCATTCAGAATTAACATTGGAAAAGCCATCCGAAATGTCCAGTAAATTTACTTTTGGCCACGTTTATGCATTCAAATGAAAAATAACTGAAAAAATTCAAGGAATATTCTTCTCAAACGTTGTGTTTGCTCTTTATAATATGCGAATGTTACAGATATTTCTTCTTCACCTAAAGCCTATAAATTCCCCTAATTTACAAATTTAGTTCCAAATTCGTGGCGAAGGTACCTCGTTTCGTGTCATTCGTAATAGGGGTATCCTTTCGCTTATGGCAAATTTCTACTACAAATAAACCCTTCATTTGACGAATGCGGCCTTACTTAATTAGCATCCTTACAAAGAGGGACTCATATTTTTCTAATATTTTTTTAAAGCACCAATTATGTTACTATTAATCTTCAATATTTCCAATACTACTGATCTTTCCCCAAACCACTTTTTGATTTGACTTTGACTAAATTTCAATAAAGTCATTCGAGTTGATGGACCTCTTTCAGCATAAAAGATTTCAAAAAAATGTCTTTTCGATGGAAACACTTGCGAATCAAAAGATTTCGCATATGAAGTGTCATAAACTGAGTAAAACGAGGGTTAAATCAGCGTGTGATAAATGGTTTTCACGTGAATCCCCTTCCCACAATGTGGTTGTAAAAAACAAAAGGCAGATGTTGCCTGTCATTTGTGGGGGCCCCTGGGAAGCGATAATAACAGGTCGCCTGGTCAAACGGTTGGACGGTCGCTCGGTCGGTCATCATCGTCTGGTCAGCAAACGACTCTCTTAATTGTACAATTTCATTAATTGCATTTAATTGCTTACGTTTTCCAAATTGTTTTGCACTGTTTTGCTTTTGGTTTGCTTTCATTTTCCTGTTGCGGTTTTTTTGTATACCCTCTCAGAGGGGGTGCTTGTAATTCAGTGCCAATTTATATCCTTTCTCCGAATAGATCACCTAAAAATTGTTTGTTCAATCGGAAAACAATACTTTGGTGTCGTTTTTGTTGACTGTTAAACAACATCAGGCGTTATAAAAGTAAATCACCCTTTGTTTTGTATGTGTTGGGATGCCGTGTACTACTTACATAGCCCTCAATGATTATGTTTTTTTTAAGATAAAAATCAAGCAAACATTAGATTTTACACTTAGCATTTTACATGGCCATAGGTATTATAGAGACAATCCGTCGAAAAACAAGCCAATTTCTGAGAAAAACTTCTGTTTCTGAATATATACCAATGAAATCTCTCACAGGCTATAGTTTTGAGGTGTTTTTCATCTTCTTAATATGTAGATGTGACAAATTGTGTCGTTGTAGATCAAACAAAGGGTTTGGTTATACGTATGTCGGACGTAATGTGGCAGCGCCACGGGTCGATTATGCATCAGGTGGAATGCGTTTCTTCCTAGATTAAACTTGCTATCGTTTTGGCCACATGATGGGTGCACTCTCCCCACCTAAAGGTCCCAATAAAAACAATCAATCTTTTAGGGTACGTTCTTGCTACCAAAAGATCCTTCATGACACGGCACATTGATGCGCCGGCACTGTGGACTGAAGCGTATGCTGCAAAAGAGTATGTCCAAGAATACAACCAGAAAGAAGGGTATCAAAAGCTTCGGCAAGATTTCTTTTGTGTTAATTTTTTTATGCACTTTTAATTGCATTTTGTGTTACAATTTCATTCTGTAAGCATTGTCACAACGATGTTGCCGGGCCCCAATTATTGCAATAGCTATTCTTCCCATACGAGTGTACTCGTTGTCGTGGCAGTCACAGCTGATCAGAGAGGAAGGGGGAGGTGGAGGGGGAGGGGGCATGCGACCTTCGCCGCAAAACACAACCAGCCGCCAATTCATTAATAAATTGCTTCAAAATTGTGATTGCCAGCTACAGGCGTAAGGCAGGCCGTGCAGAGATTTCTCGAGAGTGGAATAAAATGTTGCCTTTCAAGTGCCAAACAGGTTCGATTCGATCTTGTTATCTTTTAGTAGTGGGGGGGGAGGCTCTCTAACTGGGCTGTGGCTCTTCCTCTTTTCGTCGGCGTTGGCCAAAGAATTTCCCACTAAAAGTTGACACAGATTTTCATCAAATTAATTGCTTTGCTCTTTTTAGAGTGCACATCGCTGTGCGCTCTGAGCGCGCGCGTTGATGGCGTGGCTGCCGGCTGCTGGCTGCTGCCTGCCTGCCAATGACACTCAACAAGCGTGCTAAGTGTTGTGCACAAGTTTAGTTAACCCAGAGACACGCACGAACCTGTATGGAATACAGTAGAGATTCGGTAGCGTACAATTTGATTTAGTAAATGGAATGTCTTCCGAGCGAAACTATAGCTAAAACCTTAAGAAAATGTCAATAAGTTGGAGGTAAAGGATTTTTTTTTTGTGGCACATTCGTAGAATCACCCGAATGTCGTTGATTCCGTGTGCAAATTTCCCATAAGTGAACGGACACACTCGTTACGAATCTTGAGAGATTTAAGAGGAGAAAAAGATGAAAATTGCATGTTTTTTTTAACTTGGAAATATTCTAACTACTAAATAAAACTAAACTCAAACTGAAGCCATTACTCTAAAAAATCATTATGTTTTGTAAAAAATAAGAATATATATTTTTGCCGGTCTCGACTCTATAAAATTCTTAAAAAACACAAAATCTTTAAAAGAAAAGTTTATTAACATACAAATTGAATCGTTTTCTATAAAAAAAAATAATGCTTTTGGTATAAAAACGTTTCATATCGAAGGTAAATTTTTTAGTCTTTTATCAAAAGCCCATAAAACTTTTTCAAATAAACAGACATTCAAAATCTCTTGAATATTTGTTTACTAAATTTAAAAAATACACCCAAAGTACATACTGGTTTCTTTCATTCTACTTCTGTGCCTTCTTTGTATTCATATTCATAGCATATTGCACTGTACCCTCGGTATAGTTTGCCACGCCTTTTACGCCCCCCTCCCTACGTTATCAGTAGCAATAAACAGGAAAGCTTAAAAAGCTTTCAGAGTGCCATTGCCATCCCATGCTCCTTACCTCTTGTAAAAAATGTTAGCTTCCGCTTCCCGACGATAGAAACCAGCGGAAAAATAGGTAGATAGATTGAGTGGCTTGAGGGGGTAGGGTAGGGGAGAGTGTAAGAGAAAATTGAACTATTTTTATGGCAGTTTGACAGTTTTTGAATGGTTACGCTGCTACGTGCTGCAGATAGTTGTGCGTGCGTGTGTGCGTGTGTGTGTGTGTGTGTGTGTGTGTCCACGCAGCGCTCTCTATTTTAATTAAAAATTCTAGAAAATTAAATTAAAAACATTTTTTTTGCTGGCGCAATGCAGTAACGGGGGCCATAAAGCAAAAACTTGAAGGCACAAGTGCGAACTAACGAACAAACACGAACCGAACAAATGCTTATCGACACAACAGCGGCCCACCCACCATCGGGCGAAAGAGCGAGAGAAACAGAGAGAGAAATCAAAGTTCAAGTTCAGCGATGCCGGCAGCGCCGTCCCGTTCTACAATTGAAACCGATTGTCATACATAAATCATCAATTTTGTTGTCGTCGCCGGTCCGACCGAAACAGTGGGCTGAAAACGGGCATGAAAGATTATGAAATTAAACATTTCTAAGAACTTTTTGAATGGCAATTACTTACCGATCTTATAAATTAGGTGTATAAATATATCCAGCACAAATACTACCTCTTTGATTTCAATCATTGTCGGCAGGGAATTGTGCTTCATGGAATGGAGCCAGAGTTCCAGAGTGTATTATTTTTCTCACTTAATCAAAAAACCAAAGCTTAATCAGTCTTGATTTTTTTTCCTATGGCAAATCCTTAGGCAGTAGAATGTCTTAATTTTCGTTTCTTCTAATTTTTATCAATTTCCGAACACTGTGCCGCCCGAACACTCTCCCGCGCTCTCTCTCTCTCTCTCTCTCTCTCTCTGGCCGAGTCTTTCTTTCATGATGCTTACATTTGTTGCCCTGCCTGTAACTGTTGTTTTGCTTCTGTTTTGCTGTTTCTGTTCCTTTCTTGGTCTTCCTCTTGAGTGCGCGCCGACAGCCGCGGCCTGCTGTTGCTACAATTGCTTTTAAATTGAATTATAATTAAGTGCTAATGTAGATTTAATAAATATGGTTATCTGATAATAGTTTAATGTAGTTGTTTATTGACAAGAAAACGGTTAACAATGATTAATTTTTATGAGAATTTTATTATGAAAATCTTTGATGCGTTTCCAAGCCGAACAGTTTTTATTGTGGTTGAATTTGAGTTTGCTTTGGCGAATGCAACTCTTAAGTAAAAAAAAACACAATTATTATGGAGTATAAAGTAAAACTAATTATAAATTAATACTAATGGTATAAATAATACTTAAAGGAGCATCGATGTATATCTGACATTTTAGGATGGCACAGATGTATTACAAAATTGTATTTAATTTGAATCCTTATGGGGGTTTTACTATGAAACAGTGAACGATACTTTTTGGAATCTATAGGATCAATTTTATTTTATTTATTCCAAGCTAAAGACCATTTGAGAATGGGAACAGATTATTTTTTGAATTTAATGTAAAATTAAAACAAATTTTAGGGAGTAATAAAAGAGCTCCCAGTGAAAATTATATGTTGATTGTGCAACGGAGCAATTTAAGAGTATTTTCTAACATTACTCCGAACTAAGAACATTCGAATAATCAATAGAAAAGCTAACAATAATTATGGGAGCTATAGGATTGGTGCTGTAGATAGATTTTTTTCAGAATTTCCAGCGAAATTGGAAGTGATTTATTGTGTGAAATAGTAGAATTTACAGTGGAAATTCGCATCAATTAAGAGAGAAAAAGTATAATTTGCAGAGTACTTATGGCAAATATATACTGTACGAAAAAAAAAAACTATGCAATCGAAAATGCTTTCAAAGTAGAACAGGACAAATACCACCTCATTTTGTTTAAGTGGAGTCAACAGTTTTCAGTGATAAATGGGTATGGGAAGTGATGCGAATTTCATTGTTATTGAATTTGCATAGGAATAAAAAATTCTTAAAATTCTTAAGCTAAAAAAAAACTAACATTGATTTTGGAGTTGAAAAGAGGGCAAATTTCACTCTCTTTCTGGCACCCGGCACCTGGCACTGGCGCTTGTAATGTTCGCTCTACTTGTTATCCCACCTAAAAATGATGTTGTTTGTTATTTTTTGTTCATCGGGCAAACCTGATTACCTGTCAATTAGCAGTTCACAAAGCATGACTGGTGCTCCACCCACTCCCCCTTTCTCTCTCTCCCTCTCTCTCGCTGTGCCTGTCTGTGTGGATAATTGCATTTCAACATTTTACCCAGATGCCAATTATGATTTTCAAGCTGAACACACACAAAACACACACACACACCCACAAATTGTAAAATGTATTCATTTGACATAATTGTAATTGAATTGTCTATCGCATAAAAAATGTACATACATATGTACGAGCGTTTTCGTTCTGCAAATGAAAATAAATGTCAGGAGCACAAAACAAGCGTGAAAGCAGAGCTGTTAAAATTTGATTAATTCGAATAAAACAACACAAGATAAAAGCAAATCAAATTTAAAGAACATATTTAATGAATATGTTGTTTTATGGTTGGATTTCTTCATATGGGGGTTTTGAAATACCCTTGAAAAAGGCTGGACGTATTAGGACTGCCCGTCGGTCAACCCAGGAAGAAACTGAGACCGAGGGGCGCTGCGGCATGACGCGCGAGGCGTTTAATCGTACACATACGTAATCGTGGGTAGGTTTAGAATAAAATATTCCCAAAGAAATTCATTTACATAAATGCTTTTCATATTTCTTCTTAAATAAAGAAATTTTCATAGGAATTTTTCATTGAGACTCAATTATAATTATAATTTAAATTAAATACTCTGTTTGCGAATAGAATTCACTTTGATTTAAACACAAATGTATGTAAATTTATGTATATAAATCTGTGTACTATACGTGTATTTTGAATCTTATATATAAAACAAATACAAAGTTCGCAAAAAGAGTTGTCACTGTATTATGATACGGGTGGAAATTTTATTTAATTAAAATTCATATTCAAAAAAGTCTTTCTTCCAAATTTCAGTCACGTATTGACTCACAAATATATAAACAATTTTACGGTATCATCTGGTTCCTGTTTTTAAGAGATTTCATTGAAACACGAGTACATTTTGAATTATTAATAAATTTAAATGCACTCGCAGATCGGGCCATTGAAAATGGGATTCAATTTTAATATTTTTTTCATGTTGTTTTTTGAGTACAGTTTTAACCGTGTGACTACACCGCTTACGAAAAAGCTTCCCTGTAAAATTGTAATTATAAAAAAAAGCTGGAATTTCCTTTTTGTGTTATTTTCATTTGCCGCTTTTTTAAATTTATTATTGATGATTCCCGACGATGGGCCACTCCTGTGTGCAGCAGCAGTAGCAGCTGAAGTTCTCTTCTCCCCACTTTGGGGTCTCTGTGGTGTGTGGGGTCTCCTTTCGTACATGCAATTGCATATTTTAACAGAGTGTTCACTCTAGAGCCTCCTTATCCCCTACGGCCTTGCCTTGCCTTGCCCCTTGGCCTGCCTCTGCCGCTCCCCGGATCTGTGCCTGGTGGTACATACAAGTGTGCGTGCAACGTGATGGTGGGAAACGGGTTTTTTTCAGACTCCCGGAGACGACTCGACTCGACTCGACTCTTGTCTAGTTTGGCAAGAGCGAAGCTCAACGACGACGTCGCATGCCTTATGAATGATTCAAATGCACGTTATGTGAGCGCCAACAGAAAAGCAAAAAAAGGCAAAAATAGTGTTCGAAGCTGGGCTTTTGCTGAGTCGAGGTTTGAATACCCTAGAGGGGATTTTTGAAGAGATTTCGTAGATCAGACATACCCACTTTCATTGACAGACCGCTGACAAAACAAACGTGTTTTTGCGGCCGAGAGTGCAAAAACAAAATAGTCAAAGAGCGTGCCCAGCGCTGATATGGACAGTTGGATCGTAGAATAGTTGCCTGTGGTAATCCACGAGATTTATAAAGCCAAGATATTCATTGATCTCAGTGGTATAATCGGGTTGGAGTATATTTGAACCAATGTCCATTCGCTTATGGGAAATTTCGCACTGCGAGGCATGTATTTGATTCTATATGATTCTTTCTCTGGGCTACAAACGTCTTGTAAATCTGTGTCTACCCTCCCGCCTCCAGGGCATGCAAAGAAAGCCAGCTGAAAAGCCCTGGCAAAATACCGTTAAGAGTTGTTGCGCTTTTTCTGTAGCTCTCGCACTCTCGACAGCAGCTCTCGTTTGGCTTGTTGTTTGTCTGTTTGTCGTCTGCTTGATGCCACCTCGTCTCTGCTGCGGCCTCTGCTGTTGCCGTTGCTGTTGCTGTTGCTGTTGCCCTCTTGTGCTGCTGTTGCTTCTGACTCGGTTTGCGCCTGACTGCTGCCTTGTGTGACTATGACCTTTGTCAATGGAATTTTTTGGCCAAAACGGCATTTGAAATACTGTTTTTCTTCCTCCTTTTGATGCCGTTGGCATTTGGGTGTGCAAGCACGAGATTCAGAGATATTTGCGGTGGGAGCCAGAGCCATAGCCAGAGCCAAAGTCAGAGATCCAGCAACAGAGCTGGGAAGCCAGAGCCCCAACGAATCCTAAAGCCGGAAAAGAGGTATTGAAATTGAAGCTTTGATTCGATTTATCGATGCAGATGTGTGCCATTTGCATGGGAAATGTGTGCGTGTGTGTGTGTGTTTGTCCCATATAAAGAGAGGCTTGTGGGGCTTGTGGGGCTTGATTCTTATATGGAATAACAAAAAGTATCAATGCAAATGAAAATAATTGAGATGTTTGTATCTTTTGTATTCTGCATGTATTATATTTGCTTTCTTCAGACAAATTGACTTTTTCCATAGAATTTTATTCAATATTTGTTGTATGGGGGGGAAATGAATAGAACAAATCGTTTTGTTGCTGCTTTGAAAATAGAGATTGAAAAAATATGCGACAAAGTAAATACATACAAACGTTCTCTCTTCGTTCGAGGTTTAAATGAGATTTTAAATGGATGCATTAGGCAGTCCCCAAATCTATTATTGTTATCTAATAGATTGGCAAATAGTTGAGAATATCTTGGTCTAGCAATGGGAAGGCCAAGAGAAATTTATAGGAAATTAAGCATTTTTATATAGTAGATAAATTGTGTACAAATTTGTATTTGTGATTGAGAAAAGAAACCACCAAGGATCAGATTATTACTATATTGTATGTATTACCCTGACAAAGAAATTTTCTTGCTCCTAGTGTTATCTCCCACGATTGACATGTTAATGCACTGTTAAGTATTCCCTCGCTCTTTTAGGCACACGACAATTAACATGTTTATGTTAAGGCTCTGTCAAGCGTGTAAAGGGCACCGCTTATTAACATGATTTAGCTGTTAAGCTTCTGCTAATTACACAAATGTAATGAAACTACCCAGAGTACTGTTGGGAAATCAAATTATTGTTTGTGTAAGCCCTTTACCTATAAAAATAATATTCTGTATTCCCTCTCTGAAAGTACTAAAACTAACATATTTTTCTCGTAATTCGTAGAAATATTTTTATTTAAGATGCATGCTTAGATATTTGAATTATTTTTTAATTTTCCTCAATTATTGGTCTAACACCTGTCTATCTTGCATGTAAGCGATCGGTTCGGTTATACGATTCGCGTGACACGCTCGGTGCCGGTTCTGCCTGGGCTCCTCGCGTAAAAGGTTTTGACTTGGGTTTCGTTTTGGCCACTTGATGGTGGCAGACATTGCACGTCAGCTTCCAAATGAAGCCTGATGTCATACGACCGATTAATAAAAGGTTAAAAATATCCATTAACAGTTCTATGTTAATTGAAGTAATGTAAAGTAATGGCAGGCAGTGCATACGTTCCACAAATTAACATTACCTTGATCTGTTAATGTAATCAAATACGTTCCACTGTTAACGCAACGTTATTATAGAGGGAGAACCAATGTTGGCGGGTGTACCCGGTGTGTGGGGTGCATTTATTTGCCAATTAATTATTTAGTCTCGAGAGAATGATTCGTGACTTTTTGCCAAAAGCAAATCACAATTGAAATGCACATAAAAACAATAATAAATTGTGGATTATTTATCTGATTATCGAGCCACAAAAAAAAAAAAGAGATTATATTGTTATGGAATCATGGCTGAAAATATGAAATCTCATAACTTTCATTTTCTCATTATCTCGATGTGATTTATCATAGTTTTTGTATCGTTTGGCTTTCGTTGCAGTTAAATAATAGCCCAAGGTCTTTGGAGAGAAAGAGAGAGAGAGAGAGAGAGAGAGAGAGAAAGAGAGTGTGAACTGAGGAACGATAGACGGCTGTTGGATACTGTTGGTCCGGGCCTGAGAGCTGGCCGAGGCGATACTGGACCTGGATGTCGCCTCAATGGATTAGCGATCGTGAATTGTGAGAGGAGCATAACACCCCTTGATGGCGAGAAGCCATGAGAGAAGGCAACAAACAGACCAACGACGACGACAGAGAAAGATGAGAAGTGCTCCCATATGTGCCAATAAACAACAATTTTAAACTAAAATAAATTTCACGCTTGAGGGAGCGATAAAAGTCTGATACAACCGAATGAAACAGAAACATAAATCGCAACAGAAACAACCTTTTTTTTAAAACATAAGGCAACCATTAATCAACATATCGACAAACAGAGCTACTAGAATCAGGAGTTAAACAACATGTTCTGTGAGGAATAAAAAAGAAAGCAAAACCAGACCACCACATCATCAGAAATACAAACCAATCAACGGCTAACAAACCGAAAGCCCCTTAACGATAGTTAACAGAAAAAAAGAAGAAAAAAAAACAAACAGCAAACATGACCTTCTCGAGCTTCACACGAAAAATGCGTGGACGGATGCGCTCCAATACCTGCCGGATTGTACTGCTCACCTCTTTGGTGTGGGTGATCTTTGATTTTGTGCTAATCACCCGCTATTCGGACTGCATTGGCAAGGACGGATGGCGTTGCAAGCGTTCCGGGGAGTTTGATGTAGAGGTACTACCAATAGCATAAAAAGATTTACACTTTTCAGATATTTAATTGCCTTTCATTTCGTTTTTGTAGCTACCCAATGCCGAGCCACTGGTGGACGATAATCAACTGGTGGACGACAATGAAATCAATACGGAAAAATCCTTGGATGGTGACTCGGGCAGCGCCTTGATTATGGGTCAGGGCTTTGCAACCGGTGGCATATCCATGACATATCCCAGCGTGTCACTGAAGAAATGGTTCCTAGCGCCCACCGTTGAGGAGACCAAGGGCAAGCCCGGCGAGATGGGTAAACCCGTGAAGATACCCGCGGATATGAAGGATCTGATGAAGGAGAAGTTCAAGGAGAATCAATTCAATCTGTTGGCCAGTGACATGATCTCCTTGAATCGTTCCCTAACCGATGTCCGGCACGAGGGGTGAGTCCTTAATCATCTACCTGCGAAAACTAATCCAAAATGTAATATTTTCCCGTCAGGTGTCGTCGAAAGCACTATGCCTCCAAGCTGCCCACCACGTCAATTGTGATAGTATTCCATAACGAAGCCTGGACGACGCTTTTACGAACAGTCTGGAGTGTCATCAATCGTTCGCCGCGGGCCCTGCTCAAGGAAATCATTCTGGTGGATGATGCCAGTGAAAGGGGTAGGATGGCGTTTCCTTTAGCCTTCGCTGATGATAATGGCTGCCACTGGGTTGATAAATTGATGATAAATAAAACCGAAATTTGTCCAGTGAATCAATGCCACACCATCATACCCTGCCCTACTGCAACAAGGGTATTCTTTGCTCTGTAGAATCCATAAATAATTACATTTTTCATCTCAGATTTCCTGGGTAAACAGCTGGAGGACTATGTGGCCAAGCTGCCGGTACGAACCTTTGTGCTGCGCACAGAGAAACGTTCGGGTCTGATACGTGCTCGACTCCTGGGCGCGGAGCATGTGAGCGGTGACGTAATCACCTTCCTGGATGCCCATTGTGAGTGCACGGAGGGCTGGCTGGAGCCGCTGCTGGCTCGCATCGTACAGAATCGTCGAACGGTTGTGTGCCCCATCATTGATGTCATCTCGGACGAGACATTCGAGTATATCACAGCCTCGGACTCAACGTGGGGAGGCTTCAACTGGAAGCTGAACTTTAGATGGTTCGGATACTACGGATATTTATCTGTTAATCCAATACTATAACTTCCCCTTTATCATCCCAGGTATCGAGTGCCCTCCCGTGAGATGTCGCGTCGGAATAACGATAGAACTGCTCCGTTGCGTACCCCCACGATGGCCGGTGGTCTGTTCTCCATCGACAAGGACTACTTCTATGAGATTGGCTCCTACGACGAGGGCATGGACATTTGGGGTGGCGAGAATCTGGAAATGTCGTTCCGTGTAAGGCAAAGTCACATGAAATATTCGCAATAGTTTTTCTTCCTTTTGTTTTCGTTCATGATTTTCGTTTTCTTTAGGCCAGAAAGAGTCCTTCCATAAGTTTAAGAATTTTTTTTTATTTTATTTTATTTTTATCATTCTTTTTTTAAGTCTTAAAATTTTAACGTAAATTGAAACAAAAACTTTTTTATAATCATAAAACGTACACACACCAAACAAGAAAAAAACATAACATCCAATGATAACCCTCAGATATGGCAATGCGGAGGCATTTTAGAAATAATACCCTGCTCCCATGTGGGTCACGTGTTCCGTGACAAATCGCCGTACACCTTCCCCGGCGGCGTGGCCAAAATCGTGCTCCATAATGCGGCCCGTGTGGCCGAGGTGTGGCTGGACGAGTGGCGTGATTTCTATTATGCAATGAGCACAGGTTCGCAAAAAACAACAATCAAAAAAATTAAAAAACAAAAAAAAAACCAACAAACAAAACAATCAAATAACATTTCCAAAACCACCAAATCGATTTTATATTGCGTGCATCTAACTCCTAACTTTAAGAATTACTCGTTATCTATTCGTAATTGGCTTTAATTCGCTAAAAACAAACAGAAAAAAACACTCAAAAAAGGTCCTCAACTAAAACACTAACCAAAACCTAAACATTAAATCAAAAACTGACATGTTTTGTTCGGAGCATAAACGAAAGCATCAAGTTATTAAACTAATCTAAATAGCTAAAGATTTTTGTGTAACCACCTACCTACCTACCTACCTACCTACCTACCTACCTACCTAATATATAGCATACAACATATACCTACCCTACCTATAAATAACTATGAATAATTCCTAGCTATCCAAACATATATAATGTATAAATCGGACGGCTTCCTTTACCCCGAAAACGATGACAGTACGACCAATCATAGCTTCCACTTCAAGTATTTCGCACTGGCATATCCCTAACTCAGAACTTTTTCCATTATATAATTTGTTTGATCGCAATTCTAATCGATATTCTACTGGATTTTGCTCAGTTTCTTAAGATTCTTTTTGTGCTCATGCTCATCTCTCTCCCTCTCTCGCTCTCTCATGTCCGTTCATCAAAGAATCCACTAATAAACATTAAATATAGGTATCCAAGTACTCTCTTATAACCAGAAAGTTGTGTAATAACGATTTGAGATCCTAAGCTAAAAATAACTTACATACATACATATAACTTGTTGCTTATTAATTATGCTTTAAGTATCAGAACGATTGGTAATTAATTTTAATAATTAGTTCTTTTTTATTTTTAGTTGTAACTAATATTTAATTTGATCATAGTTTTCTTTTGGTGGGAATAATCTTTGTGTCCCCTGGTTGTGTCTCAATGGGTTTGGGTGTGGTTTTGATAAGCACTTTTGGGGACTCGTTACATTGTGTGGAAAAACTCTAGATATACTACAGTTATTCGTTACCGCCTGGCGTTTTGTAATCCCTGTACTCGTCTCTTCTTTTCTCGCTGAGAGTTTAATGTACAGTTTTCTTGAGAGTTAAATTTGTGTAGGCCTTGCCTTTACTAACTAAAACTAATGCGGAACCATACTAGCGATTTTGTAAACTCGAAATTGTCAATCGTATGTCGTTACTTCTTCAAAATATGCAATACTGCTTCTGAAAAAAACTTTCCTATATCCTGCTCAAAGCATTCAATGTTTTTGTAGCTACTCGTTAGATGCAGGATCTAAACTCGCTACTTCTTCAGAAAATACACTGGTAGTCCTTTAAGCAGCTTTCTCAAGCGGAAATATCCCTTATTTAGACACTGTATTGTGTCCTCCAAAGAGGTTCAATCAATCAATGTGTTTTAGCTACTCGTTAGTTTCAGAATCCTTACTCGTTTTCCATATTTGCTAGTGCTTACAATCCACAATCCCCACCAAAAACTCTCTTAACTTTTTGAGGTCGCTCTTTCTCTGTCTCTCCTTCTCGATGTCCCTTAGTTTTAGGCTAAAACTACAGCAGGAACTCGCTACAAACTTGCGCTTGGCTATTATATAACTCTATATATTAACAAAACAGCTTTTCTATATATATTTGTGTATATCTTTCTCGTCCAATTTCTTTTGCCAAAAATGCTCGATTGTAATGCTCGATTGTCAAACACACAAAAACTCTTATGAAAAAAAAATACCACACACAATCAACAAAAAAAAAAAAAAAATATGAAACCACAAAAACCACCTTCGCCTCCGCCTCCAGGTTTGGATGTGTGGCGGTGTCCTCGAGATAGCGCCCTGCTCCCGTGTGGGTCATGTCTTTCGCAAGTCAACGCCGTATACCTTCCCAGGCGGCACCACGGAGATTGTGAATCACAATAATGCGCGTCTGGTTGAGGTTTGGCTGGACGACTGGAAAGAGTTCTACTACAGTTTTTATCCAGGTTAACAAATAAAAAACAAAACAAAACCAAAACCAAAACAATACAAAAACCAAACCAAAACCAAACGGAATGCTTCCTTCACTTTCTGTCTCTCATTCTCTCACGTTCAATTTCTCTATTTCTCTATTGTCTGTCTCTTAAATAGTGTTTTGTTCCGTATACCCACCCTATACATACAAATACATAGTGCAAGCCGCACGCCCTGCATTACGCAATTGTCTATATATCTACTATATCTCAATATTTATGATTTATGGCATGGCCGTGACAACAAAATCCAAACCACCGAAAAGCAATCAATCCACAAATCAATCAACCACCAAATAGTTTTATCGATTCACCTTTTAAATATGTATTTTTTTCGTTGTGCAAATATTTTTTGTTGTGTGTCTGTCCTATTATAATTCTTGAGTTCCTCTCCACTCCCCCAACCGCACACCCGACGCCTGTTCTCTTTGTCCCCCCCTCCCCACCACTGTTTTGTCTTTGCATTTTCCACATCAGGGGTATTCACGGAAAGGTATTTGGATTATGGTTTATTCCAAACATGTGAATCAATAGCCCCGCCATTTTTATTTGTCATTTTTTTATGTTTTTCTTTATTAGGGTTACTCAATAAAACTAAAAAGTAATTACTTGAAAGCTAGTTAAAATTTGAATCTTGGTTACGGGTTTCTATGCTTAAATATTATCTGTACTCCACTAATTTTTGTGTATTATAATAACATTTTTGTTGGGGTATGCAAGAGAAAATTGTATATATCTTGGGGCTCTAAGCCTTGTAATTTTTGTGGATAATATATGTATGTATGTAGATAGCATCCTTTGCTTGCTTTAAATGTACTAACGTGGAAATCGTAAAGAATCTCTGCGGTTGTGAATACTCTGATAGTACTTTCCTCCAGCACCCGCACAAATTCTTTTGTATTTATTATTCAAAATTGCTTTTAAAATGTTAAACACGCATGTAGATCCTAACACAAACACAACCCACACTTACATTGATGTTGTTGCGACAAGTACTCGAGTATCCTTACTGATCTCCTTAAATCTCTCTCTCCTTTTGTTCTGTTGGAACTTTAGGTGCTCGCAAAGCTTCGGCGGGAGATGTTAGCGATCGCAAGGATCTGCGTGATCGTCTCAAATGCAAAAGTTTCCGC
This sequence comes from Drosophila miranda, assembly GCF_003369915.1. Lineage (NCBI taxonomy): Eukaryota > Metazoa > Arthropoda > Insecta > Diptera > Drosophilidae > Drosophila > Drosophila miranda. The sequence continues at coordinate 25,823,649 of NC_046677.1, forward strand.
TGGTATTTGGAGAATGTTTATCCAGAGAGTTTAATGCCCTTGGATTATTACTATCTGGGCGAGGTATGTTTATTTATTTTGTAATATATATTTTAATTCATAATCTAATCTGTTACCCTTTAGATACGCAATGCGGAAACGGAAACCTGTCTGGATACCATGGGCAGGAAGTATAATGAAAAGGTTGGCATTAGCTATTGCCATGGCTTGGGTGGCAATCAGGTGTTTGCCTACACCAAGCGACAGCAGATCATGTCCGATGATCTGTGCCTCGATGCGGCCAGCTCCAATGGCCCGGTCAATATGGTGCGTTGCCACAATATGGGTGGCAATCAGGAGTGGGTCTACGATGCGGAGGTTTGTCATAAATATACATCATAATCTTTTATCAGTGATACTTATGAATGTATTTTGTATCGCAGGAGAAGTGGATACGTCACACGAATACGGGCCAGTGCTTACAGCGCGCCACCAGAGATGATGCCAATACGCCGCTGTTGCGGCCCTGCAGCTATGGCAAGGGTCAGCAGTGGCTGATGGAGTCCAAGTTCAAGTGGCAGGCACACTAGCAACCCTCGCAACATCCAACTAACTAACAACAACTACAAAACTAAACTAAACGGATCCTACTAACTATATTGAGAACTTCCAATTTGTGTTGATTTTTGCTGGCTTTTGTTTATTGACATTTATGTAGCTTTAAGTTTACTTCTGATCTAAGTTTTCTCTCTCTCTCTCTATCTCTATGTGTGAGTGAATGTGTTTGTCCTTTGCGGCAGGATGTCTTCCCGAGTGTATGCGTGAGAGTCAGTACTACAATTTAGATATATGTATGCATCTGTGTGTAGGCAGGCAGTTCTACGATTTATATAGATCTATATATATATATATATATGTATATGTATATGGTAATTGTAAATTTACATTAGCTTCGACCAAGTACCAATAAATTGGCATTTAAATGACATTTTGTGCTTCACAGAATATGATTTAAAGCGAATGCAAGGCCAAGAGCAATTGCCACAAGTGTGTCATAGCAGAAACATATAATAAATATTTAATTAATAATACGATGAAACAACAGCACTCCCCAGCCCTCCCCCAACATTCCTAGATAGAATTTATACGAGAGGGACACAATTGTTTTCATGCCCTGTGTCCCCGGCCCCTGTCCCTATCCTACTTTTAGGCAATATATTATATATCAATGGAAAAATCTGTTGCTTTGTACCAAAACGATGCGCTCTTCATATCATACAAGAAAAATGCTTCTTAACCCCCATAATCATTATACAAGAAATGGCAAAACAAAACTAAAAAGAAAATCTCTTAAAAATTGCACGCATATCATAAATACAGTGTAAAAAATCAAATATTTATAAATGACAAAATTCAGATGAGAAATAAACCACAAGAAAATTAAATAAGAAGAAAAATTGTACATAAAATTAAAGTAGCTATTAAAAATATACATTTAAATAAAATATTTATATAGTATGTATATGCGGATATGCGAAGCAAGCAAAAACTGTACTATAAATTGCATTTAGTTCTAAGTTCGACTCTAGGTTCTAAATTAAATTTAGATTTAGTCCAAAGTTTTGGCCACACCCATCAGCAATAGCTCTCAACTAAACAAAACACAACAAAAAGAATTGCTCAATGAATGAAATCTGTCAGCTATTGTGTAAATATTTAAAAAAAAGTATTCCAATGAAAAAGATGTTTGTATACGGAAATTCCACAGAACATAACCCTTGGGACGAGACACAGACACAGGCCAAGTAAAACTTTTTAGCTAAATTTATTTTTAAACAAAATCAACAGAGACCATAGCTATAGGAAACGATATATACATATGATGAATGAAAATAGTAACTATTTTTAACTGGTGACGGTGCAATTTTAATTTTTAACATTTAACATAGCAAACAGGAAAACAAATCCAATTATGAAACACAAGACACAAGCAGGTCGAAAACACCCCTCCTTCCACCAAGAACCTATTAGTATCCATATATCTATAACCATCATATATGGCATATTATGCAACAATAGAGCTGCCTATATGTTTTAATTGTTGAATTATATGTTTAGCCAAATCATTTCTCAATTGTAACATCTCTCAAAACCACACACAAATCGAAAAACCTAATAGGAATGATAATGATAATCATAAAACTGAAATGTAAGCCAATATTTTTATGAAATTTCCTTTAAATATTAAATTTTGTGTTTGTTTAGACTTTTTAAATTTTATAAATAAAAAAAAATGATGACAAATTTAAGAGAAAATCCATAAATAGTACAGAGTTTTACTTAATGGGCGGAAAACTTGTATTTGGAGGATGTTGTGGTAGTCCGTTGAATTTATGCTTCCGATGGTACCTACATATTCGAATTTTATACAGGAACCTGAATTTGCGTTAATTCATAATATATGTATGTAGATGAGCATTGATCTTTCTATATCTGCAGCTTTTTGGTCCTTCATGCAACATCTTCATGACACATATTCCATTATGATGAGATCTGGACCATATTCATTTTTCGGCACAGCCCAAAGCTGTAGTCTTCCGTAAAATTGATTTCTCACCTGAAGATTAACTCTGAAATTTCATTGGTACTATCCTTATGGGGTGGGAGGATGCGCTTACTTTCAAAGACTTCCAAGTAGTATCTACTGTCGGCTGAGTGTAATTGATGATCAAGAAAACTGAACCAGTTAATCTTTCCATTGAAACCATAAAGCATGATAGCTGCATACATTCCATACATAGCTTTTCATCATCCAAGATAACTTAAAATACCTCTGCCATAGAACCTAATCCACTTCCAGAAGCACTTTTTCCAATCCAAGAACACTGAAAAGGTCTACAGCTAAATATAATACACTTCCAAATTCACACTATGGGTGGGGGCCATGGGGCGGAAATTCCAGTTAAAAAACAGACAAAACATCACTTCATTTTTCTTACTGATAAAAGTAAAAACAATTTTTATTATTTTTCACTTGACCGGCGCGGCGCAAACCACAAGAAAATCGCGTTGTCGATTAGCCCTAAAAGGATTATCCTTCCAGGGTTAACTACTGGAACTAGCATAAGCAATGGAGCATTAAAGCAATGTTTTTACTGTTCCTTGGTCTCACGCAGACGACGGACAGCGGAGCGCACGGACGCGGCAGCGGTTGTAGAGTACACCCAGGCACCACCGGCAACGGTACGCTTGCAGCGTTTGCAGGACCAGATGCCGACAACAGCGCGCTTCATGGAATCCTAAAGAGGAGCACAACATTAGTCATATGAGGGAGGAATGTAATCTGCGTGGATCTCTTACCTTTCCGCAGAACGAGCAAGTGTATTTGCTGTGCTGGGTGATTTCCATCTTCTTGACCATCTTACGCAGGGAGGCACCATAACGGGTACCATATTTACCTACGATTCCAACCTTCTTGGTGCGCTTGGCCTATTCGTACATATAGAAAATAATACAAATTAGTTTACATGATTACACAAATTAAATGCACTTTCAACACTCTCAGCCACTAAATCCCACTGCCAGCTGACAGTAAATAACATGTTTAGGTCATATATTGTCCATTTGTATCATTTCCATTGAGGATTACGCGTATTTATTTAAATTGTTTTCGTACCATTTTTCTGTTGTGTTGTTGATTTGTCAAAAATCCCAACCGGAAAGAGCCGTGAGTGGTGCAGTCGGGGGTGAAGTTGGCTGCGCTTACAGCTGACTGACGGCACTAACGCGTTATTGAGCTCGAATTCAATTAAATTGGGGTTTGGGAGAGCTTATAATCGTCAATTGACGGAAAAATAGTGAATATAAAGTGAAATATTTTTCAAAGATTAGGTGAAAGATGATAGTTTCATTTTCTTGCTGTAATCTGTTGCTGTCTCGTTCAGTCGGGGAGAATAACGCCGAATATATGGCCACTCTGTCTGCGCATTAATAAATAGTGCGCACGTCACAAAAAAAACAACACAATTGCGGCTAAAATTTTGCTAATTTTCAGGCGTCTTACGCACCTGAGCACACCAACATTTGCCCAGCAGCAGCGAAAAGTGTCGACCAGTGAAGCCATGCACAGCTGCGTCCTGCTGCCAGATGCGGCCAGCTATCATCCAGATACCCTGGACCTCAATACAGACGCCAAAGCGGCCGCCTACTGGTTTCCTTGCTTTCGCGATATGGTTATCAAATTTGCCAAGCAAGCGGCCAAATCGCAGGCGGAGGATGCGACGGCCGAGGAGCGAGCGGAGCAGTTCAAGACAGCCTATCTCCAGCAATTGGACGACTATCAAAGCAATATAGCCAACAACAGTGGCAGAGTGATCCTGGGCACCAGCGAGCTGCTCAAGCTGAACGAAACGATGCTGAGGCGCTTTGGCTTCACGGATCCGTGGCAAAGTCAAAAGCAGTCGGAGAATGCCTCGGCGAAGGCGCGCCTCAAGCTGCGGCTAGAGGAGATTGATGCTATTCAGAATCCAGATGACAAATGGACGGAGCTCGTGCGGGGAGTCCTTGCGGGCAACATGTTCGACTGGGGCGCCCAGGCCATATCCAACATACTGGAACAGGACAGCAGCTTTGGCCTCCACTCGGCTCTGGACAGGATAGAGAAGCGGCCCTGGCTGCTGGATAATCTAGACAATTGGCTGAAGCGCCTGCGAATCAGCAGCGACCAGCAGCCGCACAAGTGCGCTGTGGTATTTGTGGATAATAGCGGCGTGGATGTGGTGCTCGGCATACTGCCCTTCGTCCGGGAGCTGCTGAGGCGTGGAACCAAGGTGCTGCTGTGCGCCAACAGTGAACCCTCGTTGAACGATGTGACCAGTCGGGAACTGAGCGCGCTGCTCGATGAGTGTGCCGGCGAGTGTGCTCTCCTATCGTCGGCCTGGTCCTCTGCCCGCCTGCTTGTCTATGCCAATGGACAGTCGGGACCCTGCTTGGATATGCGAACCCTTCCGCGGGATCTGTGCGACGCCATAGCTGCCAATGAGACTGATCTGCTCGTGATCGAGGGCATGGGACGGGCCCTACACACGAACCTCAATGCCCACTTCAGCTGCGAGACCCTGAAGCTGGCCGTGATCAAGAATCGGTGGCTGGCTAAGTATCTGGGTGGCGACGAGATGTTTGCCGTTATCTGCAAATACGAGGCGATCAGCTAGTCGAGCGCCTTTGACTCCTTGTTATGCTGCTGTTGTTGTTGGGATCCTTGTGAGAGCCATTGTTTAATTTTGGAAACTATTGTTATTGTTTAATCAAATCAAATCTAAGGCAGAGCCATCGCCATCGCCATCCCTACCAGGATTCATCCCCCTCCCCATTGAGATTCATATCTTTAGTTTTGTGTATTGTGTATTTAAATTATCGTGTATTTAGTGCTTTCGTGGTCACGTTGCCGAATTTCAAGCCTACATCTCTATTCTATACATAAATACATATATCTGCTCCGCATTTTAATAATTACAATTATAAATAACAAAGGCTTTTGTTTATCGAGGCTGTCACGGCACCCATTATTTATTATCGGTCATGGCTATATACCGCCACAGCCCTCCGATAAGCCCCAACCATTTGTGGATTAGCCACTGATAAGGCAGCGGAGTCAGCGGCATTTCGTCAAGCCACAGACACTAGGGCCCATCCAGACAACTATTTGTTTGAACGTGATAAACACAGACCCAGATCATTCCCAGTGCCTTTTTTTCGTCCACAATTTCGTTCGCACTCGTGTGTGGTGTGTGCCAATTCGCACGGTCACTCATCAGTCACTTATCACTCGATTCGTAGTCAAAAACAACAGCGAAGAAGACGGCCCATACACAAAAGCCCGATAAGCAACAACAGATAAGATCTTCGAATGCGACTACGAGACCAGGAAATTGCCGCCCCCAACAGAACTCGAAATGCGGAAACCTTTAAGCTCTGGCTGCAGATACATACGTGTTTGTGTGTGGTATCTTCAAGCTAGACTCGAGAATATTATGGGACAATTCCAAAATGCATCAAGGCTATGCAGTTTTGCTGCGCCAACGTTTATATCTCCTTCATATGCTAAAAATTCTTCTCTGCGAACAATCATATATGTTCCTATTGCCGTTTTTAAGCCATCGAAAGAAAGTTTTGCATCTTGGGAAAGTTCTTTACTTTAATGCTTATAACCTCTGCTATATGATAAGCAATATTTGTCATTAATTTGGAAATATCCACCAAACAAAAGAAACAAGCTGTTCTCACAAAAGACTTGCCCCCCAATCATTTGATGAACCAGCTATAAATAAGTATGTATTCTCGTATAGATCTGGTTACATTAGAAAAAAACATCAAAATATTATCTTATAAACTTAACATGTAGCACTTTGAAAACAATATACAAACTGAAATCAAAATTTAAGCAGTTCGTTCTTGCGTTGGCGGTGATAAAAGTGCAGTTCAAATTTGCGCGCCAAACAACTTGCATTTCGATAGGACAAAACGATCAGGGTAGAAATATTCAAAAGGTGAGCGAGCGCTATTAGCGGCATTTAAGAATACCGTTAAGGTCCTTGGTGGACGGAATTCCAAAAACAGTTATCTGTATATAAAAACATATTCATTTCATATTTGGGGCGAGCTCCTTGAGTTATTTTTGTTAAACCTGAATAGACTACCAACAACCAGGGCTGGAAACAACTTTGGCCATCGAAGAACGCTCTCGCTGTACCTTAGAATAATTCTACCATGGATCAGCTGTTTATTCGGGAGTTCGGTGTCGTGTAAAAATTTCTTGCAAAAAATATTCCTAGATAAACATTAAACAATTAATTGAACAATTAAGCGACATTTTCTGCAATTGTGGCATTCGGGTCGTTTTGGTTCTTTTAGTTTTCTTTAAACTGTTTGCTTTGAACTCTGTCAAGGACACTTGCGTTTTTGTTCTATCAATTTACCAGCGAAGAAGAACCAACTAGAAATGGATATACTCAAGAAAATGTTCAAATCGCAGGAGGAAAAGAAGCAGGAGTGAGTGTTGAGTACATGTGATTAATAGCAATAGATTATGCAAGCCAGCCGCCACTTTGGCGGCACACAAATGAATGTTTAAAAATAAGAGGAACAAAACCTTACGCCGACTGTGGCATTTTCAATTGGATCGATAACCAGGCACCTGCCATGATAGATACATTTTCACCAGGATATATACACCCACACAAACACACACACACACATGATGTGTGAGTGTGTGTGTGTGTGCATGATTTGCGGAGGCTGCGTACTGGGGTTTAAAACGAGTGGATTGCCCGGGGGGGGGTGGACACAAATTCTAATGTATGTGTATCCGGAATTGGTCTTCCTCTTGCAGGGGTGCCGATATATCCGCATCGAACAAGGATGAGTTCCGGAAGCCGCAGTGGTTCGAGGAGGCCGAAACGGACGATGAGCTCTTCGACGATGATCGCAAGTTCGCATTCCAAGTGTTCACCAGTCCACTGGAGATGCAGAAGCACTTTGAGCGGCAGATGCAGCGTCTACTCGAATCGATCGATAACGAAGATCATGAGCATGATGATAATGATGATTTCTGTAAGCAGCACCAAGTCGTTGATCTATGTGATCTATGATTAATCGAACATTTTTCCCCATTTGTGTTTCCCAGATGATGTCTTGAAGCCCGGTTTTGAAAGCTCGATTCTTAAGAGATTTGCTCGGCAACATGGTCAATCGCTGGACACGGATTTGGACGGCGAGTAAGTCTGGCAGACAGCCCATTCCAGCCCCATTCAGTCGAAACTATATGTTTTTTTGGTTTTTCAGGATCTACGCCGATCAGATGCAGTCGCTCATTCAACGTCTGAATCCAAAGAAGGGAGAGGAGCCGGCCGACGAAGCCGTTGGCAACATTTTGCCCTCCAATCAGAGTCGCCTTCTAAAGAGCCTGAAGAAGGCAAAGCTGACGGATGAGGAGATCATCATGGGTCGCATACATGGCACTATCACAGCCGATGGCGAAGAGGTGCCACAGGCTCGTCCATCACGTCCATACATCGGGATGAAGCCGGAGATCAGGACTCCGATGACGCCTATGTTGCCGCGCAGTGGAATGACGCCATTCGGCGGGGTATTCGATGGAAACTATCAGGTGGGAACCACAAGCAACAGAATTTATAGGTTGAAATAATTAATAAATATATTTTCTCATAGGGTCCGAAGATGTTTAGCCAAAGCGTGATGACCCAGACGGTGCGCAAGCCGGATGGCAGCTATGAGACCACCAAGGTGGCCCAGGATGCGACTGGGCACAAGACCACCACGGTGACTCGCATGAAAGATGGCCGCACGGAGACGGTGGTCACCCACGATGGCAAGGCTGCCAAGGCCAAGCCGCAGATGGGCTCTCTGGGCGAGCAGCATGTGGCGTATGCCGATCGCAACCTGTTTGTGACAAAAGAAGGCTACGCCATGCCACGGAACCTCTGGTGACCAGTGGTGAACAGCTATTGCCCCAATCAAGACAAGCGATCTCTGCTGCAACGCCAGCATCAGCATCAGCAGCGTCAGCAGCAGCAGCAGCAACAGCAACAACAGTATGCAGATAAGCTAAAGCGATTCGTCGGCAACATAGTCCCACCACATCCACACAACATCCAAATTAGAACCTACTATATTTTAGTTTACATTCTCCTTAGTGTTTGGTGTTTTAGATGAAACTCAGTTGAGACAACAGATGACGACGATTATTGACCATGATTTTATTAAGCAGCGACCGCACAGCGTCGTTGTGTATTGTGAGCATGCGCACCCCCAATGCGCTCCACACACACACTTTCAGTTCCCAGAACAGAACGTTCCCTGGGCTGGCAGGGGGAGTTTGCACCCCCACACGCGGCTGAGAGAAGGAATGCAGTGCAGTGGAGCAGCAGCTCTCGATGAGAGAGTAGCAGGAGCAGGAGCAGGTGCAGGTGCAGGCTCGTGTTGAACGGTGTGAACGTGATTTTCAGTTTGACAAGTCCAGCCAGGCTGAAGCCCGGTTCGGTCAGCGGGCTTCAGTCGCCCCAAAAAAAGAGAAACAAAAGTACGCTGGCCAAATCATCGCCAAATTGCGGCAATTTTTTATTGTATTAGTTATTCGTGGTACTATCTGTGTCTCAATGGAGCGAGTGTCCAGCAGCAAGCAGCATCTAAGGTGCCCGTAGTATGCAACAAAAAGGCATTCTGAAAGAACCAACCAACTGTACAACATATGTATTACCGCTTACCAGGCAAACGATTTACACACAATCTATCATTGATATATAATTTAATTGATTTACTAGTTATACATAAAAATTATATATAGAAAGACACACAGCCCCCCACCCCCACCAATCACCTGGTGATTTGATCTACAAAAACTGCAGCGCCAGTTTCGAGAGTTCAACTCACAGTTTATTCAATTTAACTCTGGATTATACTACCTATAATTTGTTTATTTATTAGTTGTACTAATCTGTAACGTTTAAGTTGAGTTTAATGAAATCTAATCTTTCAAATGGCTATAATGCATGCACGCATTAGAAATCATTCAAAATACATGCAAATAAAATGTTGTGCAATATAATGTCTTAAATTTATCATAGTCAAAAATAGGATTACTAGGATCCCTGCCATGCCCTGTTTCGGGTGTAAGTTTCATCAACTGTAGTCAGGGAGGAGCCCTTTCCACTTGAGACATTCCGAACTGTCCCAAGCACTACACAGCAGTTACCAACGTTGGCTTTTTCTTGTCTTCATTTATACAGAATTTAGTCGAAAAGGTACCAAAGGTACTTCCCTACTTCCCTGACTGCTTCTTTCGTGAAGGTTAGACCACAATCTGGACCACAAACACAAGAAATCACTCCTGAATCCAGCAATGGCATTATATCTTCAATCTGGAAAATCCTGTGCACTCCAAAAGTTTTCCGTTTCTCATAGTCGCAGCCAAAGCCATTTTGTGGTATAATTTTATTCAGTTTGAAATTTAAACTAAAGCAATTGGATGGGCAGACCCAGGCCTCTCAAGATGGTAGTAGTTCCTAGTGATGATGGTCATCCTTCTTCACGAAACGCAGGCCGCAGTAGCCGCAAGTGTGAGAGCCGGGAGCGTCCTATAACCAAAGATTGTTTAAGATCCGCAGATATTCAATAGAATATGTCTTACCAGATTGATGTACACTTTGGGATGTCCCAGGGGGCCATCGCCGCCATCGCAAAAGACCACACGCTCGGTGCTTTCGATTGGTGGCACCTCATCGATCATTTTGATGCCCCAGTTCTCGTTCACATAACGCTTGGCATTTACGAATCGCACATTGCGGTAGTCATCCTTGTCAAAGACCTAATCGAGCATAATTTTTGGATATAAAATCAAAAATGTTTGCGTAATCGCAGGACGGCAACAACATTTTCTACTCACTTGTCCCGTGTGCGTGACTTTGTCGATGTCGCTGCGTGAGCTGTTGTTGCGTACGGCGGTCAATGGAGCCAGCCAGTTCTGGCCACAGCGTCCAACTTTGGCCAAATTGTTTACCAATTGCTTGCTGGTCATTTTTCCAAAAAATTTGTTCAGACAATTTATATTTTGATAGAACAGACACAGCTGGTTTTGCAGTGCTCTTGACAGAACATTATGTGCTGTTATGACTTTGCGCTTAACAGCACAGCCTGAACATATCGATGCTAATATCGATGCTACCCCACCTCTAATTCCAACGGTTTCCTTGCCGGCCGGCGGGAAATATTTTGTTAATTGACTACATTTGAAAGATGTACAATACAAAAAAGTGGTTTTGGCTATTTTGTTGTGCAATGTATAGTATTATGAAGTGGTTATCTCTTATTTTCTGCTATTTGTTACCGTTTTATGCACATACTTTTTTTTTCACGCGATAGCCCTTTTTTGACGCTGTGACGCTCCCATCGCTGACTACCTTTTTTAGTGCTTTCGCGCATTTTTTTTAAATGGCGACTTTATTGTGTGTTTTCACGATTTAAAACTTACAAAAAATTGACAAAAAGAAAGCTAAGCACGTGTAAGTATTGTTTAAAACATAGGGGATGCATGCGTTTGCTGTTTATAAGTATATTTTGGCGTTTTTCTGGCAGTTTTATGCCGCCTGTTCGAAATTGCCTGTGAATGTGTACGTGCTGCCAGTTGTGCTGATTTTCCTTGTACCGCTACTTTATCCGAAACTTGCCTCGCGCATACGTTCTGTTTAGAATGCAGGAATATAAACAGAAATGGAGGAGCCGGCTGAAAATTCTACGAGAGGGAGAGAGCACAGACAGACACCGCGTCGTGCGCAGTTGCCGATCTCTGTGTCTGCTGTTTTCCCCCGAAAATTTTTCGAAAATCTTCCCCAAGATCGGCCACGGCGGCCCGGCCCTGTCTCCTGGCACTGGGGGAATCGTTTCAGTTAGTGTTTCGTGCTCGTCGAGTGTTGTTCTCGGTTTTTCCTCAACAATATTAAAAAAGTTCTTTATAGAAAAAGTCTTCTTCTATATACACGACTATATATACCCACATATGCGCAATATATAGAAATTTCAATTGGAATTGTTCGCGAAATCGAATCAAATTTATGGTGTGTTACATCAAAGTGCCTTGTGGATCAATCGAGTGATTCGTATTGCATAGAAATTCTAGAGAAACATAAGTTTTATGCTTAATTTTCCATGGATTACATAATCGAGAGTGCTTGCTCGTGTGTTTGAAGTGAAAGGAAAAACGTGTTCCTCCACGTTTTTCCGGTTCGGGAAAAATGTTTCAAGAATGTGTGCCTGTGCCGTGCCCGCCAGATAATTGGGGAAACTACTTATAACCCTTACGATGCGATATTAAAGAAAAAAACCCCATAAAGCGGATGGCAATTAAAAGTGGGGGCCGCCCCGCAAGAATAAAAGTGGAAGACACCGCGTGCTGCACTCTCGGGAACGGTGGTGTGGCAGCATCTTCTTCTCGGCATGATTTTTCGAGCAAAAGTTTAACGAACTGAGTTCATTTCTATTTTTGAATAATTCGTAGAGCGACCGCCGCCGCCGCCGCCGCTGCTGCCGTCACCGCCACCCCGCAAAAGTGAAAAGTCTGCATGAGTTTTCCTTTGGTTTTTCTTTTGCTGGTGCGATGAGGGACGTGTGCTTTTTAAGTGGTAGTGGTACGCCCGCCGACTGATCAACGCCTACACTGTGCAATTTTTGTTGCTGGAAAATCCATAAAGGAAACGATATATTGAAAGCAGATGACGGAATTATACATATGTATAGGCGGTAAAAACTGTGCAAAATTATTTTGGAAATATCATTTGTTGTTTGATGAAATTGTTACAGTGGCTCTAGGCTATAAACCACAAGGGAGGTGTATGTCAAATGTTAAACCCCTTAAAGAAGAGCCCCCGCTAAAAAAGGTTTTTTTTTAGTTATTTCATTATATTTTCTCTTCAAACGTATCAAGGTTTCTTCGTTCTGCCTAGTATTCACTGTATCCAGGACTATTACCCATTAAAACAAACATTTTCCCCTCAATTCCATTCACTTGAAATACCTACAATTATTTGCATATATTATAGCCCAAAATTCAACTAAATTTCAATTTGTTTGCAGCATCTATGTATTATTAATGGATATTAGCTCACACGCACACTCTCAAGCCATATATCATCCTTATAGACAGACTTTTGGAGAAGGCCTTCAAACAATTTTGACAGCAGCTAATCCAAACGCTCTCTCTTTCATTCGTTGCCATAGCCATAGCTATAGACACATATGTACATACATATATCTGGCACAATGTTAAAGTTTTTCATGCATTGTAAATTATCTGCCACTAAAATATATTTACCCCAAAATATATGTGACAACTATAGGGAATGAATGTTCCTCGAGCCAAGAGGATGGGCACTTTGGAAACTTGAAAGCAGCGCCAACGTCAGCGCCATTTTTAAAGATTGTATAAATATTGAGACCACTTCCGTTGGAAACTTTCTTGCAGATACATATAATCGTTTACTGGTGTGTGTAGGTCTCTGGTGAAATTAGTCCCGAAACCAAATTTTCAAGAATAGGTCATGATTTATTTATGTTTCTCTTTCTTACGTATGTATTTTGTCCCACTTGACATAATTGGGTTGGACACTCAGGTGATTGTTGGGCTAATGAACAAATGATGATTAATGATTGTCTACAGTTTAGTTTTTGATGAGAAGAATATTTGCTTTTATTGAGATGAGAATTTTACAAGAATTTTTGGAAATAGGCAACTATCTATCAAACATCTCAATCTGTATTTAAGCAATTTGTTTTTAAAGTTATTAGGTGTTAAGTTCTTTAGGAAATTAAACAAGATTCTTACCATGATTAATGGTTCTTGAACGAAGAATATTCCTTAAAAATATTCACGAATTTCTCCCTAAACTCTGAAACTAATGGTAAACAGTATTTTGTATTTATTTCAACACTATCATCAAACAATATTGAATTAATTTCGAATACAAAATTAGATATGATTTATGGTTTTGCACAGTTTATGCAAGGAGATATTTTTTTTTATAAATATACGAATTGGTATATACAAATATTTTCCGAAACTAAAAACTAAAAAAAACGAGGGGGAACGTTGTGAGTTGCTGCGGACACCGCAACTCTACGGTTATACCCGATACTAAGTCAGTATGGCTCTCCTCCGGCAGACGCCGCTAATATTAAACGACACGACAAAGAGTGCGTGCGAGAGAGACAGAAAATCAGTCTGAGCGTGACCGCTCAGATCTGATCCAGATTCAGCAATCTGATAGATATGGTCATTATCTATGATTCTGCCTTTTTAGTTTTCTCGAATGTGCAATATTGTGGATGCAACAGATTTTCGTCCTTTGTGTGGGCGGAAGGGGGCGGGGCGAAGTTTTGAAATATTTTTGTAGCAGTGACATATCACAGAAGTCTGGATCCAAAACATCGTTGCTCTCGCTCTTATAGTCTTTGAGCACTAGGCGCTGAAGGGGACGGACAGACGGACAGACGGACGGACGGACAGACGGACAGACAGACATGGCTCAATCGACTCGGCTATTGATGCTGATCAAGAATATATATACTTTATGGGGTCGGAAACGATTCCTTCTGGACGTTACACACATCCACTTTTACCACAAATCTAATATACCCCAATACTCATTTTGAGTATCGGGTATAAAAATATCCTTGAAATTTATAGACAAATCTGAAAAAATTTCTTGAAAAATTATAAAGAAAAGTTATAAAATTTCGGATTTAAATGCTATTTAGGGCCCGTTTAAATCTATCATTTTAATTCGTTCTAAAAACATTATTTCCGAAAAGTGTATTACAAAAATAGCTAGAACCCAATTGAAAAATATTTTAAAATAAAAAAATATTTAAATAATAAAAAAAATTAAATAACAAATACCGAAACCTTTTAAACCGATAAACTCAACATAAATTTAAAAAAAATCTGTGGAAAATGCATCGAAACTTGAACAATTTTAAAACCTATAAACCCAAAACCTAAAAATCGTTTCAAACAATAATTTTAATCTATTTTCAATTGATTATTTCCGCAGTGTAATATGTTAATTTAAAACGAAAACCCAACCTTGTGCCAAAAGTCTTTTGTGAAATAGTAAGCCAAAACCAGAAAATATCGAATTAATACCAGAAATCAGGAAACCACAAAATCCCGAATCGTCTGAAAACGTTTGCGGTGTAGAGATGTCCGGGCAGCAACCGCCGCCGTATGGCAACGGGCCACGTGGCTGGAATCCACGCGCCCACAATCCAGCCTCACCCTCGCCCTCGTCCTTTCTGTATCGTCCGCCCTCGCCGTGGACGACGGCGCCGAGTCCGCCGCCCATTATTGCGGGGCCGCGAACCTTTGGCCATGCCATGTCACCGGCGCCACTCAATCAGGTGCGCGGACAGCGAGGCAGCACCAACATGCCCCATCCGAGGCCCCAGTGGCCGGGAAATAACCAATCGCCGGCCCCCTATCAGCCACCGCCGAGTCCCTACTACGGCGGAGGTGCTGGTGGGGCATCGCCTGCCCCGCGTCCCTTTCGACCGGCCCCGCTGCAGCACCAGAACTCGTATGGATCGCAGCAGCATCAGCATCCGACCAGCTCGTTCCAGCTGTCGCCCACACCATCGCCGATTGTGTGCCAGACGCCGAGCTCGGACTTTACATACAGCAATCGACAGACACCGCTGTCCCATCAATCCCAGCAATCGCACTACCAACAGCAGGCCCCTCCGCCCCAATACCTGCAGCAGCTCCATCAGCAGGGACTGGGACCACCGATACCACCACAACCGAGACAACACGGACACGGACTGGCTCAGGACCAGATCGATTTTATTGGCGTGCCGCTGGAGCCTCCGCAGCCTAAATCCTATGTGATTTATGATGACGAAGAGGAGTTTGGTCCATCGACCGCCGAGATAATAGCGAATCAATCGCAGGACTATATCGACGAGAAGCTGGCCGAATATCAGATGACGATATTGCAGCTGCAGGGTAAGTCTTTTCACTCGTAATTTCTCCCAGTGGCTTTCTTTTTTCCCTAGCGAATGACTCATTCGAGAATTGTTTTTTTGGGGGACAGTTTTCTGGCAATCGGACGGCGGCATTTAACAGACAAAAATCGTGTAAAATATGTGATTTTTCTCTTGGCAAAGCATTGAACTTTGCAGGGGCTGGGGAGGGGGCGGAAAACTGAATGTAAATGTCAACCGAACTTGACCCAGAGACGATCCCCCTCCCAGCCAGCATCATCATTATCTTGAGAACCATTCAACCGTCCCGTCCCCACATCCAACCTGACATCATCGCTCGAAAGTAGACTATGGCCTAGATTCTTGGCCCTCTCTCACCTTTCACTGGCCGCTTGTCCCCTCTTCGGACACTATTCGGACGAGTATATATTGGCTATTTTCGTGTGGTCGCCGCATTCTGGCCGTAAGATAATGACATAATGTTGTGGCCAAAATGGAAACTGAATATAAATTTTGGTTTTTTTGGCAATCGTGCAAATTGCAATCGCCAATACGGGCCAAACACCACATCGAATGCCAAATGAATCGATGAATTGTTATAGTTTATACATACTATATTTTTCTATACACTCGCACATATTTTGTTTTGTGCTCTCTAACAATTCGCAAGTGCTTGGAATGAGAAAATCTTTGTTATCCAATATTTAATGGCTGCGAATGAGGACCTAGAAAATATTTGTTTATTAAATTAAAGCCATTGTTGATATTTTAGTAGGTTTTGTTTTGGTTTTTAGAACAACTTTTTAAGAACTAAGTTTTTTTTAGAACGTTCTGTAAAACTTGGAATTAATTAATCTATGAAGTTATTTAACTCCAAATTGTTTTTTGCATTGCGGATACAATTTTTTGGATTTTGTGGGGTTTTTTGTTGGATTTTCAGCGAACTTTTTTATACACATTTCTTTAAAGAAATCATTTTTTGGTTAGATTAGTTTAATTCTTAAATAATTTAATAGAACCTATATAGAGGGCATTCCATAATTTCATAATTTATTTTTATTTAAATTATTTTTTATGAAAGCAAGAATTTGCAATTTTCTGTGTCATGCCCAAGTCATGTATATGTTTTTGATTTCTTGGCATCGAACCATGCCTCGAGCTTCGGTCCAACAGTCTACCTTTGCGCATCGTCAAAAGCTGTATATTTTGTTATTGGATTCTGGGGACCGGTACCCCGCGGACTCCTTTCACGAAGTTTCAAATGCCACTTCTTGGAAATTTATATTATTTGAATTTACTTTTCTTATGCCGAAGTAGGTTCCACATGTAATTTAGCGTTCTTCAAATATGTATTTGTCATGATTATATTATTATCCTACCAATTTCTATCCGATACTCGTTTCATAAAGCTTAGTGTATTGATTGTAGCATGTTTTTACTTTTTTAGCTTAAACCAAGATATCGTTGGGTTTTATTCATCTATCATTGAATCACGAACAATAGTTAGATAGAGAAAACGAATTTCCTTTTAGCCGCAATTGTTGGCACAAGTCTATTCCAATTAATTAAACACGGTGTGATCCACACTTTTGTTGTGCAGCGGATAGACAAGGTTTACGCCAGTATAAAGCCTTTTGTTGGATGTACTTTATTCACAGAATGAGATCACTTTTTATATTGAAACGCAGCGCGTATTGGTGAGGGGATTATTCAGAAAAGTTGTTTATAGACAAAGGCACAAGGCACTGAGTGTGATTGCCTTTTCATGTTCCACTGATGTCGGTGATGATATCTGTACTCTGTAGTATACTGTTCTGTTCTGGTTTGGGGGTTTGGTCCGGTGCTGATGTCACAGTGGAAATGGCTTCATTTTGTTATTTATAAATTGCATTTGCCCTGTTTCTCATCTCCTATCCCCATTGTCTTGCTCCGAAACTTTTCCCCCACAGACCAACTGATGCTGCATCTCGTTTCTCGGATTCACTTTTGGGCTAACTTATTTTTAGATACTTGTTTGGTATGAAATATCTCAAGGGACGCTGGCTGTCTGGCTCTGTCTCTGTCTCTGGCTATGCTGCTATTTTGGTATAATTTTCTCGCCCTGCTTTCTGGTTTATTTTCAAATTTAGCTGCATTTTTCCTCATTTTCTTTTAGTTATTTTATTTTCACTGTTTTATTTTTTTTTTTATCTCTGAGATTGGTCTACTCGAACTTGTCTTGTCACGGGAAAAAAGCGATTAAAAATAGAGTTTTTTTTCGAGTTTTAAGGAATTTAGGGTATTTATTTTGTATATTTTCAAAATAAACTTACAATTCAGGAAAAAGTAAAGGAAAATAAAGTAGAATTTGGTTTGTTTTTTTTTTTAAGATAAATTAACATTTTCAGCAACCAAACAATAAAAATGTATCTGTCTGGCAATAAAAAAGATTGATTGGCTGAGGTAAAGATTTTCCAAATGAATGATGTCAGAATTTCTCGTATATTTTTTTTTGCACGAAATTGGAGGTTGCTTTGAGTTGATTTCATTGACAGCCTAAGTGAACTTTAAATGATAACTGCAGTGTAACTTCGTTAAGGCTTGTTACGCACGGATCGCAGGCAGAAAAGCTCAATCGAGCGAGGAGCGCTGCCGCATAACGCGCGTCACGTGCAATGGAAATTAGAAAAGCAACGAATCTTATAGGCATTAGGGTATTACCTATGGAAATAAGGCAATACAATTCTCAAAATACTTAACTTACAAGAGGCGTAAAATTACTTTGCAATCTCTGAATTTAAGGGGAAAAGCTCTTCTAGGATCATCAAAGGAGTGCCAAAAATTCATTATATAGTAAAAAACTACATGGAAGGATTTTTAAAGATTTCAGTATGAAAAGACTCCTGAGAGACTGCCTAGCAATCAGCAATTACATGACGAGACATAGCCATATGCTGAGCTATATAGAAGTAAGATAGATTCCTATCTAAGACCAGGAATGATCATTGAATTCTTGCCATCTATCGGACTGGATAGACTCCCACAGAATGGGGGAGCGCAAGATACTAGATCTCCCATACGTCGTAGCTAGAGATTTTCCTAGATCTAGATCTTGAGACCTACATTTTTTCTATTGATCACCTATGTAGATCTCACAGAGGTCTTATAATGAATAAATAATATATCTTACAGAGGTCTTATAATGACAAATAATAAAAATACAATAAACAAGTGTTTCTTAGAGAGGTTCCCCCTCAGTAAATGTCAATATTTTGTTGAATTTTAAGCCATAGATAGACTTGTAATCTCCTGTCATGTTTTATCTGTGATAAACTTAAGCGCTTTGAATGATATTCTCAATATTAAAGATCTTCTGCCAAGAAAATATTCACAAAAATTCCACAAATCCTATATTTGATTAAAATGTTGGATCATTTTATACAATTTTGTTTCAAATACATAACATAATTCAAAATATCTTACAATAAACGTTTTTGCTGAGAAAAACCCACGCGCTCTCAGCAAATGGGAAACATATGAGATCTGTAGATAGTCCATATATATGGGTATATTATAGATGTCTATAAATAGGGAATTCTCGAAACTAATTTTAACATTTTTCGCACGTAGAAATATCATGGATACGGATGGGGCCTGGCACGGATGACGACGATGATGATATCTAGACATATGCACTAGGCAAATGTGCCGCAATTCAAAAAAATCACAAATTGTTGACAGTTTGCCCAGAGTTTTTGGGCTTTTAATTGCTTTTCATATTTTTCGGTCGCTTGAGTGTATAAATATTTAAGGCTAATAGTTTTCAATCGTCTACAAAGCTTAATTTCTGGGCAAATAAATTCTGTTGGCCACTCTTGAAAGGCATTCATTTCTATTTAATTGACTCTTGAGACTGATTCATTGGGCCACATATGTATGCCTGTATTTTGCAACTATTATTGTAGTAGAACTAGATGAATGTCTGTTTAGAGAACCCCGACCGATGCCTTGGAAGTCAATATTTGAAGAGCCCCAAAGCGAGATCCATTTGCCATGAAACCAAGAAAGTTTATGGTTAGGTGTGAAATAAATAGGAATAACATCAAATCTATCTCGGGACAAAGGAAATTGTGTCGAAAGTGCTCAGAAAATCGCAATCTTTTGAGAGCGGAAATCTTTGTTTATGCGAAAAAATGTTTGCACAAAGTCAATGTATTTGAGTGCTGGAGATGGATATAAATATACGTACATAGACGGTCTATAATTAGTTCGATGTATACACATGATACTAGATCGGGAGTATATGTGTATATTATATGCTTTAAGTACATATATTCAAGGTTTATTCAAAGATTTTCCACAAAAAAAAGGCTGGTTCCATTGGTAGATTATCCACATTCGTAAATGGATCATTAAAATATATTAAGTTCATTCTCATTCACATATGACTCATAATTTTAGTACAGTAAAATAGGTTTTCCCCAAAGAAATCTAATTTTATCCATCAATTTATTTTTTTGATCATTTTCGATCTGTATTTATTTCATAATCCTATAATGATATAGCAAATTGGATACATTTTTTAAGCTGCTTTAAGCAAAGAAATTCGAAATTTTATCGATACAATTGTAGTATTTTATCGTCGAAAAATACCACAATCCCTCTAGACGAATGAGTTCCTTTCGCGTGTGTTCCATTCCAATGTCCCGCATGGGATAATTTTACAAAGAATTTGTTTAGTGGTAGCACGGCTATCAGAAGGTTGGCCATTTAAAAATCTGATTAAAACCGAATGGGATATTATGTATCTCAAACGTTGTCTTTTCTTGCAGCTCCTCCTAAAGCTTTAAAATCATTTATTTTTTATTTGATTTCCAATTATAATTTGTGTTCTTATCTAAGTTACCAGAAAATTACTTACGAGCTGCCCCTTTTAGCCTTTTCAAGTGTCGGACACTTAACAGCAGCATTTTACAACCCGCTCAGTGGCTCGCACACACACAGACGAAGCAGCAGCAGATCGTAAATAAAATCATGCCATAAAACCCCATCGAACATGTGAATCCTCTCACAAAGGCGCCACTTGGCGGTGGGGCTGTTGTTTTCGTTGTACTGGCGGCTGTTTTGCGGGCAGCTGTTGGGGTCCCACTATTGTTTACTTTTGTGGTAATTAATGTGCTTTATTTTACATGATATTTCAAGTGGCGGCGGTTGAGTGTGTGGTTCTATCATTTGCATCCAAATTAAATCATCGTTAAAGAAATTAAAGCTTGCTTTGGGGTCAGATTGTGATAAAGTATCTACTACGCCATTAAAGGGTCAATATATATACATATCTATATTCTTAATTCGAAACAATTGTCGGACAATAAGATTAGCTCTGTGGCACAATTGCACATTTTTAACTGAAATTATCGTAGCTCTTATGGTAGATATGTATGTATACACTCCTCCCTCTCTCTATAATAGACCTATGTACATTTTGTCTTGCTTTTCTCTTCTTCATGGAATGGGTGCCATTTTCCAATCCTAAAATCCTTCCTTTTGGTATCTTTTGCACTTCAGCCTGACGTCAATGTCCCCTCCCATCTTTATGTTCATAAAACTTTTTGTTCTACATATACTAAGTGTTTGATGATTATATTCCTTCGAATGCTCGATATCTCCGATTTTACCCCATCCAGAATAGATCTTTATACCTTTTAGTTGGTCGAAAATATATCAGTAGAAGAGTTTACTTCTATTCTTACTCCTACTTCCACCGTTTTTAATTTTACCGTCAGTGGTGGCTGCTTTTGGAGCGACTGTAATACCAATTTTCGTTTGATTACTTTCAAAACCATGAAAATTAGTCGACCTCTATGCGTTTTATGCATAATTATTATTTGTCTAGGCGCATAGCAGATTAAATTGCGTTGCAATTGGTAATTGCAAATTGCTTGAGACCGTTTGAAGTGCAACCACTAATGACAACTCCACGTTTGAAGGTCAACTTCTTAGCTGGCAACAAACATCATTGGGGCACGAGATGTATATCAAATGCAATGCAATCACCAAACCGTGACGTCATGAGTCTGGTCTGTGGTTTTAAAAATAGCAACGAAAACTGGTTTTGTCGGGAATACTACCCTGCCAGAGGGTATTACACTTGTGGGTTGGGGTGCCAAAGAGAGCGATATATTTTAAAATAATAAATTTATTGTGATATATTTCATTTTCTATTAAAATTGATGGCGGAGTTCGGCATCATATCGACTCGGTCCCAATGCCAGTCTCGGTTGGGCACACGCATGTATTTGGTTTTTGCAATCTTCGGCATTCCCTTTTGCAGCCATTCATTGGCACTGAAAGGGTATCTTTCACTTCGGCTACTCTCTCGTATGCTTTATGCTGTTGTAAATAATAAACAAAAGCCAGGCCCCAGCGGTATTATGTAAGCTACAAACAAACAAAAAACAAAAAAAACGCGACCACTGTTATTTTTTTTTTGGTTTTCCAGCTTTTATTTTTATGAATGACTTTCATTAATTGTTTGCTGCTGTAAGTTGAGCTTTGCCATGCGCTGCCTGACCTACATTTCGATAAGCGGAGGAGACGACGTATTTGAGAACATGCATATTGCATTGGCAGCATTTGTAAGCGTTTAACGAGCACTCGGGGTGTAATAATAGGTAGTAACATTCATACATAGGTGGGAAAACAACCCCTTTAACAGGCAGGTAATTGCTATTTTCTCACGCTTCATGATGTCATGCCGAAACGGTGTAAGGGAATTACAACAACAGACCAAAAGGCAAAGGCTGTAAGAACTTGAAAATGCCAGCCATTCAAGCAGAAGAGCAAGAGCACAAGTCAATTACTGAGAGAGAGCGAGCGTATAACAGATGAGAGCCAAAGCGCCAGAGAGCAGAGAGCTGGAGTACAATGCTAAGCTTTGGCTTGGCTTATCATTGCACTGCCACCCTATAAAAAGAGCTTTTTTTGATTCGCGTTAACTTTTGACGGTCGCGCAAAGATGAGCGAAAAATATACACAACTGTTTTGCTTAGAGGGGGGATTATTGAAAGAAAATGTATGAAACTCCAGACAAAAGCCATTGAATTTTAGAATTAATTTTATTGCCAATCTAAACGTCTTAAACGTCGCTTCTGAATCTATAAAACAATGAAATTAGTTGATGAAATTATAGATCAAGAGTGCAGTCTCTACACTTAAAATCCCTCTATAGTTCAACGTATAACAATCAAAGTATCTCCCCTTCTCAAAAGCCGGCTACTGCGCCCCTGACCCCAAAACAATAACACGGTCGTCTGTGTTAATTTTTTGAAGAGGGAGAGAGAGCTTGAGTGTACGTGAGGCGGCTGTACTGTGGAGCAAAGCAACATCCATCAAAGTGCGTAAATAAGACAGAACCGAGCGTGCTCTCTCTCTCTCTCTCTCTCACTGGGCTCTTTCAAAGCCGGCCCCTCTCAATGTCTCTCGCGCTTTAAAAAGTACAAGAAAAATACCCATACAATGGCACAGACAGAGAGAGGCAGCGAGAGAGAGAGAGAGAGAGACTGGTTGAAACATGAGCTTTACTACGATTACTATATGCCTGCCGCTCGGCTGCTGGACAAGGCGTAGCATGTTGAACGACGACTGCTAACGGATACGACGATTCAGATTCAGTCAGTATCGAACCGGCTTTCTACCCCAACGTTGGGGACTTGGCAGCGAAAAAGTGTGGGGCCTACAATATGAAAGAGTGTATATTTTTTCGCGGAGTAAATCAAAAGAGTGAAGTGGAATCGTGAATTTGCTGAAACAAGAAAAAACCTAATTGGAATCTTCTGTGAGAATTTGTTCTCACCAAAACGACTCAAAGGCAGCGTCCGTTTCAGTGCGAATTGTGTGAAGTTTTATGGCCTAAAACGCAAAAGGCTGACGTGATTAAAAAAAAAAAAAAGAAGTGGCGTATTTTTTGGCTTTTAAACAAATTAAAGTTGATTTACGTGCGCTAGGAGGAGGAGGAGTAGGAAAACTGAAGGCCAACCGCCGGGGGTTGGTTCGAAGGGAAAAATCTTCCTGTGAAAATCCATGCCCGGAATGAGTGTGCGTGTTGCGTGAGAAAAATCAATTTTGGTTCATTTTGAACGCAAAGGAGAAAGAACGAAACAAGGGGCAGCAAAGAGACCGAAAGAAAAAAGGGCTTGTCCAAATGAGAATTTGCTATAACGAAAGGAATTCAACGAAATCGATGCTATCATGGCTGATAGCACAGATCCAGGCAAGGATCCAACCATAGATGCCGGCGGAGGAGAAGGAGGTGCTGCTGACGCGCCTCCAATCCCAGCTGTTCGGCGGCGTCGTGCGCATGAGCACAAATCCTCCTCGAGGGAGAACGTGGAGCAGCAGGAACAGCTGGAGACATCCACAGTGACGCGAACGTACATGAAGACCATTACCACATCCTTGACCACATCGAGCAGCAATCTAGAAGAGGAATATGCCTCCAGCAGCAGCAGCAACCAACGTTTGCGCCAGAAGGTGGCCCAATACGAAAAGGTCTGGTCGGAGGGCCTGGCCAACACCGGGAAACGTACCGCCGAGGAGAGCTCCGATGAACTAAGGCAGGACTCGAACCAGGATGATGACCAGGAGAATCCCTTCGACATTGATGTCCACGAAATCGAGCGACGGTTGCGTTTGGAGCGACAGCGCGGTCTGGCCGAGGCGGAGGCAGCCAAGCTGGCCTTCCAGCAGGTCCAGCTGCGGCACACCACGCCCCCACCGCCGTCGTCGCTGCCGCGTCTGGTGGAGGTGACTAGCGAGCAGACAGCCAGTCCGTTTAACGTGACCTTGAGGACCACCAGTCGGATGAGTCCTGGTGCCGATCAGGGGAACGTAGAGGAGCAGCTGTCGCCCTTCAATGTCACCCTCCGCACCACCAACACGCGACGGCACGCCAAGAGGGCGGAACTAGAGCGCTTCCTCGACGGCGAGCGAATGGTGAGAGAGGTGCCCGCTGCAGACGGGGTAAGGACCATCATTACCTCCTCCATGACCAGCGATGGGGGCTACGCCGAGGAGAAAATCTATCGCCACGGCGAGGGATATGTCTCGCCGCGTGACTCACCCTCGTGGTCGCGCTCGCATTCCAGTTACTCCGGCAGTGAGCGGTCCAGTGTGACGCCACCGCGTAGCGTGGACTTGACCGCCGGCGGCAGGAGGATACTCATTAAGCTGGAGAACAAAACCGAACTGGGAACCGAACTAAACGACGAGACAGATTCAAGTGCAGCGAATCGGCAGCAACACTTTGGTGGCAGACAGGACGCGGCCATGGCAACGGGCAACATTGACATTACCGTTGGTAGCAGCAACCCCCGCAGGCGTTTGTACCAACAAACAACTGTCCAGGTGGGTGGCAACGTGGCAGCAGCGCCACAACAACAGCAACGTCCCCGGGAACTGGCCCTCGAAACAGGAGGAACGAAGAAGAAGACAATGCCGCTAACATCCACGCCGATTGGCACGAAGGAGCAACCGCAGGAGCGAAAGGCACAGGGCACAACGCCGCCAATCAGTCCAGCTGGAACGTGCCAATTGCGTGGTTCTTCAGCGGAAGAGCAACGGAAAATTGTGAGCCACAAAACGATAACCACCACCAGCAGCAGCAGCAGCACTACGAAATCGAAATCCTCGACCTCCTCCTCATCCACGTCCACGTCGCGCAAATTAATCGAAGATTCACCGTCTCCTTCGCAGTTGCAGGCCGTTGGCGATATCTCGTTTACCGCCTCGCAAATACGTCTAAGTCGCGATAACGTATCGAACGCCGGCGATATTATCGATAACGATTCCGATACCGAGGGCAGACCGGCCAGCAGCATTGTGATTGTGTCCACACCCTCGCGATCTGTGACCCCGTCAACGCCCAGCACCACTCCGCACACCCCACACGCCCCACACACGACAGCAGCCCACGCTCTCAGCGGCATTGGCACTTTCAGCAAGAGTCTGCGACAGGATTATCAGACTCAAGTACAGCAAAGTGGCAGCCGTGGCAGCAGCAGCAACGAAAACGAGTACCAGGAATTCCAGTCCACAATGGCGTCGATCAATTACGCCCGCAGCAATTCCCAGTACGACAGTCATATCAAGGAGAAACGAGGTAAACCTTTGATCCAAATAGCCATTAATGGAAGTGGAGTGGGAAGAATTCAATCAAAAATCATTCCACTTTTCCGTACTACTGCTCTGGCTCTCTCTCCCTCTCTCTGTAATGGGGGTAAAGAGAATCAGAATAGAAACGTTTCGACTTTTGAAAGGATGAATTTATAGAGAAAACAATGCGTTTTTCAGCTTCTAAAACAGTAAAACCTCTTCAAGAGGATTTTCTCATATTTTTCTATAATTTTCTGGCAAAAATCAGTTATTTTTGTATCATAGAAAACCGCTCATATAAAACCGCTTTCCAGAGTGCTCAATATCGTTATATAATCGATCTATATTTGTCAAACTACTCAACAAAGCTGTCTATATCTCTGTGTATGCCATTTTCTAAGTTTTTGTGATTGTACTCCTTTAATTGTAAAATTTGTTTAATATAAATTCAATCTAATTCTCTTTGCCTTCATCTTTAACGCTGACATATTAACCACCCCAGATTCGTGCATTATAATTAGGGATCATACAAAAAACTGAATTCTGTTTTTTATAAGACAATCCCTTTTGGGAATCATATTAGAACCACAATCAGAGCTAGAGTCTTAACCATATTGGCAGATACCGCTTCTTTTTGAGGTCTTTTCCGACCGAAAATTCAGCTAAATTTTAATGAGTTTTAATGGCCATATTTGAAAATCAATTTGGAAACCATTCTTTGTTTTCTCCATTCCAAATACTGCTTGGCCTCATTTCCATTGATTTTTACCGAAACTTCTTAAGTCTTAAGTGCCAAACCACTTTCTTTTAGCCAAAATCTTCCATAATCCCTTAAGCTCATTCAGTTAGATCTGATGGAAATAAGATAGAGTGGTAAGGGGTTCCAGAGGTACCAAAAAGGCAATTTTCATGATATTTTCACAAGGAATTGATGAGGAATACCTTTGTAATTTTAAACAAATTTCATAAGCAGCACAACATTGACGTATGACAGTAGTATACCTTTCCCATTAAAAACTTATTACTACATATCTACCTTTTCCTGTAATATTACAAGTTTCCAAATTACGAGGATGGACCTATGTTCATATAAGATCCCAACCGATTTAGTAATTTTACACAAATTAAAAATATTTTCTGTTCCTTTTATTAAATGTCGATCCTTTTTAAATCGCTCTTGTCATTCGTAGAGAATGCGTCCTTTCGCTTATGGATAATTTGTACAACGAATCAATGTCTACCGTACGAGGCGAATGATTCTCGAATGAATCTCGATTCGTGCGAAATTTCTACACCGAATCAATATCATTCGCATCATGTGCCGCCGAATGTTTTGCTAATGGAACAGGTGTATTAGATAGTGATAGTAATTTAGCGATAACAGGATATTGCAATATTTTGCACGACTTTCCCCTTGGGAACCGATATATGGGCAATCGAGACGCCACTCGCCAAGACCAATAGAATGCCAAGGTCAGATCGGCGGTACTTTGTGGTTACCCACAGAGCGGGAGAGATGTAGACTTAATTAATTATTACAGACAAAACAATCGATAAAATAAGCTGCCAAAATGACATCATCCCATCCATCCCCTCACTCACAGGCCGGCCGCTGCCCGCCGACACATTTGTCGTCGACGCAATTCGAACTTCCAACTTGTTTAGACGCTCGTCTGCTGTGTGTTAGCTGTTTTGCTTATTTTGTTATAAGTCAGTCGGTCGGCTGGTCGGTTGGTCGGTCGATTGGTTGCGCCGTGCCCTGAACGAGTTGTACGGAGTATACGAGTCTTATTTATATACTCCACGCTCGCACACACACAGTGCGTTTGTTATGTATTCGACTGTTGGCAAGCAGCAGCGTTTGCGCTGGCGCTGGCACTGTGCTACCTCTTTCTTGGCAGCCAAAAAAGCACTCGAAGCAGTCGGCCCACCAAACTACCCCCCAAAAGATCTACAGAGGGGGGACGGGTCTATTATGTGACCTCCTCTACTCGGCTGTTATTATGTTAAGCACAACAACCAATTAAGTGTCGGGCAGAGGCGGGCAGGCGGGCAGGCTGTCTCTGTCTGTCTGTCCCCCTTTCTCTCCTCTTTCTTTTTGCTCTCTTTCTATATACATATATCCGTTTTGTTGGGCCGATCCTTTCAATGACTAGCGCAATTTTTGGCTGCACTTGACGATGATACCAGTACATGTCTAAATATCTCTATATTTGTATCTGTATCTATAGATACGCCCTGACATTCACTTGTCTGTATGCATTATCTATCAGATATATATACATATATGTATGATTATCATAGTACAATTCCATCTTTTATGGATATTGCATGTTTGCACTCTTTTTTTGGGGCTTTCAAAAAGTTTTGTAGATAAGAACGGACAGGTGATATGTACATACTATATACTATATGTACAAGAATTCAAGTTCAAGATGGTATTTGGGGTTTTAATGGAAAAGTATAAGGGTGTTCAAGAAACTGTGTAAAGATTAAAAATTAATTATTTTTATTGAAGAAATATTAGTAAAATGTGGGATCACAGAACATACATTTGTGCGTTATACTAAAATTAAAGGCCAACAATTGGATATTTAAAGAATACCTAGGAGACCTTGGGAAAAATTAGAAGTACTCAGATTAAAGCAGGAGTATTCAAATATTTACTAAATTACTTCAGCTGTTATTCGATTAAAAACTACATTTTCCCTTATTCAGAACCAAACACTTATATTTTTTTAAGATATTTCATAGTCATGACTCTTATAGATTTTAAATATCTCTCCATTTCGTTTATCGTTAGAGATTTTTCACTTTTAAAAGAATAATATATATAAAAGTATACGATTTTTTTACTTATTTAAGTATTTTATTTCTTATAAAAAGCTGGTAAAGATCTTAAAGAGTCGCAAATGCATCTTAGGAATCTATAGGAATCCGGTATAAAATAAAATATAAATATTATATGTACATGTCGGAGATCATAAGATTGTTCTGAGAGTATATTGTTTTTGTTCCTGTGGATGAACTGACTTGTTTCCACTATTCGACTGTCCGTTATTCTTGTCGTTTTCCTATTCTACTTTTCGGAACACGGTTTGGTGGGAGAAAGTGTGTAGAGAGGCTCACTCAGATTAAAGTAGCGAGATGATGAGAGCCGTAGTCCTTAGAGTTGTTAAGTGCAAGTGATAGAGAAATGTCTGTTCCTGATTTGCGTCGTAGAGATTATTTGGCATAAAAAGAAGCCTTTGCAAAGATTGGAAGTCAGTATTGAATCAAGGAACTCGTTGTTTGCGCGGATCGATGTGAGAAACTTGACATGGGAGATCCCACAGTTAGAGTTCTATTAAATTATAGTGTAGCCTTTATAGCTTTGAGACATTGTAGATATAATATACCCCAAGGATACAGTATTCTATACCACAAGTTGATAATATCATAAATCGTTAGACATTTTGATATGACAATTAGTAAGCATAAATATTCTAAACGTTTGCGTGATTTTTAGTATTTTCTTGTTCGATTTCCTTTGCTGAAAGATTCCTCCTCTACCGTGGAAAGGAAGTGCCTGTCAAACATTCTGATGTGGCGTGTTGCCCGAAAGGAACTTGTCGACTCGTCGACTTGGATATATGTATATTTGAGAAAGCAACGAAAATTTGTGCCCCAAATGTGGGTTCGCCCAGTGATTGAGTATCGCGAAACGCTCTTGACACACACACACAGCACAAGGCACACGGCACTTTATAAATTTCTAATAAAATGCATAAATGTACGTCAGCCTTCACTAATTGATGGCCGGGCAGCGGGGCCCCACATGTATCTCACATAGTATATGGAACTATTGATTGGGTTAGCTTTTGACTTTATTTCTGTCCCACTTTCCAAACAATTATATACTTAATGCCATTTTAATGGGTGTGCAAAAAACACACCACAAATAAAACCGCTCAACTCTTTCGAATATGGTATCGATTGCTTGCGGTATACACTCGCGTATCACATATTGAAGGTTCATCAAAAGCCACAAAACCAAACAAATTTGACTATAAATATGATTTATTTGGCGCCTCGAGAGGAAGACGCGAGAGAGACATTCAATGCTCAGCTCAATGAAAATTAACAATATATTTTAAAACAAAAGGGAAACGGGAACTAGAAAGGGTAGGGGGGCTACAAGCAGAGACCGAGCTTGAAATGCTCTCTCAGACAATATTCGCTTTGCTTGAGAGATCTATTGATCTATTTTCTTTAGAATTAAACTAAATTTTCTTAGAAATACGAATTTTGAGACTGGTTTTTCCTACGATTGATAAGTATGTGTTTGATAATAAAAAAGCATAATGATATGCTGGGTTGTTGCCAATGAAAGATCATTCTTTATGATTCTTATATTCTATATAAGATTCTGTTTGATACCTCTGTAATCTGCGTAACTTTCCACCGAGTATTCCGATCATAGCTATGTGATATAGTAGTTCCATCAAAGCTCCATCTGTTTGATGGGTAGTACCTTCCTTGTTACAGCCAAATGCAAATACCCCTCTGCTCTAGGGTATACTCGTATTTGAAAACCATCTAACGTTATCCGATGTGATCTATGTGTCTGTCCGTCAGAGTGTAATCTACACACACAATAAAAACGGACCGAAACGGAACAATCCCAGAACAATCGGCACCCCAGCAGCCGTACAACTGAGATCATCGTTGAATTATTTATTGAAGCAGCTCCATTGCTGTCGCTGTCGCTGTCCCTGTCATTGCTGCTGCTGTCTGTCTGTCAGTCTCAATATTATTTATTGTTCAATGTAGTTTAGCGGCATCTAATTGATGCCTAAAATATAGTCGCCCCCTTTAGGTGCCGTTGAAATCGAGAGATTTTTAAATTAAGAACCAAAACAAGTTTACGGCAAACCAAAGTTCAAGTGTACACCAAACAAACGCTCTCTTGGATGCAGAAGAAGGCTCTTAACCCATTTAAATGGTGGTCTGCTGTGGCTGTGGCTCTGATTCTGGCAGATCATCTTCCGTACTTGTATATTGCGGTAGAGCGCAGAGCCATTCTGTGTATTTCTTGATAGAGCGCAGAGCCATTCTGTGTTTTTTTTTAGAAGAGCGAGCTCTGGCAGAAAATTATGCCCTGAATCATTCGGTGGAGGATCCTCCTACACATCTTCCCGTAGCGGATTCAGACAGTACTTTTTTGTCTGATTATCTTTCAGTAAAGCGGGACAGTATGGCACGTTTTTTCCGATCAGATCCTGATAGATAACTCTCCCGATTTTTTAGTATAGAATTAGAATTCTGGCAGATCCTTTTCCATATCTTCTTGTTCCTCTGTATCTTCCAGTAGAGCGTATTCTAGCAGACAACTCTCTAAATTTTGTAGTAGAACGGACTCTGGCAGATCCTTTTCCATATCTTCTGTATCTTCTTCCCCTGTATCTTTCAGTAGAGTCGATTCTGGCAGCTCATTCCCTCAATCTAACAGATCTTCCCCCTGTAGATCTTCTTGTGACGAATTCGCCCAGATGTTGGTGGCATGTGGCATAGAAATTTGCATACATATTTCGGCTTCCCGCCTACTTCCATCAGTTTTTATTTTACAGCTACGATTGTGGGCAGAAGAATCTGTTTGAAGTTTTTGTGGTAGCGCTTCTTTGATAGATTTTTTTCCCCACTTTCGTGCTTTAAAAATAAAATTGGTTTATTTTTTGAGTATTAGTTTTTTATTTGCTTTTTTTTTTTTGGTTTGGGTGCTCCATCATTTATTTTCATTCCTTATCTGTTTCGTATTAGTGAATGGTATTAATGACAAAAATAAACAAATAAACTAAACAAATAAACGCCTCTAGATTTTGGTTATTATAGTATACAATCGTCTCTGGCATGACGCAATCCCTAGTCTATCCATGAATACAATATATGTATGGATGTATGTGTAAAGTACTCTGTACATATCATACATATTTGCTTCTAATATTTTCAAGTAGCTGCGAAAAAAAAAAACAATTTATGACATGTTCAACGGAAGATGGCAGAGGCACAGATACAGCCACAGACACAGACAAAGACACAACCTGTTGAAGGCACTCAAGCGTTAAGTTAAGTAATACCACAGACGCTTTCAACAACATATTGCCCGCCCCCCCTCAGCCACCAAACAGACAATTTATGCACATTTCTGTCTTATTATTTTATATATGACCCGTCGACGGTCGCCTGCGGGTGACAAACACAACAAGTGCACCGCTCGACACACCTCAATGGGTTTCCGTGGGTTTTATGGACTGCAATTT
This sequence comes from Drosophila miranda, assembly GCF_003369915.1. Classification (NCBI taxonomy): domain Eukaryota; kingdom Metazoa; phylum Arthropoda; class Insecta; order Diptera; family Drosophilidae; genus Drosophila; species Drosophila miranda. The sequence continues at coordinate 25,855,604 of NC_046677.1, forward strand.
TAATATAAATTGAAATTTAAACGAAATTTAAGCAGGTGATATAATAATTAGATAGACCTGCGCTGGGCTGGATTTCTATATTTAGGACTACAAAAAATACAAATAAATACAATAGAGGAACTGGAGTTGAGCAGCAATGTGTCATCTACACGACATGTATTCTGTTATGGGACTTTTGCGACCGATATTTGGTCCTAGCCTTGTCATGCACAGGAAATGTATGTAAATAAATGTAAATTCTCGTGAATTCCTTGGTTATTCATCAATAAATCTCGGATGAAAGCAAGGATATTATGAGGGAAAGATCATGCAAAAGTCGAATCTGTTAATATTAGCTCTTAGTTCCTTTCCGTACCCCCCTATAGAAAGTCAAAAACTAGCTTTCGCTCTTTTTTCAGAACCTTATCTCTGCCTGAACGACTGAACTTCGGAATATAATCTTGAAAAAAAGTCTAGGTCAGCTTCAGTTTAGATAAAGTTACTTACTTTTTATATATTTTTGGTCGTTTTTTTTTAAAGGTATTTAAGATAGGGAATCGGAATTCCGATTTGATAAACTTTTAGGTGGAATCAATTTATCATTGATTTTGTGTGGAATTCTAGCTTTTCATTGAAATTGAAAGCTTCAAAGTATTTGTGATTATTTAACAAATATTTAACCACAAAACAAATATCGCAAATTACTTGTAATTATCGTACATTTGTTTTGAACTATAGCTATTTGTAGAATACACTCTACGATTGTACTTAGGTAGGCTTTTTGCTCATACAAAATTAATCAAACAATAAAAATAGTTTACATCCTACATGATCCAACATCCTATGTATCAATTCTATATGAATTATTGTATGTTGGAATCTCGGGTGTCACACTTATCAACTTTTCACCAAAACTAGTGTGTTTTCTTTCTTTTTGGCTCTTTTTTTTCATATGGCTCGTGATTGGAATACCGCTGACACAAAATTCTAAAATTTGTAGTTGTGAATAATAAATATATTATAATATAATATTTCTGTATCGATCATCCAATCCATAAAATATTTATAAACTGAATAATTTTGGATACTTTCAGAATTCAAACTAGAAATTGAAGTCTTCCGTTTATAAAATATGTAAAATCCCAATAGTTATGTATCTTTAGGCAATATGACCTTGAAAAATCTTTAGATTTTAGTGATGAAATTCAGGGAGAATTTCATGAGGTGATATCTTTTATGGCAGTGAAATGTGAGATAACCCTAGAGAGCACCGAGTTTCAGCTTTTCATTTGTTTAATCTTTCAAAACCTACTAGAACCTATTAAAAGTTGCATAACGCTTCTCTGCTGCTGATATCATTATTTGACAAAGAATGTTCTTTGTTAACAATTTGTTAATCTTAATTGCTAATTGTTGATTCTATTAATACTCCGCCAAGAGCTTAAATACCATAATCCAGTGCGTGCTTGGTAGAGTGAAATGTAAATAAAAGAAATCTTATTGATTGGGATTACCTTTGTAACATTGATAAATGATTTTATGATTAAATTGCGTAATTAATTTCTTAAAAATAATTATACATACTGCAGGTAGTGGTGCTAACATCCCAATGGGGGGTTATACCGCACTCCAAAATTTCGAAACTCTGGGCAAGTAAACATGCATTTTTGTATTACGGAAATCCCCCGATTCCCCCTTTCGAGACTCGACGCATTTCCGTTTGCTTTTGCCCCCAAAAACATATGCTTTATATCGGTTCTACAGTCAAACATTTCCCGAACATCGAAAGCACTCCCCTCCACAGCCATTTGTTTATGCAAATGTGGAAGAACATTTTCTTGTATTCGTTTTTGTTCGTGTTGTGAGGGAAACCCAAACAATTAGCTATGCGTGAAAGTAAATAAACTATTTTTACCATTCGGAATACTTTATTTTATTCGGTCTCTGAGCTACGTTTCTATTTGTGTTCCGTCTGTAACTAGGCCAAACCCCAGACGATTGGGCTACTGACTGCACAGATCTGCCCTTTTGCAAAAGTTTTCATTCTTTTGCTGGCGAATTTTTCACGCTCAATAGATGGCCAGGAGAAGTCAGGTTTCATTCATGATTTTTCAATGAACTACCGCCAGTACTTTTAGACACGCTCATTAAACAGAAAAAATACCAAAATGAGCATAAATAATAATCAGTCGACCCATCAGTATAACCATCATCATTAACTCAGTGACTGACTGACTGCTGGGGAGACTGCCTGCCCCCCCATTCATAAGAAGAACCGACAACAGAAGAAAACAAATTATCGGCGCTCTTGGAATTCTTTGTGTTCTCTTGCTGTAGAATCTACACACCGCCTGAGGGGGGACTATATGTGTTTTGGGGGTCTGGTAATCATTTCATACATCATTATTGAAATGGAAATTGAAATTAAAGCCCGAAAACCCGAAAAACCCAAAAGTCATTCAACTTGAACGTTCAATCGTTACTCTTTGGCCTGCTTTTTGTGTGTCCATTGTTGAATGTTCGCTGGAATTGAATATAACTCTTTGGAAGAGGGCTATCCCAAAATTGAGCCACGATTCGGGCGTACACATCATAGACTTTTCGATATGCTTTTACTTTTTGTTTGGTGTATAATTTCTGAGAGTGTTTTGGGTTCGTTCAGACTTTATTTTGGTGTTCAAGATGTGTAATTGGAGTCAAAGATTTAATTGGTGTCTAGAGGTTTTTTCTTTTGCTTTGAACTTTGAGCTCCTTTTCTATAGATTCCACTGTATTTCTGTACAGATTCTTACTCCCATTCTTGTAAATTACGTATTTAACTCTTCACCGACAATTCAGATACAATATTTCATATTTATCGTCTTAGAAATACCTTATAAAAATTCCCATTAAATAAATTCATTTTAAGCCTGAAAAACCTTTCAATAAATTGCTTAAAACATTTTTATTTGGTTTTAACCAGAAATATGTGGCATAAAATGGAGTTTAAACCAGTTTCACATGAAAAAAAAATAAAAAAAAAATGTATTGTTAATTAAACATTCAACAATACTTTGAAGCTGTAGATGTTGCTGATTTTCGACAATTTCATATCACGTGCCAAGAATGAAATCCCTAAAAACACAGAGAGAGAGAGAGAGAGAGGGAGACTTCTTTAATGAATTCACTTTTACTTGATTAGAAACAAGAAACAATATCTCCCCACGTTTGTCTCTTATGACCTGATACGGCTAATCGTATTCCCAAACAATTAAGTTGTTTTGACCAAAAGTGTAGCCGCCCCTCCTCTTCAGCTTAGATTCATTTCCAGTAAAACTTGATATTTTTGGTTAACAACAAATCCTCTTCTGACTTTGCTTCTGGCCACCAAACAAACCTTCTACCGCATTTGGTATATATACTGAATAAATTTTAATTTTAAAAATAAAAACTAGTTTTTCCATAACTTTTGGTCTCTATATATTTTTGGTTTTGCACTGTGGCCAAAAATATATGTGCCTCGTGTATTAGTTAATATTTAGTAGGCCATAAATCATTTGTACTTTTGTGTTATTATTTTTCGTTGGTCAACAACTTTTATCAGCAAAAAAAAAAAAATAGCAAAAAAAATGAGGTAATTGTTGCAACGATAAGAGGGGAATCCACTTGGCCATGTGATAAGGAAGGTATTTTGTACGGGGTCAAGTCTAGCTACTAGACTACTGTCAGATTCGCTGGGGAGTGGACATACTTTGACCGATGGATCTGTGCTGCTCCTCTTATCCTTAATGAGACGTAGTGCCCATAGTTTTTCCATTTCATAAAGTTTTAGATATTTCGGAGACATTTATGAATTATAATCTGCTTCAATGACTTTTTTGCTGAGAGCTGGAACAGAAGCACAAAATTAGTTCTACCTTCTCCTCAGAATCTCTCCTCCTCAGCCTCGGTAGAAATAATTATAGGGAGGGTCCAGCTCTGTCCAGCACCATTTTCTCTCTCAAAAGATTTGGGTCGTCGTTCTGCACGTAAACTCTGGATAAATCGCAGTCCATTGGGGGTATTTTAACTTGTTGCTTAAGAAAGTGAAACGGAAGTTGTCTTGCCCCCTAGAGTACTTAATACAAAAACAAAAATGTGTCTAAAAAAGCAGGTCAAGCAAATACTATTAAAACCAATGAATTTTTGGAAATATTGTGGGGGAATTTGTAGTACGTGCCTATGAAGGCATCATTTAAATGAAAGCTTTACATAAAAGCAGATCGATTTAGATATTAGATATTTTGTTTCTAGTTACAGACTTAAGATTTGCTTTTTGAGAATCATTCGTCTCAGAACTCTCACACTGTCCCTGTCTCTAGGTTCAACCATTGGGGTCTGTGTGGCCTGATGGGTTTATACCTAAAAGATATAGCTATAGACTTTATTTTTTGACATAAAAATGTCACATTTTAGAATGCCTGCACTTATTTATTATAGGTCCTATGGCACATAAAATATTTACAAGCCATTAGGGAACTTTTATGCTGTCACAAACAACATTTAGTTTTGATTTGAATCTAGAACCTTGCCTCAAGTTCATTTTATTGCATAAATTGCAAAAGATATATCTCAAAAATACTTATTTGACATTAGAAATATTAACAAAAACATACATATATTTGTACTCGTACATACTTGTGTATATTTTTGAGCGACTTTCAGTTGCTATTGCAAATTGCGGGCAACCTTGAACTAATTTCTATTTAAATAATCTTTTGTCAGGCAGTGAAAATTGCGTCACACCCGCATTAAATGAATGAATATTTCAATTCTACAAATACTCGAAAATATACAGAATTTCAAGATGATTTCGTAGCTCAAATTAATTATTGCAATTTGTGTTCTTACTTTGTAAATTATTTTGGTAATTGTCTTTCGATGGCCGATATTTGGCTTTATTTTATGTAATAATTCTTATTCCAAACATTCTTCGCGTCTGAGTGTAGAAATTTTCCATAAATTTGTTATTTATTATGAGGAAATCTATTTTCGTATCGTAGTATTTTCCGTTGGCATGCGTTTGGCCCCTTGCCAGGGACCACGCACTCATGGGCCATGTCTTTGTGTTCCTTAGACATAAAGGGGCTTACATATGGATTGGCTATGACCGGACAGCTGCTGGCTGCCATTCCATTTGGACTGCACTTTTCCCCGCCCTGGGGCTGACTCTTCTCGATGTGTGTTTCGTTTCGTTTCGTTAATTGTTTACAAAATTGTTCATGTTTTTTAACGTTTTGTTTATTATTGCAATATTTCGGCTCTGAAAATTAAATTGAGGTAATTAAACCACACACACAAGAAAATATGGCTGGAAAATGCGGAGTAAATATTTGCTTTGAGCAATCGGTAGAAATATTCTGTTTATAATTTTGTTGGGCCGCCTTTTGACGCAGGCAAAGGGTCAACGATACTATTCGGAAATGCTCGATTATATTGTGTGGTTAATGGTTTATGGATGGCATATGAAAGATTTTCAAAATCACATTAATGATTCATTCGGGTGGAAAACTTTGAGTCGAAGCACACGTGGATCTACAATAAGATATCCGGTTATATAAAAGTTTATATGCATTTGCATGACTCAAAACACGCTAATCCAAGGTGTGATGCCAGAATAGCCCATTCTATGCAGTATTTTCCAGTAAAAGTCTCACTGGGAGAGAGCTATCGATCTACGAGTGTCTTTGAGTACGTGCTGGACCCGAAAACTCACCCTCTACTGCTAGGCCACGCCGGGAAAGAGGGAGGCGTGAGAGTCAGCCTTGGGAATTTGTATCTATTCCTGATTTCAGCTATAATAATGATACAATCGCCTCCATTTTGGATAGTCTATCAATTCTCAAGTCGATAATTCTGCAACCAAGATAAAAGAGTTTTCCTCCAGCTCCTCCTCCAGTAACGGGTTAAAACAGAGTAAACCGCGATAACATCTCACCAAAAACGAAACATGATGTCATCGTGTTAATTTCCTTTTATTTGTTCGACTTAACTGATAATTCAATTAAAGCAAACATTAGCTACAAGCCAGCCCAGAGCAGGCAGGTACAAGTACCTTGTACCTTGTACCGCGTGCCGCGTACCGTGTACCTACTTGGAAATGTATCTTATCGGTTGTCTTTAGGGCTTGATATCTCGTTGTCATGTCTCCGTTTATGCCTTTTATGTACCCGTCGACGGACGGTACTTACTTGTCTGACAATTAATTGCACATGCACCGCCCCGTCATTGGTTTTTTTTTCTCTCATTTTCTAATGTTTTCCTTTTTATTTTCTTACCTTTGCAGAGGAGCAAGAACGTGTGCAGAAGAAGACATTCACTAATTGGATTAATTCATACCTACTGAAGGTGAGTCGTGAATCTATCTATCTATCTATCTCTGTATCCGTATACCCATCGATTTTCTTCAAGCGTCTCGAGTGTGCAAATGAATTTTTTCTACATTTTGTGGCATTGAAATTTGCATATTGATTGTTTAGATAAACGGAAACGTGAGAGGTTTTTTGGTCTCTGCCGAAAACCAAATAAAACTAAACCCGTAATCCGTAAAATAGGTTAAGGGGCGTGGCATTGTCCCCCCATTTGCAAATGCAAAAAACGGTTTTCAAGCGTGATAAGCATATTTAAGCATTTATTTCACAAATACTCATAATTATGATGGAAATATTGAGCACACAAAATTATTGTTCATATAATTTTGATGGAAATGATATGAAAAAAGCCTGACATTTGAAGGTCTTTGCTTTTGTCGACGCTGTCGATCTATAGAGGATCATTTTGTCGTTTTGGGGTTTTCATTTTTAACTGAAAATAGTTTTCATTGGGCTTTAATTTCGGGTGGTAGGTGGAATATTTTGATGTACAAATAAGGGGGTATGTCATAGAAACCTCTAGATATGTTCATTCAGTCATATACATGTCTAGATATGTTGTATCTTTCATATAAATGGCTAGAAATGTTTTGCCTGTCTTGTAAGTGCTGGTATTCGTTGTATCTTTCACATAAACGTAGAAGATATCACTGTTTCTGTGCCAGTTCGCTTATGGGAAATTTGCACAGCGAGTGAATGGTCTGGCAGAAGATCTAGTACGAGTTGGAATGACAGGAATGGAACGTAGACATACAAATATAATTCTCCCCGTAGAATGCATCCCACAAGGCTCTTTCTGCTGATGGATCTTCTTTATTCGGGGTGTAACTTGTAGTGCTACAAATTCTCTACATCTTTTGTTTGGATATCCCCCTTCGGTCAGGATTTGTTTTATTGGTTTCTCCTTGTATGTTTCCATAAGAGAGCCCCGAGTACAAACCTACTTCGGGGACTCTTAAAGATCTGTGATCGGTTAAGAGTTTATAATGATAAAAAATACCATGTACCCCTCTATGCACCACTCTCTTCGTACTTCTTCTATGAGTTTGCTACTCTCTTTACGAACAAGTACTTCTTTCATTAGCATATGAGTATGTGCATACCTCTTCGTGTTGTGGCAAACATTTATCATGTCTTAAGCATATTCATGACATGCCACAGCGCACAGCGTAGCGTTCTCCTGTGGTATTCTGCGGATGGAAGTCTTCCAAGAATAACTTTGAAGCACGCACCCAACTCGAGAACCAAGGCACTATGGGCAAAGATTCGATATCATTTCAAAGATAGCGACTTTAAAACTTTTTTTAAATTTCGAATTTTTTCGTTTTACTCAATTTTGAATTTTTTACTCAAATTTTTTAATTGTATCTTTAATTTATATCTTTTAGATACAATTTTTATTTACTATTTTTCAATTTATATTTTATAGTATTAGTTTGTATTTTTTAGTTTTAATTTTTTATTTTTCAGTTTTAATTTTTATTTAATTTTTCGTTTTAATTTTTTATTTTACTTTTATATTTTTTATTTTAATTTTATATTTTTTATTTAATTTTTTTCTTATTAATTTTGCACGATAAATTAATGAGTTTTGAAGGTTAATACAAATATTTCGCACTATCCGTAAAAATCTTCAAAAATACTACTACCTGAAGTAAAAGGGTGAATTTGTGCCCATAGTGCAATGCAAGAAATTCCTCACAAGACAGACGCATATTTGTGCCTATGAAAAGAAACCACAACGACAGACAGACAAACAGGGAGAGAGGGGGAGAGAGAGAGAATGGCAGAAATCGACTGCTGTTTTTGAGACATGGCTAAAAGTAAAGTCAAGTCGTGGCTGCAACAAGAGAGTTGCATTAATATGTCGAACAGAGATAGTTCCGTTTCAGGCCACGGATTGCAATTGCCATTAACCCCAAGCCAGAAAGAAGCCCACGCTACCGCCTACTGACTTACTTTTACCCCAAAACCCGGACCCGAACCCCAGACCCCAGACCCAGGCCCGAGAGTGGATTTAATGCACTTCTTTTTAGGCGTACCCGCAAGTCCCCGCCAAGTCGAGAGCCGCTGAAGAGTCGTGGAGACGTGTCAGAGTGAGAGCCAAGAGCCAAGAGCCAAGAGCATGAGTGAGTGCCATGTTGCGTTTGTGTGTCTAATGTGTTATCTTTTAATACCAACGGCAATCTACAGACATGAACCGGCAATTTCTTGCACTGTAGTCGGGGAGGGGGCTCTCAACAAAAACTGTTGCCGGCCGGCCGGCTGGTCCAATATGGTTGCAAAAACCAGTTCCGCCACTCGGATAAGGCGGCTTGCCAACTGCAACTGCAACTCGTAAAAGGAGCAACACGCACACACACAAAGAAAGAGAGACCTGGGCCCGTCCCGGCCTCTGCGAATGCGTGGGTCGCCCCTGATTGAAGTCATATTTCAGCCGCCTTCCAAAGGAGTCGACAACTCAAATCGACTCCAACATCGACAGATACATCGCGTAGATACTCGTACAACATCTACGACGGTTACGATACGGCGCGGCTTATGCAACATGCAAATGAGTCACATACGATTGTAATATGCATCATGACAACGGCAATTTGTTGATGTTTTCCGCCCTCTCCTGCCTCTGCCTTTTTTCAATTGCACAACAATTGCTTAACACACACTTTTTATTTACATTTTGTTTAATTTTCAAGCCATAAATAACGTGGCACACAACTTAAAAAAAAAAAAACATTGCCAATAAAACGTAATTTATTTAATTTGTATTTTTGCCCATTGAACCTTGTCAATTTGCATCTACACTTGGAGAAACGGTTTCAGAGTTTGAGTTTTTTGTAGGAGGTCCTAAGAGCTCTTGGCTCTAAACTGGATTTTTAGTAGTGATTTCTTATATTCTGGTGTTACATCTTTATGCATCTAAAATATGTTCCAATGACCTTCCTTTCTGTTGTTCAATTTTCCATAAAGAATAAGGAAATATCGGTATTATCGTAGTGTTAAAAGCAAACTTAATGAAGTAAAATTTGATATTTTCGACCCTAAATTCTTGATAAATTGCATTGAATTGCATTTTAGGGCTTTAGGACAGCTCTATCCAACATTAAACACTTTTTCTTTCGATCATTTTATCTGTCGGTAAATTTGGCCACGCAAATCCTTTAATATGTGGTGTTCGAATACGATTTCATTTACTTTCGGTGACATTGAATTAAATTTCGATGGACCTTTGAATTTCTGAAGAAGAAATGCACCGAAAAAAGCACCTACAAATTAGTGAGAATGTCTCTGTTTTGTTTCGATGAAAGAAAAGTATCGAATACGATTTGGTATTTTATTTATTTCATTGCGTTTTTATGGACAGGACTTTATTTAAAAAAAAACCTAAAAAAAACCCAAAAAATTTATTTAAACGTAGAAATAAACATACAAAACTTTGTTAAAAAAAAAACAATTCTTGGGGTTCTTCACAGCTTTTAAGAATACATTTGTCAAGAATTTATCCATAAAAATTCCAACTTTTAATATACCGGAAATATTTTTGTTGAGTGTGTGTCGATGCCCCACACATCTTCATCTATTCCCTCGCAGTTTTGTGTATCTTATAGATACACACTTGCCAGCATAGTTTAAATTGTTAATAGACTGAGAGTCAAAGTTTGAATGAACAGAGACAGTCCCAAAAAAAAAAAAAACAACAAAAAAAGACCCAGTTCAAGGTGAACGAGTTCTCGTGGGGTCTGTGGCGACCCAAAATAAAAAACCCGCTCTGGACTCTTGTTTTCATAGAATTTGATTAAAATTGATTAGCTAATTTATACGGTTGAACATCCACATGAACGGACCCGGACCACATCGACGTCATGGTCTGTTTTGTATGCCCAATTTTCGAGCGGGCCTCTTGTCATTTTTCACATTTTTATGACATAATTGATGGCAACGCCTCGACACGAGCTGTGCCGTGGATACAATAGTGGGTGCTGCCACTAGCCCCATTTCCATGGGAATTTATAGAAAATTGCAATCAAACTAAAGTGAAAGGATCCACACACACATTATGGCTGCTTAAATTAGAAAGGATTTCGCTTGTGTCTCCGTGAAAGTGGGCTACGGACTGCGTCTAGAGACGAAACATTTGTCAGGTTGTAAAATCTAATTGAACTCTCGACAGGTGACAAGTGAAAAGGCCATACCAAGCTTACATGTCATAAGACGGGAAAATGGTGATGGTTTTGTGGAGAGAATGGGTACAGATTTTATGGAATCGATTGTAAATCCATTGGGAGATTGAAAGCATAGATCTAGGTTGTAGTTTATATATGGAAATAAAGTAGAACAGTTCCAAATGTATAGATTTAAGATTCTTTTATGGAGAATTCTTACAGATTCTGTGGATCATAGGTAAATCATTTGGATAACTATAATTATGGTGGAGATCTTTGTACGTGAAGGCTGCTTCTAAGGCAGAGCATCTCAAAGATTTGGCAAAGGTGTTACCGGGGTACCACAAATACTCTCCGGAAGATGATCCACAATCAGTAACAACATCCAGAATAAGCGTTGGAGATCTGTTGTGACCCCTATCGATATATTCTACAATTAAAAATAGTAAATAAATTATACAAAATAAATATATCTCTCTATTATATAAAATAGTTTTGGGTAGTCGTCGTCGTCGTCGCCCGAAATATTGTTTTGGCTGGTTTTGGGGGGCTTTTTCTTCTAGTATAAATATATGGATTTATATAAATAAAATATAGAAGTAAATTTTATATGTGTTCTACCTACAATAAATTATGTGCAACACTATTTTGAGGCCACCTTCGTTAAATTGTAGGTTCTTAAATGAACCAACGGATGTTGGACTGTAAATCGTCGTGAGATACAAACATAGAACATAGTCCAGACAATGCGGAAACTTCTTAAAAACGTAAAAAACAGAGGGAAACTTGGGGAACTTAAGTACTTATCACCTTAACTGGCGGTAATTATAAAGCTGTGGAGTTCTGACCAAGGCAGGTAGGCCATCCGTTTTACGATTAAGCCCGTAAGACCCATTTTGATTCCATGTCCAGAGGGTATTAAGTGCTCGGGAGGGAGAGGGTACCCCTGGGCAACGACAACAAAATAGACAAAAACATTTATGACACCATAAATTCCCCAAAAAGAAAAGAAGGGAAATGGAAAAGAGGCGTGTGCTTGGAGGAAGAATAGGAAACGGAAACATTGAAATTGATTTCGCAATGTCTGACTTCTGGAGTAGAATTCACACACACAAAAAAAAGAAGGAAAACTTTTCCCCGGTGGGGAAATGAAAACTTCAGCCAAGAAGGAACCCCACTTGTCGTTGGAGCTGTCGTTGTCATTGCTGGGGAGAAAACTTTTTTTTGTTGCATCAACTATTTGGCCACAGAGAAAGAAAAAGCTCGATTAAATGCTACACTCAATTACAAAAGTATTTTCAAGCCATTCGCTTCGTGTGCTTTTGTTTTCTGTTTTCCGATGGCACTTCCGTTGCGGTCTGGGGCGCCCAGCCCCACACAATGGGGCGCCATTAACTTGCAGAAATTGCAATCTTTATTCTGCGGTGAAAATTCAAAGTAAATGCCTGCTCGTGCCTTCGGCCAATTTGTCGCAAATTATCGCCAAGCCAAAACGCTAAACGATTTTAACTATTTTAATTGATTTAATTTTTGCCTGAATGTCTGCGCGTCTGCGCTGACACATTTGATTGATTAGCTCAAGCAATGATTTTATGTAAAAGCAGCCGCCAGAAAACATCTTAAATTGCCCAAAAAAAAAAAAACCATAAAATACTGCTTTCCTGCGGGCCATTAACTCTGTTGATTGAGCCATGAATGCATATCGCGTTCAAAGTGCCATAGTGCACATCAAAATCCTATTAAAAACTATACTAGAGGGCACTTGAAAGTGATTGTCGGCGCTACTCGACCTCTTTGTGGTGCACATTAAATGTAATCAGTAGTTAAGGGTGAACAATTTTGATTAAACGGGGAGTTATGTGTTTTTTTTAGGACTTATGATAATAGTTGTGGTTAAGGAATGATAGGGATGGAAAAAGCCATAATTTTATGTTTTAAAGGGTAGAGAAAGTAAGTTAGTAGTTTTTAATGAGTTCTTAAAACTACCAGTTATGGAATTTTGGAATTTTTAGAGCAGAATATTGGGAATAGATGAGGAATTCGGAAAAAGATAGGAAGAGAATAGGATGCCTGCAATTACTGCACTCGAAAGTAGTCCCAAATGACACCAAGCTGAAGCTTGCTACGCGCGGATCCCAGGAAGAAACTCTACTGACCGAGGGGCGCTGCTGCATGACACACAAAATGATAGATATTCGACTAATGATCCAGGAAAATTAGAACTCAACTGAATTAAAAGATCTAAGCTTGAATCTTAGCTACAAATTGGAATACTTAGGAAGGGAAATGTGGAAATATTAATCCAAGCATACCCTCAACGGTTCGTGCAAGGAATAATTGGAATATACTTTAAGCAACAGTTCTGGAATTTATTCATTCTTCCATTAGATATCTAATAGATTAGATTGCACCTGCGAATGATCCAAACGCCACCAAGCTGAAGCTTCCTACGTGTAACTTTTCTGTTGATGAAACCCCCCAAGAACCATTTACCTTTTTCCACCTTGTACTCACCTCTTAACCTCGTTTCTTTAATTTCAGCGTGTTCCACCGCTTCGTATTGATGATTTAATCAATGATTTACGCGATGGCACAAAACTAATTGCATTGCTCGAAGTGCTGTCCGGTGAACGACTGCCCGTGGAGAAGGGCCGTGTACTGAGACGACCACATTTCCTTAGCAATGCCAATACGGCCCTGCAATTCTTGGCCAGCAAACGCATCAAATTGGTCAATATTAATCCCGCAGATCTGGTGGATGGGAGACCACCAGTTGTGTTGGGCTTGATATGGACAATCATATTGTACTTCCAGGTAACTATATCATATCTGAGTATACTATTACTCCATTTCCTATACACCAAACACCCACAAAAAGTGCACCAGTTTTGATCACACGATTAAGGAAAATTGGTTATTGCTAGTTGTACGTACACCGTTCTCACGAGGCTACCATCACCAGTAGAGAGATGTACACCCAACACCCCCACCACCACACATAAATGATACAAATAATTTGTCAACGTAAATTAACCCAATGAAAAATCTTCTTTTTCTTATATACTATTATACTATATTAAATCCCACACACAAGCTTCGTAAAAAGAGGCGGAAAAACTTAGTTGTAGTTATAAATTATGCGCCACAGGTAGGTCCAATTTTCTGTAAAACTCAGTCTCTGTCTAAATCAGCGGTGGGCACGTCCTAGCTGTTCCAAAGATCTCTGATAGCCGACACAGACAGAGGCACAACCAAAAAGTGCAAATGAGAAAGCCTGGGACTAAAATTATTTAAAAAAATACATGTCGTGTGCATGACGAGGCAGGGAGACTCGAGACGTACAAGAGAACTATGCAAAAAAATGCCTAAAAACAGTAAAATACAAATTAATGTCGTGTACATGATGAAGAGAATGCCTGGGAAACAAATACATGCCGTGTGCATGATCTTGCCGAAGCTCGAAGCTCAGTCAGAATCCTCAGAAATCCTTAAACAAAACACATTTCGAGTGCGTTATGAGACGCGTTTGAGCATCACTCGAAACTTGGACAAAGGCTCGGTACCGATAATCCGAAAACAAAATACATGTCGTGTGCATAACAAAGAACATTGTTGGCCGACTTAAGAGTCTCCGATAGGGGTTGAACAGAAAGCGAGCCGTGCCTACCGCTGGTCTAAATGTTATTTCTTGTTCTTGTGTGTCTTGTACATCGCCTCATATATTTTTGGTAGAGGTTTTCCCGTATTTTTAGTTGGTAGCCATAGTATCTTTTGAGGCACATCCATATCTTAAGTTTAACCATTGAAAACATACCCCAACATATCACAGCATTTGGTGTGACACCTCCGCTAATCAATCTCTTGAATCCTACCCACAGATCGAGGAGAATAGCCGCAACCTAGAATATTTGGGTCATGGTATTGGCGGTTCGGTTAGCTCCCTCGACAGCGTTGGCAATCAGAAGCATGGCGACCTTAAGGCTGAGAAATGGAAGCAAGGAGCCAGAAAAACGCTACTCAATTGGGTGACAAATGCCCTGCCAAAGTGAGTAGAGAATTGTATATGTTTAATGCTGAATTGGTATGCTAATTTGTATCCCATAAACAGAGACAGTGGCGTGGAGGTGAAAGATTTCGGCGCCAGCTGGAGAGATGGCGTCGCTTTCCTAGCCTTGATCGATGCCATAAAAGCGAATCTGGTCAATTTAGCAGAGCTAAAGAAGACCAGCAATCGTCAGCGTTTGGAGACAGCTTTCGATGTGGCCGAAAGCAAGTTGGGCATTGCCAAACTATTGGACGCTGAGGATGTGGATGTACCCAAGCCAGATGAGAAGAGTATCATGACATATGTGGCACAGTTCTTGCACAAGTATCCCGAACCAAAGGTAAGAGCAGTCGCCTAGGCTTTCAAGGAAACCCCTCTTTAATATTACTCTTTCGTTCAAGGGTGCCTCACGCGATCAATCGCATATTCAGCAAGAGGCGGACGAGCTGCGTCGCTTCTTGGTGGAGAAGACCACCGAGTATGAGCCCATGGTCATGCAGAGCTCTTTTCCACGTGATTTTAGTGAATATCTTCTGGCACGTTCAGAGGTCGATGCCCATTTGTCGGCATACAACCGCCTGAAGCAATTGATTGAGAGCCAAAGCGGTTTCCTGCAGGTCTCACATCAATCGTGGAATGAAATCAATGAGCTGTGGCAGCGCCTCCAGTACCAGATGATGTACTGGCTCTGGCTGTTGGACGCCGAGCTGCCCGGCGAATTCGGCATCGTTGGCAAATGGCTGGCCGAAGCCGAGAAACTACTGATGGACAATGATATACCCAATGCCATGAATGAGGAGACGGCGGCTGTGATTAGCAGAAAGCTGGAAGAGCATAAGCTCTTCTTTGCCGATCTGCCGCGCATTCTGGCCATGTTCGACAATGCCAAACGGTCGCCGTTGGCCCAGCAGGTGCCACTGGAGCAGCTGCGCAATATGGAGCGACGCCTGCAAGAGGTGGGACCCAAGGCCGCTGAGCGGCGCATCCGTTTGAAGTTCCTCGAGCACAAGTGCTGTCTGATTGCGTTCCTCAATCTCGTGGAGAACAAGATGCGCGGCTGGACTGGGAAGTACGGGCACGAGGAGAAGGTGGCCCAGCAGCTGGAGCAGTACAAGAACTTTGTGTCGCGCAACAAGATCTTCCAGGAGTTCCAGAAGGCCTTCGTGGACATGCAACAGGTCGTGGAAGAGTACAAGCGCGAGGGCAATGTGCCGCGCAAGGACATCAACGAGATCGATCGCTTCATGTACGAGACGGAAGAGCGCTGGAAGCGCGTCTCCATGGAGCTCAAGTGCTGCCAGAACTCGCTCGAAGAGGTCGTCAACTGTTGGCGTAGCTGGAACCAGCTGGCCCCCAGCTGCGAGGAGTGGCTGCTCCTCGCCGAACAGAAGGTCAATCAAAGCGAGGACGACCGTCTGGAGTTCTTCCAGGATATACCCGTGTGGAAGGACAAGTTCGATGCTCTGGCCAGCTCTGCCAATTATCTGATTGCCTCTTGCGAGGAGCCCATCGCCCAGCAGCTGCGTCAGCGCCATGGCGCTCTCGCTGACCGCTTTGAGCGTCTGTTTGCCAACACCAAGCAGTACATGCACGCGGGCGACATCATACGCTCCCGTCAGGAGTACAAGTCGGGCATTGAGCAGCTGTCCCGTTGGCTGCGTGGCGCCGAAAGCGTGCTGGATCAGCGTCAGGTGCTAGGCAACAGCGAGCAGATCCGGCAGTATGGCCAACAGCTGCAACAGTTGGCCAGCGAGATCGACGACAACGAGGAGCTGTTCAAGACCATCAGCCGCAACTTCCAGGGACTCATACAGGACTTGTCCCGCGATGAGGTGGACAAGATGATGAAGCTATTGAAACAGGAGAAGGAATCCCTAGTGCGCATACGCGCACAGCTGCCGGCCAAGCTGCATCTCTTCCATCAACTGCAGATCCAACAGGAATCATTGGAGGCTGGTCAGAAGGAGATCCATCAGTGGCTAAGCGAGGCCGAGCAGCTGCTGAGCACCCACAACCTTTCGGGCGGAAGGGACTCGATCAACGAGCAGCTGCATAAACACAAGACATACTTTTCGCGCACTGTGTACTACCGCTCGATGCTGGAGAGCAAGAACAAGGTGTTCCAGAATCTACTGAAGGCCGTGGCATCGGATGACAAGATCGACACGGCGCCTGGCTCCCAGCAAATGCAGCAGCTGAACGAACGCTTTAACTATGTGATCCAGAATGCCCAGCAATGGGAGCAGCGTCTGGACGCGGCCGCTGGTGGCTGGAGCAACTTCAAAGATAACGAACGGGTGGTCAGTGAATGGCTCACCCAGGCCGAATCCATGCTGGTGGAGAAGCACATCGAATCGAAGACCACCATCGAGACACAGAAATACTTCTTTGAGCAGGTCAATGATCGCTGGATGAACGACCTCGTGCAATCCGCACAGCAATTGCTGACCACGCTGCCAGCCCAGGAGCAGCCAGCGGTGGTGCAGAGCGTCGAGCAGCTGCAGTCGCGCTGGAAGAATGTCCTGTCGCAGGCACCGCTCCATCTGCTGAAGCTGGAGTTCCGTCTGGATGAGAATGCCTTCTATCAGTCGCTCAAGGACGTGGAGAAGGAGCTGCAACTGGAGCAGCAGGCCCTCAACCGCAACGAAGACGTCGACTCCATACTGCAGCGCAATCAGCAGTTTTTGGTGCAACAGGATGTGGTGCCACGGCTAGAGCGGTGCCTGCAGAACATGCAACGCCTGGCCCAGGCCCACAGACAGCAACAGCCAGGGGACATCTCTCTGGATCAGGCCTACGACAATGCCCAGGCCCAGTGGCATTCGCTGTCCAACAAACTGGGGGATATGCGACAGACACTGCAGCAGATCCCAGCCCAATGGCAGGGCTACCACCAGAAATTCAACGAGATGATCCAATGGATGAATACCGTCGATCAGAGCCTGAAGAGCATTGTCAATGAAGTCAATACCATGGAGGAGTTTGAAAAGGAGAAGGTCGTCTTCCAGGTACGTTTTCCTTAGAATGATTACTATCATCCCTTTCATCCTTAAAAATATATTCTTCTCATTAACCATTATGCTTGCATTAAAGCTGAGGGAGCTAGTGGTAAATTAATATGCTTTCACATTTAAATATTACCTACTCGTAGCACAGTTCCATTTTGGGGGCACATTGACATTCGCCAATCAATGTTCACGAGAGGCTGTTTTACAATGTATCGATAATTTCTGCGATGTATCGATTTATTGAGAAGATTTATCAATTTATTGAGAAGTTTCGATAATTTTTTCGAATTTTTGATAACGTTTGCAATTTATTAATAATTTTTGGCGAATTATCAAAATATTTTGTATGGAAAATTATCGAAAATTCTACGATTAATCGTAAACTCTATAAATGTATGTTTGTAGTATTTTATGGTAAAAAACACCAAAATCAGATGAATTTATGCCTCGTTGCGTACCACAGATGTGTTCTTTCACTGAACCGAAATTTGAACAGCGAAAAAACATCAATTTACGAATGTGCCCAAAGGGAACTAGGGGAACGAACAATGATACCCTTTTGTAATCCCTTACTTATCAAATGTTTTGTTCTTTCAACAGCGAATTTGCCAGGATGCAGACAACAAGCGCGAGGACATGAAGTGGCTGGTCAAGACGCTCGACGCTCTGCTCAGCTATGCCACCGAAGATGAGGCCAACCTGGAGCAGAAGAAGCTGGAAGATCTGATTGCCCGCTACAAGAACCTCATACCCACCATTGAGATAACGATGGTCAAGACGGAGGTGTTCTCCAAGTGCTACACCTACCGTCGCGAGGTGCACGAGGTGGTGTGCCTGTTGAGCAAGGTCAAGGACCAGACAGCCAATATTCCGGCTCCGGACAGTCTGGAGCGTGTGAACCGTTTGATTGAAGAGCAGCAATATGCCATCAATCAGCTGGATCATCAACGGCCGCACATCATGTCCATGCTACAGCGGGGCCGAGACCTCAGCAAGGATGTGCACGCCCCGGCATTTGTCAATACCGAGGTCAAGAGTCTGGAGACGGGCTGGAACCAGGCCTACACACAGACCTCCGACAAGCTGCAGGCACTCAAGGGCACCCAGGCCGTGTGGAGTGAGTTTGTGGACCAGAAGAACGACATCTTCTCCATGCTGCAGACGGCCGAAACGGAGCTGCGTGCCCTGACGCCCCTGCAGACGGATCCGAAGAATGTCAGCCAGGATCTAAAGTCCAAGCGGGATCTGAATGTGCAGCTGCAGCAGGCCTCGCATCAGCTGCTGCCCAAACTGCATGCTCTCAAGTCGGAACTGGCTCCGTTGGCTGCGGCCGACAAGCGTCCCATACTGGAGAAGGAGGTCACCGAAGTGGAGAAGATGTTCTTCAATACGATGGAGCATGTCAAGGATCGCGTTGGCTATCTGGAGGACTACAGTGCCAAGTGGAACAACTACAAGACGCGTCTCGCCGAGCTGCAGGAATGGGCCAACAAAGTGGCGCCCAAGAACATCGAAGCCCTGCAATCGGAGGACCTCACACCCGAGGAGCGTGTGATCAAGGTGCAGGGCTTCAAGCGCGTCCTTGGGGAGCGCATGAAGCAGCTGGATCTACTCGCCGCCGATGCCTCCGAATTGGCACCGAAAGAGGGCAACATTGCCGAGGCGAAGCGTCTAAAGGGTGAGATCTCCAAGCTTCAGGAGGTGCTCAGTGCGATCAATCGCAATGTGGACCACCAGGCACAGGCCGTGCAAGAGGATCTCATCAACTGGCAGCAGTTCCAGGCCGGCCTACAGCAAATCAAGCCCGCGGTGGAGCAGAGCGAAGTGAAGGTAAATAATGTAGTTTCTAAGCCCCAGACCCTTGAAGAAGCCGTTGCCATGCAACAGAATGCCCAACAATTTGAATCACAATGCCAGGAGCAATTGGACAAGCTCCATGGCATCTCGAACATCAGTCATAAAATGTTGTGTAAAACGAATGCCCCCGACGAACTGGATGCCATGCACTCGCGTTGGTCCGCCGTCCACGAGAATGCCAAGCAGGCGAGCGCCAAGCTCGAAAAGTTGGTAGGCAATTGGAAGTCCTTCGAGGCCGATGCCGGCAAGCTGGAGGATTGGATTGGCCAGGGCGAAAAGCAGATGGCCAAGCGTCCGGCTGTGCTGAATACCCCGCACATTGACAAACTGGAGAAGGAGTTGGTCAAGCTAAAGTCCTTCAACAACGAGATCTCTCAGCAGCAGGCCAAACTGGTGGCCCTGGGACAGAACGCCGATCAGATTAGTCTGCATTTGGCCCCCGAGGGTGCCGCCGCGCTCAAGGATCGCGTGAACCAGATGAAGGGTAAGCTGCAGAAGCTGTCGGAGGCCACGAGGGGTAACATCAATGAGGTCTCCGATGCCATTATCTCGAGGCAGGACTTTAACGCGAAGCTCGTGAACTTTTCCAATTGGATGGAACAGCTGAGGAATCAGGTCACACAGGTCGAGGAAATCAATCCGGAGCGCGTGGAGACGAGTCTGCATGTGATTCATGCTCTGATGCAGGAGCATGCGGACAAGAAGCCCAGCTTTAATGCCATCTACGATGAGGTCAAACAACTGGCTCTGGGTGCCACACCCGAGGAAACGAACGCCCTGAATGATGCCTATACCGCTCTGGTGGTCAATTACCAGAATCTGGAGACGAATATGCTGCAAAAGAAGGCGGCCCTGGAGAAATGGACAGAGCTGTTGGGCTGGAAAAATGACACGGAATCGCATCTGAATTACTTGAAGCATCAGTTGGATAAACCCGAGGGACCCGCTGCGGAAGAGTTGGGCAAGGTTATCCAAGAGATTGATTTCTTGGGTCAGGGCATTAGCTACTGGAAGGCGCAGGCCAAGGAGATTGATGAGAATCCTGCCATCCAGCTGCGTGATGCCCTGTCGCGTCGTCCACTGATTGCCACACAAATTGTCAACGATGTGGAGAACAAATTGGAGAATCTCAAGCTTCGATCGCAGAACCAGCAGCAGCAGCTGCAGCAGATGACAGTCCGCAAGGACAAGTTCCATGCTCTGGAGCACAACTTTGGTCAGTCGCTGCAGGAGAACCGGGACAAGCTGCAGGCGATACTCCGACAGCAGCCCACACTCCACAACATTGATCAGATCATAGCCGATTTGGTGGCACTCAATGAGGCCCTGAAATACCAGGCAGATCTCAAGAACCGCATACACGACGAGGGTTCGCTGCTGATGCGCGAGGATATAGCCAGCATGCCGGCCATCCAAGAGAGTCTCTTGGTGATGGACAAGAACTATGATTCGCTGCAGAATGAAATCGCCGAACGCATACAGAAATACAACCTGATTAGTCAGGCCTTGAGGGAGTATGCCGAAGCCAAGGATAAGTTCTCCAAGGAGCTGAAGAAAGCGGCAGATCTGTTCAATGCCATACCACAACAGTCACGCGACGAAACGGAGCTGCAGCAAGCGTCGGAGAAGACCCGCAAGACTCTGGAACAGCTGAGGAAATCCAAGCTAAGTCTCGATGAGCTCGAGCGACGTGGCAATAATGTGGGAAAACTGTTTAGCGCCATTGGCGAACGCATACCACAAGAGGTGCCACAGGAGGTGACGGCCGCCAAGCAGCAGTGGCAGGACCTGCACGACAAGACCGCCAAGAACGCGCATGTCTACGAGACGGAAACGGTCATTTGGTCACAAATAGAAGATGCCAAAAAGGATCTGCTGCCCTGGCTAAACGAAACCAATCAGGGTCTGTGCGATGCGGCAGACAATTCCATAGAAATCGAGTTTGCCCCAATGCGTCTGAGTAAATACCGAACGGAGCTGCCTTCCTATCAGGCTTTGAAGGATACCATTGCAGAGAAAACCAAGGATTTGGGCGGCAATTCACCCGCTCTGAACGCACTCAATCAATTGTTGGATGAGCAGTTTGCCGAGGTATCCAACAATGCCGAGCGCTTGAGTGCCATTACCACATCGTTTAATGATCAAGAACAAGAGTTGCGCAGGCGCTCAAAGGTGGCAGGGGAACAGGTCAGTAAACTCCGCGAACAGCTCATCAAATGCGACGACATGTCGGGGGATAACAACAAGATCATGGAGCGTCTACTCCAATGTCGTGCCTTGCGCAAAGATCTGGATGAAAGCGGCAACGAGATTGACAATATCAAGCAAAAGGTGGACGAACTGCGCAACCTGTATCCCACATTCAGTGAGTCCATTATCCCCAAGGAACTAAACAACGTACAGAAACGCTACGAAGGCGTGGACTTGTACGCCAAAAAGATTGAGAGCTCGCTGCTGCAGTTCCTCAAGAAGTTCCATGCGGATAGGGTGGGCATGCTGAAGCGTATCATAGCCACGCAACGCGAGAAGGTGGCCTGGTGTCAGCCAGAATCATCGAGCGACAAATACAATCTGGACGTTAAGAAATCATCGCTGCAGGAGGTCGGCAAGAGCATTGACGAGTGCAAGGCCAGATATGCAGAGACCTTGAAATCTTTGGAAATGCTGAAGGCTGTGGAGTCCCCACAGAACCTACAGGAGCTCTCAAAGGATGCCCAGCTGCTGGACAACGATATGAAGGCCTTGCAGGATAGCTTTGACCAGATCAAGGGCATACTCGACGAGAATGTTGATCTGTGGTCCCAATACGAGCAATCGAATGAACAAATATCCAATTGGTTGCGCGATGTGGAGGGACGCGTCAAGGCGGAGACCTGCAGTCAAGTGAATCTTCCAGAAGTGCCACAGAAACTGCAGGAGCTGGCCATCCTACAGCAGGATGTTTTGGCCCACGAGCCGATTATCCAAGGCTTGGAGCAGACCTCTCAACAGCTGATTGAAAAGAATCCCGAGGCAAGGATTGGACAATTTGTGCAGCACCTAGTGCAGCGTTATCAGGCCGTCAGCAAGAGTCTCAATGGATACATTGACAAGATACGCAGTGCACAATTGTCCAACACAAACTTTGCCAAGGCTTCGAAGGACTTCAATGAGTGGCAGAGCGATGCCAAGATTGAATTCCAGGAACTGGCACGCATGGGCTCCCCTGGATCCTCTTCGGCCACGGCCCAACAGCTGCAGACGATCAAAAACTACATCAAAACCCTGGATAATGGTCAGATATTGCTGAACAATGCAGTGGATATAGGCGAGAACTTGTATCCCGTGGTGTCGCCAGAGAATCGTGAACGCATTCGCGCGGATCTGCGACAAATGAGGGAGAAATTCGACTATCTGCGAGATGAGGCGAACGCTTTGATGCAGCAGGTGGAGGGTGTGCTCATACAAAAGACCTCCATCGAGGAGAGCTACACCCAAGTGTCGCACTATCTGAATGAATCGAGGGCCAAGGTTACAGCTGGGGATGAACTCTATCCCACTTTGGCCACCAAGAAAGCAGCCCTGCAGAACTATAAAACGCAACTACAGGAGATTACGCTGCACAAGAATGCCCTGAAGCAACTGCACGACAAGGCGGTGACTCTCTGCGATGATGAATCGGAAAGAAAGACGGATGAGTCCATTCAGGAGTATAATACTTTGTCCAAAAAGATTTCCGATCGTATCGGTACCGTCTCCAATCAAGTGACCAAGCATGAGGCCTACGATCAAGTGCTGGAGAAGGCCCAGGACTGGCTGAACACCATCAAATCAGAGGCCATAGACATCCTCAATGAGACCACATTCGAAAAAGAGGGAGCCGAAGAGAAGCTGATTGTTGTGGAGAACCTATTGCAGCATAAGCCCGAAGGAGATTCGATCTTTGATACGTGCCGCAAACTGTTGGAGACTGTACTAAAACAGACGCATCCAAACGGACATCCTGCCTTGCTGAAGGGCTTTGAAGAGCCAAAGCATGCGTGGGAGGAGTTTATGGTTTTGTGTGAGGATTCGTTGGTGAAACTCAAGCAACTCTGCTCGAAATGGGACGAATTCGATTCGATTATCGAAGATCTCGACAACTGGATGAAGAATGTTGAGGCTGTCGTCAAGAATCAGAGCCTCAAGAGCACTGCGGAGGCAAAGAGTGCACATCTGAAGCAACTTCAGGACATTTCAAAGGACATTGAACGTCGTGGCTCGGCCATCAATGAGCTGATGGATCAAGGTCGTGAAATCGAGGGAGAAACCGACTTAAATCTGAAACTCTCGCGCTTGAACACACGCTATCAGACGCTCAAGAACCTGTGCAAGGAATCGATTGCAAAGTATGTGAATTATGTGAAAGATCATGAGAGTTTCGACCAGGACTTCGCAGCGTTCAAAGAGAGTCTGTCCCGTTCTGTGAATGATCTGTCGAAGGCCAATGAAATCACTGGCGATCAGAGTGTGCTCCAGGAACAGCAGAACAAACTCCGCGAGATGTCAGACAAACGCATCTCGGATTCGACTCTCTTTGAGGGTCTCATCGATCGCGGGGAGAAGCTGTACGGCCACACCAGTCCCGAGGGCCGTGAGATTATACGCCAACAGTTACGTTCGCTGCGCACCCTGTGGGATAATTACACGGACGATTTGAATGCGGCCACCCAAAAGATTGATCAGTGTCTGTTGCAGTTCAACGAATTCAGCATTGCCCAGGATCAGTTGACCAAATGGTTGAAGGATGTGGATAAGGCCATGCAGAGCCACACGGAGCCAAAGACCACGTTGCAGGAGAAGCGTGCCCAGTTGCAGAATCATAAGCTGTTGCACCAGGAGATCACCACTCACAATGTCCTGGTGGACAATGTGTGCGACAAGGCACAGTTACTGATTGATCAGATCAAGGATAACTCCTTGAATATCTATCTGCATTCGATTAAGGAACTGTTTCAGAATATTGTCCAAAAGTCCGATGAGATCTTGCACAATCTAGAGGACTGTGTGCAGAGGCACAACGATCTAAACAATGGTCTGGCCTCGGCCAAGACCTGGATATCGAATGAGAAGGCCAAGCTTCTGGAGTGCGATGATGCCTACGGCGAGAAGGCGGACATTAAGCGAAAGATCGAAACCCTGGGACAGCTGGCGCAGAACAAACCGCAAGCCATGAAATTGATCAACGATATACGTCTGCAATTCGACAAAGTGAAGCCCACAACCTCTGAGAAGGGTAACGAAGTCCTAGACAAGGAATTAGATGAACTGGAGGTCACTCTAAAGTCCCACTTTGATGACATCGAGGGCATAGAAGGAAAACAAAAGGATGTCCTCGCCCAATGGGATAAATTCGAGAAAACCCTCGAGGAACTGACTAAATGGTGTCGCAATGCCGAGGCCGTGTTCCGCGAGCAGCAGCTCCAGTCGACGCTGCACGAGAAGGTCGAACAGTTGGAGAAATACAAGATCCAACGCGAATTGATTCTCCAGAAGGAGCGAGAGATCGATGCCTTTGGCGATGCTGCCCATTCGCTGCTCAACAATTGCGGGGCCGATCGTTTGAAAACGTTGACCACACAGATCACGAATCGCTATCAATTGCTGCAGGTGTTGAGCAAGGAAGTGGTCAATCGTTGGTCGAATCTCGTAGACGATCATCAGTTCTATCAGGACAAGTATAATGAGGTTGATCTGTGGCTGCAGCCGATTGAAGTGCAACTGGAGAAGGTGCTGCTCAAGGATGAGCAGGAGCACAACATATTGCAGGTTCTTTTATCCGAAAAAGAACAGGCAGAGAGTCTCTTCGGTGCACTCAATGGGGCTGGCGAAAAGGCTTTGCCGGAGACTTCGACTCAGGGAAGAGAGAAGATCAGAAAGGACCTGCGTGACATACGCGATCGTTGGGACAAACTGGACGAGGGCATACGTAATCTAGAGAAACGTCAAGAGGCCCAGGGCGTCCAATTGACCAGCTATCAGGATATCCTCAATCAAACGGTCAACTGGTTGGATCAGGTCGAAAAACTACTAAACAATGAGAGCCCCGCCACGTGGACAAGTGCACAGGAGATACGCTCCAAGCTGTACAAATACAAGGCTACCAACCAGGACATCAACTCACACAAACGCATCGTGGAGGCAGTCAACGAGAAGGCAGCTGCCCTGCTAGGAAGCTCTGCCCCACCAAATGCCGATGATATAGCCCAAGCGGTGACGGAAGTGAACAAGCGCTACGATCAGGTGGGACAGCAGTGTGCCCAGCTGGTCTCCGATCTGGATGCAGCTTTTGAGGTCTACCAACAGTTTAGCGAACTCCAAAAGGCCCAACAGGACTACCAGAAGAATCTGTGGGATCGTCTCACGGGCTACTCGGATTACTCCGGCAACAAGGCGGCCCTGCAGGCGCGCCTCCAGAAAATCAACGAGATCCAGGACGCCCTGCCCGAGGGTGTGGCCAAACTGAAATCATTGGAAGAACACATCCAAGCAAATGCCAGCCACATACCCGCACGATCCAAGGAGGCCATGGCCAGGGATTTGGCCAATCTACATGCAGACTTTGAGAAGTTTGGTGCGTCGTTGAGTGATGTCAAGAGCGGCCTGGAGAACCGTCTGCAGCAATGGAACGATTACGAGATCAATTTGGATCGTCTCATCAATTGGCTGGGAGAGGCAGAGAATGCACTGAAGAACTATAACCTCAAGAACTCATTCGAAGAAAAGGAGGAACAACTAAATCGGTTTCAATCTTTGGCCCAGAGTTTGCGTCAAAACGAATCAGACTTTGATAAAATGAAGGACGATACCTCGGAGCTGGTGCAGAGCTCAGGCGAGACGAGGATTGCCGTGAATGTACAGCAGGTATCCTCGCGTTTCCAGTCCATCCAAGCCACAGCCAAGGAGATCCTGAAGAAGTGCGAGCAAGCTGTCCAGGATCATGGCTATTTCAATGATAAATACAAACAGTGTGCCAACTGGTTGGCCCAGGCCCAAGGACGATACGACGACTGCTGTGATTTGTCTGCCGTGGGATCCCGCGATGATCTATTGAAGAAACAGATGGTTATCCAGGAACTGCTGGCCCAACAGCCCACGGCCACGCAGCTGCTGAACAGCACTGTGGAGCTGGGGGAGAAATGTTATGGTTCAACGGCCACCGAGGGTCGCGAGGCCATTCGCAGCCAGCTGGATGACCTGACGTTCGATCAACTGTTTGACAACATTGCTATTACGGCGAGGAAAATCCAGGATAAGATTGCCAAGTGGTCTGGATTCGATGAGATTGCCGACAGCCTAAAGTCCTGGCTGGAGGAGACAGAGAATGCTTTACCAGCGGACATTGAACTGAAGACCACGCTGGACGAAAAGCGCACAAAACTACAGACCTACAGGGATGTACTCAATGACATTAACAACCATCAAGTGGAGGTGGGCAATCTGCAAGAGATTGCCGCAAATCTTCCCGAGAAAACAGAGCATGTTGATGGAATCCTTAAGGATATAGCCGAACGCTTCGGGAAGCTACAGAAGCGCGGGCAATCCTTTGTGGAGCGCTATGAGGGCATCGTGAGTGCCCATCAGCAGTACTCGAAGGCGGTGATGGATGCCCAGGAGTTCATTGATGCCACCCTCAATACGGTTCATTATTGGGGGGACTTGGACCTGGAACAGATCTCCCTGCACACGAATCTGGATCGTTTGAAGAACCTCAAGGCCAGTCTGGCCGATGAGTTTCCTCGCGTGGATCAAGTGCGTGCTTTGGGCGAGAAGGTCATCCCCGGTACCGTGGATGTGGGTCAAGTGAATATCAAGTCCCAGATCGATACAACGCAACAGGAATGGGAGGGTCTCCTTGCCGCCATTGGCTCCACCATCGAGGGTATAGAGTCGCGTCTCCAACACTGGTTGGAATACGAACAGTTGAGGGATCAGTGTCTCGCGTGGATACGCGATACCGACAACAATCTGCATGCCATTGATCTGAAGGAAGATCTGCCCAAGAAGCGCACACAATTGGATGCTCTGAAGGCACTCCAAGGCGATGTGAGGGCCAAGGAATTGGAGGTGGATAATGTCACAGAGAAGGCACAGACTCTCCTGAAGGGCCACCGGTCTTCGGGTCCCGAATTGGTCGCGAAATACCAGCAGATCTTCCACAAGGTGAAGGAACTGAACAATCGCTGGCAGCAATATGTCTCCACACACGAGGACTTTGATAATTCCTTAAACGATTGTACGTCCTGGATCAATGACATCAAGGAGAAGCTCGACTACTGCTCGGACATGTCTTCGATGAGCCAAAAAGAACTGGACAAGAAACTGGCCACCATTCAGGATGTCATACTCCTCAAGGATGAGGGCTCTGCGCGCGTTTTGAAGATCTTGGAACAGGCCCAACATGTCCTGGCCAATACAGCGCCTGCGGGCCATGAGGCCATCAACAGGGACCTCACCGATCTACAGGACCTGTGGTCTGGCATTGCCCTGCGCATAATGGACGTGAAATCGAATCTGGACGACTCGATAACCCAATGGTCGGGCTTCCTCGATCAAGTGCAGAATGTGCGCAAGTTCAACGAATGGTTGGAGGCTCTCTTGAAGGAATTGCTGGAGAATCAGACCACAATGACGGAAAAGCGAGCACAGCTCGATCGCGTCAAGTCCACGGAGGAGAAGGTGCGCGTGGAGAAGATCGATGTGGACGCATTGAAGGTACAGGCCAAGGAAATGATTGCCAGCGGGCAGCAGAGTCAGGCGGCCTACCAGGCCCAGAAGGTGTTGGACAACTTCGATGAATTGTTTGGGAAGACACAAAAGCTGCTGTCGGACCGTCAGGATCAGTACAGGGATCATCGTTTGTTCAAGGAGGCATACGATGATCTCGTTAGCTGGATAGGTCGCGCCCGGGAGAAGTTCCCCGCCCTGAAACAGAGCAGCTTGAGCGACAAACTGGCCATTGAGAATGCTGTCCAGGCCACAGAGGCCCTGCTCAATAAGCAGGCCCAAGGGGAACTGTTGGTCGAGCATCTAGTGCACACGGGCGAAGTGGTGCTCGCGAGTACCTCCACGCAGGGACAGGAGATCATACGGAATGACATACGCGCCCTGCGCGACAGCTTTGAGAGTCTGTTCCGTGAGATCAATCAGCAGAAGGAGAACCTAGAGGTCACCATGGTTCAGTGGCGTGCCTACAAAGAGGAGTACGAACGTCTCATGGAATGGCTGCAGCAGATTGATATACTGGTCAAGAATCACAAGCTCAATCTGTGTCCCAATCTGCCGGACAAGGAGAAGCAGGTCGCAGACATGAAGGATGTGATGTCGCGACTGGAGAAGGGCAAAGAAGACATTGATCGATTCAATGCCTCGGCTGCCAGTCTCCTCAAGTCCCATCTGGATACGTATGTGAACAATCAACTGCGGCACCTGAGCTCTGTCTATCAGGTCCAAGTAAATCTGGCCAAGGATGTGCTGAAAAAGGTCGAAACGAACCGAGATCAGCATCGTGAATACGACTGCAACATGCGGTCGGCCAAGGACTGGATAGCCCATGCCAAGACGGCCATTCAGTCGGCCGGCGATGGTGCTGGCTCCAAGGAGGCCCTCCAGCGCCGCCTCGAACAGATTCAGGACCTGATACGAAACCGGGAAGTGGGTCAAAATCTCGTCCACACGGCCATCAATAATGGTGAAAAGATTATACGCAACACGCGCTCGGATGGCAGGGATGCGATCAACAGCGAAATGAAGGAGCTGCAAACGGAATGGGACAGACTCGTGAAGAAAATGTCCAATGCCAAGGTCCAACTGGAGACGAACCTGCTGCAGTGGGCGGACTACAGCTCCAGCTACACGCAGCTGCAGCAATGGATCACCGACAGGGAGGCGAAGCTCCAGCAGGCCTGCGAGCAGAAGATTGTCAAATCAAAGCGGGGTCAACCGGGTCTCAGTAGTGGCCTGAGCGAGCGCAAGGCCAATCTCCGACAGACGAACAACATTGTCCAGGATATTGTGTCCTTCGAGCCGATGATCCAGTCGGTCGCGTCCAAGGCTTCCGATTTGCAGCAAGGAGCCCCAGCCACAGAGATATCCGACAAGTACGAGAATCTCACAAAGCAAGCCAAGGATCTGTATGAGAAGCAGAAGACAACCATCGAGAGCTACCAGTCGCTGATCGATGCCGGCAATGACTTTGCCACATGGCTGCGCAATGCCAAGGAGCGGCTAAGCAAGTGCTCCGAGCCGACAGGCGACAAGCAGGCGCTCGCCGAGAAGACCCACCAGCTGAAGATCCTCCAGGGCGAAGTGCCCGAGGGTGCGCAGAAGCTAAAGAATGCCCTGGAGCAGGGCGAGATTGCCTGCCGCAGTGCGGAGCCCGAGGATTGTGAGATCATAGAGCAGGAGGTGGCCCTACTCCAAGAGGAGTTCGATGCCTATGTGGAGGCCTTGAACAAAGCCAAGGACTACCTGGAGGTGGGAATTGTTAAGTGGTCCGACTACCAGGATCAGTACACCGAAGCCCTGGAGTGGCTGAGCAAAACAGAGGCTCTGGTACAGTCCTACAACAAGTTGCAGGATAGCCTCACACAAAAGAAGGTCGTCCTCGAGCAATTCCAGGGACATTTGCAGACCCTCTTCGACTGGCAGAAGACCCTCGATCATTTGAATATGAAAGCCCAAGTGCTGCTGGAGACCTGCTCCGACACGCGCATCAGCAATGCCATCATGCAGCTGACGACCAAATACAACGCCCTGTTGACCCTGGCCAAGGAGGTGATGCGTCGCCTGGAGATGCACTACCAGGAGCATCAACAGCATCACTCCCTCTACGAGGAGTGCCAGTCGTGGATCGAGAACACGCGCGAGAAGCTAGCCGATTGCGAGCACATACCCAGCACTCTGAATGAAGTCCAGATCAAACTGAACACTGTCAAGAATCTCCGTCAAGGCTTCGAGACGGGTCAGAACAAGCTGCGGTATCTGCTGGAGCTCAAAGAAAAGGTGATCATGAACACGGAACAGAATGGTGCGGCCAAGATTCAAGAAGACACCGAGGCCCTCAAACAGGACTTTGATAAGCTGCTGGTGGATCTCAACGATGTGCGCCAGAAGTTGGCCAACCGCTTGGCCCAGCTGGAGGAGATCTTCAAGCTGTACAAGATCCTCATCGAGTGGCTGGACGAGACCGAGCCCAGTGTCAAGGCCAGCGATGAGTATCTCAATGATTTGAGCGAGAAACGCGCTGCCCTCGAGAAATTCCGCGTCATCCAGCGTGATATCAACGGACACAACGACATTGTGGAGAAGATCAATCTGCGTTTGCGTGAGGACAATAGCCTGGATGTCAACGACTTCCAACCGGGTCTCGGCAAATTCGAGAATCTTCAAGGGGAGGTCAACAAGATCATAGAGTCCCTGGAGAACCAGGTCAACAGCCACGAGAAGTACAAGCAGGCCTACAATGAGCTGCAGGACTGGCTGCGTCGCACTCGCATCGATGTGGAGCAATGCGCCGACTGCCATGGCGAAAAGGATCAGGTGGAGAGTCGTCTTAATCGATTGGGTGACATACAGGCCACCTCTCTGGAAGGCAAATCCCTGCTGGATGCCTGCGAGGAGCTCAGTCAAGCGGTCATAGCCACCAGCGGCCGCGAGGGTCAGGACAATGTGGCGCAGGAGATCAAACACTTGACTGCCGAATGGGAGACTCTCCAGGCAATGTCGCGTGATGCGCGCAGCAGTCTGGAGACCTGCCTCAATGCCTGGCAGACCTTCCTGCAGAAGTTCAACAAAATCAATCTGTGGATCGAGACGATGAGCAAGCGCGTTACCAAATCGCAGGAAGCCGAAAACAAAACCACCGAAGATTTGGTTAATGCCAAGGTAAGAAGAAGTCTGCTTCACGTCTTCTGTCTGTCAAAAACAAGTCTCAAAAAACGCAACTGTCGCACGCTCCACTAATTGTACTAAAAAAATATACGTATATATCCGCGCACCCAATAGTAGAGTCTCACCGAAACACCGCCAAAAATTTGTATCAATAAAAATTAATCCATAGACTAAACCACTAATCAGTATTGCTAATCTTTCAGCTAATCACTATCTCTCACTCTTGCAGCCTCTAATCATTTACACAGACTAATTGTCTAATGCCTAATATATGCTTTATGTGCTTTCCAACTTCTGTTTTACTCGATTTTAATAATCAAGTCTTCGATTTCCCCATAGAAATTACTCGAGGAAGTGCTCGCCGAGAAGGACAATGTCGAGGATTTGAACGACAACTGTGAGCTCTTGATGGAGCAGAGTGCCTGTACACGGATACGCGATCAAACTATTGAAACGCAGGCCAATTACACCAAACTATTGACCTCTGCCCAGGGACTGGTGGCCAAGATCGAGAAGAATCTGTCGGATCACACAGAGTTCCTCAACTACAAGAAGGAAATGGATGCTTGGATAGAGAAGGCACAGCAAGTTCTCAACGATTGCAGTACCGAAGGGGATGCTTCGATCATAGCCCAGAAATTGGATACAGTCAATGTGAGTAATGGAGAAGTCTTTGATGGGGATACCAGATGGTGTTCCGAAGAGACTATAATATGATCAAGCTCTAACATAAAAAACACTCTCTTTTCCTCCAACAGTCTCTGACTTCTCGTCTGCCCGAGGGTCAGCATTTGTTGGCCTTGGTGCAAGATGCCTACTCGAAGGCCTCCAACATCACGCCCGAGGACAAGCAGGAGAAACTGCGCGAGCTGATGACCAAAGTGCGCGAGGACTGGGATGCCTTGGGTCTGGCTGTCAAGCAGAAGTTGAGCGACCTGAAGCAAGCCCAGAATCGCTGGAGCGACTTTGCCGCCAACAAGGACAAGCTCGAGAAGTGGCTAAGCGGGACAGAGAAGACGCTGAAGGCGGCGCCCGAGACCAAGGGAGAGCTCAGCGAAATGAAGACTCTTCTCGAGCGCTACAAGACGTTGGGCAATGAGCTGAAGCAGAAGGGCAACGATCTGGAGCAGCTGCAGTCGGAGGCCCGGGAGTTGGGCACCGAAGTGGATGCCGTCAATCGCTTGCAGTCGCGTTGCGACAAGCTAAAGAACGATTGCTCGTCGCACATTAAGGCTCTCGAGCAGGAGATGCTCGACTACAATGCGTACCATCAGAGTTTGCAGGATGTGGAGAAGTGGCTGCTGCAGATCTCCTTCCAGCTGATGGCCCACAATTCGCTGTTCATCTCGAATCGCGAACAGACCCAGGAGCAGATCAAACAGCACGAGGCATTGCTCTCTGAAATACAGAAGTACCAGACCAATCTGGATGACCTGAATGCCAAGGGTCAGGCGCAGATTAAACGCTATGAATCCACCACTCCAGCCATCCGTCCCACGGTCGAGTCGCAACTGAAGAACATCCAGGACAGCTACAACTCCCTGCTGCAGACCTCAGTGCAGATCAAGAATCGCCTGCTGGAATCACTGGCAAAGTTCCAGGAGTACGAGGATACCCTCGACAGCATCATGCGGAATCTGGAGGCCTACGAGCCGATTATTCAGACCGAACTGGATGCACCGGCGACCAGCTTAGAGCTGGCACAGAATCAACTCAGGTGCGCCCAAGAAATGCAGCACAAGTTGAACAACGAAAAGTCCCGACTGGCAGCCGCCGTGCAGGCCTGTGAAGCCGCCACTGCCTCGATTAGTCGTCCCAGCTCTCCGCTGGAGACGGCCATGCAGGCCATACCCGAACGTGAATTGATTGTGCGCGCCAAGCTTGAAGATCTGCTGGATCAGGTAGGAATCTGGATAGATAATAACTTGATGTTTGTTTGTAGATGTGTGATCCTTTTACTATCAAGTAGTTATTATTTAAGGAAGCATTTTGTAGATTTGTTTCCTGCTAAGACCATAGTTCCATTGGTTGTACATTCGTCATATGCAACGCTTACGCGTGACTGGCAATGTGTCATCAGTTGATACAAAATAGAGCTGATTTTCAGTATTTTAGCGGTACTATATTTCTTTCTATATTTCTTACTATATAATATTGGATCGATTTTCGATCTAAATTTAATTTAAATCAGAAAATTTATATAATTTAAAACCAATTTGAAAATTTAAATATGTAATGGCACGCAAGATTCAAAATACTACAGTATTTATTCGTGAAAAATACCTCAACTCTCGTTGTGAATGGTTTCTTCTTGTGTCATTCGACACGAATGTATCCGTTCGCTTATGGGTAATTTATATAACGCCTTTCGTTCGTGACGAGTAGTCTTGGATCGACTAGAAGTCTATGTCTTAACTATGACGAAGCCCTTTCCTTTATGGAATATTTGTACAGCGAAGCAAGCATCATTTGACGAATGTTCTCCTAAGAGTGGAAGAGTGGCACTACTTTCTAATAACTTTCTTGACCAATTTCACATTTATTTGATTTTTCCATTTTATTTGATTTGCTAACCAATGATTTGTTTTTCCAATTTAACCCCTAACCATCCCCAAACAAAACACAAAAAACACCCAAAACTGCCCTAACTTTTGTTTGATTTGCTGCACAACCCACGACCCACAACCCAACCCGTAACTGTTGTATAAACGCACTACCAAAACAAACAAAAAATGCTCGAAAAATGCCTATTGCCTATGCCATTGCTATTGCTTCGAAAAAGCAACCGCCGCAAAAGACTCGGAGCTCAACCGACGATATCGATGAAGATGATGATGAGATCCAAGTTGAGCTCAGCGATGTCCATGAGGCGCGTTTGGATCCGATTGCCCATGAGCGTGTCAGCAACTATCGTCGCATAGTTCGCCTGAATAGTGCCCATGTGAGTAAGCTGCACGAACTCGTCGCCAAGGTAAGCTATGCCAAGGATCACACAAATCCGGAACCAAATCATGATGCGGTGGCTGGGGCAGCATGTCTTGAATTAAATTATTAACTGCTTGTTTTATTCCATTTAAAAAATCAATTAAATTCTCAAGAAACTGCGAATAGATAAACATGTTTCAATGCCTTTGTTTAGGTGCAATCCCATTTGGGTGGTTTGACTGCATCCGTTGGCGAATTGGAGCAACAGCAGAAGCAGCGCGCCGAGCTGCAGGATTGGGTTAAGAAGCAACAGAGCTCCGTCTCCGACTGGTCGATGCGTCCAAGCAAACTCCGTCCCGAGGCGGCACAACAGGAGCTTGTGGCGATGAATGATCTATTGAATTCCATTGGCGATAAACGCTCGCAATTGATGCTGGAAATGACTGGATCATGTGAGTGCTTAAAGGAAAGATTACAAATATCGTAAATATTAATTTGTTTGTTTTTTAGTGGGCGATGAGGACACAGATTTGGATGACAACATCGACAAGCTGGAATCGGAGCTAATGGATGCCATTGCCAAGAAGCAGGCGGGCCAGAATGTCATCGATGGCTACCGCCAGGGCATGCAGGATGTCCAAAATTGGTTCGACACACTCATCAAGCGCATGGATGTCCTGGATCGCGGATCGGGCCTGAATTGCGCCCAAAAGACGGCCGCCATTAATGAGATCAAAAACGAATACGAACTCCAGGGTCATCCCAAGATCCAGGAGCTCAAGGGTAAAGCCGCACAGGTGGCAGAGGTTATCAGCAACCTGGATGGCCAGCAGGTCGAAGAGCAAATGAAATCTCTGGATCGTCGCTTTGCCGATCTCGGCAAGCGCATCGATCGCAAGGCCCAGCTCCTGGATGTCACCAACAAGGGTGTGGATGGAGCCAAGGGTGAGATTGACCAGCTCCAGAATTGGGTGAAGCAACAGATCGACGAGCTGCAGGCCCCCACTCCTCTGGGATACACACCCAAGGATGCCGAGGCGCGTCAGCAGAAGATCAAGAGCCTGATGAAGGATGCCGAAGCAAAGCAATCCCTGGCTGATGTCCTCGAGAAGCGTATTGCCAACATGCAGCCGGAATTGGAGCCAGCAGAGTACTCCCAACTGGAGTCTGCTCTGAGGAACCTCAACACGGAGAATCGTAATCTGGCTGGCGTGCTAAAGGCCGAACTGGATCGCGCTCTGGAGGCTAGCAAGGCACGAAAGGGCCTGGAAAACGATCTGGACAAGGCCCGTCAATGGCTCAAGACAAAGATCTCGGAGGTGCGCAAGCTACCCGTCTATCATCCATTGACCTCTGGAGAGATTGAGAAGAAACTGCAGGAGAACAAAAAATACGACGATGATGCCAAACAGTTCAACGACAGTGTACTCAGCGATGTCCAACGTCAGGCAGCAAACATCATGAAGGATTGCGATGACGGGGACAAGGCTGCCCTACAGCAGATCCTCGACGAAATAGCCGCCGACTATCAGACCCTGAAGGACGAGAGCAGCAAGCGAGGCAAATCTTTGGACGATCTACTCCAGGGACGCAAGGCCTTCGAAGACTCGATGAAGAAGATGGGCGACTGGCTGAACGAAATGGAAACGGCCACCGAAGGTGAGCTAAGGACCACCAGTTTGCCTGTCCTGGAAGAGCAGCTGGCGCACTACAAGAAGCTGCTACAGAATGCCGAGAATATGGGCGGCCTCTGCAACGATGTATCCGAGCAGGGCAAGAGTATCTTGCCAACCCTAAGCAATGCCGATAAACTCAAACTAAACGATGACATTAAGAACATGAAGGACCGCTATGGACGTGTAAAGAATACTATCGATGATAGGGTTAATGCCTTAGGCGACCATATCAAGAAGTACAAGGATGCCAAGAGTCGTTTGGCCGATTGCAGTCAGTTCCTGAGCACCATTCAGCAGCGCATGCGTGAGCTGAATCGCCCGATTGGCTCGAGGATCGAGGATGTCCAGGATCTGTTGGGTGCCTACGAGGGTATACTCAAGGAACTGAAGGACAGCAAGAGCAAGATGGGTGACATGCAGATGGATGATCTGCCTGAATTGCAGAGCATTTTGGCCCAACAGGATGATATGATCAAGCTGATTGAAGACCAGTTGGCCCATCTCCGTCAGCTTTTGCTGCTTCGCGAACAGTTTATTGCGCTGATCAATGAGATCATATCCTTTATCATGAAGTACACCGATGTGATCATTGACATTGAGAACTCCCCCGACAGCCTGGAGGATAAGATCAACAAGTATGACGATGTGATTGTCAAGATTCAAGAGTGCGAGGGTGTCCTGGCCTCGGCCAACGACAAGGGCCAGAAGATCGCCTCTGAGGGCAATGCTGCGGACAAGAACAGCATCACCGAGCAGCTGCAGTCTCTGAAAAACCAACTGCAGAATCTCCGCAAGGCCGTGGAGTCACAGCGACAGAAGCATCAGCTTCAGCTGGAGTCCCACAAGAAGATGGGCGCGGAGCTAAGCGAAATTCTCGATTGGCTGCACAGCCATGAGGGCGCAGCCAAATCCCGTCCCCTGCTCGATCGTGATCCAGAGTCGGTGGAGCGTGAGCTGCAGAAACACCAGAGCCTCAGCCAGGACATTGACGCCCATCTGCAGAAGTTCAACAAGATTAACGATGGCGTAAAGACGGAAATCGGAATGCCCAGCTCTCTGCTGGAAATGCTTTCCGAGGGTCGTTCCCTGGTGGCCTCCCTGCCGCACGAGCTCGAGGACCGCGAGAAGTATCTGAAGAACAACCGCGACTCCCGGCTGGAGTACATGCAACTGGTGGCCAAATTCAACGACTGGGTCCACGAGGCTGAGCTGCGTCTGCAGAACAGCCAGCATGGCATCGACTATGAGCATCTGGTCCACGACCTGGACGAGCACAAGATCTTCTTTGGCAACGAGGCACCCATCCGCAATCTGGTGCACAAGCAGATCCAAGAGGCAGCCGACAAGATCTGGTCGTCGCTCAACAACTACGAGCAGTCGGAGTTATCCTCCGAATTGGCCCAGTTCCAGAACAAACTAACCAACACCCTGGCCAATGCCAAGACCCAGCAGAGCGAACTGGAGCAGGAGGCCGAACGCTGGCGCGAATATCAGCAATCGATTGATCGCGTTAAGGCCACCATTGAGCGCACCAAATTCAGCGATGAACCCGTACAGAATTTGGCTGGAGTGCACTTTAACATACAGAAGCTGTCCCATGCCATTGGAAATGTTCAGGTGAGCCATTTGAAGGGATCAATAAAAACCATACATCTATCGGGGATTACACAGATACTTTGTGTGAATGGAACGCTTGTAGGGATAGTATTTTTACTGGAATTTGTATGCACAAATGACGAAGAAAGGGCATTCCCTTGCTCCTATGTAGTGCTTTTGGCGCTAGGCCGCACAAATTGACGGTGCAAAAATCGGGACTAGGAATACAAAAACCAAATGTATGCCATGCGTGGGGTCTGAAATTTTTTTAATTGAAAAAAATTATAGTATGTGCATATTCCAAGCAATCTTTAGAAGTTGTGACTCAGTATAGGTCTTCCAAAAGGCGGCTTACTGCATCAAATAGCTTTTCTTAGGAAAGATCTGTTGTAAAGTGTCTCTTGGAGATCAGGTTTTTATGTTATTTCCGCGCCTAGTACGTGATTTGTACTCGTATGTACATAATTTGCCAAAACTTTTTTTTTATACGGATTATTATGTCGTATAGCTATCATCCGATTGGGATGATCACATGATCATGTCAGCCTACACTCATATTTCGTTGGTTTAAATATTTTGCATCATTTGACTATGATTAGAATGCAACAAAATCTTTAAGTTAGAGGAGTTATTGGAGTGAAAGGCTCTAGTTGACTCAAACTTAAAATATTTCTCGCATTAATTGCACTCTTATGTACACGTCTCCATACATAAATACATACGTATGTACTTAGTCATGCATATTCAGCTGGCAGCTTGCACATTTTGGTGCATACATAAATATGTATATGTAGCCATAGCCGAAAGACCTGTTTTCCAAAAATACAAACCCAAAAAATGACACATTGCCCAAGGATGTGCCACAAACAGAGGCACACACGCATATACTCCCATACTTGTACTCGTGCAAATG
The DNA here is from genome assembly GCF_003369915.1 of Drosophila miranda. Taxonomy (NCBI): domain Eukaryota; kingdom Metazoa; phylum Arthropoda; class Insecta; order Diptera; family Drosophilidae; genus Drosophila; species Drosophila miranda. The sequence goes on from NC_046677.1 coordinate 25,894,065, forward strand.
CAACGCCTTAAGAGACAGAGAGACGGAAAGAGAGAGAGAGAGAGAAAGAGAATAAATATGTATGAAATTGTCATTTACCCGCACCCAAATCGATTGCATTCTCGTTGCGACTTGATTTGCCGGCCGGCAAAAAGCTCTCCAGACACTTTCAATTCCATTTTCCCCTATCTCTCGTTGTCTCGCTCTTCGTTAGTTTCTCTTAGAGTGTCTGGCCCTCTCTCTTCCCCCCAGTCTGGAGGTGTCAGATGATGATAGTGTTTTATTGAACGCGCCCCGAGTCCATTTGTTTACTTTCGTAAGCGCCTGCTGTTACCTTGGGAACTCATTAAACTTTTAACCTACTCGTCGGTCGTCGCTACACTCGAGTGTATTCGTACATACATATATTGAGAGCTTATCGTCGTCGGCCTGTTCGGTCTGTCAAACTTTTGGTTTGATTATTCAAGGCACAACAAGCCTCGTCCGAATTTAATGCTCAGTTTCGAAGCGAAAAAAAAACAGCTGTTGTTGTTGCTGTTGCTCTGTGTGCGGAACGTATTAAGCGATATGACATCATCACAGCAGAGCAAGCTGGCTGGCAGAAGCACTTTATAAAGCAACCAGTTTTTAGCCAGGGATGGGCATGGCCAAGGGGGGCATCAGCATCTATAAACGACCATATATTCGGTTGAGAGCAATGATTTATTCATGTCTAATATTTCTAAATACCAAAGATGAAAATATAAAATAACCATTTTTGTATGGAAATTAATTCATAACTTTGACCTCTATGTAAATAAGAGGTGAACTTCTATGACTTAATGTTTATAAATATAATAGATTCGTCTGTAGCTAGAACATCTTTAGATGAAATCTTTTGTAATAGAGGTTTACAGTGCTCCGTTCAAGTTGTAGCAATATGGACTATGGTTTCTATTTATCAAGTTTCATTTGTATAAAGTTATTTATTCAAGTGGTAGAACTTTGACTGCAGTTGGACTATCCATACAACTCTGTACATCTTCTATCCCTGGTTGCCAAGAGCCGCGGCCGACACTGTAACAAAGCAACAAAAACACATGTTGGGTAGCTCTTCTCCGTTTTATTTTGTCTGTTAGCTGAGCGAGCTTTAAGAGCGCTCTCTCTTTACTCTTCGCATACAGCTGTTTTGCTGTAACTGTATGTAGCTTTGTAGGGCAGAGCATGCCGGTTGGGAAGCTTGGAGAGGCACTCAAATTGAAGGTTTCGAGGTTTTTTGAGTGGTCTATAGATATTAGTTCCTCAACACCCACGCCCACCCAAAAATATATTCGTACCTATACATACGAGTTTACACATATACACGTATGTATGCTGTGATATGCTGCTACAGTGGTGCCTCAAAAAACGTGTTTCGAGCTGTGACCGACCGGCTTTTTTTGAGCTCTTTAGCCGTGCGCTTTTGTTGGGAAAGTCCTCTCTTAGTGGCGCACCGCTCTTTACAGTTCTAACTCGTGCTTGGGGTTGGGGTTTTTTGAGTTGTTTCACTTCTATCTGAGACGTTTATCTGTGCGGTTGTTGTGTATTCGCGATTTGCTCCAAAGCATATACAAAAATATATACAAGCGAATATATACCACGTATGGAAAGAGACGACGACGACGACAGACACGTCTAGAAAGGGAAAAGATTGCGTTATTTGTTATATTTGGAATTACTCGTTTCGTTCTGATACAAAAAAAAGCCATGTGCTTGAAACGCGCAAATTGAAATTGAACGAGGAAAAAATAACACAACAAACAAAAAGCGGATAGACATCAATATCGTATTCAGAGGCTAACGTCATTCTACAGCCATTCGAATCGAATCTATTATAAAAGAACTAAAAGAGATAAAAAGAAAACCAAGAGGAAGCTTTATTTGAGGTGTGTGTACGTGTACGCGTTCGTGTGTGCGTGTGTGTAAAAGTATCTACGAAAAAAATTCTATAGGAATAAGCAGTCTGTTCCATCTTGACACCCCCCTAGAGAACAGCAGACATATGTCAGGGTTCAAATATACATATACATATTTAAATAGTAGACTAGGGAACTCTTTCAAGAGAACACAAAATATACACTAAAATATTCAAAACAACACAAAAAATATATAATTTTTATATAAACATACTAACGATTGTGAGGGTTACGTCACACCCGCACACACGCACTCCCCCATACCCATATACCATACCATACTCTCGTAACACTGGATATTAACCGGCGCGTATATTTCGCAGAGTCAAAGCAGCGACCTTTCTCTGGTTAACCAACAATCGCAGGCCCTCATACGCCAGGCGGACGCACGCAATCGCCAATTGATTGAGAAGGATAACGGTGACCTGAATCGCTTGTGGCAGGAACTGGTACGCAGTCTCGAACAGCGTCGCGATAATCTGCAACAGTTGGCCGAGCACTGGGATAGCTTTGAGAACAGCTTGCACGGCTGGGAGAAGGCATTAGGTCGACTAGAGGATAAGTTCCGCAATGTCGATCCAACTGTAAGATCCCGACGTCATTTGGAAGATACAAAGAATGCCATTCAGGTGAGTTTTTCTTCTTTTTTTTTGTAAGGTATTTAACGACATTTTGAATAGCCGTAAGAAGGGAAACTATTCTTATAGTTTGTGACCTATCTTTTGTGCATTTCTAATCTTTAATGAAAAGTGAGATCATTCCTTGGAATCGTCTGAACCTGACCTACCTAGGTCCGCCTTAGTAACGAGGCTGAGAGTACGGCATCAAAAACCCTCCTTAAAAGTCTTTGTAGGGTGTTTACGCTTCGGCGTGCCAAAGTGAAATAGTACCTTCCCTACTGTTTTTTAAGGTCACAAGTAAATTTACATGCCATTCCATTCCATACCACACATATTTGTATGTATGATGCGATTCATTCATTTGCGCCCCGGCCTCCCTATTGGGCTTTACGGTATGTCAAATATTTTTACCAAGCTATGTATATCTACATTTACATATTATATGTTGATATAATATATGTGTACATATCTATGTATGTAACATTTTTTGTATATGTATCAAACCCATGCCGACATCAAGTTCACGGTCACGTTGTTGTGGACCCAAAGAGCTTCCGCTCTCTTAGTTTTGCTCTCTCTCCGCCGCCGTCGCCGCTCTCTCTCTCTCATCTTGAGTTGAGCTTCACGAAAAGCTATAAAGCAGCTGATTTCGGGCATGTCGAATAGACCAACAAATCTATTAATGATGCTTGTGTAATTAAGGGAAAACAAGAAACAAACCAAAAAAGAAATGCTAAAACTTTCAGTTTCCTTAGACTTTGTTTTTCAATGGAATCCCATATGATAGCGACTTATATAAGGCTTGATAGCTGGAAGCACGCTTTACGACTGGCTAATCTTCATGTAAATTCAATAATTCCAAGGTGTCATTTAGTTGTACAACATTATTTATTAGTATTAGTATTAGTTTTATTATTTATTAGTATCAATAATGGATTTTATTTGTTGATTTGTAATCAGCAAAATTGAATGAGTTTTTGCTGTAAGATGAGCTCATTGTTTGGGGCGATAATTGTGCAAAATAGTACTACTATTAATAGCAGACAGAAGTACAAAAGATAGGCCTTGTTTATCAGTCTCTGTATAGCAGTCTTTTCAAATCACATTTCAATTGAAGCCAATTTCCAACCATAAAAGAGTGCCTCCCCGCAACCTCCTTATCGATCTGACGATGTTGTCATACAAGCGCCATATACAGTGCCGATACCTGGGCGATAAAACAACCAAAAAAAAAAAAACAACACCAAAACTATTCGTATAAGACCTCCTCAACAAAACAATGATAAACAATGACGAAAAAAAATAGACAGAAACAGACTATAAATTTGATGTATGTATTTGTTTTACTCTTTTGTTGTTGTATCACTAGCTCTTCGGTTTTTTTTTCTAAACCAAAAATAGCTTTAAAGTCAAGTCAACACATTTATTTTTCACATTTTTTTACATTCTCGAAAAAACTGGAATCAAAACCGAAATTGAGAGTGAAATAACAAGAAAAACTACTACAAAATTATGTGTACAGGTTAGTGGTTGGGCAGCAAAAAAAGATCTAAAGAGAGCTTTCCCTTAATTAAATTTTTCGTTTACTTGAGATCTTAATTAACCTTAATTAATATTAATTGAAATTCCTCGACTATATTCGCACGTTATAATTAATAAACATTCTTCGTTTCACATAGGAATTACGTGAAGAATCAAATCAACTTAAATCATCACATAAAGAAATCGAGACTCTCTCAAAATCCATCCTCACATTCCTTGGGGAAGTACACAAACCCTCGGCGGAGGCCATACAGGCCAAAGTGGATAAGTTAGTTGAACAACAGGCCAAGTAAGTACATCTCAAACTATTCCCATTGCTATTTTTAGTAACCATTTAAAGTGTGTACAATGTACATCGTGTGTTAAGCTATGCGTGACATGATATGACGAGTATTCCCCCCAACAAAACCGAAATCAAACTTTTTTGTTCTCAGTCTGAACGAAAACGTTTAAGCCCGGAAATTGAATCGGCTTGCTGCATACATTAGGGTACCACGAAAAAAAAAACTCGTTGCCTAATGACAATGAATGTGGAATTCAGAGTGAATTTAACAGGTTATATTTGATCAAAGGGTACCTTTAACAGGTTTTAAATTCGAATTAATGCTATTTACCCATATATATCAATGTACCCAAAAGATTGAAAGATTAGATCAATTAGGAACCACGACAAAAAGTAAAAAATCAATAGAAAGAAGTAATTATATATATTTGGGATCTATTCAAAATCTACAGATCTATGAAAAGTCATCAATTATGTTATAATTATTACTGCCAAAAATATTTTACGTCCTCCTCAATTTCGAAGGTACAAAAAAACCAGATATCAGAATCTAGTTGCGATCGAATCTATCTAATGGCCAGTAGTTGAAGCGCACCTTTTGTTTACCTGGGCTGGGCCCAATCACGATATCGAGAGAGCGGATCGCGAAAGCGGTTGTCATCTCATGAGTTTTTAACCGCAAAAGTCCTACCTAATGAAGCTATCTTATTTGAAATCAACCGAAAACACCCAATATCAATACAAATTATTATAATTAACTTTCCACGTACGAAACTCTGACATCTTATGCACTAAATATGACAGGCTTTAAAGGACTATAATTATCTGAAAAGAGGATTTACAATATTGTTTTTGATGTATGGCGGTATTGAGTATAGTATTCACAGGCTTTATATATTTTTTTTCTACGTTGCCAGATTTCTATAAGAAACATCTTTGTTTCTACCCTTTTTTATTTGGTTTTTAATTACAACTTTAATAAGAAAACACTTACTGTTCTCTCTGCCTCTTGGCTTAACCGTAGTTTTCCTTAGTTACACTCGTTAGTCGAATCGTCAAGCACTCTAAATTTGTTGCCATTGTTGCTGCTCAACAGACGCTAACTGACGTCAGACCTAACCAACTGTTACGCCTCGTAAGAGCCTCCAACGAGGCGACAGAGGGAGGCGAGGGTTCTTAAATTTGAGCGTTACGTAAGCCAGAGTTTATATATGGCTCCGCTCCTCTTACCAGTTCACTTCACCCTCTATAACCCATACAAAGAACCTAATGTTTACGAGTAATTCTAGGAATAGAAAACTAAAAGAGAAAACTCTTTTTTTCATTGTTTTTCTTTTGACAGGGGGCTATCCCGTTCTTAACTAGAAACTGTGCCAAAGCTCTTCGGTCTTATCAAAGGCGATATGAAAGACCTGTCTTTATATAAATACACATATATATTTATATATAAAATACTACAAGTACGAGTATATTTTATTTGACGCTTTCCGCTTGGTGGGTTTTTGATAAGAAAGTGGACGAGGGAGGTGGATCCCACAATCAAATGACAAAAATTCTTTTTCTTTGCTTTTTGCGGAAATACTCGTAGTCGTACGTTTATAAATAAGTGTGGATTTTAGCTTCTTCTTTTGTTATTCTGTTGTTCTTTTGTTGCCCTGGCGCTTGAACAAATTAAGAATTGTGCCAATTCCTATTTCTATATCTATTTTCTTTGCTAATTTTTTCAGTTTGGCCATCACGTGCTAAGAGACACAGACAGCCATGCAACATGTTGCCAGAAACATGCACACCATGCATACCACACCCTCTACGCCTCTCAGATCACGTATACCCCTCGCTTGTTGACGAGGGAGACCACAGGGAGACCTCCGCCTTTGGCCTTTTTCTTTTCTTCTAATGCAGCCACTGACACAATTTCCTTTTTTTCCCCAAATGTTTTTGTGTTATATTTCTGTTGTTGGTTCTTTCAGTTTTATTTTTATACATATGTACAAAAAATGTTGTTGGGTTTTCTTTGACAGCAGAGCTGCTGCCTGAAAAACGAGAGCAGCAGCTGTTGCTATAATTTTCCTCGCATTTTCCCCTAACAAGCCGCAATGTGCGTATGTTTTCGAGTGGCTTAAACGGTTGGAAAGACAACTGTTTTGACTGCTGTTTTGCGGTCCGGTGACGTAGTTGTCACATCAATGATCTAATGGAAGATCAGGTTTACTTAGAGGTTGATTCGGATGAAAGATCATAATGGTTTTGTATCGACCTAAATTCAAGGAATGTTATTTTTGGTATACATTTTTTGGTATGTAACTACTCTCCCTTTGGTCCGAGACTTATTCTTCGACAACCGGCGTAAGAATGCCGGCGAATATCGGAGAATTTAGTCTTAAAGATTGAATAGGTTGGGCGGAACATGTTTGTAATCGTAAGAACTATGATCTAACGTTCAAGCGGAATTTTTGTTTGAGGTGAATTATTCTCTTGATCTACATCAAAATGTCTACTCCAAATAAGAGCCGCTAATAGATCCCTTTACTATTTAGATAGGAATGGGGGTTTCTTTGGATCTCTTTGGATGCCCCCATATTTGGTTGTCGTCTAAAGCGTATCTAATTCCAAGTCTTAAATTATCTTTTATTCTCCTTATTCACTTAATGTCAAAACATATTTGATGCCCTAATTAGGACCTAATTTCAGGCCTAATTAATGTGAAGTATACAAAAACATGATATTTATATCTATCTTTTTGAAGAATTAATTTTCCACATGATGTATTTCATATTTATTTCAAAAGTTTAACTTTTCCCTTGATCAAACTAACTAAAATTCATTAATTTTTAGAGTTTGTACAGCCCAAGTTGGTTACGTATATAAAAATATGCTTTTTATATCTATTTTATGAAGAACTAAAGTCTTTAAGATGGTAGTTTCGTTCTCCCTTAACAGGCAGCGATCCCATCAAAAGAATACATTCATTAACAAAATTATGACATTTTTTCCATCTTTTATGAGATAATAATTTCCCCTTGATCGATTTGCCTTGAGAAAGCGTGCAGAAAATGTCTTCCTTTAATTGTTTTGATATCCAAAAATGAAGCAAAATGAGAACTATGGCATCATCAGAGCCGAAAAGAATGATCTAATATGCCTCCACCACCAACCAAGTCATGCCGGTTGTCATCGATAATTATATAGTCGGACGGAGGAGATACAATATGTATCTACGAGTATATTATGTATCCTTAAAATGCGACGCGAATATTTCAATGCACTTACACACTTGAGATTTAAATACATTTTTTCGTCGGGCACATGCGAGAATCTAATCAACGAAAAAGACATTAAATATTGCGTAAGCCTTGATTATTTTTTTTGCATTTTTCGGGGCATTATAATTTATTTATAAATATTTTGCAGTTGCGATTTTGTGAGAAAGATATGGGAATTAACTTCGTTAGCGAATATTTCGAATCATTTGCTCTAGAGAAAGATAGAGAGAGAGACAGAGAGAGAGGGAGAGAGGCAAATTTTGGGTATGTACAGAAAGCAAAGGAAATGTGTGAGAAAATAAATAAAAAACAAATTGAGAAAAAATGTAAACAGCAGCCGCCACACAAAAATCATAAAAGATTAAGTAAATAATACTTGTCGATCGTCAATAGAGAGGAAGTGCAAATTTTGCCCCAACAGAAAAATATTGTATACTCTTTATAGAGAACTTTGCGATGGGGATAAAGAAGATTTTACTATCATTAAATGTTTTATATACTCTTCCAAATGTTTACTTTTGAAAGCTCGCTATCATGATGATCATTATCTTCATCAGCTTTACTGTCAATCGGTTTCTATAAACAGCATTATTAAGGCCTTTATCTGGTTATAATATATGGAATATTTGCTATTCGAATCAGTGTATAGATCATATAGATATCCGTAGAATGTTGATCATACGAATTTAGATATATTTCATATAAATCTACATTTTTTGAAGAACTTTCTTTTAACAGAACTTTCGATCTTATGCTTAAGAAAAATCATTTTTATTCTAAAAGAAATGTTCATCCAAAAGTTCAAAAAAATATGGTTTCTATACAATCTTCTATACCTTTTACAAATTATAACCAAATCTGTGGGGATCATAGATCTATCATAAACATTTCAAAAGAAATTTGGATCGTTTGACATTTTTTTTCTTAAGAAATTCCAATTAATAGGTTTCTATAAATTCTTTACAAACTTGATCAAAATCGTGTAAATTTCTCAGATGGAAACGATCATTTGAAAAGGGTATCTAAATGTGCCTCCTTTCCTGTTTTTTGTTTTCGCTCAACTTTGCTGCTGACTTCATCGATGAGCAATAAAATAAGCAAAGAGATGAAGCAAAAGCGTGAACAATACTCAAGTGTGCAACAAATTATATAATTTCATTTCAATTGAATCAAAACGAAAGGAAACGAAACTATAGCTGAATCACACATACTTCTGTACATATATGGAAAACCTTATCAGGTGGACGATTAAGCCAGAGTGAAATAAAACTTGCCAAAAGTTTCAAACTTAATCTTTAGATTTGCATATGCAGCATTTGCATTCAACAATTTGTCATTTGGCATAGGCAAAAAAAAGAGAAAACCAAACAGCAAAAAAATAATAATAATAAAAACTCTGCCCAAATGAGGTAATCGGGTAATTATAAAACTTATTTCGGACGGCATTCCACTCGAACTGTTAGCACGTTAACAGTTCTGTTACAGTACAACTAGCACTGTTAAGACTTAACCAGAGCCCGTACTGTATGTATGTAAAAGAGTGCTGTTCCGTTTCGATTCCAAAGCGTTTCTCTCTCTCTCTCATTGGACTTGGTAGATTCTGATTTCTCTCCTTTTGTACTATGGCACTCTCTCTATCTCTGGTGTTACTTTATAGCCGGCTTTTCTTATCTTTGAAAACCAGCGAAATGTTATTTAAGCTTTATCAAAATATGCAACAACATTTTATGCAGTTAATGTGGAGCTGTGTAGGGAGATTTTATTTTATCAACAGCAACAACAAGCAGCAATCAGCAGCAGCGAAACTTATTAATGAGTACATTTCAATGCCAAGCGCATTTAGCATATACTATAAACATATATATTTTTTAGTGCTCTCCTCTCCTTCTCTCTGATATCTTTTGGTATGCGTAAGTGTGGTGAAATTTGTTTCGTTCTTTTTATTTCCGTCTCGCGTTCGCTCGCTCTCGTGCGCCGTCGCGCTGTTAACGATCGACACGGCACGACCACGACCACGACCACGACCCGACCAGCGGCAATGAAACGATTTTTTGGCACTTTTTCGTGGGGCCCCAAGAATATCTGAAATCAGTTTTTACTTAGAGTTAGTTGCAAGCGGACGTGTGGTTTCCACTTAACTGGATGGCTGGAAACTATCAGAAGAGCACAATCGAACGAATACGCATATATTTAAATCAAATTAAGTTTAAAAGTAGAAAAACCAGAGAAGCAGCAAAATATTAGCGAAAGGCGGCCCCCACCAAAAGAGAGAAAGAGATGTATAAGAAACCACATGGAATACCAGTCGATTCGGGCCAAGGGCTCACAAAATAACAATTTATCTTTTCCATTTCATGGTCTCATGCTGATGCAGTTTTCTGAACGACGCCGCTTTGTGGATTACCAGGCGTATACGTAATTCAGAAAGAGGGAAAGAGATTTGTATTTTGCAGCAGCGGCTTTCTTTTCACTCGTGGTTTGTTAGTGGAAATTAAGAAGAGCTAGAAGGAGGAAGGAGGAGGAGGAGAGGCTCTTGTTGAGCACACGTCTGCCTCCGGGCCAAAAGGAGGTGCGAACGTAGTCGCCAGCAGTAAGACACAAACGAACCCAAAGGCCAAAAGGCCACAAGACAGAGAAGCGCCTCAGCAGCAGCCAAATAAACGACGGGAGCCCAACTAATTGCCCAGAAAAGAAAAACCAGAAAAACACAACTAAACGCACTTCTAGTTAAAGTCGTCAAAAGCAAGAGGTGATAAAAACTAACGCAACCGAAAATTTAAGCCTAAAGTCAGAGACGTTTCCAAGACTGAACAAGACCCGGTTAAGTCATCGTTTCAGCCAGAGAGCAGGCTCTCCGGTGGTCGTATGCAAAACAGCAGCAGAAAACAAACTTGTATTTTATTTTTTTACCGGGTCTTTCGTACTTGTATTCGCGAATTAGAGACCTCTAACAGACCCGGTACCTGCCCAGGGTCGTCAGGTGTTTTGTTTAGAGAGAAATAGAGAAAGAGAGAGGGGCCAGAGAGCATATGACTCGCACGCGTTTCTACTTTAAACGATGACGTAGTCGTCGGTGACAGAAATAACAAAAACCTAAACTCTGCCGAACGAATCGAATGCCGCTTATCGTCTGTTGTTTCCACGTCTGATTACACAGCAGCAGCAACCATAATTGATTCAGAAATTACTTCTGTTTTCAATATGCGGTTTTCCCTATCACTATCCGAAACAAATCTCTGAGGCACACGGGCGCCTTTCACTTTCATTCACTTCTGCTGTGCGTGTGTGTGCCTTGCTGTGGCATTTCTCAAATATTTTGCCATTTAAATTAGAGCCGTGCACTAAATTTAAATTCGTTAATTTGTACAAAATGGCAGGCCCCAAACTGAAAATAGCTGAAAAAAAAAGACTAGAGGGGAAATATTTTTCTTTCTTTCTTATTTATTTCGGTATTTTTCTTGTTTATACCCTGGCCAGATAGAGGGTATTGTGATTTTGAGGAGATATTTCCGAGGGACGGAACAGACTTTTCTTCACTGAACTTTCTTTTTGCTAAACGCTTAATTCTATGCCGGAAACGGTAGGAACGGAACACTCTATCATGTGATGATGTTTAATAAACAAAGTTGTTTGGTAGAAAATATCCGATCGTTAAAGCCTATATATGGTCCTTTAATCGGACGACTACATCAGATAGGACGCATAGAAAATTGATGTCTATCTTTTAGGGTATCCAAAGCCGCCTTACTTTCTTTATTTTCATGTTTGATCTTTGATTTTTCGTGTGAAACACAAACCCAAACAACATTGAGAATTTTTCGTATTTTGTATTTCGATTTTTGTGAGGCTGGGCCGAAAAATGACGCCGAAATTATTTCGTCTTGTATCCCCCGTTTTATTTCCGTTGGCCATTTTTCTTTCGTTCCTTTATTATTTTTCTTTAACAATTAATTTGAACATTTTTCGGCCGACTTTTGTGGGTCTGTCTGTTTGTTGTTGGCCGAGTGCCAAATGTGTGTTGACTTGGCCTCCTCACCGCATCTCATCTCGTCTCATTTTCGGGCCAAGCCTGTAAAGGGCAATAAACGGTTCCATTAACCATGGTTCAGGACCTTGCCCAAACGAAAACTCGCCGGCGGCATAAATCTTTCAATCACTTCTCGGGTGCCCCCAAGGCGTATGCGTGATGTGCGTCATGTGCTGGAAATACTTGGCCAGAAATCGGATAAAAATATGCACAAATTTTAGGAAATTCGTGGCCATTGATTCGTCTGACAGTCGTTCGTTCGCTATCTCTCTCTGGGAAGCTGCAACGCCCCAATGACGTCAGACAATGACTGAAATGCATAGAAACACACACACGACAAAAATATACGAGGAATATACATAATTAAACATGCGCCGACATTAAACATTCGAATAGAACAAAAAAAAAATCCACAAAATTTTAAAAGTTGTGCGTGTCCGCACATAAAACAGTTTTATCTAAAAGATATATATTTTTTGTTGGCTTTTAAATCATTCTTGTTCGTAATATCCCTCTCTCTTTTTGAGATCTGAGATCTTCAAAATCATTATTTCTTTTGGTCTTTCCTCTCTTTTCGGCTCTCTCTCAATGGGCTCAAGGCAATTTCGAATTATGAGCAATTTTCGAAATTCGAACAGCCTGGGGTCTGGGGGTTCGTGAAAATGTGCTTTTGGGATTTTTCTTCATTAAGAAAACTCTCTTGTAGCCAAACGGCAGCATTCATTTTCACGGAAATCTTCGCAGAAGACCCCCGAGGCCATAGCCCAACGGATAATACATATATATATCTTGAAAAAAACTTCAGAATTGTGTTTTAGACAAGAACATCTAAAGAAATCCCAATATATCCACGTCCATATATACCTACACGTATTGTGTGTTGGAGGAGACACGCGCTGAGCGATTCTATCTATACAACGCAACAGAACCGCGTGGTTTTTCAAATAAAACATATACTCTTTTCCCTACAGTCCATGCCATTGAATAACACGACCCTGAACATCGCCTATTTTTTATTTGCAGATTGAACGACACGCTACGCGAGAAGGAGCAACAGGTTAGCCAGGATCTCGACGAGATCGAGCAAGTCTTCCGTCGCATTTCGCAGCTGCAGGACAAGTTGAACGCCTTGAACGATCAACTGCAATCGATACACGTCTACGACGAGCACATTGCCCAAACGGAACAGGCCCTGATCACCCTCAACAGCCAGGTGCAGCAGGCGGCCGAGGAGAGTCGTTTGCTGGTTAGCCAGACAACGGCCAAATATCAGGCCAAGCAGAATCTACTGCCCAGCGACATTGCCCAGGAGTTTACCGCTCTTGAGTTGCTTTCGGAACGTGTACAGGTGACGATGGAGACCAAAGAGAAGGATTTCAAGCGTGCCAAGACCGTGCGCACCGAGTATGTGGCCGGTGTGGATGAGATCCAGCGCTGGCTGCTGCAGGCCGAAGTGCAGGTGCAGGAGCGCACCCTGAGTCCCACACAGATGAAGGAGCTGCTGCAGCGCATCAATCATGAGATCACCGCCATATACGAACGCTTCACCCTGGTCAAGACCAACGGCCAGCTGATTATCGAGAATTGCCGCAACAGTGAGGAGAAGACACTGGTGCAGACGACCATCGATCAGTTGGCCGCATCCCTGGCCCAAGTTCGGGGCTGGTTGGACGAGAAGAAGCAGGCGGTGGGCGATAGCCTGGATGCTTGGACGAGATTCATGAATCTGTATCAGATTGTCATGTCCTGGGCGGCGGAGAAGCGTACGTTTATCGACCAGTCGATCGACTTGCGCACCCTGCCCGAGGCCAGGAACAAACTGAACGACTATGTGGCGGCTGTGAAGAGTATTAAACCGATTGTCAAGCATTTGAGCGAAATGGATAAGGAACTGGAACACATTGGCCAAGTGACGACTGTGGGCGATCTCAAGGATAAACTGCAGGAGGCCGAGGATGCGAAGATAACCGTGGAAGCGGTGCTGCTGGAGAGGGTAACCCCTAGATTGAGAATACCCATATCTTTAGCTATTCAGCATAACTAATATTTCCTTTCGATTAGAACTCTCTGCTGCAAGAGGCTTGCGAGGAATGGGATCAATGCGAACGCAAAATCAAGGACATACGCGCCTGGCACGAGAAGACCAAACAGGGCCTCGACTCGTCGCAGCAGCAGAAGAAACCGCTGCGCGATCAGCTTGGGTTCTGTGAGAAGACCCTGGCCGATATAAATGTGCAAAAAACAAAACTGAGACTGTCTATCGAGAAGCTGGAGGTGAGTACCCAACCGAATGGAATAGTTAATCCTTTGCCATGCATCCCGCATCCCACATTGCTGCGTTTCGTTCCCAGGTTCACTTCCGCAATGGCATGGGTGGTGATCCACGCCTTAGCGAGAATGTTGACGATCTGGTGCGCGTGCTCGATGGCTTGGGTGAATTGGTGAAGGCCAAGTCCCAGAGCCTCGAACAGACGCTCGCCCAGATCGATGTCTACCAGCAGCAGATGCAAACGCTGCGGCAGCGCATCATCCAGGAGGAGCAACAGCTGCGTCTGGTGATGGCGCCCACCTACTTGCCACACGATCGTGAGCGAGCATTAGCCGATCAACAGGTACGTAACTTCCCAGAGCCTTTTTGTTTTCAACAGTATAGATCAGATCCCCCTCTCCAGTTAGTAGTTTCTTCCAGCTAGCAGATCAGATAAGATCAGACTATATATCTCTGTTGTGTTAGGAGCTCTTTCTAGTCAAGTTTCCCCACCCTTTTTACATAGATATAACGCATTCCCGTCATTGCTATGAGAACGATCTTTCATTGCTATGCCAAAAACAGTTGACAGAACAACCGGTTTGTTAGCCAAAAAAAAAAAAACAACAACAGTTATTAACACTCCATATGATATTTATTTTAAAATAATATTTGAATAATCGTCGTCCCCACCCGTCCCCCCTCTCCATGCGCTTTAAAAATGTGCGCCGGGTAGGTCCAAGAGAAAAAAATAAAATAAAAAGTTGCACGGTGGCTGCGTATTTTTCTTTTCCATTATTTTTCTTTTATTATACAAAAAGCGCTAAATTTTCAATTTATTATTTATATATTTTGTTTCCTATTAATTTCCTTTTTATTATTTTTTCGTTTTGCGGCATTTGATTTTTTTTTTCTGTAAATTCTATTACGTTTTATTTTCGAATTCATTTTGCACACAAAGACAGACTGAGATCAACATTTAAATATCATATACATAGGCGTATCATTTCTGTGCTTCCTTATGTTTTCCATCCATCACATCTTATTCATTACACCACCATCCAGATCTCATCGTGCAGCGCTCATTCTCTCATGTCTCATGTCTCTCTCCCTCTCATTGGAAAATCTCCACAAATCGTAATACCCTTTCCATCTGTCAGAGAACTGCTTCATTTGTCACGTGCTGCGAGCACAAAAGAAAAAATAATATATTTATATATAGCCGAGAAAATAAATAAGTTCTTGTTGTCAGGGTTAGCCAGCCAGTCCACCCACTAAACGAAAAGAAAAGCCAGGAATTTTCTACCTCCAGACGTTATATTTTTAGGCCATCAAATTTTGGTTTTTTTTTTGTGTTCTTGTTCTCTTTATAAACAAAAATGATGATACTATATTTAGCAAAAGCAGGTGGCCTAAAGAAATGTTCTTTCTGTCTGAAATAGTTTATAGTTCTTTAATGATAAAATTTAAGTTTACATTGCGAATTGCAGTGTCTGGCGGTAAGTGGCAAACAACAAAAACTCAAATTTTAAATTCAAGGATTCCAAAACAATATTTGAAATGTAGTTACAAAAATGATTATAATTGTGGGGGGCAACTATTGCTATGAGAACTTATTTTGGATACACTCAATCAATCACATCTTTCTCACATTCAACACGTACTCGATCGACGTACAGTTGCACTCATCAACAAAAAGTACAGTCATCACATCTCACGCATTAAATGCCACAAATTTTACTCATTAATCTTACGCTTAAACATTTTTATGATTTAATTTTTTAGTTTTTTTTTGTTTAATTAGTCCGCTTTTAGCCAAACAAACATTTATCGTCACTCAATTATTGCCTTACCTATCTCTCTCTTTCTCTATAAATCTATCTCTATCTTTGGTATTAGCGGAAATCGGTTAACTTTTAATTATGGTTACGGTTTTTAATGTTGATTTTGGTATTTTATTTTTGACAAATTTGTATCTCTTTTTTTATCTCTCATTGAATATATATATTACGAATATTACGAAAAATCCTGGTGTCGTTGCGCTGAAACAAACAACAAAAAAACCAAAAAACATGCAAATTGCTCTAAACACTCTCCATAAAAACATATTTATATCTCGCTCGTTTACTAATGATCCTAACTCTGGTCCTTGGGCTTTGCTACTCGCTTGTCGCCTGCTGAAAAACCTGTGACTAAACCCCAAATCTCTCACTCTCTCAACATAAACATAAACATTACTCAAAACAAAAAACATTAATACATGGGTACTGCTTACTTCTTCTGCCAAAATATACAAAATATCAAACATGGTCTATGGTTGCTTTTTGTATCCCTCTCTGTCTCTCTCTCTCTCTCCACTCCACTCCACCCCACATGGCGCTGTCTATAAATTACCATCAAATGAAACTCAAATCTCAATATGCTGACATTTTGTTTGTATTTCTTCTTTGCCTCTCTCACGCCTGAAAAAACTCTTTCTGAAAACAAAACTATCAAATATCGAACATGCACCATATATATAAAATATGTACCCGCCATACACACTCGATATATAGGCATGCCGGGAACGTGTGAAAAATCTGCATTCGAAAATAACCGCACGTAATGAGCGCATCAAGTTGTTAATACATCGGGGCACGCCGGACGATGCCAGGCTAGAGATTTAGAGATGCCGTAGATGCCCCCTGCCCCGCCCCCTTTTAAATATAAAATTAATTTTTAAAGCCAAAATCTAGGACTAGATCAAAAACATTATTTTGACAGTCGTTGGTGTCGCCCCTCGCTTCATGCCGTCGCAATCTCCCAAAGTTCTGTGTGTGGCACACAGGAGTGGGGGACGACCTGCACGACTGTCAACTGCCACACATGACCCACAACATGTTTAAGGAATATCTATACCAAAAAATACTATCCTATATGATATACATACATATCTAAAAAATAAATTACAATTATCAAATTATATATATATATGTATACCTATCTATTTTTTTTAAACGCAAAACCCAAAGAGATTATGATTTTTGTCAGGGAAGATCTTTAGGTGCATTATTGTAGGTAGGGTGGCCCTTTGACCTATTGACCCCCCTGAAAAATAAACAAAAACCATATGAAAAAGCTAACGTTTTTGGCAAATCTTCCCCCTATCTCTCTCTCTCTCTCTCTCTCTCTCTCTCTCTCTATTGATGATATCATTGATGAACGATGATGAACGACATTAGGCAATGCGGGAATCAATCGATGGCATGCAGCAGATCTACGATGCAACCGCCAGAAAGTCCTATGCTCTGGATCCCCATTCAGTGGTAACCACTTCATCGACTGTGTCGTTGCTTATGAAGCCAACGGCCGTAGGTTTGACCTATGCTGAAGTGTTATCGGGACAAACGAGTCCGGTAAGCGGTAATGAGACGACCCAAACAGCAGCCCCAACGAGAAAACCCAGACAAGAACCAGTATCCTCCCCAGCTACGACACAAACAACAACAACGACAACGAACTGGCAAGAACAACAACACCACCAAGAAACGACAAACAATCAGACAACAATTACAACAACCATTACGACTACGACAACATCCACGACATTGAAACGTACGCACGACGAAGACCAGATCGAACTGCACGGAGGCGGTATAACCACTGCGATCTATGAGAGCAGAGATCTGGTTCAGGTTCCCCCCCAACAGGTTACACCAACACCACCAATCGAGAGTTATGTGGAGTCGATCGAGATCAGCAACAGCAACAGCAGCAGCAGCACGGCACAACAGCAACAAGTTCCTAACCAACCTCAGACTCAACCTCAATCAACCACCACCAACCCCATCAGCAGTCAACAGTTCATTGACAGCGAACAGCAATATCATGTGAAAACGGGTAAGAATCTACAGCCTCCCAATCGGCCAGAACGTCGCGGACGTTCGCCGAGACGTCGACGAGAGCCACCTACAATCCAACAGGAGCAGCAACAGCAACACCAGCACCAACAGGAGCAGCTCTTCTTGCCATTGGACGATCGTACCCGATCGAGTAGCCCCATGTGGGTGCCCGGTTCGACGTCCTATGCGGAGGTATTGCGCGGGCTGGAACTGGAGCGTCTCAAGCAGCAGGCAGCCGAGCAAATGGCCGCCCAAGGCGTCCAGAGTCATACGGCTGATATCACCATACAGGATGTGGTGGATGCCAGTGCCGCCGTAGCAGCCAGCATGTATGTCCCCGAAGCAGAGCCAGAAATTATCGAGGAACCAACAACACACCAGCAATATATCAGCGAAGTCAATCCAGAACATGTCTATGTTTCTGCCCAACAACAGCAGCAGCAACTGCCACAGCTTGTAGAAAGTGCCAACAATTACGAGGTGCCCATGACAGCGGAGGAGATTGCCGCCACTTACTTGCAGCCCGATCCACAGCTGTATCAAACGATGTACGAGAATGTGGCTGATAGTGGCCAGTGGGGCTATGTGGCGAATGCCAGTACAGTGCCCCAGCAGGAGCAGCAGCAGCAGCAACCGCAGAACTACTATGAACAAATCCTGCAGATGCAATATCCCCTGCAATACCAGACCGTGGCAGTACAGCCGGCGACAACACAGTTTCAACTGCTGCCCGGCTACTACCAGCCCATAGCCACAACCGACACTTACTCAACGCTCTATCCCACAGAGCCATCGCAGATTTACTTTACCCAACCGACGGTAGAGTATTCGCAGGAGTATCAAACGCAGCAACAACCTCAGCCTCAGCAGGAAATAACTAACCAAACCGTAGTCTATCAACCGGAGACGGTAGAGCAGACCTATCTGCTAGATCCCTACAGCGTACAGGAATCGACGACAGGTAACAGCGTGCTGGATCGCGTTGTCACCACACTCGCTTCGATGGTGCAGCAGAGCACGGAACCATTGACCACCAGTACGCAGCAGATTCAGCCCACTGTGGTACAGATCGAACCCGAAGAAGACCCCCAGTATTATATCGAAGAGAATGTGCAAATACTGAGGTCTGTGGAGCCACAGGAGTTTGAGGTTGACGAGCCACGACCAGACATTACCTTTGGGCAGTTTGAGATGGATGCCATTGAGACGATACCCGTTGATGTGCAACCACAGCCACAAGTGCAGGCCCAGCCTCAAGTCCAACCACAACAGCAATCCACTGTCGTAACGACAACAAGCTATGTTCAAGAAACTGTTGTCTCAGAACAGACGACGGAACAGCCAACTGTGATAACTCAGCAGGTCCAGACTCGATCAGAAGTCCCCGAAACGACCCCAGCGACCACAGTCACTGTGCGTCCCCAAGCCCAACGTGTACAGCAGCAGCCAATCCAGCCACAGGATATCAGTGCCGGTAGTACTTATGCCGAAGTCCTGTTCGGTCTACAGCACAAAGAACTGCAACAGCAATCAGTTTTCCAGCCATCCAGTCAGCAGCTACAGCAGATACCCGTACGCTTATCGCCGCCAACACAACGCAGAGCAGCAGCTGAACACACAACCAATACGAAGCATACAACAGTTACTACCACAACGATTACCAATTCAAGAAGATCGCCAACTTGGGAGCGCAGGGACGATAATATTGAGTCGAGGACATCGCGTCCAAAGCGGGTGCGACATGAAACGCAACCCGAACCATTGCCGATCAAGGTGAGCACTCGTAAGGATACCAAATCGAGCAAGAAGCACAGATCTCCGGAGAGCAATGGTGTGGAAAGCACGAAAGTGGTGCAAGAAGTGGTTGAAGAACACACCAAACAGCCAGAGCCAAAGCCAAGAAAGTCAAAGAAATCGAAAAAGACAACCGACAATGCAACAATTGTTGATGTAGTCCAGTTGGTGGAGCCCAAAGTAGAAGCACCAATGGTGTCCAATAAGGAGAAAAATCAGACATCCCCCAGTCTGGAGAAAAAGCAATCCTCTCCTGTTCCTAAGAAGGAATCACCTGCTGTGGAGCGAAAGCGGAACTCTCCTATAGCAAGCCGAAAGATAGCATCACCTGTTCTGGAGCGAAAGCAAACCGTGGTAGAGACTACTGTTACCGCCACCCAAACGGTTGACCCTGTTGTGTTGGAGGTCAGTTTAGCTCCTGAGCCAACATCAAAGAAGGAAAAGAAGCAAACCACTAAACCAGTAGCGGAAAAGGCTCACATCAGCAAGCAATCTGGAGATCCAGTCAAGGAAAAGGCAACTGTAAAGTCCGAAGTGGTTGAAGTGAAGGAGGAAGTTGAAACTGTCGTAGCTAAAAAGGATGTTCCAGCTCCAGTTGCGCCCTCCCGGAAGGAAAAGAAACAGTCAAAGACGACAGTGGAGAAGGTTGTCATCAGCAGCACCAAATCTGTTGAACCAATCATCGAAAAGGATATTGTGGAAACAGTCATCGAACAGAAGATTGTGGAACCAATCATCGAAAAGGATATTGTCGAAACAGTCATTGAAAAGGAGATTGTGGAACCAGTCATCGAACAGAAGATTGTGGAACCAGTCATCGAAAAGGAAATTGTGGAAACAGTCATCGAAAAGGAGATTGTAGAACCAGTCATTGAAAAGGAGATCGTCGCACCAGCTGTGATTGAAACCAAGGAGCAAATCGAAGGCCTGAAGAGCCACATCGAAGCAGGACAATCTACGCTTTCGAAGAGGGAAAAGAAACAGACTAAAACAGTTGTGGAGACTACAGTTATCAGTACCAAGACAATTGAGCCAGCTACGGAGTCGGAGTCTGTCACAGGGAAGATTGCTGAAGCGAAAATGATTACGGAGAAAATTGAATCGGAACCAGTCAAAGCGAAGGAGATTGTAGAGCCGGATCCCGTTGCAGAGAAAAAAATTGATGAGCCTGAAGTTACAGTTTCGACACCCACAAAGAAGGACAGAAAACGTTCCAAGAAGGAGGACAAACCTGAAACTACCTCTAAGATAGAGGTAGCCGTTGCTCCGGTGGAGGATGTTCCAGTGATTGTTGATTCAAAAACCACAACAGAGACTGTTACGGTAGTCACTGAAAGCAATGTTGTGGCCGAACCCAAAGTTAAGTTTGAGGAAACAGTTCAGAAAACGGTTGAAATACCAATTCCAGAAGTTATACTCGCAGTAACAGCACCTGAGCCAGTAATTGAACCCGTAATAGTGGCTAGAACGGTGTCAGAGCCCGTGGAAATTCCCTCACACGATTTAATTACAACCACAGAAACGCTGACAGAAGCCCTGAATGGTAGTCCAGTATTGCAGGAGAGTACGTCCGTAAGTCCCGTCTCTACGGAAATCAGTGAGACCATCACTGAGGGCGAACCTGCAGTCACGATATCGACCAACACAATATCAACGGAAAGTGGAACCACAACCATCACCACGCGTACAATAACCAAACACATAACAAAGCGTATAGTCAAGCGCATTGTGGATGGTAAAGAGGAGATTGTCGAGGAAGATGTGATTGATGATTTGCCCGAGGAGAATATCTCCGTGCAGCAGTTCAATCTGCCGACAATTGAAACCACAAGTAGCGAGGTGCCCGTTGATGTGACTGGACTCTTAACCACACAGGATACCATCGTGCAACAGGGATCGATAACCAAGACGACGATTACCAAGACAAAACGCATACTGAAGCGTATCACCGAGGACGGGGAGGAAATTGTTGAGGAGGTCTTTGAGGATGAACCAGAAGTGGAGAGAGATGTTACGCTGCTGCCAACGACAGTGGTAACCTCTTCGTTTACCACAACGGAGGAGAAACAGCATCAATCTAACATCGAGGAGGCTGCCCAGAACGTGGTTGCGGAAGTCATCAAACAAGCCGAAGAGACAATCCAACCGGAAGAGCAAAAGTCAACTAGTGAGGACAATAAAAAGGCCAAGAAGGAACAGCCCATTTCGGAACCCGAGAAACCATTGTTGGTTATAGAACCGGAAGCAACGAAGGAAGTTGCGGAGGAACCGCAGCAAAAGAAGCCCCAAAAGCCTTCCCGTAAGGACAAGAAGAAACACAAGAAATCGGAAAGCGATGCCCCCACACCCATTGTCCAAAAGATAGCCGAAGTTATCGAGCCACAGCCACAACAAGAAATCACAGAGCCCCTGAACATAACAAGTGCAATTACTACGGATGAGAGACAAACGCTGTCATCGGAAGGATCTGCTGTCAATAGTGATGATGGCAGCAGCCTCATTAAAACGACTGTCATTCGTACAACCAAAATCGTCAAGAAAATCAGCAGCAGTCAGCAAGATAGTCAGGATATGTCATCTTCCACGCACTCGGACGTCCAATCCCTGGGCTCCTTTGACCTGGCCGAAGAAGCTGTCGAACAGATCGAACCGAAGATTGAGAAATCCGAGACGAACAGTCGCGAAATAAGCGATGAGGGTGTGGTCAAGACAACTAAAACCACAACCACTCGGACCATCAAGAGCCCAAAAACCGAGGAAGTACCCGTTGAAGCTACATGGGAAGTGCCAACTGAAGAGGAGCCTGCAGTCGCCTCTCGTTCGGAGATCGAGGAGCCTGCCGAGGGTGGTGTAGTAAAAACCACCATTGTGCGCACCACGAAAATCGTGAAGAAGATTTCCCAGGAGAATGAAAATATCAGCGAGACAAGCAGTGAAGCCGAGACTTCTCTGGACTTCATTCAGGATGCTCCCCTAGTGGCTGAATCCGTGACCACGGAATCCAACAGTGAGGGCATCACAAAGACCACAACTACACGAACCACAAAGGCTGTAAATAAAAGTGTAGATGAAGAAGCTCCTGTTGCTCCGGAAGATAAGTGGCTGACCACATCAACAGCTATTCCTAACGTGCCGGATACGACTGAAATAAAAACAACCATTCTAGATTTTATTTCTGCAGAACAGAACGCAACACAAACGATTCCAGAACCGGAACAACTCATTGTAGAATCCTCTGAAGTTGCAGCTCCAATTTCAGAACCACCTCAGCATGGAAATGGTATAGTTCAGGAAATACTGGTGTCAGAGCCAGATAACTCCGGGGTTGGTGATGTTGTCAAGACAACAATTACGCGAACAACGAAAATTGTCAAGAAAATATCGCAAAGTAGCGAAGAACAAAGCGTTAGTGAGATCGTTGAAGCTCCAGAATCGGATCAAGCGCTGCCTGTTGCTCAAGAGGAGACGATAGGTGGTGGTGTAACCAAAACGACAACCGTGCGTACGACAAAGATCGTGAAGAAGCTCAACGAAGATGGTGAAACCACCAAAGAGGAGAGCAGCAGCACTACCAGTGAGCCTCCCGTCACAGTCCGTGAATCATCGCCAACGATTTCAGAGATTCCCAGTGAAACCTCCACCACATCTAGTCAAATCGATGGAGCGATTATCAAGACCACAACGATACGCACGATGCGCATTACCAAGAGAATAACCAATGACGGACGCATACTCCTGACTGAAAGTGACACACCGGACGATGTTACTGTGACATCAAGCATCGAAATGCCAGATCAAAGACCAGTGAGTCCGGTTGTAGCCACAGCCTCTTCCCCTGTCGTTGTTACTCCCAGTAACGAGTTCAAGTTGGAGAATTTAGAGGCAACAAACATTCAGTTGGGATCAGTTAAAGATAGTCCCACTGGGGTGAAGGTCATCGGCATTGAGACAAACACTGTCGATGTGCCGAACCTAAGGGAACAGATCAGAACCGAAAGTAAGACAAACGGGGATATAAACGAAACCGATAGTATTACCACTACTACGACGACTACCAGAAATACGATACTCACGACAACCCAACGACGCAGCTTCGAAACCGAAGATGGCACAAATGTTCTTTTCGTGGGAGAAGGCATTGACGGTGCCTATCCACCGGGCACAGTCCAAAAGATATCCCTTATCACCCATGAAGAAAAGCTGAAGACACCGATTGTGAAAATGCATCTAGATTTTCCAGAGGTTAGTCTTCGTGTGACCGAGACGGTGACGGAAAATGTGTCTCTGCAAAGAACGACCGAAAGTAGTCAAAACTCTGTGGTTGAGGTATTGCCAGAGACAGCAGAGCCCGTTTTAGAACCCATTTCAACAGAAATCCAGTCTGAAGAACTTGTCAAGATTACAGATTCAACAGAAACTGTATCAGTGACGAGTATTGCCTCTGCGGAGATCATTCCCGAGCCCCTTAAAGAGTCTATCCAACCAGAAGACGTTAAAATTACAGAAGCTACTCAAGAGATACTGGTCCCTGAAGTTAGCAAGCCCCTGTCCCCTGCAGAATTGAGTCCCGAAGAGCAGCAGCTGTTCGAGGACATTCAGAAGAAGCTCTCTAAGAAAGACAAGAAGAAACGTCCGGCTATACCCGAAGAATTCATTAAGCAAGAGACAGTTCAGATTACTGTAGAAGAAAGCAAAGGTAATGAAATCATTGATGAGAAACAGGTCATAACCGAAGTCGTCCCCTCAGTCCTCTCGGCTGAACCCGAGCAGTTGGTACCCAATATTTCTCAAGATGAGGCTTTGATATCCAGCGTTAAGCTGATCGAGCAGACCAAAGCAGATATTATTTATCGTGAAACTATTGAGGTTACGCCAGTCTCTGAAATTGCCCCCATTCCAAGTCCAAGTCAAGAAGAAGTTCTAGTAGATACTCAGTTAAGCCCCAGCCCAGCTCCTACTAAAACCGCTAATCAAACTGTTCCTGCCCTATCGAGCGCCCTAATTGCTGAGCCATTTGTAGCTAACACGGTAAGCACTCTAAGTACTATCATTAATATTGAACAAAACTCTGCACTTGATAAAATCTTTGAAATTCCCACATTTGATATACTTAAACTTAATATTGCTGAGGGTAATTATCACATAATCAATTCCAAGGCTAAAGAAATCGATCAATCGGCATCCGTTCAATCAGTAGAGGTTCCGTCGCCAAAGACGGTAAGCTTTGCAGACGAACCCGAAAATATAGTCATCACTGAAACTATCACCAAAACGCCAGAGTCTTCTGCTATCCCTCTTGAAATCGAAACTTTCCCTGCAATTTATAATTTTGAAGTTCCTAAGTACGACATCATTTCACTCAACAAGGCAGAACTTTTACAAAAAACTGTAGAAGCCACAACGGTTCTAACAGAAACCACTTCAACAACAGAAGAAATTCCTACTAAAAACGAAATTGAGAGTGTCACACGAAAAATCGAAACAGTCCCAAAAACACAGCAAGAAGGACCACTTCCAGAAAGCATAACAAATATACCCAATATCTTCAACTTTGAAGTACCCAAGTACAACGTCAGTGAATATAGCAAGGCTGAAACTCTCTTCAGAGTCTCCGCTGAACCGATATCTCCCACTGACATAGTTCCCGAGCGGGATAGTACTCAAACCGAAACGAATACTACCACGATTACTACAACAACAGTTACAAAAACCATCAAGGAGGTGCTCGAGACAAACACACCAAACGAAACTCCTGTTGTCGAAGAGGTTCCCAAGTCAGTAACGCCAGCGCCAATAGTTGAAGCTCCAGTGGTTGAAGATTTCAAGACAATCACAACCGTCACCACTCAACCAGAGCCAATCGTCGAAGAGGTCAAACCTATTCAACCAGAGCCGATCGTTGAAGCTCCAGTGGTTGAAGAGTCCAAGACAATCACAAACGTCACTACCATTCCTGAGCCACAAAAGGATGTTCCTGTCGTCGAAGTTACCCAGTCAGTGACTATTGTCGAGGAGGTCAATCCAGAGCCAATTATTGAAGCTGCAGTGGTTGAAGAGTCCAAGACCATCACAACCGTTACTACCACAACCACTGTAACTGAAACCGAAACAGCTAACGAAACGTCCATACCTGAAGAACCTCAACAGCCGGAAACCATGAAATTGCCAGAACAGCCAAAGAAACCAGCATACGCCGGCTTGCCTGTGGACGACTCATCTAGCTCATGGATAGACGTCCAGGACGAACCCATGAACTTCTCCGATAACGAAGAGGAATCTGTCCCTGAGCCTCAAAAGGATGTTCCTGTCGTCAAAGTTACCCAATCAGTGACCATTGTCGAAGAGGTCAAACCGGAGCCAATTAATGAAGCTGCAGTGGTTGAAGAGTCCAAGACCATCACAACCGTCACTACCACAACCACTGTAAGTGAGACAGAAACAGCTAGCGAAGTGTCTATATCTGAAGAGCCTCAACAGCCGGAACCCATGAAGTTCACAGAGCAGCCGAAGAAACCGGCATACGCCGGCTTGCCTGTGGACGACTCATCTAGCTCATGGATGGACGTCCTGGATGAACCCATGAACTTCTCCGATGACGAAGAGGAATCTGTCCCTGAGCCTCAAAAGGATGTTCCTGTCGTCGAAGTTACCCAGTCAGTGACCATTGTCGAGGAGGTTAAACCAGAGCCAATTTTTGAAGCTCCAGTGGTTGAAGAGCCCAAGACCATCACAACCGTCACTACCACAACTGCTGTAACTGAGACAGAAACAGCTAGCGAAGTGTCTATTTCTGAAGTGCCTCAACAGCCGGAACCCATGAAGTTCCCAGAGCAGCCGAAGAAACCGGCATACGCCGGCTTGCCTGTGGACGACTCATCTAGCTCATGGATGGACGTCCTGGATGAACCCATGAACTTCTCCGATGACGAAGAGGAAACTATCCCTGAGCCACAAAAGGACGTTCCTGTCGTCGAAGTTACCAAGTCAGTGACCATTGTCGAGGAGGTCAAACCAGAGCCAGTTGTTGAAGCTCCTGTGGTTGAAGATTCCAAGACCATCACAACCGTTACTACCATTCCTGAGCCACAAAAGGATGTTCCTGTCGTCGAAGCTACCCAGTCAGTGACTATTGTCGAGGAGGTCAAACCAGAGCCAATTATTGAAGCTGCAGTGGTTGAAGAGTCCAAGACAACCACAACCGCCACCACTCAACCAGAGCCAATCTTCAAAGAGGTCAAACCAATTCAACAAGAGCCAATCGTCGAGGAGATCAAACCCATTAAACCAACACCTATCGTTGAGGAGTCCAAGACAATCACAACCGTCACTACCACAACCACTGTAAGTGAGACAGAAACAGCTAGCGAAGTGTCTATTTCTGAAGAGCCTCAACAGCCGGAACCCATGAAGTTCCCAGAGCAGCCGAAGAAACCGGCATACGCCGGCTTGCCTGTGGACGACTCATCTAGCTCATGGATGGACGTCCTGGATGAACCCATGAACTTCTCCGATGACGAAGAGGAAACTATCCCTGAGCCACAAAAGGACGTTCCTGTCGTCGAAGTTACCAAGTCAGTGACCATTGTCGAGGAGGTCAAACCAGAGCCAGTTGTTGAAGCTCCTGTGGTTGAAGATTCCAAGACCATCACAACCGTCACTACCATTCCTGAGCCACAAAAGGATGTTCCTGTCGTCGAAGCTACCCAGTCAGTGACTATTGTCGAGGAGGTCAAACCAGAGCCAATTATTGAAGCTGCAGTGGTTGAAGAGTCCAAGACAACCACAACCGCCACCACTCAACCAGAGCCAATCTTCAAAGAGGTCAAACCAATTCAACCAGAGCCAATCGTCGAGGAGATCAAACCCATTAAACCAACACCTATCGTTGAGGAGTCCAAGACAATCACAACCGTCACTACCACAACCACTGTAAGTGAGACAGAAACAGCTAGCGAAGTGTCTATTTCTGAAGAGCCTCAACAGCCGGAACCCATGAAGTTCCCAGAGCAGCCGAAGAAACCGGCATACGCCGGCTTGCCTGTGGACGACTCATCTAGCTCATGGATGGACGTCCTGGATGAACCCATGAACTTCTCCGATGACGAAGAGGAAACTATCCCTGAGCCACAAAAGGACGTTCCTGTCGTCGAAGTTACCAAGTCAGTGACCATTGTCGAGGAGGTCAAACCACAGCCAATTGTTAAAGCTCCAGTGGTTGAAGAGTCCAAGACAACCACAACCGCCACCACTCAACCAGAGCCAATCTTCGAAGAGGTCAAACCAATTCAACCAGAGCCAATCGTCGAGGAGATCAAACCCATTAAACCAACACCTATCGTTGAGGAGTCCAAGACAATCACAACAGTGACTAAAACTAACACAACCACTGTAACTGCGACAGAAAAAGCTAGCGAAGCTCCGATTACCGAAGAGCCAAAGGAACCTGAAAATGCGTCAGTTGCTCCCATTGTCCAGCCCATTGAAGAAGCATTGACTACGACAAGCATTGCTGAAGAGGGAATAACGCAAGTAGAAAAGTCGTTGGAAGAACCCATTGACACGTGGTCCAGTGTCTTGGAGGATTCAATACCAAGCTCTGGAAATGTTGGATTTACTTCGACTCTGTCTGCGGATGCCCCTGAGTTCACTCCATCTTATTTGAGGCATACATTCTCTGACCAAACGCATACATTCCTAGCCAACGAAAGGGTTTACAACGAGTTCATCCCAAGGAGTAGAACGGAGCAGGTGATTGTACAACAGCAAAAGCCCAAAAAGGTAAAACCACCAAAGCGACAGAATAAGAAGGTTGAAGTTCTTGAGGAAGCTCCTCAAGTTACTCCACCAACGCATCACGAACCCATTCAGATTGTCGAGGAGGTTGAGAATGTGTGGACAAAGAATCGTGATGGAAAATCTTATGCCGATGTGTTGCTCAATTCTAGCGTCATCAGCGAAGTTAGAACGACTGTTGTTGAGCTGCAGAAAGAAGTTGTTGCTGAACCAGTCGCTTCCAAGGTGAAACCCCAAGAGCGGACGAAGAAGACTAAGTCTGAAAAACGCAAGCCTGCAGAAAGAACCACTGAATCTACGTCTACGCCAACGACAGAAAGCGAAAAGTCTAAGCCAAATAGTGACAGTGAACCGTCTAAACCGACATCAGAAACCGAATTATCTAAGCCAACGACAGAAAGTTCAAAGGAACCTTCCTCTGATGAAAGGGAACCCTCCAGGACCTCTGAACTGACGTGGTCCGCTCTTGTACGCAGACCTGGTGAGTGGTCTGATAACACCATTGTCAAAAAGGAGGTTACACAAAGCACCATCGTGACTGAGGAAAAGCCCCATTCGAAGGAAAAGGACGAACCGAAGAAAACAAAAGCGAAAAAGACAAAGAAGACCAAGAAACCTGTGGTCGAGCCGGTTTCCACAACATCCGAGGACGAACAACCCGAGCCTGTTGTGCCTGTACACACACCCATTGAGACAAAACCAACGGAAGTCGCACCCGAAGAAGTGAAGGAAAAGGAACAGCAAACCAGTGGTTTCTCCTGGGCCTCGCTTGTCAAAAGGCCTGGCGAATGGATTGATACTACAGTGACTACCATTAAAACTGCTGTAACTTCCTCCACAGACGTAAAAGAACCAACTGAGAAGCATGAAAAACCTGAGAAGACGAAAAAGCAAAAGTCAAAGAAGAAGCCCGAGCCAAAGAAACCCATTTCCGAGCCCGAAAGCGACGACAACAAGCCAGTTAGCAGTGAACCTTCCGACGAAGTGGCTGTTGTTGAACCCGAACTACAAGTTGTTAAACCAAAACCAGTTGAAGACACTGGCAGTTCCTTCTCTTGGGCATCCTTGGTGAAGAAGCCTGGTGAATGGGTGGATGACATCGCTGCTCGTAAAAAACCAGTCGAAGCACCAAAGGAGGAGCGTAGGGAAGATTCACAACAAAGGAAGGAACGTAAAGAAGAACCGCAACAAAGAAAGGAACGCAAGACCTACAAAACGGAGACGAAACCAAAGCCGGAAAGCACCATAAAGCGGAAGGTTAAGCCGGAAAAATTGGAATCCGAAGTCATTCAGGCGACATCATCAGATGATAGTGAAGTTGTTGAGAAACTCGCAACTCAAGATGAAAATACAATTACATGGGCCAAAATCGCTAGGCAAATAGATCATATGACCGATTTACCACCAAAAGCAAAGAAGGAGGTAAGGCAAAAACATCCTGAACCTCTTAGACAACAGGTTAAGGTCGATCGTTATGAAAAACAGGCAAAGCCAAAGGTTCGTAGTATTTCACCTGAGTTTATACATTCCCAGAAGGAACAAGTAAACACGTGGTCCTCTGTGCTTACTCAACAAACAACTGATTTCATCGAGGCAGAAAAGCCCAAGAAAACACAAAAACTTCCAGAAGAAAAACGTACACCAAAGGTTTTGTCTCCGAAACTGGTGGAACCTCTACAAGAATCGGAATGGTCACAGGACAGAGATGAGAAACCACAAAAATCATGGGCTGAAATGATTGATGATGGGCCCGAAGACGTGATTGTTGAACACAAATCGTGGAAAGAATTGATAGAGGATGAAGTTGAAATCCCACTTCTGGCTGAAAATGGCGAAGAAGCAAACATAAGCACGATTATCGACACAATACAAGAAATGAAATCTATCACCGATAAAATTCACAGCACAGAGTTGAAGCCAACACAACCAGTCAACGATTCTGTCATCAAGGAGGTCACGGAAACAGTAAAAGTTGTAGAGGAGGCTCAACCAATACCGACGTCTGAGGCTGTCATTGAAAATACTAAGACAATCACAACCGTCACTACCACAACCACTGTAACTGAAACCGAAACAGCTAACGAAACGTCCATACCTGA
This sequence comes from Drosophila miranda, assembly GCF_003369915.1. Lineage (NCBI taxonomy): Eukaryota > Metazoa > Arthropoda > Insecta > Diptera > Drosophilidae > Drosophila > Drosophila miranda. The sequence goes on from NC_046677.1 coordinate 25,924,528, forward strand.
AGAACCTCAACAGCCGGAAACCATGAAATTGCCAGAACAGCCAAAGAAACCAGCATACGCCGGCTTGCCTGTTGACGACTCATCTAGCTCATGGATGGACGTCCTGGACGAACCCATGAACTTCTCCGATGACGAAGAGGAAGCTGTCTCTGAGCCACAAAAGGACGTTTCTGTCGTCGAAGTTATCAAGTCAGTGACCATTGTCGAGGAGGTCAAACCAGAGCCAGTTGTTGAAGCTCCTGTGGTTGAAGATTCCAAGACCATCACAACCGTCACTAACATTCCTGAGCCACAAAAGGATGTTCCTGTCGTCGAAGTTACCCAGTCGGTGACTATTGTCGAGGAGGTCAAACCAGAGCCAATTATTGGACCTGCAGTGGTTGAAGAAACCAAGACCATCACAACCGTCACTACCACAACCACTGTAACTGAAACCGAAACAGCTAACGAAACGTCCATACCTGAAGAACCTCAACAGCCGGAAACCATGAAATTGCCAGAACAGCCAAAGAAACCAGCATACGCCGGCTTGCCAGTTGACAACTCATCTAGCTCATGGATGGACGTCCTGGACGAACCCATGAACTTCTCCGATGACGAAGAGGAAGCTGTCTCTGAGCCACAAAAGGACGTTTCTGTCGTCGAAGTTACCAAGTCAGTGACCATTGTCGAGGAGGTCAAACCAGAGCCAGTTGTTGAAGCTCCTGTGGTTGAAGATTCCAAGACCATCACAAACGTCACTACCATTCCTGAGCCACAAAAGGATGTTCCTGTCGTCGAAGTTACCCAGTCGGTGACCATTGTCGAGGAGGTCAAACCAGAGCCAGTTGTTGAAGCTCCTGTGGTTGAAGAATCCAAGACCATCACAACCGTCACTACCACAACCACTGTAACTGAAACCGAAACAGCTAACGAAACGTCCATACCTGAAGAACCTCAACAGCCGGAAACCATGAAATTGCCAGAACAGCCAAAGAAACCAGCATACGCCGGCTTGCCAGTTGACAACTCATCTAGCTCATGGATGGACGTCCTGGACGAACCCATGAACTTCTCCGATGACGAAGAGGAAGATATCCCTCAGCCACAAAAGGACGTTCCTGTCGTCGAAGTTACCAAGTCAGTGACCATTGTCGAGGAGGTCAAACCAGAGCCAGTTGTTGAAGCTCCTGTGGTTGAAGATTCCAAGACCATCACAACCGTCACTACCATTTCTGAGCCACAAAAGGATGTTCCTGTCGTCGACGCTACCCAGTCAGTGACTATTGTCGAGGAGGTCAAACCAGAGCCAATTATTGAAGCTGCAGTGGTTGAAGAGTCCAAGACCATCACAACCGTTACTACCACAACCACTGTAACTGAAACCGAAACAGCTAACGAAACGTCCATACCTGAAGAACCTCAACAGCCGGAAACCATGAAATTGCCAGAACAGCCAAAGAAACCAGCATACGCCGGCTTGCCTGTGGACGACTCATCTAGCTCATGGATGGACGTCCTGGACGAACCCATGAACTTCTCCGATGACGAAGAGGAAGCTGTCCCTGAGCCACAAAATGACGTTCCTGTCGTCGAAGTTACCAAGTCAGTGACCATTGTCGAGGAGGTCAAACCAGAGCCAGTTGTTGAAGCTCCTGTGGTTGAAGATTCCAAGACCATCACAACCGTCACTACCATTCCTGAGCCACAAAAGGATGTTCCTGTCGTCGAAGCTACCCAGTCAGTGACTATTGTCGAGGAGGTCAAACCAGAGCCAATTATTGAAGCTGCAGTGGTTGAAGAGTCCAAGACAACCACAACCGTTACTATCACAACTACTGTAACTAAAACGGAAACAGCTAACGAAACGTCCATACCTGAAGAACCTCAACAGCCGGAAACCATGAAATTGCCAGAACAGCCAAAGAAACCAGCATACGCCGGCTTGCCTGTGGACGACTCATCTAGCTCATGGATGGACGTCCTGGACGAACCCATGAACTTCTCCGATGACGAAGAGGAAGCTGTCCCTGAGCCACAAAAGGACGTTTCTGTCGTCGAAGTTACCAAGTCAGTGACTATTGTCGAGGAGGTCAAACCAGAGCCAGTTGTTGAAGCTCCTGTGGTTGAAGATTCCAAGACCATCACAACCGTCACTAACATTCCTGAGCCACAAAAGGATATTCCTGGCGTCGAAGTTACCAAGTCTGTGACTATTGTCGAGGAGGTCAAACCAGAGCGAATTGTGGAAACTCCAGTGGTTGAAGATTCCACGACAATAACGTCAGTCATTACTACAACAGTTGTGACCAAAACTGATACCACTCGTAAGGCTAATACTTTGGATGAACCGAAGCAGGAAATCGTTCAGCCGAAAACATCCCCACCTGTGGCACAACCTGATGTGCAAAATGTTTGGGAACTGCATTCATCTTATGCTGATGTTCTGAGGCACACTGTCGATTTTATTGACTTGGAGAAGAAAAATGTGCACGTCGAAATTGAGCCTAAATCAACCAAGAACACAGAAACAGCTAAAATTGTTGAGGATATTCCCAAAAAGACAAAAGCAAAGAAGGAAAAGCCACAGAAAAAACAGCCCAATAATGTTAAGGAAAATGAGGTTGAACTGCTTGTTGTTGAAACTGTTAAGCCTAGCGAACCTGAAACACCCGATTTCGTTGAAACCAAATCAATGGAGAGTACTGTATCCTGGTCAGCAATGGTTGATAAAGATAGAAGTGAAATTATAGAACCGAATCTTCCGCAGACCAGTAATGCATTATGGTCTTCGATCGTGCGACAAGGGGTACAGGAACCCTTCACGAAGATAACGCAACAAAGCTCCAACACCGAAGAAGAAGATGAAACTGTTCCTGCGAAACCACATCAACAGCCAAGAAAAGAAAGAAAGGTGACAAAATCAGTTACAATTGCTGAACCTGTGAAATCAAAAATGGAACCGCATGTCGTAATCGTTGAAGACATAAAATCTACCACAGCAGACGGTCCTTCACAATTCTCCTCATGGTCGTCGATAGTTGCTCCAATATTAGCTCCACAATCTCAAGACATGCAGGATTTCATTTCCCATGAACAGAATTCGGACGTTACGATTGACAAAACAAAGAAACAAAAGGCAAAGAAGGAAAAGAAATCGAAGCCGGAGCCAATTGTTGAAGTGGTTTCTGCAATTTATGAACCAGTTGTTGAGAAAATTTTCACAGAACAAGAACCCGTAGTTTCGATTGAACCGTCAGTTCCTGTTCCCGATATAACTACCTCGAAAACCATGTCATGGTCATCGATTGTTTCCCAAACTGTCGAAGGTACTCCAACCATCACTGAAACTCAAATACAAGAACAGAAGCCCACATTACCTGTCGATGAAAAACCCAAAAAACAAAAGTCAAAGAAAGAGAAGAAATCTCCGAAGATCGAACATGTTGAAGAACCTGTTGTTGAAATCGTTTCTGACACTGAACATATGGTTGAAGTGGTACTTGTAGAAGATATTGTGACCGGGAAAGAGCCAGGAGTTCTTGAAGAACAACCTACTTCAGTTGCAGCCCCAACATCTCAAGCACCTTTGTCTTGGTCATCTATCGTCTCGCAGTCAGTAGAAGTGACACCAACTATAACCGAAACTCGTGTCAATGCCAAAAAATCTCCAGATAACCAGGACTTTATCGCCCAAGAACAGAACTTCTCCACCGCTGTGAACAGTAATCAGAAGAAGCCAAAGTCAAAGAAGGAAAAGAAATATCCCAAACCGGAACCAATTGTTGAAGTTCAAACTATTCCGGAACCTATTGTTGAAGTGTCAACTATTCCGTCTGAGCCTGTTGTTGAAGAAGTTATGCTAGAGACTGAAAAGAAACCTTTAGTTATTGAAGAACCATCACAAACCCTGTTATGGTCGTCTATCGTTTCCCAAAAAACAGATGTAACTACAACCATCACAGAAACTCATGTCACTGAAGAACCTGAAACTAAACCTAAGCATCAAGAACAGAAATCCATACCACCAGTGCAGGAAAAGCCAAAAAAGCAAAAGTCCAAGAAGGAAAAGAAATCCTCCAAGGCAGAGCAGACACCAGAATCTAAGGTTGAAGTCGTGACTATCGGAGAGCCTGTTATTGCAGGGACTTTTGTTCCAGAGCCCGTTAGTGATGAAGTCATTCCAGCGATGGAGCCGGAACCTGTGATTGTTGAAGAACCAACCTCTGCAGTACCAGAAGATGTACCATCGCAAACATTGTCATGGTCGTCTATTGTATCGCAGACTACGGATGTAGCAACGACTGTCCACAAAACTCATGTCCCTCAAGAACCTCAAGTCAAACATCAAGAACAGAAATCCGAACCATCAGTGGAGGAAAAGCCAAGGAAACAAAAGTCAAAGAAAGAAAAGAAACCCAAGACAGAGCCGACTCCAGAAGCTATTGTGGAAGCCGTGACTTTCAAAGACCCTGTTGTTGAAGTGACTATTGTTCCAGAGCCTGAAAACATTTCAGTAACGGAATCGGAACCTGTAGTTGTAGAGGAACCCATTGTTTCAGTGCCAGAAGTTTCACCACCTCAGACCCTGTCATGGTCATCCATCGTCTCGCAGACCCCAGAAGTAACTCGAACCCCAATTGAAACCATTGTCACTGAATCGTCAAAAGCACAAGATATTGTGGACTTTATTGCCCAGGAGCAGATCTTCTCAACTGTTGTCAACGACAAACATAAGAAACAAAAGTCAAAGAAGGAAAAGAAGACCACCAAGACGGAACCCATTCAAGAACCAGTTGTTGAAGTTGTGATTAGTGTTGCAGAACCTGCTATGGAGGAACAAATTGTAGAGGCGGAACCAACGCCTTCAGTTCCTGAAGTTACACCATCACAAACCCTGTCATGGTCCTCTATTGTTTCCCAAACAACAGATGTAACGACAACCATCACAGAAACTCATGTCACTGAAGAACCTGAAACTAAACCTGAGCATCAAGAACAGAAATCCTTACCATCAGTGGAAGAAAAGACAAAGAAACAAAACTCAAAGAAGGAAAAGAAACCCAAGACGGAACCGATTACAAAACTTGTTGAGGATGTTTTTACCGTTGAAGTGCCTGTTGTTGAAGTAACCACAGTTGAAGAGCCTATTTCACCGCCTTCGCAAACCCTGTCATGGTCGTCCATTGTCTCGCAGACTGATACCATTGAGAATGAAGAGCCGGAAGTCACTGTAAAATCCAAAGAGGTCCTAGACTTTATCGCACAGGAACAAAACTTCTCAACTGTTGTGAATGGCGAAAATAAGAAAAAGTCAACGAAGGAAAAGAAATCCCTCAGGGCGGATCCCATTATTGAAGTGGTGACAGCTGTGACAGAACTCATTGTAGAAGATCTCATTCCAGAAACGGAGCCATCTATTTCAGTGCCAGACGTAGTTCCTTCACAAAACTTATCTTGGTCGTCGATCGTATCGCAAACTATCGAAGATACTCCAACCATAATCGAAACTCGCGTCAACAAATCAACTGATACTGAAACCCGTCTGCCAGAACAGGAACCCAAACTGGAACATGTGGACCAGAAACCCAAAAAACAAAAGTCCAAGAAGGAAATTAAGTTCCTTAAGACGGAACCTGTTCAAGAACCTGTTGTTGAAGTGACTTTTGTTCCTGAACCTGCTGTTGAAGATATCATTTCAGTGACAAAAGCACAACCTGCAATTGTTGATGAACCAATAACGTCTGTGACAGATGCTCTGCCATCACATACCTTTTCATCATGGTCGTCTATTGTCACGGAAACCGTGGAAGTAGCTCCAACAATCATCGAGACTCGAGTCACTGAAGAATCCGAATTAACGCCAAAAACTCAAGTTATTCAGGAGTTCATATCACAGGAACAGAACTCAACTTCTGCAAATGGCAAGCCAAAGAAACAAAAATCAAAGAAGGAAAAGAAACCCAAAACAGAGCCGACTCAAGAATCTACTTTTGAAGTGGTTGCCGTCGAAGAGCCTGTTGTAGAGGTGACCTTTGTTCCAGAGGCAATTGTGGATGAAGCCATTCCAGTGACGGAACCAGAATCGGTGATTATTGAGGAGCCCACCCCGTCAGTACCAGAAGTTGCACCATCACAAACCTTATCATGGTCGTCTATTGTTTCCCAAACTACGGATGTGACAACAACCATCACCGAAACTCATGTCACTGAAGGAACTGAAGCCAAATCTCAACTGGAAGAACCAAAATCCATACCATCAATGGAAGAAAAGCACAAGAAAAAAAAGCCAAAGAAGGAAAAGAAGCCTAAGACAGATCCGACTCCGGAACCTATTGTGGAAGTCGTGACTATCGAAGAACCTGTTGTCGAGGTTACTTTTGTTTCAGAGCCTATTGTTGAAGAGATCATTCCAGCGACGGAACCGGAATCTGTAGTTGTAGAGGAATCCCTACCTTCAGTGCCAGATGTTTCACCACCTCAGACCCTGTCATGGTCGTCCATCCTCTCGCAGGCCACAGAAGTAACTCCAACCGCAACTGAAATCATTGTCACTGAGTCGTCAAAAGCACACGATATTGTTGACTTTATTGCCCAGGAGCAGATCTTCTCAACTGTTGTCAACGACAAACATCAGAAACAAAAGTCCAAGAAGGAAAAGAAGACGCCCAAGACGGAACCCATTCAGGAATCTGTTGTTGAAGTGGTGACCAATGTTTCAGAACCAATGCCTTCAGTGCCAGATGTTTCGCAATCACAATCGCTGTCATGGTCCTCTATTGTTTCCCAAACAACAGAAATAACTTCAAACATTCCCGATACTCCTGTCTCTAAAGAACCTGAAGTCAAACATCAGCCTAAAGAACAGAAATCCATACCATTAGTGGAGGAAAAGCCAAAGAAACAGAAGACAAAGAAAGAGAAGAAACCCAAGACGGACCCGACTCCGGAACCTATTGTTGAGGCGATTTCTATTCCACAACCAGGTTTTGAAGAAATCATTCCAGTGGCGGAACCTGAAGATGTAATTGTTGAAAAACCAACGCCTTCAGTTCCCGAAGTTGTGCCATCCGAAACCATGTCATGGTCGACTATTGTCTCGCAGACTGTAGAAACATCTCCGGTTATACCCGAAACACGTGTTACTAAAACATCGGAAACTAAAGCCAAACCCCTCGACAGTCAGGACTTTATCTACCATGAACAGAAACTCGTCCCTTCAACGGACGAGAAGATAAAGAAACCAAAGTCCAAGAAGGAAAAGAAATCTGTCAAGGTTGAAGCTGTTCAGGAACCCGTTGTTGAAGTTATTGCGGTTCAAGAACCAGTTTCTGCAGAAACATTAACGGAGAAGGAACCAGAACCACAACCAATTCCAACTACAGATCGGGGCATGTCATGGTCGTCGATTGTCTCGCAAACATCAACTGATGTAACCACTACGGTGACAGAAACTTTACAGAAGTCGCCGAAGTCGCAGGACATTCAGAATTTCATCTCTCAGGAGCAGAACTTCTCGACCGTTGTGAATGAAGAGCCCAAAAAACAAAAGCCCAAGAAGGAAAAGAAAACGGCAAAGGTGGAACCAATTTCAAAGCCTGCTGTTGAAGTGACTGAAGTAATATTTGAGAAGAACCTGGATGCAGAGCAGCCAGCGCCAGTTCCTGAATCAACACAAACAGCGCCAGTTCCTGAAGCAATACAAACCTTGTCCTGGTCTTCGATTGTTTCGCATAACATAGACTTGACTCCAACATTCACTGAAACGCATGTGCCTGAAACTACACAAATAGTTCCACAGGATATCATCCATCAAGAACAGGAGCTACCCACGAATGTTGAAGAAAAGCCCAAGAAGCAAAAACCCAGAAAGGAGAAGAAACTACCCAAGGCAGAGCTAGTGCAACAAATTGTAGAAGCCCCCATTGTTGCTGATGAAAAGGCGCCAGAAAATGAACGTTCTTCAGGAGCCACAACGCCAGAGTTTAATATTCAGCTCCCGACGCTCGCGAAGCCGTCAGTATGGTCCTCATCAGAGACCTACGCCGAAGTAGTTAGGAAATCAGGTTATACCAAGAACACGAACATTAGGTATCAGGATACCGAAAGAGAAATGGCTGCTGCAAAGAAATCTACGACCCCCGAAGATCCGCAAGAAACTATTGTGGAGTTCCCAGATCCCATTATTCCTCCGATTGTAGATTCAGATGTAGATGTAGAATACACCGAAAACCCATCACAACTGTCTTGGCGGGAGCTCATTGATGACGATGATGATGATGATGTGCAGCCCGTAGAGTCATGGTATCAAGAGGAACCAGTACCTGAAAGACGTTCGCGACCAACGATAAAGGTCACTGAGGAGGTGACATTTATGGAGCCCCAGAAACAGCCAGAGATTGGGCACGGCTTCTTGGAGATTATTTCTAAGAAGAGGAATCGCTCGCGTTCTCGTTCTCAACAATCACAGATCTTGAACGTGGACGAGAAGCCTCAAAAGAAGAAATCGAAGAAACCCAAAGAGAAGAAACCTGCACCACCTCAAACTCAAACACCCACAGAGCCACCTAAGGTAGTGGAGCCTACCGTTTCGGTTCCTGTTGAGGAAACACCCGCTCCTTCTCCGTACACTTCTGGTATGTCGTGGGCAGCCATAGCCGCACACAATGTTCCAGAACCTGCACAACAAATACGTCCGCTTCAAATTGAAACCAAGTCCATAATTGTTGAAGACTCCAGGAAGCCACCGAAGGAGCACAAGGTCAGCATTCCAATCACTTTAGAAACATCAGAGCCAAAAACTAAGAAACCCAAGCAGAAATCGAAGAAGAAGTCTCATAGCAGTGAAATTGTTGATTTCATCAATGCCGAAAAGTTCCAAAAAACACCTTTGGCACCTTTCGTCGAGACATCACCAGATATTTCACTGGAATCCATGGAGTCCACACCTTTGAGCTCCATCGAAACGGTTATTGAGACCACTTCAATAGTTCGGGAGATTAAAACTCGTGATGTTTCATCGGAAGAAACACCTTTAGCGCCTTTTGAAGTGATTGCTGAGCCTGTGGATGTCACAGTAGAGACTGTCAAAGAAGTGGAAGTTCCAACAGACACGGTTGAAACTATTGTAGAGACGGTTAAGGAAATTCACGTGAAACCATCAGTTGAACCCAAAGTTACAATTGAGACTGTAGTTGAGGAATCAGAACAGACACCTTTGGCACCGTTTGAAGATGTATCAAAGACAGTTGAGGAGATTGTTGAACCAGCTCAGTCCTCAAAAGAGACCACTGTAAAAGTTGAAACAATTGTAGAAACTGTGAAAGAGGTCGAAACCGAGACTGCTGCAGTTCCAGTTGAAAGTATCACTGAAACTGTTGCAGCTGTCATTGAGGCATCAGAACCAGCACCAGAAAAGACACCTTTGGCACCATTTGAAGATATATCAGAGACTGTTGAAGATGCTCAGTCCTCAAAGGAGACCACTGTAACAGTTGAAACAATTGTAGAAACTGTGAAAGAGGTCGAAACCGAGACTGCTGCAGTTCCAGTTGAAAGTATCACTGAAACTGTTGCAGCTGTCATTGAGGCATCAGAACCAGCACCAGAAAAGACACCTTTGGCACCATTTGAAGATATATCAGAGACTGTTGAAGATGCTCAGTCCTCAAAGGAGACCACTGTAACAGTTGAAACAATTGTAGAAACTGTGAAAGAGGTCGAAACCGAGACTGCTGCAGTTCCAGTTGAAAGTATCACTGAAACTGTTGCAGCTGTCATTGAGGCATCAGAACCAGCACCAGAACAGACACCTTTGGCACAGTTTGAAGATGTATCAAAGACAGTTGAGGAGATTGTTGAACCAGCTCAGTCCTCAAAGGAGACCACTGTAACAGTTGAAACAATTGTAGAAACTGTGAAAGAGGTCGAAACCGAGACTGCTGCAGTTCCAGTTGAAAGTATCACTGAAACTGTTGCAGCTGTCATTGAGGCATCAGAACCAGCACCAGAACAGACACCTTTGGCACAGTTTGAAGATGTATCAAAGACAGTTGAGGAGATTGTTGAACCAGCTCAGTCCTCAAAGGAGACCACTGTAACAGATGAAACAATTGTAGAAACTGTGAAAGAGGTCGAAACCGAGACTGCTGCAGTTCCAGTTGAAAGTATCACTGAAACTGTTGCAGCTGTCATTGAGGCATCAGAACCAGCACCAGAACAGACACCTTTGGCACCATTTGAAGATATATCAGAGACTGTTGAAGTCGAAGATGAGCCTGTTGAAACCACTGCACCAGTTGCAACTATTGAAATAGCTTCGAAAGATGTAAAAGCTGAGCCTACTCCAGTACCAATTGAAACTTTCACTGAAACCGTTGAAACTGTCATTGTGGCTGCTGAACCAGAACATAAGCAAACGCCTCTATCACCATTTGCACCCGTTGCGGAACCCAGTCAATCGCCATCCGAAACCGATCCTTTCATTTGTGAAACTTCCTACTGGTCTGCCACACTGAAACCCGGACAAAAGCCAACAACTACAACCACAACCACAATAACGACTGAAACAACAGAGACAGTGAAGACTGATGTTGAGGAAACCCATAAACCCATCAGCGTTAGCATACCAATTGAAGAAGATGTCTTGGAGGAGGTGGCAGTACAATCACCGACTGATCAACCAACAACCTGGTCAGCGATTGTTCAAACCGAAACGACTGTTTTCCCAGCACCAGAAAACCAACAAAAGGAAGAGGAAACAAAGTCGCCGGCTGCTTGGTCCACTGTTGTAGTGAGCAAAACCACAGATTTCCAGGAGCCCAAATCCCAAATCGATGTGGAGCAGACGGAGAATGTGACTACAACGACAACCACCTATGTGACAACGACAGTAACCACGCATAAGGATGCACCAATTGTAGAGGATATGCAGAAGGACGAACCGGAAACAACATCATATGTATCCACGGTGGTAACCACACATACAAATGAGTTGACTATTGAACCAGAATCGATTGTAATTAACACCAAAACAATAGAACTTGAACCAGATAATACCTTGGAAACACTCACCGAGAATCTATATCGCGATGGAACCAAATTGCATCCCCGATATGACATATTGGAGGGACAATACTACCAACAGTTGCAGGTAGAAAGCATTCCAGTAGCAGAACCAACAGAGGAACCAACAATTGTAGAAATTGTAGAACCTCAACCACAATCGGTTAGTAAACCAGCAACTCCAGACAGCAAATTGATCGAGGCCCAAGCAGTTGATCTGATTGAACCTGTCAAGCCTCAAAACAGTTTGGAAATACTCGCTGAACATTTGTATGGCGAAGCAATAAAATTGCATCCCCAATACGAGCTATTGGAGGGGCAATACCAAGTGTTGCAAGTCGAAACCATTCCCCAAAAACCAACATTAGTTGAAGAGCCAGATATTGCCAAGGAAGAGGAAGTATTGATAGAAGATTATGTGATAATTGAACCCGAAACAATACCCCAAATCAATTCAGAAATCCTTGCTTTCAATTTATATCTTGATCAGGAAAATCTGTTGTCCCAAACCCCCAAAGCAATCGATTCCATTAGCCAGTTGCATTTGCTTTCAATCGAAAAACCAGCCGAACAAATAGTTGAGGAAACAAAGGTAATAGAAATAACTAAGGCCGAAGAACCCCTCGTCGTAGAAACATTTTCTGTAGAATCTTCTGTTGAGTCTACCCCCCAGACATTGACTAGCAGCAGCCCCGGCGATCTTCTCTGGCATCTAAGCCAGGATAATTTCGTTAAACTAATCCAACACCATAAACTACTACAGGCAGAAGACGCTTACGCGTTGGTATTGCCTAAGACCTCCACAGACACGACCACGAAAACGACAACGACGGAAAAAGCTCAGGAAAAAACTCAAGACGATAAGCATAAGACTGACATCATTACAGAAACTGTAGTGACAAGCACGACCACGATTACAGAGTCAAGCAAATTGATGGCTGATCATGTTGTAGATAAGACTGAAGAACCAGAAGCATCATCGCCATTACCAATCATTCCTACCACCGTCACGGAACAGGCAGTAGCAGCAGCACCAACACCGAGCAGTGGCAATTTCGACCAGTTGCGGCTTAATCTGTATCTGGACGATTGGCAATCAGCTGGCGTCGATGCAGATTTAGTCGAGGACACTATTGAGAGATTGAAACGTGCTGATGTTGCCAGCCCCGAGGCGGAACTCGACAAAGACAAGAAACCCGATGATGATGTGACTGACAAAACGGACAAGAAGAAGGACAATGACGATGACGATGACGAGGACGATGATGATGATGACGATGACGATGACGGGGATAAGCCGACTGTGCCCGAAATACGCAAGCCGAACGACGACGATGATAAATCGAACGATAGAAGAGATCCTGGTAGCGGCGGAAGTAGTGGTAATGCAACGCCGACCCCCGAACACGATCAGTACGAACAGAATAATCGAAGCTGCTCATCGGAGTATATGTCGACCGATTTACCGGGTGGTGTAGGTCATTGGCGGGATCAGAGTACTTATTTGGCTTTAGAAGCCGATCAGAAGAAGCCTCAGGTAAAATTAGGAGTGGATGTTGTTGAATCATCACCAATCAAAGAGGAAGGTGTGTTCGTACTAACCGAAACTAAAACCATTGACCCCACAAGCTCAACCATCCCAGTCCCCGCCCCTGAAACAAGCCCCAGCAGTCCCAGTCCCCACATAGCTACAGCAAACGCACTAATCCAATTGGCAAGCGCCACAACTCACACGCTGTCCGCTAAGGCGAATGCGGCAGCCGCAGCGGCACAGGCAACAGCACTGGTGGCAACCAGTGCTCTACTGCCAGTAGCCAAGGCCGTAATTGATAAGCTTACGACGACAACAACACCAGAGGAGACACCAACACCAACACCAGCAACAGCGACAGCAGCAGCAGAGGCAGAGGCAGCACAACCTCAGCAGGAGGTGCCAGAGAAAACAGCAATTGTAGTTGCTGTTGAGGCGCCTGCAGAAGTTGCATCCGAAACAGCAACCTCAACCTCAACGAGCTGCAAGGATGATTCGGATGATACGAATGTCCTTAAGCGTACAACAACAACTACCACAACCGTAACGACAACAACCACAACCGTTGAAACACCAACGACAACAAACGGCAGCACGACAACGACAACAACAACCACAACCGACAACACCAGCAACGATCCACAACAACGCCAGAAGGTGAACATCACATTGAGCCTTCGTTTATTCATAATTCTAATATTTGCCGCTTTTCTATGTGGTTTCGGTATTTGTTCATGGCTTTTATATGGCAATCGCTGTTGTTGCTGTTGTGGCTGCAACCAGAACCATACATGCCACATCCACACTGAACCACAATAGTATGTGTCCCATATCTGAGTGTGCGGTGGTTCTGGATTTCTGCCACTTCCATAGCAATAAAATGCAATTTCCCAACAAATTACTAACGTAAAATTACAAAAAAAAAAATAATGTTTTCCTTTTTATGTTTTAAGTTTTATTTTTCTTTCATTTTTATTTTTATTTGTATTGTATGTGTTGTTGTTCTGCTAAAAATGCATCCAAAAGCCTTATTTTTTGAGTTTATATACCACTTAAATATAGTAATTGTAGTTCCTAATAAAAAGGCACCAACAATAACCCGTAGATTGTATGTACTCGTATGTATGAAAATTTATAGAATTGAATTGCATTCGCTAAGTTCCTTTTACTAATTTGATATTAACATATTGTAAAACGCCCAGTAATCAGTGACTACTAATGGTAGTAATTATTAAAAATAAAATCTATATTAACCAACATGCACGTTTTAATATTGAGCTGAGATCTCTATGATCTTTGATCTCTATGCGTATATCCCGTATGTAGTTTTCTTCGCAGATATTTCTTCCACACACACATGAACACACACAAAATCATGCACCGAGCACGCACTCCTCTCTTTTCACGCAGCACTACTCCCTCCCCCCACCACGGACAGTGGCACACAAAAGTGCGTGCACGCGCACAATACAGTATTTCCAATGCAGAACATACATATGTCCATATATTTATATACATATGTACGTATGTATATAGTATGAGTTCATTGCCTTGCTATCGCCCTGCTGCTGTCCCACGTTGAACATATCAAGAATTTGCAATGCAATCGTTCCCTGCAGGCGTTCCGTTTATGTTATAAATATATACCCATCAACCGATCCCATACGATCCATGCGGTGCCGTGCAGTGCAGACCCCAGCCCCCAGCTCCGTTTTAGTTTGCTCAAAAATAGCCTGCCTTTCCCGTTTATTTCAAAAGTTTTAGTCTCTACCGCGTATCCAATGTGCAATGAACGGCGCTGCAAAAATCGGCAAATATATACAATTTCAAGAATTCCAAAAAAATCCTACTGATACTAGTGCAAAAGTGTGTGTAGTTCATTCAGAATAGAATAGAACATAAATCCAAGCTGTAGATTATAAAATAAATCAAAGTATGCCGAGAAGGTCTACTCTTTAATTTTATTCTATTTAAAAAAAAAAGCGAATGTAAGTTTAATTTCCATTTTTGCATATAATTTTCTTCTCCAACTTTAATCAAGGACATAGCAATAAGGCTTTTTGGTACTTGTGTCTATACGCCTTCTCTCATCAAATATGCCGCCTAAAAATAACATATACTACATATATTCTACATTAAACTAAGATAATTATTTATGCCAAATGCATGTGCTACCAAGTCTAAGTCTAAGAGCTGAATAGAGTTACTATTTTGAAAAGCATTTACTATGAGCATTTCCCCGAATCCAATACCATTTTTGTCGTATGGCTGTATGCATTGCATCCATTTTGAATTTTACTTTAATATATATATATATGTCTGTAAATATGTTGTATGTGTATAGAAGCCGGCAACAAATATATTTACAGCTAAAACAAAAACAAAACCATGCCTTAGCAAAAAATATCTTCAAAATGATTGCCATGTTTATTAATAAAATAACACACACTTTCTACCCCGCACAACCCACAACCCAATTTGCGGCACAATTTCGAATATTATAGGAGGCATTTGACCAAGATCTCGACGAACTGCTACAATCGCTGTCAAGCGTCGAGGATGGAATCGCAAACATGAGCCAGAGCAGCCTGGAAGGCATGCTACAGGGACTAAAGGTAATATATCTCCAGACATATCTAACAAACAAACAAACACGTTTTTGAATGCTCGACGACAAGGCATGTTCGACAATAACAACCGTAGTAGATAGAGTTTTCCTACATAAGAACTCACTTAACCTGAACCTGTACATAACTTTTTGTAAACGATTATTGGATGCTAGTGTCGTAGGGCGTATGATGATTATTAATAACTCCTTCGCGCATCATTCCATACAGAATCGTACAATTTGGTTTAGAACAGAAGAAATGTGTCTGTCAGAGGAATACCTTTAGTGTTTTCCAGTTTTTTTGTAGAAGTCGAACCTTTTTGATTGTTCTGTAGGATTATACACTGTTTCAAGAATATTCTCTACTATATTCCTATCAAAACGAATGAACCTGAAATAACTATTTTCAATTCCTTGATGCTAATAGCTAATCCAAAAGAATCTGGAAGTACACGAAAGGAACGCCCGCCAGCTCAAAGACCAGGCCAAGAAGTTGCCCACAGATCCTGGAACTGAACGCATACTGAACGAAGTCGTAGATCGCGTTGATTTGCTACTACGTCGTACCCAACAAGGCATCACCATGATAGCCGTAAGTAAACCCCACGTCACATCTTTACTGGTTTCTAAATTGTATGTATTTTAGAATGCTATGCATGGGCAGAAGAAGCGGCAGCAGGACATCGATCAGTACCAGCAGCATTTGCTGGAGCTAGAGCAATGGATCAACGAGGTAACCGCTGAATTGGCATCCTTTGAGACCACACCGGACAGCAGCACCGATGAGCAGGTGCTCAAGTCGCAGGTGGAACGCAGCCAGCAATTGTTGCGCACTCTCAAGGAACGCCAGCAGTCCATGGACGATCTGTTGGAACAGACACGACAGCTGCAGTCGCAGGCCGATGTGGCCCCCCTGGCCGATACACTAATGGAGCAACTGCAGAGCATTCTAATCATTCTACGCGAACAGATTACAGTGGCCACCACAAGGATTTTCACCATCGAGAAGCGCATTGTGGACCTGCGCAAGGCCAAGAGCGACGAGGCCCAGCGACAGCGAGTGCAGGCCGATGCCATGATACAGCCCCCGACACAGATTGAGGCACACGAATCAATAGAGTCCAATGAGAACACAATTGATTCAACCTCAATGCCCGAGGAGGAGGTCAAACCGAATGGTGGGGTATATGTGGAGACGCAAACATCATTTAGCCTGCAGCAGCCGCTGGCACCTATCCAGGTGGCAACCAGCACTGTGGAGGCGCAGACTAGCTTCAAGGAGGAGCCCTTGGCAGTGGAAACCGCTGAGGTTGCCCAGCAAACGCAAAAGGAACGTACACCCACCGAGAACATAATGGTGACGCAAACGATTCAGGATGGCCAGGCAACCATACAGATTGACACGACCCTGAATAAGGATATACCCGACAGTCCCGAAGATGTGCAGATTGAGGCCCGCTACCATCAGCGACCCCAGGGCGATGTGGAACGTGCCACCGAGCTGATCCTGAAGAATGTCCCACAGGCATTTGAGACCACATTCGTGGAGCCAGATGAGACCACCACAGAGGTGATTGTGGGACCCGATGGCACCAAGCATATCGTTTTGAAGAAGGTCACGCGTACGCGCCAGCAGATTGTACAGCAGCAGCAGATCAGCTCGATCGAGACTGTAAGCGACTCGGATGGCAACATTGAAGTGCATTCGACGGGACAGATCAATCTGGAGAATGTGCAGACGACAGACACCAGTGCAGATCCACAGGAGGGAAGCTACCGCACCGTTGTCACGCAGCAAACGCGTGGCGCCGTTGTAGATGCCTCCCAACCCGAGGCGGTAACTGTTCAGGAATTTGAAACAGAGCCAACCATTGAGACGTACGAAGAGATTGTGGGTGGTCCTGGATCAGAAGGACACTTGGCGGACATTGGCGGTAGCAGTACCATTCGTGCTGTTGTGCAGCAGGTGACCCGCAAGGTGATCCGCAAGACGCGCAAGATAATCAAGCGAGTGGTGATCATCGATGGAAAGGAACATATCACCGAGGAGGTGATTGAGGAGCCCGAGGAGGTCGAGATTACCGAAGAGGAATCGGCGCCGCACATCAATGTGAATATTGTGCGTACAATCAATGGAAAAACGGTCACCGAAGAGGAGTTCCAAAGGATGTTGCAAGAGCCGGGCGTGATCATTGAAGAAGTTGCTGCAGAATCGCCGCAACAGGTATTTGATATTGAGTCTACCCACGTCACCTCCACCACAGAAACAATAACCACACCACAAGAACAAGTACAAGTACAGATACCGCAAGAATCAGAACAGATACAACAGCCAGAACAACAGACACCACCTACAGAAACAAAGATCAAAGAACCAGCACCAGTAGAGTTGCCAGCACCTTCTCAAGTAGATGTTGCAGAACCAGTAGATGTTGCCAGTACTACTACTACATCCATGAGTATCGTTAATGTTGCAGCAACAGATGTAACTACAACAGAAACAGCAGCCAATCTACCAGATATCGTAGATGTAACCACAGAGATCACATCATCTCAGCCTGTGGTGGAAGATATCCATGAAATTTGGCCACTGGAACATCATTTGAACGCCACCAACATTGACTTTTCACAGCACAATGAGCCACTAACACCGGTAGAAGCGACAATCACTACAGAAATCAGAGAAGAATCCATGCCTGTGGAAACCATTTGGCCCACTAGTCCAGAGACAGGCAACTCTTTAACTCTGGAAAACTACGAATTCGAGCCACAATCACCCACAGAAAAGAAAGAACTTGAGACTGAGACAAAGCCTGAAACAGAACCAGAGACTAAACCAGAGCCAGAGCCCAAGACCTCTGCCAGTATTGAAATAATTAAGACCATCGAGACAGTGACCATAGCAGGGGAGCAGCCCAAGGAATCGCCTGTGGATGTGGTGCCTGAACCGCAGACAGAAGTTCCGAAGTCAAAGACTGACATTGAGAGTTTCCTGGAAGCTGAGAAGATTTTGTCCGGAGCCTTGAAGGAACAGCAAACTGTACTTAAAGTAGAAGAAGCATCAACCATTCAAGTTGAGACAGTTGTTCCTGCAGAAGCAATCATCCAATTGCCTGAAAAGGAACCCTCCGCAGCAGTAGAAACAGCTGTAGGTTCTACCGCAGAAGTCACAGAAGTTACGGAAGTTTCTATACTCGAGCCCCAACAGCAGCCAGCGGATGTGGTAAGCGTGGCAATCACTCTCCAAGAGCCAGCACCAGCTAAGCCAACGGGCGATACCCCGGAAAAGGAGGTAGCACCAGGACAGACGGACCTACGTGTAGCTACACAACTGTTCATCTCTGGCGAGGCTGCAGCTTCTACGGCCCCACAAAAGTCCTACCAGATTACAGCGCCATCCATCGAGGATAATGGCGATGGTGTGCTCAAGGTTGTGATGGGCAAGGAGCCGAAGGGCACCGAAGAAGAGCCAGGACAGACCGCCACGAAGGTGAGCATGACCATCATTGAGACGGCAGCTGCAGCTGCAGCAGCTCCTGCTGCCGATGCCAAGCGGCGTCGAAAGAAAAAGAAGAGAAGAGACACAAAGCAGGAGGAAGATCAGCCAGAACAAGAAGCAGAAACCGAACCAGAGCCAGTGTCCGTCACAAAGGAGAACTCTGAAGTGGCTCCGATTTCCCCAGAAGATTCACCCCGCGAAGACAAGGACAAAGTGCGCCACGAATCGATTGTGGAGATCAGTGCAGATAGCGATCTGTCCAGCATGGACATTGACACAGCCCATGACTCGGTGAAGATTGTGGAAGATGCAGTCGTCTCCCCGCCCTCAGAGTCTCCACGTGCGCCCATCGTAGAGCTGGTAATACCCACAGAAGTGGTCGAACTTTCACTAGTCGAGGATGAGGAACAGCAGACAACACCACGTGCCGCAACGCCTGTAGAAGCCGCGAAGATTGAACAGGACATCAAGTCCGTGCAGACATCGCCACAGCATCAACCGAAACTGGATGAGATGTCAGTGCAGACGAGTCTGGAGATCCAACCCGAGAACCAGGAGATGGAATCGCAAACCCTGATCATTGAGATTGCCGAGACTGAGGCACAGACAACACCACGCGACGATGAACGTGTTATTGAGGTATCCACCGCTGAAATGCAAACGGATGTCAGTGGCCAGCCGGCGGATACAGTGGAGATCTCCAGTCAAACCACTGTGACCACAACCATTGAAAAGGAACTGCAGACAACGCCCAGGGAATCACCGCGTCAGCGAGAGCCAGGCAGTGACGATGTGGTACCTTCACTTGTCCAAGATTTGGTCAAGGAGATGACCATCGATCTGCCAGTGCCCACCACAGAGCAGTCAACGTTCACTGAAACCACAACGACCACGGAGATGCATGTCCAGACCACCACACCCGAACCCACAGAAGTGGTGGTGGCTGAAACTGTTAAGCCAGAGACAGCGCACGAGGCAACCTCAACGCTGGAACTTGTGCAGGTAGCCGATGGTGAGGCCCAGACGACAACACCTCGAGAGGTGGAACAGCAGCAACAACCCATTTCATTGGATGACTCCAACTCCATTTCCATTTCGGAACCATACGAACTGGAGGTGAAGACCACGGTGGCGATACCAGCAGACTCGGATGCCGGCTCTCTGGCCGAGCCAACGGTCTACGAGTACACGCAGACCATGGAGCTGCCCAAACCAGAGAAGCGCTCCAAGAAGGATAAGAAAAAGAAGCAAAAGAAGGAACAGGAGCAGCAGCAGCCACAGCAACAGCAACAGCAGCCGCCAGAGGAGCCACAGATCAGTGTGACTGTGGAAATAGCACCCGAACTGCTGTCCGAGTCGGGGATTGTGGTGTCCACCAATCAGCAGATCGAAGAGGTGCAACACGTCGCACCGGAAGAAGTGGAGCCAGTGGAGTTTGTGGAGCCAGCGAAGCCACCGCAAAGAGTTCAGCTGCAGATCACCACAACGCGGGTGTACGATGAGTATCCCGATCTGCCAGTGCACATAATCGAACAGAACAAGATGAGCATTGCAGAGCAGAGCAGCCGAACGACCGGACGCGAGCGCAGTGGTGCGGGACCCACGTCATCGGTGACCATCGAAGAGGTATCCTCGCCCACAGAAGAACTGGTGGTGGTGCCCATCACCCCTGGGCCCGATAACCTCAACGAGCAGCAGAGCAGCATTTGGTTCCAGCCAAAGACGCCTTCCCAGGATCTTTCCCAGGCCCTGATCATGAGCGAGAGCCTTCAGCATTATCCTGGACAACCGAAACAGAAGGCCAACATCTTGGTGGAGACCAAGGAGGCTATTGGGGATCGCATTAAGCACTTGAAACAGGCGGTACCACAACAACAGCCGACGACAACGACGCCCCTGAGCAATGTTCTCCACTTGGCCACTCTTTCGGAGCAGATCAAGGAGCTGCCCACGGAGCAGCGTCTTCAGGAGGTTAACGAAGGTCTGCAGAATCTAGATGCGGCTCTGAACAGCGGCGACAAGACGGTCATACAGACGACAGTCATCACGGTCATTGAGAAGGTCTCGACGTGGCTGGAGACCATCGAGTATCGCGTGTATCTCATCCGACAGAACTCCAACGAGGGACCCTCTGAGGAGAAGCTGGACAACTACAACCAGCTGAACGAGGAGCTGCACACGATCAAGCAGAATGTGAACCAACTCGAGAGGCAGCTGTCGAAGACAGAGGAGCCCGAGCTGCATCAGTGTGTGGACACGCTCAAGGAGCATGTCGAAGCCGTGGAGCAGGTGACACAGCAGAATCAGGCACAGGACAGCAACGATCTGGACAAGTGGCACAGCTTTGAGGTGCTGCTGAATGACGTGTCCACAGTCCTAGTGCAGCTGCAGCAGCGATACGACATGGTCACCAATCAGGAGTATCCGCTGTCCGCCAAACTCTCGCACTTGGACGAGCTGGAGCAGGAGCATGACCAGGCCCAGCAGCAGCTGGGACATCTCCTGCAGAATGCACGAGCCTTCCAGCGCGACTTCCCAGGCAAGAAGATGCCACAGGATGTACACAATGCCTTCGAGACGAGCAAGAACATTGGCAACAACATCCAGGCCGAACGAGAGCGTCTCCTCCAACTGCAATCCTTGGCAGAGGAGTACGAACAGACCCTCAAGGAGTTCACCAACATCACGGTGCTCGCCGACAAACTTGTGGAGTGTCCCATTGTGTCCAGTTCTTTGGAGCAGCTGAACAACGAAGTGCAGAAACAGCGCAAGTTCTTTGTGAACCTCAGCCACTGCCGCGCCATGCTTGAGTCCCTCGAGGAGAACATTGACACGGAGACCCGGGAGAAGCATTCGGACCTGCACAAGGAGCTGTACAACCGAGCCACTCAGCTGCTGGACAAGGCCTCCGAACGATCTTCGAAGCTGGTGCAGGCTGCCTCCCGTTGGACCGTCCTGGAGAAGGGAATGCGCGACGAGTTGCAGTGGCTGCAGGTGGCCCAGCAGCGTGTGCCCGATCTGTCGGCGGTGACATCGGCGGACTACGACCAGTACACGACGCTCTACCAGTCCCTGAGCAACGACATCTCCCATCATTATGTTAAGATGACCCAGCTCTCGGGGATAGCCAACAAACTGCAGCAACTGGTGCAGGCGCCCAATCTGGTGGAGGAAACCAACGAGGCGCTGATTGTGCTGCTGAAGCTGCGCGAAGAGGTGGCCCTGTACCTGCACCGCCTACTGGTCTTCAAGGAGATCTGGGTGCAGTACGAGCAGCAGACCGACAAGCTGGAGGCCTTCGTGCGCGAGGCGGAGCAGGAGCTGCGTCACATTCAGATACCGGCACAGCCCACGCAGCAGCCCATCGAGCATATGCGTCAGTTCTGGGAGATCAAGGCCCGGTTCGAGCTGCACAACAACGTACGCAACGATGCCGGCCATAGCTTTGAGAAAGCTCTGCAGGTTATTCCGCTTGCGGATGAGATGCTGCAGCGGCAGTTCCATGCCCAGCTGGAGGACCGCTGGCAGGCCGTGGCCCAGGCCATCGAACAGATCCAACACAATATTGTCGAGTGCCTGTCCTCAGAGGATATGCCAGCGGCGGAAAAACTGAAGCTGGTGGAGCGTGAGCTGCAGGAGATCTACCTGACGATGACCAGCATGAAGGGCGTGATCAAGAACGAGGAGGAGCTCTGTCTCTACATCGAACGCATTCAAGTGCTGCGCACACGCGTCGGCTTCATTGGCAACGAACTGGGTCGCATTGGACTCCAAGAGCCGGCGGCCATCGAACCCGAGAAGATCGGCGAGCTGTTTGCCCTGTCGCACAAGATAACCACACAGATAGCCGAGGAGCTGGAGGGTGCCTCCGTGCTGCGCGATCAGCTGCAGGCCATCCAGGAGGGGATCAGCAACCAGCGCAAGCACCAGGCCAAGATCTCTGTCATTCTGGATGAATGCGAGGCGGCCGAGCGCCAGGGAGCTGATGTCCTCGAGAAGGCCGTCACCGACTGTCAGAATGTGGGCGAGGACCTCGTCTCCAGCTGGCAGGAGATCATGCGCATCCGCCAGATGCTCCACACCCTGCCCATGCGCCTCAAGATGTCCGTGTCGCCGGTGAAGCTCGAGCGGGACATTTCCCAACTTCAAGACGATCAGACCTTCCTCGAGAGCAAGTGCACCAACATTATGGCCATTCTACGCAATCGCCTGGCCATGTGGCTACGCTACGAACGTCAGTTGGAGCTGGTCCATGGCTCAGTGCAGGAGACGGACTTTATGATGGAACTCATTCGAGTGCACGGACAAGTGGACTATGAGCGACTAAGGAAAGCCACCGAAAGATTAGAGGTAAGTTCTTCCCCCTACCCATCCCACTCCCATTCCTATTCCATACCCTACACCATCCCATGCCATTGTATCCCCCTTTATGACTCTGTTTACTCGTGAGATACAATAGATGGCTATCTGCTACCTGCTGTGCGGAATTTTCGCTACCATTTTCGCTATGCTTATCAGCATCACTTGAAAACTTCTTGTTTTTCCCAATCGAAAATTCCTACAAAAGGTGGTGCCTTTTCTGATTTTCAATCAGTTTGCTTTGAGCATACGCGCTGGAAAATTATTTGTCTCTTATTTCGTGAAATTTTAAGATATTTTCTTCATTTTGTGTGCCATAAAATTCAGCCATAAATATTGTTTGAGAGGTATAACAAAATATCGATTATTATCCACATTTTTTAATTAACAAAAAGTTTAGTTTCGAAAAAAGTTTCTATCTAATTGGTAGTGATTTTCTTCAATTGGTACAGAAAAAGCAGCATAATTGTTTAATTAAATTCGTAATTGACCCAAAAATTTGTTTAATTTGTATGAGGAAATTTTCGTTGTGCCTCCTAGAATACATTAAATATCACTCGCATAAACCACAATCGAAGGATACTTATTTATAAAAAAGAAAATCAACGTTTACTTTTCATGTATTCCTCATACCCAGCTTTGCCAGTTCACAAAAGTACCCTCTCTTGTACGAGTATTCTTATCCAACAAATTTATTATAAGTAATTTCAAAGAACTTTTCTAATGCATAGCTCTATGCATTCGTGTTTGTGTGCGTGACAAACATGATTATAAATTCGTGATGCCCTATCTATTCCGTACATTCTACACGGTATCAAAGCTTTAGCGTAAGCTTTTGCTGGCGGCTCTCCCTGCTCTTTCTGTAGCAAGTTTTGTCCGCGGCAGGCAGTTGTCGTTAGCTTCGAACCGAGCGCGTATCGCATTCGTCGGTCGTCGGTCGCGTCTATAAATCCCCATTTATACAAATGTACTAATCCATCCATCCGTCTCTTGAATATCCGTCCAATCGCCAGGGTCTGGCCGGCGATCTACACAACCGCGAAGAACTGATCGATGAGCTTAAGGGCGCCGCCAAGCCCCTGATCGAGAGCTGTGATGTGCAAATCGTCGAACAGATCGAATCGGCTGTGCAGGATGCGGTAGTGGCCTGGAATGACACCACTGAGAATCTGCAGCAGCTCTGCACACGCTACCAGCGAGCCGTCGAACTCTGGGATAAATATCGCAACGCCTCGGCGGCCGTTCAGAGTTCCATTGACCAGCAAATGGATACGGTCAAGTCCTTGGAGCAGCCCTTGGACGCCCTACAACATGCCAAGGTAAGTCTTTCTATTGTAAGTAGATGACGTGACCACCAACCACTACAACTACCCTAGACATAGGAGTACATTGGTGGGGCTGATTGGGCTTTCCCACCCAATATGTGTGGGTGGGTGGACTGTTTGATTTTTTGGCGGCAACGAGTACGAACGGAACTATGACCCTTTAATTGCTCTCCACAGACCTACTAATACCCATCATACCTATAATTACATTGATTTTCCGTAGTTCTATCCAGTTCCATATCTACCTTACCTGTGTTTATGTTCTGTTTTTTTGGACTCGTCAATGTAATCGGTTGTAATAGTAATAGCCCCAGAGCGGTGGGCTCCTCCATACCGTGATATGTGTGCGCGGCGCGGTGCGGTAACTTTTCCCTAACGTTTGTTGTGTCATAAATTATGCTCGAACAAATAGACACACAAAATGTGCGATGACTGATTTCTTATATTAGGTATTTACTTTAAAAATTAACGCATACTCTAGTCGCCAGTCGCTGGTCGCCAGTGGCTGGTCCGCTGTGTGCTTATTGATCAGTATGGTCGTGTACCAACTTGCTGTAATTATATTTTTGGACAGCGCCAGCTGTCATTTCACATGGTAGGAGGTTGGAGGGAGAGTTTATCAACCCGGTTGGAGCATTCAGAATTTCGTATACATATGTATGCAGTAGCTGTTTTATCAACAGAAGGCCCAAAATGCCTTGAGCCTCCTCCGGTATGGGATAAAAGATAAATGTATTTCCAAACACTACCTACTCTACTATGCTGTGACTGTGGCTGTTGGGTTTTCAATGCCAAAATGTTGGACTTGTTTTTGTTTGCTTTTGCCCCATGCCCCGGCGATAAAGCATCGCCGCCAAATATTCCACAGATGATATCATAGGGCACGCGGCAAAGCAAACGAAGGGCCCTCTGGCTCTACACAGCTTATAGTACGAGAAATGCGCTTGCCTTTAAATTAGAAATAAGTGTCGGAGAAAACAGAACAGAACAGAGCATGACCTGTTTTTTTTTGTCTAAATTGAAAACGAAAGTGCGCTTGCGGTGTGGGGCCCTAATTACATTTTGTCGAGCAGAGGGAAATGGTGGTGCGTTCCGCCTGCACTCGACACCGTACGACACTGGGGTATACGACAATTGATAAGGGCTGACCGGCTAGACCCGGCCGGCTTGAGCTAAATACTATTTGTTGCGGCTATATAGCACACACATACGAGTATATCTCTAAATATAGACGATTGACATTTTGCATGCAATCCACAAAAAAATATATTTCAACAGTCGCGTTGTGGGGTTTCTTCATTTCATTCCTTATATTTTTCGTATACAAAAAGAAACTTAAACTATTAAAGAAACCTGATTCTCTTTTAGGGAAAAATGTATATAATTAAGTAGGTTTTTTTCTATTTTTTTTGGCAGTCATTAACTAACTTGATTTCCATCTCCAACTCTCTTTCCATCTGTCTTCTCGCAGGCCTGCCAAGATAATCTGACCACACAAAATGATAGACTCTTGGAACTGCGTGACATTGTGGCCAAGATAGCCGCCGATGTGGGTCTGGATGCCTCAGCCCTGATGCAGGGCGAACTGGATGCTTTGGGTCAACGTTTGGCCGAATGCAAAGATGCCATCACCACACTGGCCAATGTGGCCGAAACGCAGGACAAAGAGCGCAAAGAACTGGACAAGGAGGTGACACAGGCCAAGGTTTACTTCAACAACGTGCAGCAGGTGAGTGTTTTAGTTAAACGCGAAAGAAAACAGTGTCTGTGGCGGCAACTTGGGAACACTCCGTCGCTCCATCTATCTATCGATTATAACTAGGAATACGAATGTGGACGGATATTGGCATATGTTGGTTGGATGTCGGTGTCGATGTCGATGTCGATGTCGGTGGGATGGGATGGGATTGGGGCTTGTGGGAATTCCCACACAAACAGAGCACAACACACGGCACTGGGGCTCTGGGGCTCTGGCTAGCCGGCTACTGCTACTGCCACTGTTGTTGTTAATCCCATACGAAGGACATGCTATTTTAAGTGGGTTAAAAGTTGAAAAACTTTTCGTGTACAATACTAACACTCACAGTGGTACCGTACCCCACATCGGCTCATTATTGATTGATGGCGGCGTGACCAGGGCGTGACCTGATATTCTTGTGGGGCGACAGACTTATAAAATAATAATTGACACTTTAGCTAAAGCTAAACGAAACTGACTTCTGAAGATGCTGAATATTTGATAAAACAGAAAGGTAGTATTAATATTAAATTCGTTGTGGGGGGATATACATTTAGTCAGTTTAGGTGACAAATAAAGTTTTATGTTGGTCAGATGCAAAGCCAGTTACAGGAAGGCCTTGCTGACATTTAAATGATTTCTAGGAAACCGCCCTGTATTATACATATATTTCTTTTGAAGGCCTTGTGACTCTGGCTATAGCTGTTCATTGTAGCATAGGATTTATCGTAGGCTACTACAATGCACAAAATGAAACAATTTATATGTATATATCCGTATTTCTTGATTAAAAAATTCGATGACTCAAAATCTTACTTTCGATGAAATGTAAATTGCTTAAGGGACTATTAGAATGCCTTAAGTGGCTGTTAAGACTTTCAGTAAACCATAATATTGTTAGCTAATGTTGAGGCAGTTCCATCAACTATTTCTGAAGATCAATATCCTTAATTGTTATTGTTTTTACCAATATGTCTGCAAAAGGGTTTTAAACATTTATAATATGGACAGCAAAATGTTGGTCTTTAGGGTTTAGTGCAGGTAGTAGCCCCATTTCCAAGTACCTTTTGCACCACGGTGCACCCATTTTCGTCAGTTGCACCTGTGTGCGTGTCCCACCCCACAACCAGTTTAGAGCACACCGCCGCCGCCTCCCACTGCACCTCGAGACAATTGAAGTTGGGCAGAAGCAGAGGCAGAGCCAAAGGCGAAAACAGAGGCAGAAACAGAGAGCGCGTGTCGTTAGCATGAGGTCATTGCCAGTCGGTGGCAGAAAGAGTTGCGACGGGCTGTCAATGTTTCATTGTTTGAGGCGAAGCCATGCAGCAGTGGAGCCAGCCAGCCAGCGGTAACTGGAGACATCGGAGTGCAGCCCATATTAGGGTCAGACCAATTAGCGATGCACAAACAACTGACCAGCAATGCAAATATATTAATGTATCTCTTTCTTTTTCCATATTGAAGGACATATCACGTGATGCGCCGCAAACGCCCAGGGAAAGCGAAGAGCAGTTGGCCGCCCTGCGTGCCCATCTACAGACGCTGGCCCGCACGGAGGAGCAGCTGCGGCAGCTGCGTGAACACCAGCAGCAAAGCAATGAAGTGGCGCCCGCAACTGGCGCCGATGATGGGATACTGGAGGTGCTGGCCCTGTGGCAGAAGATATTCCAGGACACGTTCCAGGAGTACCATCGCCTGTCGACGCGTCTGGCCCGCAGCCAGAATAGCTCGGAGGCACTGCGCCTGTGGCGTCAGTATCTGCAGCATGTCCAGTCCTTCCTCTCCTGTGCCATACCCGAGGACTACAGCAGTCTGCGAGAGCAGCAGCAGCTGTGTGCCATCCACCAGAACCTGCTCATCTCGCAGCAGAGCGTGCTCGCGGAGACGCCACTCGAGTCGGAGCTCTCCGAGCAATACAAGGCGCTGACCAATCTGCACAACGAAACGCTGTCGCGGATCATGCAACGCAACGGGGAACTGGAGCGTCGTGTGAGCGGCTGGAACGCCTACCGCCAGCAGCTGGCGGCCCTGCTCGACTGGCTGAGACAGCGCGAGGCGGAGCGCAACAATCTCCAACTGCGCTACATCCACCTCAAGCGGGTGCCGCACCTCAAGAGCCGCCTGGACGGTCTGCTCCAGCAGCTAGACCAGGGCGAGCAGCAGAGCAAGTCCCTGCAGGAGCAGCAGCAACAGCTGTCCCGTCACTGCGACGAGGCCCTGGCCACAGCCATGCGCATGGAGCAGGCCAGCATCGGGCAGCGAATTAACAATCTGCGTGCCGCACTCGAGACATGGCAGGGATTCCTGCACCGCATCAGCCAGCTATCGGAGACCTACGAGCAGCGTGTCCTGCAGCTCCAAAAAGAGTTTGGAGCAGCCCAGAAACTGCTGGACAGCAGCAGCGAACCACTGCCCACCCAGCCGGCGGCCATTGAACAGCTGCTGCAAGCCCTGCGCGCACAGCGTGTCCAGTTGGGGGCACAGGTACCGGCGCTGGAGAGCCTGATGGTCACCCAGGAGGAGCTAAAGGAGTGCGTGAGCCCGCACGACATGAAGACGATCCGTCAGCGCAACTGGCTGTTGTGGCAACAGCACGCGGACCTCGACTACCAGCTGGTGAGCCTCATCAACAGCATCGACGAGCGCCTGTCCCTGCAATCCAACTACCAGATTCGCTACGGACGCATCTCCCAGTGGCTGCAGCGTCTCGAGCAGCGCGTCGAGCGCGATGCCGATGTCTCTGCCATGGCCAACCCAGAGCAGGCAGCTAAGCAGCTGGAGCAGCAAGTCAATGCAGAGCTGCAGCTGCGCGACAAGGAGCGCGAATGGCTGCTGTCCACCAGTCGGGAGCTGCTCACGCTGTACGCCGACGAGCCTGAGGTTCGGGCCCAGGTACAGCAGCAGAGCGATGCCCTCATCGATCGCTGGCAGCGACTCAAGTACCTGTGCAAGCAGCGAGCCACGAAGATCGGGGAGCTAAAGATGACGCTGCTGCGACTGGAGGAGAGGATAGCCCTCATCCGCGCCTGGCTCTTCGAAGTCGAGTCGCAGCTGGACAAACCCCTCAGCTTCGAGAGCTACACCCCGAACGTGATCGAGGCCAAGCTGAAAGAGCACGAGCAAATCCAGCGATCCATCGAGCACCACAGCAGCAATGTCGGCGAGGTCCTGAATCTCGTCGAGATGCTGTTGAACGATGCTGACAGCTGGCGCACTCAGGTGAACACCTCCGGCCTGGCCTCCTCCGCCCAGAATCTGGAGCTGCGCTGGAAGAACGTGTGCAGCCAGTCCGCGGAGCGCAAACAGCGCATCCTCAGCATCTGGAATCTCCTGCAGAGCCTGATCAAACAGACAGCCGAGCACAAGAACTGGCTGGGCAAGCAGGAGACCCAGCTGGCGGGCTACGAACGTGACCACAAGTCCAGCGGCAAGCAGAAGCTGGAGGAGCGCCAGAAGGAGCTACGCTCCAAGCTCGATGAACTTGACAGTCAGTCGGTGAATCTGCGGCATCTGGAGCAGACCTACGCCAAGCTGACGATGGGCACTGGTGTGGAGCCCGAGAACATACAGAAACTCACGCTCCCCACCAAGGTGATGCTGAGCAAGTGGCGCCAACTGACGCCCCGGTGTCATGCCCTGCTCGATGCCATCGACAAGGATGCAAAGGTGCTGCGAGAATTCCATACCGCCCAGCAGGAGGCCACTCAATCCCTGACGGCCATTCAGAAGGCCCTAGAGCAACTGCCCAGCGCAACAGCCGAGGATCAACAGAACGGCAAGGCAGAGCCCAAGGCGGTGCTGCAGCGTTTGGAGAGCCTGGAGCGCAAGCTACAGGATGCCCAAAAGCATGTCCAGCAAGCGGATGCCTTGGCGCAAGAGGCCAAATCACGACCCAAGCAGCAGCAGCCGCAACTGAAGCAGATGCTCGAACTGATGACGGTCTACACCACACTCTGGCAGACGGTTCAGACGCGGATCGTCACCCTGAAGACCAGTTGGCTGGCCAGAGCGGCACAAAGTGCTGCCGGAGCAGTCAACGAGGCGGCCAATGCAGCCGTTCAGGTGAACACGCTGTCGCAACGGAAGATACGCCAGGCTCAGCAGATGCATCGCGAGACCTCCATCACTGCCAAGGATGCGTACATCATGGAGCTGCAGACGGCCATTGCCGAGTGCCAGAACAATCTGGACGAGCTGCAGCGCACGATTGTGGACAAGACGCGCAAGCCGGGACCCCAGAAGATAGCCAAGCTGCTGGGCAATGCCCAGTCCTCCACGGAATTGGTCAAGCATCTCAGCAATCTGCTCCTAACCGAATGCCAGGCCGACAACCAGGCCGCCCAGTCGGAAACCGTCTCAGAGCTCACGTTGCGCTTTGACACACTGCAATCGCAGTGGAAGGCGCGACAGCAGCACGATCAAAATGCAAGGTAAGCATATCCCATTTCCCAGATATATCTTTTCTTAGATGTACGTTTACTGAAGATTTGCAAAGCCTTAGATTCCTGATAGTTATCGCTTGTGTTCTTTTTGTGTGCTTTCTAATTTTGTGGTGGAGTTTGCTTCGTTTGTTCCGTGTCTATTCCAGATGAATGCATCCGTGAATTATAGTTAATAAAAAAATAATTGTGGAGTGAAAGTGGCATATTGTATAACCATTATTTGCTCTGTGTCTCAACTGCTCCCAAAGCAACATCTTTTCGAGAGGCAAACGGCATCCTGTCTAGTGGATCATACTAAAACAGATGACTTGTGTTTGTCTACAGTAATCTTAAAGTTATAGTTATAGTTAACTAGGGATTAATGTAATAACTATATGCAAGCCATTCAATTTCCACATGACACGGCACATTGATGCCCGACGGAGAATAGTAGTAACATTGAATTTCGACTCGAGTTTCCCTAATTGGGCTTTTGTTTTGTTCTTTAAATCCTAAATTGAATCCTTTGGTTTTGCAAGTTCTTTGATATTGGTCGATCTATCTGTTATTGGTGTTTGGTTGTGGTTTTTTGACTAACAAAATGTTTTATTGCTTTCCATCTCTCGCTGTTGCCTACTTCTGTCACACACCCACATACTACACACAAACACGCGACACGCCTAAACACTCTATAAAACATCCCACCCTAAAAACGCTTAACTTGAACGAACGTGCGCATTCATGATGCCATGATACCAGGTGCCTACTACCTGCGTCCTACAAGTACAACTGCATACAGTAAGTGTTCGCTAAATACCTACATAAATACATATGTACCTGCCCGCCTGCCTGTCCCTCAATTTTTGTTCAACCTCCTGCTGTGTCTCCGTGTTCTGCGTGTGTTGGGACAGAGCCTCCACTAGACAAAAGCTGGCAGATGCTACCCAAATGACTGCCAGACTCCAAGGTGGAGCACAGCAAAAGAGGGAGAACTATGATACTCAAGCGTCAGCTGCTTAAAGCCAAATTAAAGCTATTTTGATATGGCCCAGCTTGTGCTAACAATTAGATCGTACTCATCTGCTGAATTCAAATACTAATATCTTTTCCTTTTTGTCTTCCTTAGCGAGGTCGGCCGTCTAACGTGTCCGCTCTGCACGCAACGCAACTGGCAGCAGATCGACAACGATCTGTGGCGCCTGGAGCAGTGGCTGCAGTTCGCCGAGAGCACCCAAAAGGCTCAATCGACCCCACCGTCCAACATTGAACTGCTGGAGGATGTAACACAGGATCATCGCGAGTTCCTGCTGGATCTGGAGAGTCACAAGTCGATCATCTCGTCGCTGAATGTGGTCGGTGATCATCTGGCCACCCATACCCTGGACACTGAGAAGGCCCGCCAGCTACGCTCTCGCCTCGAAGCGGATAACGAGCGCTGGAACAATGTCTGCATCAATGCCACCAAATGGCAGGCTCTTCTCCAGACCGCCCTCATGGGCAACAGTGAGTTCCATCAGACCATCGATGAGCTGGTCGATTGGCTGCAGCGAACCGAGCAGAACATCAAGGCCTCCGAGCCCGTGGATCTCACCGAGGAGCGTTCGGTCCTTGAAACCAAATTCAAGAAATTCAAGGATCTGCGCGCCGAATTGGAGCGCTGTGAGCCGCGTGTCGTGAGTCTACAGGATGCCGCCGATCAGCTACTGCGCTCTGTCGAAGGCTCTGAGGAACAGTCCCAACATACCTATGAAAGGTAAGGTCTCCCAGGTGCCAGTTCCGAGGGCGGAACGAAACGATTCGTAGGTGCCGCTTGAGCTTAGGAATGCCTAAGATTTTAGGAGTTAGGTTTAAATAAAAATGGATGGGCTATAGAACTTTCGTTAGTTGGACGGAAATTATTTTTGTGGATTTTTGTTTTTTATTTTTTGTAGAATTATTGGGTTTTTCAATATGATAATCTTAAAATAAGTAATTTACTTCTAATAGAATTCTATTAGTTAGATCTTTCCTACCTCTTCCTACTCCATGTGCTTATTCCATTCAAATTTCTAAAGATATCGGCCTTTAATGCTTTTTTTTACATTCTCCACCAACAAATCAAACCTCTTTTGGAACACCAATTCCTGTACAAATATTATCAACATTATTCCAACTAAATTATACTAAAAACTATCTCAACTTTCGGCACATCTCTGCACTTTCAATGTCCCTCGATCGGGGGACACTACTCCGCCTAGTAGAAATGATAATTTTTCATTTGTTGTTTAGTCTACAAAAAACAATCAGTATCAAATCGTATCCAAACATTTTTTTTGCCTATAAAGAACATTTTGTGTTTGCTGTTTTTGTTGCGTTACATATATTTATTTTTTTGTGTTATTTTTGGTACTCAAAATTCTTTCGTCCGCCCATTCTAACCCTTCATCCGAACATACACCCCAAGAGCCGTTGGCAAATGTTTTAAATGTTCTAGAACCCTTTCCAGATTGACCGATCTCCGTCTGCGTCTGCAATCCCTGCGTCGCCTCTCCGGCATCTACATCGTCAAGCTGGGCGCAGTGCTCGGCTATGAGGGCGACAATCTTGGTGTGCCGCTACACATGTTGTCGAGTGAGGTAAGTCCCAGTCCAACTCTAAGCCTTAAAGTGGTTCCCGTTCAAGAACTTGAATTGTCCTTAAACAAAAAGAAAAAAGAAACTCTGTTTTTTATTTGTTGATTTGTAAGCGCACCAAAAGTAAAGTAAGTGAAACCAATTGGCAGTCCAAAATTGAATGACAAGTGTACTATAAATGGAGACCCACTGAAACAAAAATTGAAACAAAATTGATTATGATTTATATTATTTTTAATTTATTTTATTTCCTTTCTTTTCCATTATGGCATATCTAGCTTTTGGATAATACTACATTATCAACCTCTTCTATGCAGGCCGCCGCACCAAACACAGAAAATGCAAAGTAAATATCGATAGAAGTATAATTTTTCGGTTCAGAATGCATCGTAGATTAAATTAGATCAATTTGATTTTGAGCAACATGTGCACCTCTTACATTGTCCCCACTGTATATAGGCACATGCTTAGTCAGTCCATTCTTGCATGATTTTTTTCATTGTTAAATGTGTGTGTGTGATTTGTATGGGCCATAACTAATGTATATCTCGACTACCCCCTATTATAGCAACACCGATGGCGATGCTGTCGATGGCGATGTCATCAATACCACGGTTCTGGCACGCGGTGCTCGATTCCTAGGCCGCGTTGCCCGTGCCTCCCTGCCCATACAGGCGCTCATGCTGTTGCTTTTAGGTGTGGCAACTCTGGTGCCCCACGGTGAGGACTATACGTGCATGTTCTCCAACACATTTGCCCGGAGTCTGGAACCTATGCTGTCGTATCCCCATGGACCGCCGCCAACGTAAACCCCTAACTGTCAAACGCAAATCAAAAATCGAAACCAAAGCTGTCGAGTTGCAATTGGATTAGTGCAAGAAAAAAATTTAACAGACTAACGCCCTAAATAATCAAAACAAATTCAGACTATAGCATAACGATGCCTTTTATAAGAAATTTCCTGTTTCAAAATATTTGGATTATGTAAATTGTACTTTCCGACAGTTATTGTATTTAACCGTTTAGTATGTTTATATAGCTAGAGGCATTGAATTCAAATTAATATACAAATCTGTATCTGTACTGTACATAATGATTAAATCAAACCTACTCGTATACCCCTAAAATAAAAACAACCCTAGACTCGACGAGCATAAAGAAACACAACACATGAAAGAATGAATGAAAGAAAGATAGAAACTATATTCAAACTAACGACAAAGTAACGAAACACTTTTGTAAAACGATATATACATTATACATACATATATATTTGCACAGCAAACAATTTATATATTCATATATAGACATATATATATATGATCCCAGAACTATAGAGAACCCAACATTTTGTATATAAAATACCTAAGCTAAAACGAAATCAAAATACGCACACGAAAATTTTACTCATAAGTGCACGCTCCCTTCATTTAAAGAGCAGTTGCAGCAGCCAGCGGCTTGTGAAAACACGGTATCGCGAATCTCGTGGAACATTTTTGCATTATCATGGCCACAAGCCGCTGCTGTTGACTATCCATCGGCTACGAAAATTAAAAAAATCCCAAGACAAATCATGACCCACATAGACCAAATGCCTGGGAAAGCTATTCAAAGACCAATGCTTGGGATCAGCTAAGCGTTTTTCTCCCAAATTACAAGACGCCGCGGCTGACCCTATACCATTGGCCTTTGAATAGACCCTGGACCCCTGACAGTTGTCGTTGCCCAAGGATACTCTTTACCAAACGGCCAAGCTCTCTCCCACGGCCCTGGTTAGAGGACAACTGAACTGCTTGAAGTGCACCAGCCACAGGAGCACAGTGCAGTTCCAATCCTTTAACACCAACAAAGCAGCAGCGAAGACTCGAAGACATTTTCATGCATTCCTGATACTCATTTCCAAAATTAAAACCATAGACATGACTGTCCGATGGTGCTGCCACTTTGATGGAGAGGAGCGGGCGCATCACGAGCATTGAACAAAAACGAAGTAAGTGTCCTATGCCGGTGCTAAGCCAACCAACAAATTTTTCTATATAAAGAAAATACTGTAAAATGCGTATACAAAAATTGAAATTAAAAACTAAATAAAACAAAAAAAAACGGAAAAATGCAAATTGCATGTAGAAATGGCGTAAAGTCCATCCAGTAAAAAAGAAAACATTTTGTTGTTAATATTTTTTGATAAATACCTAATTCTATTTGCCTTATACTTATCAACTTGTTTATTAAATATATTTTTTTATTATTTAACGCTTGAGCAATTATTGAGAAAATACATACATTTATTTATTAGACATATACGATTTATTATGTATTTAATTAGGTTGATTTAAATGTTAAATTTGTGTATTTCGCTGCTTCTATCTGGTTAACAATGAAACGTTATCAAATTTATATAATTTATGTAGCATTTTAAGATTTCCTTTCTTGTGAACAACTGTACCTTTATATGCATTATGATTATTAAAGAAAAATTTAAAAAAAAATTTTTGAATGGTGTATAAAATCCATATTGATAATAGATAGATGCTTCCTTATCGCGGGCATCACGAACAGACGGCAGGTCAGTTTGTAATCAAAAACGAGCGCTAGTTCAAGTTCATAGAGTCTTTAAATGAGTTTAAGAACAGAATTTTAAAATAATATAATATTTATTTATAAAATCCATATTAAGATACATATTTGTGTAGGGTTGATTATAATGGCTTTGTATTGCTTGTTCGAATAGGGCTAAACTCTGGGTGGGTAGGAATTGACCCATTATTTCAAAATTAGAACTCGTGTATCCATCGGGCTATTATAGAAGCTTCCTTATTGCGCGCATCGCGCACCGACGGAGGATCTGCAGGGTCGCTGTGTCGCAAGTCCAAGTGATGTGCGCCCTCCGGCAAAATTATAATATCCACCTTATTATTCGGGGCTTGCAAAACACCGCCTCCACTCCATGGGTCCAGCAAGCCGTTGCTAAAAATGATATTGGTGGCCGTCTCAATATTACTGCCCCCATAACGTAGGATTATGTCGTATGGCTTGGGTGTTAGACGGTAGTCCTTGTAGCACTTGTCGGAAAATTCCTTAAAGTTCCAGCTCGATGGACGGAACATAGAGTCGGTGCCGTTGGAGCAGAATGGCATGACCATCTGGTTGCATGTCTGTACATTCCAGCCGGAATCGTCAGCATTTGAGTTGACAGAGATGTCCAGGCATTTGACGGAGCCAGTGTAGTTTGTGTAGACAGCAAGGGCACTGGCCATGGCATGCAGCAGATCGGCATCGCTCTGGTGCAGATCCTTAAGATAAAAGCAGACCTGTCGCACTGGATATGCCGGTAGCGGTGCCAGGAAACTGCTGTTGTACGGATAGTTGACCATAGCCAGATTCCCGTAGACCTCCTCTATGTAATCCAGGAATTTCTTCAGGTCTGCATCGTTCTTGATAGGATGGCACAGATTGAAAGCATCGGAGATTTGTTTCTTTCCTGCCTCGGTGCCACCCAGCGTCTCAAAAGTCTTCCACGATCGGCCAATGTTGGTCGTACAATTGGAATTATAGGCATTCTGAAAAACCGATGTCACGATCCTGTAGAATATATCACAGTCGGTTATGCCAGGAAACTGGAGAATGGGTGCCGACGCAGCTAATGCTCCGGCCACAAGGTGCGGATACTTCATGCGGAACCAGGCCGCCAGCATGCCGCCATAAGAGCCTCCAAAGGCCACCACCGGAAGCGGAAGATCGTTGCGTAGGAAGGTGATCAACATTGCGTAATCCTCCAGCGTCTGCTCCACCGTAAAGTAGGCCAAGTGATCCGGCATGCTGGCGTTGAAGGTTGAGGCGCCGAATGGCAGTGATTTTCCATAATAGCGATGTTCCGCAAAAATGAGTACGGCCCGCTGCTTCTCAGCTAGCTCCCACATGAAGCCCGTGTTCTGCGCAAACAGCTCGATGTCGCCCTCGTTGCCCGTGTAAAAGAAGATCGGGGTATGCGCATTCTTCTTGTCCACAAAGGAATCGTTGTACAGGTACCGAATGTTGAAGGTGGCATTGCTCAGAAAGCTGAAATGATCCAGCGGCACTTGGAACTCCTTGATTTCGTACTTGAACTTGACCTCAGCCGCGCCAGCTCCCACTTGAAAAGCAACAGTGCATAAAACTACACAAATTGCTGCCGCAGCAGCTCCAATTGAACCGATCATCTCGGTAACAGAACACAGTGAAATGACGCACTGGAGACTGTTCAATAAAGCAATTTATTTGCGTTCGTTATCTCCAAGCCGGGATGTCGATTGATACATACACTCATATACTGGAGACTGTTCAATAAAGCAATTTAAGTACTCTCTTTTATTGTACATATAGTGTATAAAAACGTAATAAAACGTAAGAGAAAAATCGTTCCAATTGCTCAATTTCTTTATTCCGTTGAAGAATGCTGCCTAACTAAAACCATTAGCTCTGCCCACATAATTTTAGGCCATTAATGAATACAATTTTCTAACAAGATTTGGCTTAGTTTTTATAGTAAGTCTTCGCCAATTTATTGTATTTACTTGACTGCAATGCACAAGGTGTTTATTTAAGACAAAAAAAAAAGGTCAACTAAAAAAAAGTGGCAACGTAAGTAAGTATGAAATGTCACGTCAACCGTGGTTTGGGCACCCATTTCATTGATATATATGAAGAAACTGTTTTTCCAAGCTGTTTTAAAACGTAATTAATATAGAAATTATCTCAGATTGTTATGTTTTGGACATATTAATGCATATGATTAGGGTCTTATAAATTTATCTCGATCCCGATACCCATATTTGGTTTCAGTAAGAAGACCACAACCTTCAGTCTCTGTTGAAAAGGTATTTCAACGATATTTTGAATAGTTTTGGCCTTTATTGGTGCATTAGATGTCAAACATTCTCTCAGTTCTATAATATCCATTTCCCAGGGTATGCAAAATGTTGCTGAATCCGCGCAATGTTGAGGGCCCATACAAAGTGAAAGTTGCCAGCAACATAAAACGTAAGAAAACGAAGTGAGTATGGAATGTAGGGACATGATTGAGCTGAAAATTGATTCCCTCAATTTGAGAAAATTTCCCACCACAAAATAGAGAGCAGGTCCCAAAAAAAGAGAGAAAGTCCAAATAAAATATACGGTCTCACTCTAAAAAAATACCGAAAATGTATCATATTCCTCGTTTTTGGACTTCCGTGGAATATTCTCATCTATATAGCACATTTAGCCATGCCCACATAATTTTATACGATTCATGAATAATTTTTCTACTTAACTGGCTTATTTTAAATACACACGTCGGCATAAGTGTTTAGCGTTGAATTTTGACGAATTGCTACGTGTTACAGCTCTCTTATCTGATTTACCACTAACTACATGAATGCATAAAGTATATTGCAAATTATCTTCGTAGTTGCATTTTGCGTTTTGTTAATATGCTTCTTATTCTCATTCGTAATCTGATCTTGGCTGGACAAAAGTATTTTGTCAGAACTTCAATTAATTTGCATTGATCTGCTGTTGATAGAAAGCGAAACCATTATTACGGATTATCTCAGTTTAGAGATTGTAAATGCTGATAAAAATTGTTTTCGTTCAACAATTTGTGAAATATGAGTAACCGAAAGGAATTCAGTGAATCTCTTAAAAATGAAATAATAGTGAAGTTCAACTCTGGTATTTCAGTGCAAAATATCAGTAGATTATAGTATATGTCACGTCAGACAAACTGCTATAAAAAAACAAATTTAAAAAAACCAACACTGCAAAAAACGCTACACGTTGTGGCAGACCACGAAAGATAACTGCCAAGACACTTTTAGTTTGCGGCAATTTAAGCAGGATGTCTTAAAAACTCCTCGATCGGCTGCCAATGACTTGAAGGGAACAGGAAATTTTGATGTCAGCGAACGGAAAATACGTAGACATCTTAAGGAAACTGATTTTGGAACATATATTACTAGAGCTATACTGCAAATAACACAGCGCAATAAGTCAAAGCGCCTTGAATTTGCCAAAAAATTAATCGGCAAATAATTTTAATTTTGGAAACATTTTTAATGGAGCGATGCAAGCAAGTGCCGTTCAGTTTCACGGCTCAAAAAAAAAAGTTTTCGTAAGAAACCTAAAAGAACGTCGCAAAAAAGTGGCACCTATATGTGTAAGAGCGATCCATGGAGGTGGGACCATAATGTTTTATGGATGCGTCGCCTACAATGGCTCGCGAAATTTAGTTCCTGTTGATGGTAGCATGAATAAAGACAAATATTTGGAAGTGCTAAACAATCACGCTTTCTCCTCTGGAGATCATTTTATTGGGGAGTCCTTTACCTTCCAACAGGACAACGCCCCGTGTCATAAAGCTAAAGTCGTTACCCAATTCTTGAAAGACATTGGGGTTAATACTTTGGACTAGCCGGCCCAGAGCTCAGACTTAAACATTATCGAGAATCTCTGGTCTTATATAAAAAGAAACCGGACTCCAAATTTGACAAGGAACCGTGAGAATAAAATCTGAGAGGTGAAATCACTCTGGAGAGAAATTGTGCTGGCTTATATCCACAGCTTAGTGGAGTCAGTTCCGAGACGTCTGCAAAAGGTGATAGAGGCAAAGGGAGGATATATATTTTGCTGATTCATCATAAAAAGTTAGTTCGTTCCATTCGTTTTTGTTTTTTTTTTACATTTTATAAAATGTCA
Organism: Drosophila miranda; assembly: GCF_003369915.1. Lineage (NCBI taxonomy): Eukaryota > Metazoa > Arthropoda > Insecta > Diptera > Drosophilidae > Drosophila > Drosophila miranda. Next base: position 25,964,378 of record NC_046677.1, read on the forward strand.
AAATACTTATGCCACCGTCTGTTTAGGAATAATTCATTTTCATTTAACAATAAACCCACTTATCATACTTTGTTTACATACTGTTAATAGCTTAATATAATACCTATCTACGATAAATGAATATAGTTTCTACTTTGAAAAAATAAGAAGTTACAACCGAATATGTTGTGCATAATTTTTGTCAAAATACTTATGCCGATGTGTGTACTTGCTTTTAATGGATCTTGCCCAGAAAAAGGTCAAACAAAAAAACGTTCAAATTGTTCAATTTTTATATTCCGTTGAATAATGCTGGCTAACTTAAACTGGCTAACTGATAAAAAAATTGACTACAAGATTGACTGATTTTAAGCGCTCCATTTATTGTAATTTGACTAAATCAAGGACATCCATTTTTCACGATTTTCGCAAAAATCATAATCGGCCTCATTTTCGTAGTCGACATTTTGATGCCGTTCGACAGTCTGGGTCCTCGCGATCCTGATAGAGTTGGTCCTTGATCGATCTGGCCCTATGTGTCTGAGATATAGCCTTCCGAAGATTCGGAATTGCATGTCATTAAAATACTGGTTTTTTCTGCACGCTATATCTCTGCTATAAGGCAGCCGATCGGAGCGTGGCATGCCTTTTCGTGATCGGGCGAGTCCTGTAAATTGACTGCCATCGGAAAAAAGGACATCCATTTTTTCACGATTTACGCAAAAAATCATGATGGTTACATCATTAAATTTGCCAAAAATCGGCCTCATTCTCGAAGTCGACATTTTGATGCCGTTCGACTGTCCGGATCCTCGCGATCCTGGGAGAGTTGGTCCTTCATCGATCTGGCCCTATTTGTCTGAGATATAACCTTCCGAAGTCATATTCTACTACGCTTCAAGAGCCATACCTACATATATGAATGTTCAAATTACAACTAGTTCTTTCGGGTCTCAAGCTAATGCTGATTTTGTCTGTCATACTGGGGCACAAAACAGGGAGGCCACATTTGAGCGGATGGAGCCTCTATCATGTAGTGTACCAGAGTTTAAATATATATATATGTAAACAGATATATAGGCCCTTGATATCAGCAGATGGCTATGACTGAACTTAAGGACGGCGTACAACTAGGGTTGGTCGTGTGCACTCTTGCTAGGCTCGGGTCTAGCTCGCCGGATGGTCGGGGTTCTTCCTCACCTAATTGTACTATCGTACTCCACTACATTTAAATAGTGCACTTTACGGGAAACTATAAGTGATTATACAAAAACAAAGTAAACTGAAATACTGATAGCGCCGACACGCCAAATAAAAGCCCTACTGAACCATTTCTATTTAGAGAGAACCTAGGTGTTGATTGCCCCTCTCTTCTGTACCCACCCTACCATGACAATGCGTTCGAGTTCTTGCATTGTCCCTTGATGAATCCTTTACTAAGATTTACCACATTTTATAAGATCCTGGCACGGATACTCGACAGACCATTTTTATGATTTTAAAGATTCATTTCAATTCAAAACGATTCATATTTTAATATAATGGGAGACTTCAATTTCAATATTCATTACGTTGCAGTTGTAGAAACACAACAATTGACTTAGGTTCTAATTTGTGGGTAATATTCCCTTAATCCTAATTATCATATAAGTTTAGTTATAAATTCATTATTTTAAAGAATGAAAATTATTAGGGTATAGATATATCCTTCACCAGAGTGCCCAAAAATTACAGCTTGAAGACGACTTTTGCTGCCAACAGGACAATGATCCGACGCATACTGCCCACAATGTTAAGCTCTGTTTGCTTTACAATGTACAAAATGAGCTTCGATCGCCTCCTTAGTCCCCAGACCTGAATCCCATAGAACATCTATGGGATTTACTCGATCGCAGGATTCGTAAGCACACCATAAGCTCTAAAAACATGTTGAAGGAAGTTATCCTGGAGGAATGGGGCAAAATAACTGCCGAGGACACCAGGAATCTGGTTGACTCAATGCCTAGACGTCTGGCAGATGTTTTAAAACGATATTAAGATCCCACAAAATATTAACTTAGAATTTTAGTCGTGTACGCAGAATTGTTAGAGTGTACGCAGACTTTTGAGGTGTCAAATTTGTCTTATGTTTTTTTTAATGATTTTTTTTTTTCCTATTAAGTTTGTTTTATTAAATAAAAAACAAATGTAGATAGGTTTAGAAATAAGCAAAGAATATTATAAAAAAAAAAATCTTTGCCCAAAGTGCCTTATATAAGAAGTTATCCGCAACTAAACATGAAAATGTAGTTCGTTTTCTAAGTGTACGCAGAGATATGCGAGCAAGTGTATGTACGCGCGTAACATCAAAGAGGGGTGTTAATAAAGTTTCAGTTACATTACGTTAAACTGCTGATGTTATGCGTTGGAACTTGATAATGAATTAAATGTAAATTGGACAAAACTCGATCCCGTGCGGCTGCTTTGTAGACTCTTGCCCGCCTGAAGTTGGTTAGAGGTCAACAGGTGCGATGTATATGGTTCCTGGCCGTACTGACGAATCTTCCGCCAAGCCTATATTTAGTTATTTATGACTGAGCAGCACTAAATATTCTTGGCGATTGAGGCTGATCTGGTTCACTTGGATCTTTGGAGATTCCGAGCTCGGTGGTAATATAAGATCCAGAAAAGATGAATTATGGTTGGAGTTGGAGAGACCTCGACAACTGTACGCCTAAGCCAGCTCCCAGGGTAGTCTTCTCGAGACTATACCGCGATGGGGCAGCTTAGGTACACTTCCCTGCAACATAGGTTATGTCAGCACGTGCACGGCATTAATATGAAAACATACCTTTTTTCCCCAAATATATCTGCACTAAATTCTTCTTATTCACTGACCACTGGGCTGTACGGCACTTGTAATTATATGCTTCCAGCATATATATGTGGAAATATATATATTTTCCGGACAGCACTATATATATATGTGTGCACTGTGTATGTTGCTCGCACTCGGGAATTATCACGTCTTTACAGATCGATGAACTTTCTTCTTTTGTTCAAAGCAGTAATAGACGATGGACTGAGTAGCCTGTGCAGCAGATCTTTTGAGCTTTTTACTAACTGTGCAATCGTATGATCTAGAACATTCGAGCAGCATTAGACGATCGTCTAATGCACAGCATAGCTTAACTGTGCAATCGTACGATTGCCGTCTATGCTTCCCACTGTCCGTCGCTTGCTTGTGTGCGTGGGCGTTCGGACTTAAGAGCGGCTAAAGCTTTGATCCAACCTTAAGAGCGGCTAAAGCTTGATCATTTGAAAGATCACTAGGGGGTCTCACGAGACGAAAGAAGATAACCAATTCCCTATATTTTTGTGCTGGCTACTACAATCATTAGCGATATCGCATCCGATACAGAAGCACTTATTTGCACTCTGGATAAAAAACGGGAATCGAACGAAACGCAGGCGGCCTCTGTGAGATCAGTCGATCTGCAAAAGTCAAACGCAACGAACACAACTTGACGCAAACCCAGGAATACCAAGAACAGCAGCAGGACAAGGAGTCCAAGGAAGAAGGTATCGATGCTGATGTGACCACAAGGCTCGCTTCCCCCACAACTTTGCTGAGGCGTGAATTACGCAGTCTACCGCGTAAGAACTACAAAGCAGACCCCGACGATGACCCAGCCACCCGGGTACAGATGTCAGAGCTAGCGATGTCGGAAAAAAAGGCATTTGACAAATGGATTCGGAGCTCTTGGCGTTCCATTGTCGCTGATGAGATCGCACGACAGTGCTCTTGGCGTGGCACAGCGGCCAAGAAGTTTATTGGGGGCTTGCGGTTTACTCTAGCCATCCATAGTAAGTAGTATTTTTAAATTAAATTATAGTAATATAATAAAAATTATTATTTTTGTACAGCGTGATTTAAGGCAAGATTTTCTTTGGAATACGGTGATTTTCACCGGGTACCGCAAAAATTCTTCCAATACGCACAGGACAGAATGTCCAAGGGCCAAAAGCAAATTAAACTTAATTTACTACTCTAAGCTATTTGTACTATAAAAATAAAAAATATAACAACAAAATATTTCCATCCATTTCATATTACTTTCGGATCGCAAAAGTTATGAAGTTATGTTGTTTATCGTTGACCATAGCTGATGAAATCTCTAATATGAGGCTGCATTGGGAGGTTCTAGAGTGCGGGGGTTGTAGGCCATGGTGCTGACTCCCTGCGCAATAGGTACTTAGTAGAATAGATGTTACCAGTTATAAAAATAATGTATAGTCGCCTGGCTTCGACTGTGCTCGCCGTTTAAATGAGTTCGAAGCAGCGCAGTCGCGCCGCCGGAGGTCTGCCTTGCTAGACAGAGAGAGATATATCGGCTCGACATATTTCAAGCCCCAATGGTCGCCCGCACTACTTTGGGCCCGCCACTTGACGCCGTTGGGCACTATCTCCATGAGGGCATAAGCCGATCGTCTCCACAAGGAACTTGATTTTATTTGGCAAACGAGAGCGGATCGGGCAGACGTCAATCTTTGAGATCAACGCCGTGATGACCCCGAATATCAAGTGGCGGAAATATGTCGATATATCTTTCTCACTCTAGCAAGGCAGACCTCCGGCGGCGCGACCGGCTCACTCTTCCTGTTCCTCTTCCTTATCATTTTAAAGTATTTCTACTTGGCAACTTACTTCACCCAACTTCATCGCAATTGACTCGATTCAAAGCGAGTGAGCCGGGGGTTGGAAGACGGCACTCTAAGACGCAACCGCCAAGGTGCGGTGGTTCTAAGGTGCGGAGGTTCTAGGGTACCAGGTTGGGCTGGTTCTATGGTGCGGAGGTTCTAAGGTGCAGAGGTTCTAGGGTGCCATGGTGCGCATGGTGCTGATTCCATGCGCACTAGATTTAGTAGAGGAGATGTGTTCAATAAAAAAATAAATAATAATGTCGCGTGGATTCGACTGTGCTCGCCTTTTTATAGCATCGGCAGCGCCGCCATTTGCGAAAATGACTTCGAAGCAGCGCAGTCGCGCCGCCGGAGGTCTGCCTTGCTAGACAGAGAAAGATATATCGGCTCGACATATTTCAAGCCCCAATGGTCGCCCGCACTACTTTGGGCCCGCCACTTGACGCCGTTGGGCACTATCTCCATGAGGGCATAAGCCGATCGTCTCCACAAGGAACTTGATTTTATTTGGCAAACGGGAGCGGATCGGGCAGACGTCAATCTTTGAGATCAACGCCGTGATGACCCCGAATATCAAGTGGCGGAAATATGTCGATATATCTCTCTCACTCTAGCAAGGCAGACCTCCGGCGGCGCGACCGGCTCACTCTTCCTGTTCCTCTTCCTTATCATTTTAAAGTATTTCTACTTGGCAACTTACTTCACCCAACTTCATCGCAATTGACTCGATTCAAAGCGAGTGAGCCGGGGGTTGGAAGACGGCACTCTAAGACGCAACCGCCAAGGTGCGGTGGTTCTAAGGTGCGGAGGTTCTAGGGTACCAGGTTGGGCTGGTTCTATGGTGCGGAGGTTCTAAGGTGCAGAGGTTCTAGGGTGCCATGGTGCGCATGGTGCTGATTCCATGCGCAATAGATTTAGTAGAGGAGATGTGTTCAATAAAAAAATAAATAATAATGTCGCGTGGATTCGACTGTGCTCGCCTTTTTATAGCATCGGCAGCGCCGCCATTTGCGAAAATGACTTCGAACCAGCGCAGTCGCGCCGCCGGAGGTCTGCCTTGCTAGACAGAGAAAGATATATCGGCTCGACATATTTCAAGCCCCAATGGTCGCCCGCACTACTTTGGGCCCGCCACTTGACGCCGTTGGGCAAAATCTCCATGAGGGCATAAGCCGATCGTCTCCACAAGGAACTTGATTTTATTTGGCAAACGGGAGCGGATCGGGCAGACGTCAATCTTTGAGATCAACGCCGTGATGACCCCGAATATCAAGTGGCGGAAATATGTCGATATATCTTTCTCACTCTAGCAAGGCAGACCTCCGGCGGCGCGACCGGCTCACTCTTCCTGTTCCTCTTCCTTATCATTTTAAAGTATTTCTACTTGGCAACTTACTTCACCCAACTTCATCGCAATTGACTCGATTCAAAGCGAGTGAGCCGGGGGTTGGAAGACGGCACTCTAAGACGCAACCGCCAAGGTGCGGTGGTTCTAAGGTGCGGAGGTTCTAGGGTACCAGGTTGGGCTGGTTCTATGGTGCGGAGGTTCTAAGGTGCAGAGGTTCTAGGGTGCCATGGTGCGCATGGTGCTGATTCCATGCGCACTAGATTTAGTAGAGGAGATGTGTTCAATAAAAAAATAAATAATAATGTCGCGTGGATTCGACTGTGCTCGCCTTTTTATAGCATCGGCAGCGCCGCCATTTGCGAAAATGACTTCGAAGCAGCGCAGTCGCGCCGCCGGAGGTCTGCCTTGCTAGACAGAGAAAGATATATCGGCTCGACATATTTCAAGCCCCAATGGTCGCCCGCACTACTTTGGGCCCGCCACTTGACGCCGTTGGGCACTATCTCCATGAGGGCATAAGCCGATCGTCTCCACAAGGAACTTGATTTTATTTGGCAAACGGGAGCGGATCGGGCAGACGTCAATCTTTGAGATCAACGCCGTGATGACCCCGAATATCAAGTGGCGGAAATATGTCGATATATCTTTCTCACTCTAGCAAGGCAGACCTCCGGCGGCGCGACCGGCTCACTCTTCCTGTTCCTCTTCCTTATCATTTTAAAGTATTTCTACTTGGCAACTTACTTCACCCAACTTCATCGCAATTGACTCGATTCAAAGCGAGTGAGCCGGGGGTTGGAAGACGGCACTCTAAGACGCAACCGCCAAGGTGCGGTGGTTCTAAGGTGCGGAGGTTCTAGGGTACCAGGTTGGGCTGGTTCTATGGTGCGGAGGTTCTAAGGTGCAGAGGTTCTAGGGTGCCATGGTGCGCATGGTGCTGATTCCATGCGCACTAGATTTAGTAGAGGAGATGTGTTCAATAAAAAAATAAATAATAATGTCGCGTGGATTCGACTGTGCTCGCCTTTTTATAGCATCGGCAGCGCCGCCATTTGCGAAAATGACTTCGAAGCAGCGCAGTCGCGCCGCCGGAGGTCTGCCTTGCTAGACAGAGAAAGATATATCGGCTCGACATATTTCAAGCCCCAATGGTCGCCCGCACTACTTTGGGCCCGCCACTTGACGCCGTTGGGAACTATCTCCATGAGGGCATAAGCCGATCGTCTCCACAAGGAACTTGATTTTATTTGGCAAACGGGAGCGGATCGGGCAGACGTCAATCTTTGAGATCAACGCCGTGATGACCCCGAATATCAAGTGGCGGAAATATGTCGATATATCTTTCTCACTCTAGCAAGGCAGACCTCCGGCAGCGCGACCGGCTCACTCTTCCTGTTCCTCTTCCTTATCATTTTAAAGTATTTCTACTTGGCAACTTACTTCACCCAACTTCATCGCAATTGACTCGATTCAAAGCGAGTGAGCCGGGGGTTGGAAGACGGCACTCTAAGACGCAACCGCCAAGGTGCGGTGGTTCTAAGGTGCGGAGGTTCTAGGGTACCAGGTTGGGCTGGTTCTATGGTGCGGAGGTTCTAAGGTGCAGAGGTTCTAGGGTGCCATGGTGCGCATGTCGCTGATTCCATGCGCACTAGATTTAGTAGAGGAGATGTGTTCAATAAAAAAATAAATAATAATGTCGCGTGGATTCGACTGTGCTCGCCTTTTTATATGCGGAGGTTCTATGGTGCGGAGGTTCTAAGGTGCAGAGGTTCTAGGGTGCCATGGTGCGCATGGTGCTGATTCCATGCGCACTAGATTTAGTAGAGGAGATGTGTTCAATAAAAAAAAAATAAATAATGTCGCGTGGATTCGACTGTGCTCGCCTTTTTATAGCATCGGCAGCGCCGCCATTTGCGAAAATGACTTCGAAGCAGCGCAGTCGCGCCGCCGCAGCTCCGTCTTGCAAGAGTGAGAGAGATATATCGGCTGTCGCTGTATGTTTGTGATTTTGTATGCTAGCAGCTGGTGTCTCTCTGTCTCTCTCTCTCTCTCTGATTCATGATGTAATTAAACATGCATGTATACATGTATATTTACATCATGCTCTGATTTCGCTAGGTAGCAGAAAAGGGTGGGTTTTGTATTATATAACTATTGTTTACTTATGTATGTATGTAGGCATATATGTATGTATGTATATTATGTACATACATATGCTACATATATTATATAATAATATTGTTCATCATATTTATAAAAGAGATTTGCGGTGAAAAATTATACATATGTATATACCACACATACATACATATGTATGTGTATGAATAATGCGACATTTGTTAGAACTAGAGGTGGCCAAGGTCCGTGTTTTCATCGTCTCACATCGCAACACGATGGACTGCTGGAAAACTGAATATTTTCCATGGGCACGAAAAAATACGATGAAGTATTTGCCAAGAAAAGATCATATCAGATTTTCCGTCCTCACTAATCGTAACTTGCTTTTAAGGCCTACAACAAAACTACCACATAAACATTTTAGTACATGCACATCTCTAGTACTGATGCTAGAACATCTGTCTCTTTCTCTCCTTTTGGTACGTATCAGTAAAGGGCGGGTTTTCAAACATCCATACATATATGTATGCGTGAACATGTACATATATACGAGTAAGAGAGATACACATAGTCGACGTCGACTCTTTTAATACCCTGCACTTCTTTCATATTAAAATATTGATTTGTCCCTATTTTCTTTTTGCATTAGTATATGTTATGTGTTCTTTCTAACTTCCTTTCAGGTTCTTTTGTAGTGCTTTGAGTTTAATGTATATATGTATTACACCTACAATCCTTTCAACGAAAACACTTCGGGCACAGAACTATATACTGTTTTTCTGTTAGCAGTTAAAAACTCTCGGGTTAGAGCTAAGGTTACATACAGTGGTCCTCCCGTCGTGCCAGTAGTCTGTCGAATCGTGTTTATTAAAGTGACTTGATTATGTAATAATGAATCTGCCCAGGAACTTTCATTCGGCGAAAACAATAGAGCGATTCAAGCACGTGCCCAGCAAAGTGGCACTGGGCATAGCAGAGATGCAGGCGATGGACCAGCTGCGTCGTAGTATGAAAATAAAGGTCGACGCCCCCAACTCCACAAATCTCCCTCGGAAAGGTGCAAGAGAGAGCGGCGCCAATACTTACGCGGGCCCTGATCAGGACGAAGGTAAGCGATACAAATACTTAATAATCATGGTCAATTATAAAAAGAGGACATTCAAGCACTTGAGGACCAGCAGCATCGCTGTGCGATCAATAAGATCTGTCAGCACAGCTCCATGCTGGAGTTCATGACGCCTAGAGAGCGCGGTCACGACTTCTGGCTGGGCGAGGTGCATAGCCTTGACGAGTCACTGGCTGGCAGTTACGAGCGTTTACTCGTCGAGAATGACCGACTGCTCAACGAGAATTTGGCCTTGAGGAACGACAAGGTGCGTCTGGTAGCCGATAAAATGAGTGCGCATGAATACATCAACTATCTGCAGGCCAAGCTGCGCGAAAATACTATAGCAATCATTCAGATAAAACGCAGTTTGGCCACCCTTCGCCAAAACATGGACACCAGCAAGCGCCACGCGAGCGACACTCCAAAGCCAGCAAAAGTCCCAAAGGCCACCCAGCTCTGATGGAGGCTCATTGGTGACTGCAACATTTTCGTCTTACTTTCGTTTTATTTATTGTGTCAAAATTGTTTATTTTATGTTAAAGGTATAATAAAAGGAAGGAAGGAAGGAAGTATCTCCGACCATATCTAGAGTGCATACATATGTATATGACGTACATACAGTATATATTCTTGATCGGGATCGATGTCCATCTGTATCTGTCTGGCCGAATATTTCTGTACAGTTGTAAGAGAAACTATACAAATGAAATTCACTGTAGTAGCATAAAGCATGACAGCTTTGCATAGCCTGTCACTTTGCCTGAAAGATTAACAGGTCTCATTGACAACATTTTTCACTTACAAAGAACTTGACATATTGTTTACTGATATCGTTGAAATCAACGTCAATTATTTAATCAGATGCAAATGATGATGACCAAATGCGACAGCCTTTTCGCAACGCCTCCATATACATAATACTCCTTCTGGTCATTGAGGCGGTCATCGGAGTGCTTCTAATCACCGTAACGGCCTATTACCACTTAGCCCTCACTGGCTATCTGTCAGAGATTGAGTGCCGCATGGTCCACGGCTATCTGCTGAATATCTATATATTTGGGGCACAGTTGATTCTGACGTTCCTGTGCAGCCTATCCATGTGGAGGCGCTTGTGGAAGCGGCGTTCTACTCCCAACATTCAATTACTTCTGTCAATTTGGCTATTCTACTCCTGCATCATTGTCGGCTCCGGCTTGGCTACTGTTTGGAACGTGTACCGCAGCGCGGAAGTGTTCGAGAATGGAGCCGAAACGTCTCTGATCCGTGGCATCGACATGTACTACTCGTGTCCGGAGTGGAAGCTGCTGTGGGATGGTCTGCAACTGCGTAAGGAGTGCTGTGGCGTCCACAGCTACAAGGATTGGATGAATGCCGACTGGATGCCCCAGCTGGAGGGTAACGATTCCTGTTCGACAGCAGGTGGTACCACCGCGATCCTGGCTCCCTACACATGCTGCAAGCGAGGCAGCCAGAGCATCACGAGCCAAGATACTCTCGTCGGTGAACAGCAGGGCAATAGCAGGCAACCGTTTCCTTCCTTCACGCTCAATTCCATCCACACCAACGGCTGCCTGCCCGTGTTTACCAAAGCGCTCTGGCGGTTCTTGTACATAATGCTGGGACTGGGTCTGCTGTCCCTAAAATTTCTGGTAAGTCATGGTTGCATTATGTTCACGTTTAAGTAGCCTAATTCCAGTACATACCTTTCCTCGCAGGTCATGCTCTGCTTTCTGACCAAATTCATACTGCAGCGCCAGAACGAGAGCGATGGATGCGACAACGTGGCTCTCACAGATGATGACGGGTATCCTCTGGTCGTTGTGGTGGGTTTGCCAAAACTTCTTACCTTTTGGAGTCCGATGATAGCAAAGTGTTCTCCTTACCTCCATAGAAATACCCCTCCAATGTGCGTTGCCTGGTGATTGGTGAGGACGATCTGGCTTCCGATGTGGCGCCCGATGTCCACTTTTGCCATTGCGATGACCTAACGGAGGATGATTGTGAACATTAAGTTATTTATTTAGTTTGGTTCTTATATTTAATACTTTCAGAATTGTAATTTATTTTTCAAATTATAGTTTTAGTTTATTTTTGATTTCATTTACATTTTCTTTAGGCTACGTGGCTCAGCCGTTACAGGGTTACATTGGCGCTGCACAATGTGCTCGAGTGGGTGTCAATTCCGTCAAACAAGATCAAATCAAATCTACCTCGAGATTTAATTCGTACAGAAAATGTATAGGAGCGTCCAGTACAAAGCTCAAAATATATTTACCATTTAAGATATTTTTTCTTTTTAAATATTCACCAGAATATCTATCGAGCTCTAGAATTGCCATTCACATGGCAGGGTAACATTTCTTAGCACTTAGCAACACTGCCATAATACGCTGACACAGTTTAAACTTTCCAAGCGTTCATAATAGCGAATATGTGAGTAGCGCGTGATAAAAATGCTATAGTTTGTTAATAATTCTGAAAATTGTTCATTGCAGGCCTTTTCCGAAATACAGTGGACCGCATATTGTGGGCGACGATGGGTACGTTTCCTTTTTGGTTTTTTGTGGCAAATTTGTGGCATATTTACATACATATTTTCACCTTTTGTGCAGCTCCGATGAAAGTCCACCATTCTCCCCTCCATCGGTGTTGATGGCTGACGAGGAGCTGTCCGAGTCATCTAGCGAAGATTCGTCCAGCGACGATTCAACGGAGTCCGGGGATTCCATCGAGTAAGTACTACACGTGATGAGGCATACAAAATCTGGCGTCTTTGAGCGTGTACATGTACATACGTGTGTGTGTGCATGGCGTCTAATTGTATTGAAGAAAAACTTACATATATCTTTATATCTAGGAGTACCAGCTCTGAGCGATCGCCTGTTCTTGGTGAAAACGAAGAGAAACTCATAGCTAGCAATTTGATGCCGGTAGTTATGCCGCCAGAGGAAGATAATGGTCCCATTAGCGTGATAGGCCCTACGACACAGCAGCAGGCCGCTCCGGACGGTGACTTGGCCAACGCTAAGCCAAGCTTGCCACAAATTGGTTCAATCATGCAGGACGCTCCGATTAATGGCGACATGGCCAACGCAAACTCAGTGTCGCCACAAAGAGGTTCACTCACTGAAGTCGATTCTCATGGATACTGTAACACAGTGAACAAGACGACAGCTTCTACTCAAACATCTGCAAGCGATATTGAAAATGATTTGCCGTCTATTTCCCGTCGACGCACCATGCCGGCACGTTTCGAAGATCCGGAATCGATTGGAGCGCGTGTGGCCAAGCGTGGGAGATGCAGCACTAACTCAGGCAAATCCATTGAGTTGGCGAAACCACTCGACGTAACCAACTACTTTCAGGAGGTGTCTGCCCTCTTTGTAAAGGAGCGCGTGGCCCTGCTGGCTTTTGAAGAATATTGTAAAATCTCAAATCGCGCCGTAAGGAAGGCCGTCGCACGTTCCAAGCAACGAAAGGAGCAAGAGTAGTTTTGTAATGTATTATTGTTTACGCACCAATGTAGTGTAACTTTAATAAACAAAAAAGCGAGCAATGCGCATGCATATATTTCATTACATTTAAATGGAGGAGGCCTGCAAACTAAACTGGCGCCGAGCATCTCGTTGTCTGCACACAGGCGGTGAAAAAAGCCGAGGCAAACGTTCTTCCACATGAGAAAGAAGCGTGGCTCAAGCATTACAAATTTTTATAAAATGAATACATGTTTCATGGGGATTATTCTTAAACTAACGATACTAAGGTATTATGATCCGATTCGTGGATTTAATCTGAATTGATTTCGCTATTGCTATTGTTGATATTGCTGCGCGAGGAACCGGACACGGCGGCACTGCTTGTGCTGACCATCAGACCACTGGGCATCTCGCCAATGGATGGCATTAGGCTGCTGTCATAGGCGCTTGAGTTGACCGAACTGACGCCCGAATCCTCGTATGCCAATGATGCTGGAGTGATATCTTCCTCGGCAGCTGCCGGTTGTTGCTGCTGCTCCTGATTGTTGTTTTTGTTGTTGTCGGTTCGGAAACGCTTTACCTCCGAACCGATGGCGTGGCTGTTCCCGTCAGCTCTGCGCTTGGGTAAAGTCTGACGCTCGGCCGAAGGGCTCCAGTCGAGGGGATGATGTACTATTGCACGAACAGTCATATGAACAGGCCCTTCAGGGGGACTATCGCAATCGCGCTGTGAGAGATCAATAGCCACATCACCAGCCATGGGCTCAGCCATCAGCACAGAAGGCAACATGGTCGATTGGTGCAGCTCCAGCGAGGAATAAGACTCTATGCTCGCCTGCATAAAAACATGTAAATGCACATATGAATTAAAGTAATTAATTAAGCAATGTTATGAATTGCAACATACACAGCGGGCACGTTCGAATTGCAGATACTCCTCGTTTTCCTCGATTTGTTCCATGGTGGACAAATGCATCGCCTGCGCAAGCTGCTTAACTTCGTCATATGCCATTCCTTCCTCATAGACACCAGCGTCTGAGGGGAAAAGATATATATCTTTGAAAAGTGTTAACTAAATTATATGCACCGTACCTTTGAGCAGGTTAACTAAGGCGTGGAAGGACTGGCTGCGCAATTCCATTTTCTTTTTATTTAGAACAATCACAAAATACAACAATGACAATGACAAAAACTAGCTCGTTTGACATAACGGCAGTTTGTGACATCGAATGTTCCAGCTGATTCCATACGGTCACACTTAGGGATGGTAAAACTCAAATCCCGCCTACTTAGGCGGCACATTTGAATAAATCACTTTGAAAATTTGTAGGTATTGAGAGATAGCAGAAAGCTGGGCGGCTTAGAGCTTAAAGCTCTCTAGCTTCGCCAATTCCAACGGCTATTCGAAACTGCTGAAATCAATTTCTGAGATTCGATTCATTTAATTATTTCAAAAGTATCTTTAAATTTCATGCTGGAAAATTTTGTGCAAAAGTACGATTGAAATATAACGTGTACAAAGAAAAAAAGTTCCAACGTTTTGTGGGGTCAAAAGTTTACAGCTTTGCCTGGCCGCAATGATGGAAATTGTTTTTCTCTAATTTGAAAAAAATGCGTCTCTGTGCGTTTCGTTTGCATTGCCGGAGCCAGGGCTCCCCTGCACACCTGACCACACCCATTGACCCATGGCATCCTCCTTTGACCCTAGCGACAACCAAGTTGAAATTCAACAAAATGTCAAAATGCCACTTGAAGTCAGTTTGGCTTTTTCGCTCTCATTCAGTGTTTTTTCCCCTTCCTCCCCCATTTCAGCTTGGCGACAATTTTGCCTTGTGTGTGGCAGTTTTTCTGCATGGATCCCCTCCTGTTTAGTTGTGGGCACCCTGTATTCTCAGTGGGATTATGGCGTTTATGTGCAGTAGATTTTTGTGTATATTTTTGTAACGATCCGCTGTTCTAAGCTGTGATCAAAGAGTTCCAAAGTGATTCAAGAGAGACCTCTTCCTGATCATATATGGGTAAAAATATGTTAAAAAAGACATTGCTCTGCTCTGCTTTGGCGTATCAAATTCGATTTTCCAGGATATTTGAGGTCTCGACTTTCCTCGAACCTTTCATTCTTTTTTCCACTTTTGCTTTAATTTTTTCCTGACACATTTTTCTGTACGACTAAACTCCCGCGCACTGGCCAACGCAATGAGAATAAAACAAGTGCACGAGAAAAAACAAAAAAAAAAAAGAAGAAAACAAGAAAAGTTTCGATGTCGTCACCGCAGCCACGTCGGTTGGCGTTTCTTCTTTAGCATAAAAGTCTCCATGCAGTCCGGCCCTCTGCCAGAGCTACAGTTCCCACCCCAGCCCCAGCCCCAGCCCCAGCCCCATCTCAGATTCAACCCCACGCCAAATTGAAGGAAGCAAAAAAGAAAAAAAGGCTAACACCAAAGTCGTTTTGTCGTTTTGTGTTAACCCGCATTTCTTACAATTTTTGGCTAGTAGTATTTAAAGTCCGTTCAATTACCGCTGAACATTTGGCACTTTGGTAGGGAATCAGAACTCGGAGGGAGGTGGAACTCTGACCTATACATAGTCCTGATACTGGTAGCTATCCTTTACCCAGCCATTGGTTCACTATTTCCTGGAAACACATGATTCCCCTGCTTCGAATACTGGTGGCCTTAGCGATCCACAAAAGTGCAATCGATTTTACTTATGCACAATATATGCTGTTATCAAAATTCATTGAACATACATACATACGTATCTTTAAAATTGCACATTTGCATTGACATTGACCCTTTACTAAGGCGGCTAACACTGATTTGATTAGCAAATCTGGGCCGCTCTCGATTTGCTTTTAGTGGCCACGTTTTTATGTTTTCATTGGGGGAGAAAAGGATTTTTGCCATTTATTTTTGTTCGCCATCCTTCCGGCACATTAGGCAGCCATCATTTGGCTAATTTTGCCTCTTTCGGCCATATAATTTACACCAAATAACACACGACTGCACACACACACCAGCGCACCAAACACATGGGCATCGCAGGGGCAGCTGTACTGGATGCTTGAATTCTGTTAAAATATTCGCGCCGCACTCATACGCCCTGAAATCCCATTTTCGACCAGGGGGCGCGCACGTTCCAGAAGCCCGTTGAGATGATGCCTAATCAATGATTTGGAAATACCTTGCACAACATTAATTTTACGCTACACTACTTTCTCCAGCGTTTTCATACTCTTTACAAGGTATCCCTATGCCTGGTGGCAAGGTGGCAAAAGAATACAAAATTCCTTTATCGGGTAGAACATGTTTCCCGATTACTAACCAACGCAAACAAGGAAACGTTTTATTTGAATTTAAATAATAACCAGAACGTAATTACAACTTGTAAACTTCAATCTAAAAGAACGCCAGCGCATTAACTCAGCGTGAGACAAATAAATTTAGTTTATATGAACAATATAGGGCTCTCACTGGCTCCTACTGCATCAGAAAATGTGTATTGGTACTGTCAGAGAATTGTCAGAGTAAGCCGATGAGAGGAGATGAGAGCTCACAAAAACATTAAAGTTCTCTGCCGCAGTTTTTGCAGCCAGGGTTTTTGCAACTTCCGCCATCTCGTCCGCAGCCTTTTTTTCCGCGGACATCATCTCCTCGACGGAGATCGCCTCCACTGACATCTTCTGGTCCGCTGCTATCTCGTGGTGTGCTGGTGTATAATGGTCCGGTGCTTTCATCAGGTCCGCTGCTATCTCCTAATCGGCTGCTATCTCGTGGTCCGCTGCTGTCTACTGGTCCGCTGCTGTCTACTGTTCCGCTGCTATCTACTGGTCCACGAACAGACTCTGGTCCGCTGCTATCTTCTGGTCTGCTGCTATCCCGTGGGGCGCATCGTTTGCAGCCAGGTTTTTGGCAAATTTCGCCATCTCGTCCGCAGACTTCCTTTTGTCCGCGGACATCATCTCCCCGACGGAGATCGCCTCCACTGACATCTTCTGGCCTGCTGCTATCTCGTGGTGTGCTGGTGTATAATGGTCCGGTGCTTTCATCAGGTCCGCTGCTATCTCTTAATCTGCTGCTGTCTCGTGGTCCGATGCTGTCCACTGGTCCGCTGCTGTCTACTGTTCCGCTGCTATCTACTGGTCCACGAACAGCCTCTGGTACGCTCAAATCTGATTGTCCGCTGACATCACCTCCTTGCCCATTGTCGTCTCCTTCTGCGTGGAGATCTCCTTTTCCGTGATCCTTTCCTTGTCCGCGCTCATTGCCCTGTGGGTCAGGGGCAGGCAAGCTTCCATAGACCTCCACTCTGCGTAAGAATAATAAATACAGTTTGTCGGTCGTGCCCTCACCAATTCATAGTTACCGATAAATGCAAGTGAACTCTCCGCCATGATTCGAGTAGAATTCGAGGACCAGTCTACAGAAAGTACTTTTGTTGTCTATACGGTAGATTTCAGTGCGGCTGTTGGCGTGATTATGGTAGGTAAATTGGCCCAACGGCTCTTTCTCGTTGTAATTCGGTTTTATGCCCTAAAAGAAGAAGGTCTTGTAAGAGAGTCTGAAACGCCGATCAGGAGACTGCTACTCACGATAACCTTGAAATCTTTCGGTGCGTTTTCACACAGATTGGGCATCATATCCTTGGGCGGGTGGCTCAGGGTAATCGTGTCAACGACGATTTCCTTGGCCAGATGGATGATCGCAATGGCACGAACCCCACGGTATCCAAAGCAGGCGCCGGGCGCAAGACTCGGCCGAAGCATGTTGACCGGCGGATTGGAACTGAATTCTAGGCCCAGAAGGCGCTTGAATATACCGCTGTCGTCAATGGGGCTGGCCTCGACCGAGACAACACTGGCCCCCAGCTCGTCTGAGGCGAAGTTCAAACGATTATAGCCCATTGGGAGACTCTCGGTATCGTAATTGTGTTGGTTTGAGTATGTACCTTTGTTTGAATATCGATGTTGGTCTAAATATGGATTTTGGTTTGAATATGCACCTTCGTTTGCATATGAATCTTGCTTTGAATATCGATGTTGGTCTGAATATGATTCTTCGTTTGAATATGTATCTTGCTTATAATATTGATCCTTATAGGAATTTGGATCTTGATTCGAATTTGGATATTGGCTTGAATCCTTGTGGGAATTTGGATCGTGGCTTATATTTTGATTATTAACTGAATTTAGATCTCGGCTTGAATTTTGTTGTTTGATTGTAGTTGCGTCGTGGATTCCATTTTGATTTCCATTTGGACCCTGGACCAAATTTGGATTTTGCATTAAAATTGTATTTTTTAATCCGTTTGGAAATTGCATTGAATTCCGAATTGGAATTGACATCATTTTAAAGCAATTCTCCTTTAGCTGTATCACATCGTCCATGAGGACGTCAACCTTACGTGCAAGTTCGGAGCTCCATTTGGTCAGTTCGGAGCCATGTTCTTTTGGAACGAAGTGCGGACTACCAGGTGGCCCAGAGGCATCCTTGGAACTGTCAAAAGCCCCAACGGCTGTGGGGGAGCCGCGCACCAGTTTCTGTAAAGATATGCATTAGTTTGAGACTCAATGGATACTGTTCGCCTCACCGATAGCTGATTCACTTCATCGCGTAGCACAGAGATGTCAGATACATTTGAGGTCCGGCCAGACATTAGATAAAAGAAAAATGCCCAGACGATAATAAAAGATAGCACACTGTTAAGGCAAGTTAGCCTAGTGCTGGTTCTCTGAGTGCCGTCCATTGGTTTTGAAGCAAATCTTTGTAAAAGTACAACAATTCAAACAATTATGTTACAAACGATTAAGAGCCTCCTATATGCAAAAATGTACAAGTACATATAATACAAAATTAGTAGTTTCATGACAGACAGCTTTGTTTTGGCTGGTCCAAGTCTGACCAAGAAACTGCGGATAAATTCGGCCTCAACCTGCAGAAGAGAAAGAAAAAAAACCATGAAATTAGTTGGGGCTGCTTTGGTATGTTTTCAAAGACCTTATAATTTTCATTCCCTCATAGACGATACTTGTCGCAATATTTCTTGCCCATCCAAACCGGCTCTGAATATTTGCATTTGCATTTTCACAACATACGCTGCACAAATAAAATATGCAAGCAACAAATTTGTAGCCAGACACAGTCAATAGAACAAATTTATTGGCAATTTTTGGGATTTGCCGACTTGCCTGTTGGCTGCCTTCTGCCTCCTGGCATCCAGCTGGAGCTCCCGGCTCCCCGGCTACAGCTCCTGCCTCTGCCACTGCCACTGCCACTGCCACTGCGATCCTTGGCAAGAGTTTGATTGTGCAAAATTGCAAATCAAACATGACTAAGGGACACATTCTTTCCCAGAGAGAGAGAGAAAAAGAGGGAGAGAGTGAGCGAACCTGTATTCAAATGGCAAAGAAGTGGCAACAAAATGGTTAGAAAATTTCACTGATGGAAATATGTAGGTAGGAATGTGGGCTGCCTCCAGGTCGAAACAGAAATGCATCTGGATGTTGTTCAGTTTTTGTTGTTGCAGCTTTTGCACAGCTGTTGCTTACCAAGATAAAATACGGGTTCTGGCTTGGCTGTTCCCCTTGACGGATGGCCCCAAGTGTGGAATTGTGTGACTCGACTCTGGGTTGGGTACTAGATGTTCCCCCCAAGATTTGTGTTCCATTTGTTTGTGCATATTGACAATACTTTTAAGAACATGGCTTCTGATTGGTTTTTTTTTGTTGAGTACTCGTAACCAAAAGAATATGTTAATGAAATATAAGAATAAACAAGGAGTCTCTTATATACTTAAGCTCCTGCTTAAAGGTGTTTAACACTTTACCTACCTACCTACCTTTGTCTGATATTTTCAGATATTTATCTATAGATTTTCGGCATCTTAAATTGTGTTGCATTTGGCTGGTATTTGTTTGCTGGACACCTGCTAAGCAGCTTATGAACTGCAATGCATTTGCATGCAAAACCCATTACCATAAACATCTACGAGTACGAGTACGAGTACGACTACGAGTAGATACATTTGTGCATGTTCTGTAGATACTCGTAGTGTTGCCTGCCTTTGGCACTTTTGGTTATTTATTTTTGCAGACTCCGTTGCTTACATATCCAAAGCAGAGTTCAAAGAACTTGTCCTGTGCCATAAGCTTTAAATTTGGACTTGTTCACGTACTGGCCATTATAGTCATTTGTCTACTAATTTACCATACACTCACACAGTTGCCCCCCGCCCCTAACCACCCCGCACAGAAGCAGCCACTGTGTATGTCCTGGGGGCGCACGAAAGAGTCCTGGGGTTAGCCTGACTTCTCACAAATTTCTGCGCTGTGTCTGCGGAAATAAATGAGCGTGTTTTAGTTGCATTTCCTCTACATTTTTTGAAAGCAAAATAAAATAAAATGAAATAAAATATATGCAAATAAACATAAATAACGTGAAAAGAAGGAAACCGCAAGCAGACATAACTAACAGTGAAAAGTGAGTGTAGTATAAAAATGAAATGGAATGCCAGGGCGAGGGCGAGGGGAAAGCGCAGCCGAGCCACCACTGATGTATGTCTGTATGTGTGTGTGCAGTTTCTCCCCCGACACACACACACACACACACACGCATATAGATGTGAATGTATGCACTAAGAAATAAATATGTTTGTGCGCTCATTGTTGCAAATGTTGTTTCCTTTCCGCTTCTGTTGGGAGTTTAGTTTGATTAGCCGAGAATGAAGGAAGTGCATATGCATACAGTATTTTTGGTGGAACATACACATACTGCTATACAGTGGAAAATTCTTTGAGTTTTGAAGTTCCAATCCGCGTTGGCTTTGCTTCAGTTTCGAATAATTCTAATATACCATAAGGCTTGGGTTTTACTATTTTTTAATGGCCAAAAACTCTACTAATTTCCTCGAAAAACATGGATTTAAGGAGGTCTATAATACTGCTCCTCCAGAGACTCCACTGTAGTACGTGAAACTATATCCAATCACTTACATTTTAGCTGGCGAATCTTCAAGCCATTGATCAATAAATCCTTATGGAAGTGATGGCACACTCAGATCAAATGCAGCCATTTGTTTGCTGCTGGCGAAATTCGAATCTTATTTTATTTCAGTTGATTTTATTGCATTTGCATGTGCATAAAGTCGACAACGTTCCTGTCTTCATATCATCCTTCGTCTGCTTCTTCCGTGCATCCTCGTATCCTTGGTATCCTGCTGTTGGCTTCTCCTTCCCTCCTTCCGCTCCTTCCTGTCAATGCTGCTGCCAGTGTGGCCCTGCTCATTTTCCCATGGCATGTGTTTTGCATTTTCTGCGGTTGCAATTGCTCCTGCCACGTTTTTCCTTTCTATTCTACGAGTCTCTGTGTGTGTGTATGCGTGGTGTCCCCGCATGTGTGTGTGTGTCCCATATGCCTGTGTTAGTTTGCACACATTAACACTTTATTGTTGCTGTTTGCGCATGTACGCTAAAAACTTAACGAAGCAAAATATTTTTTGCTTGTTGCATTTTCATTTTTGCATTTTATGCCAATTTTTTCCCTCCTCCCATCCTCCACCCCGCGCCGTCTTCTCTTATTGTTTTCCCCACTCTCGGTTTTCGCTTAATTTTCGACGTGCAACATTTTCTTTCTGGTCTTTTCTTTCGGTTTCTGGCATTGCATGTGTAATTGTGAATTTTTACAGCAACAAAAGCAACAGCCAGTGCTTGTTTAACAGCTAATATTTGTGCGATGCCTGGGGGACAAACAGAACAGGAAGTGGGGGCAGGATTAGGAGGATGCTGTGGCCACAGAGCAGTCATCCCGGCTCTTGCCTTCGACTTCAGATGCAGATCCAGGCCGCACCATTTGGCCGTGCGGGAGTGCGGCGAGCGGAGGGCGGGAAGATGGCTTCTGGGGTATGGTAATTTTTTTTGCAAACCAAACAACGTCGACATCGACATTGACAACTTTGTTGTCTTGTTGCATGTAATTTCTTTCTGCTGTTGCCGCTTGTTTGGCTTGCGGTCCGTGTGTGGTGCTCCACCCCGCCGCCATTTTGTTTTCGTTTACGTGCCTGCCACTTTCAAGTCCCTGTCGTGCTGCACTTTGATTGTTCTGTCGCTTTGCCTGCGCCACCGCCACCGCCGCCATCGTTTCCGTTGCCCGAGAAAAGTGTCAAACGCAACTGCAAGTCAAGGAGCCTGCCTCCGGCCAGGTGGGATCAGACTGCGATGTCCAGCTGCGGCTTGTCCGCTGTGTAGTCGAAGCTTTGTGTTGTTCTTCCTTCCGGTTCCGGTCTCTGTGATTTAAGTTTAAAACACACAGAGAGATAGACAGAGTCTGCCTGCGATGCAGGTGGATGGAAAGGTGGTTCCGGCTGGATTTAAGGTTTTACTAAAAGTAAGGGCTTCTTCTGGTAATTAATTATGGTAAATTATTTATTATGTATTCGCTGATTTATTGCTCTGTTTGTGGGATATTACTCATATTAGTATTATAAAAACATGTGTATATTACTGTTCAATCCTCTCGCTTTTAGTGCGAATTAACATGTTTGAAAATACAAAAAAAAACTTCAAAGAAAGGCTACCCTCAGGAGCTGAAATGCAGGATACCCTTGCAGATCGTAGGGCCTATGACTAGGAGGGATTGGATTGGGAATTTACTAAATATCTCAGCAAATACCCATCTCTGTGGCTTTGTGGCTTTCCTACTTACTCGATGCTCACTGCACGGCCTTGAATGCTGATAAAGAACATAGCAATATATCGTATATTCCTCCTTGTCTACCGATACCGGTCTCTCGGCAAAACAAATACGGTCTCTGGAAGGGTATAAAAGCAAACTTTAATTAAATTGGGCGGCACATAAACTGGTTTTATTCTTTATAGACCTATATTTGTGTAAATAAATATAGGGATGTGTGCAGAAGAGTGTGTTTTTGCAGGTCGCCGCGGGGCTTTACAGCTGCACTTCTCATCGCCCAACCGTGCAGCTGTATAATCATAATCAATAATAAATTTGCATAAATATTGAATGCCATTTGCTTTTCAATACAATTCAATGAGAAATTTCACCGAACACAATGCCTTTGCCCGAGTGTGAGTGTGTGTTATTTTTTATTCCCCCAGAATCGGTTCAATGGTCAAGTTTCTGCCTTAATATGCTTTTATGGATGGCCCAAAGCGGCACAATAATCGCTTAAAGCGTTTTCCACATTTTAGGCGGTATTTCATCTGATTCCGTGGCCATGTATCTTCCGGTCCTGCCGCTGGGTCGCATTTGAAGGCGCAATTAGTTGGCGCTTGTAAAAAACCTTAAAAACGTTTACACTATAAAATAGACATTTTTTTAGAGGGAGGTATAAAATAATATATATTTTTTTACTGCTCCTTCAGCCAGGTGTAAAATGTGTCCGAGCTGCGGGTGGTCCTTGTTGTCGTTGTCATTCTCATTCTCATTCTCATTCCTGGCGACTGGCGTTTGCTTAATGTCTTCTTTATTATACGAAATTTATCACCGAAACTGAAATTGGCCCGACTCTGACTGGCGTGTCGTCGTTTAAGCCAAAGCTGCAGGCGAAGCCTCAGCCAAGGGAAGCCAGGGAAACGCTTGCACAGTGTTGATACCTCGTACTGGTAGAGGAGCAGGGTGTATTAAGCAGAAGAAGGTGTTTCATAGGTACTGCATTGGGTGGTTATTCCATTCAATTAGGTTTAAACGTGTGGCGCTGGGATTTAACCTGAAATAAATCAAATATATATCGATGAAATAATAATCGTTCTAGAAATATATCGAAAAGGCATGAAGATCGAAGCTCGGTCATTCTAAATTACGCATCAAAGAAAGGAGGTCTTGTCTGGAGAAATAAATACATATAAAACATCTAAAAAGTAACTTTGTTTCACTTTCACAAAGCAAATTCGTAGAATATTCTGGTGGCCTATTAAATAAACTCTATTCTACGTTTTAGATCCATATTTGGATGGTGGCTTAATTTATTGGTATCTTCTAAACGGATATCATAGCCTTCTACCACCTATCCCTGCTATACCCATCCCATATATTAAATATTTAGTGGGTTTTTCTAGCCAATAAAGCCATAAACATGACTCGTACCCTAGCAAACGTTCCTTCGATATCTCATTCCCCTGGAATCTTACCAATATATATGAATAATGGGTATCCCATAGTCGAAATATCGACTCAACCTATTCTACTCCCTTTTTTTGTGTGTTTTTTTTTTCTGAGGGCTGCTGCTGCAGTCAGGGCGCAACATAAAGTAACTCACACATGCACACGGCCACACACAGACACACTAGCGGGAGTGTAGTAAAAACATGGCTTATATCCTTTATGGGGACAAAGGCAAACACACACACACATATGTATGTGGATGAATGCATTTTTACACCCCCAAGATTAGCAGCACACGCAGACAGACACAAAAAATTAATGTGTGGGTTTTGTGCTAATGAACGGCACACGTGTATGTGTGTGTGTGTGTGTGCTGGCGCTGTTTTTGAATTATAGCATAATTTTTACCACTAAAGTGGGTGGCAACACTGTCCTTTTTTTTACTGTTAGCTTGTAAATTGTTCAGGGAAATTTATACTACATGTATTTCAGAGCCAGGGATCTCC
Organism: Drosophila miranda; assembly: GCF_003369915.1. Classification (NCBI taxonomy): domain Eukaryota; kingdom Metazoa; phylum Arthropoda; class Insecta; order Diptera; family Drosophilidae; genus Drosophila; species Drosophila miranda. Next base: position 25,988,713 of record NC_046677.1, read on the forward strand.
GAGGGCAAGGAGGAGCAACGGGCTAGCAGACGGGCTTAAGAAAATATGCAAATATTTGTGCATACATTTGTATTTTTTCTCAAGTCTTTCTCTGTGAGAGGATTGTGCAACGTTGATGGCAAAACTCCTAGAATTAAATCACTTAAGTGAGGGTTAAAAGGTTGCTTTTATTGAATTAGAATATTCTTAGAATATTTCATTTGAAAAGAATCGACTACATGTGAAGCATGAAACCTCCAGCAAAAGGATAAATAAATATTTTTGTGCAATTTGAAAATCGATTTGTTAAAAAATACGAAACAAATTGTTTTATTTTCTAGAGCTGCTCTAATATCAGGCCTCTCACTGGTTGATAGATTTTGGGCACTTTATCAGAGAACTGATTATTATTTGTATTTAAAAATGGAAGAAAAAAGACGAATGGATAAATATCAAATTGCATGTGTGATGTCGTCAAACTTCCTCCGAACCCATCGGGGAAAAAAACTTTTCCTTTGCCCAAAAAAGTATGCTACAAAATAATTCTTAACTTTGTGAAAGTACAAATCTGTTTCCTGCAGTCGCTTGTCTTTAAACAGAGCACAGTTGAGCGCCGAATTAAACCTCGGAGAAAACTGCAACTTCTACAATTGCCGAAATATACCCCAAAGTCGGGGATAAGCAAGATCCCCGCAATGAGACTCAAAGCAAATGCAATTTGCCAAAGGAGCTCCGAAACGCTTTGCGTAGATAAGAGAAAAGTCAGCAGATGCTTCGGGCTGGGGATGGAGGTGGAGATGGAGGCTGCCTCGGACCGCGCATGTTTGACTGCCAGTCGTTTTACATTTGGGACAAAAGCAACAGCGCCACATCAGAGGAGGCAGATGCCACAATTGCACTCGTCATTTGGGCAGCCGTTTTTTTTCCTTTGGCGACAATGGGGTGCCCGGTCCCGGTCAGGCGGTTAATACCCTTCAAAAGGAGGTAATACTTTGGAAATGAAAAAGTTAAAGTTTATGGCCAGGTTTCGTATCCAGTGCCCCAATCCCATACAAAGAACGAACGTACAAAGACCCCTGAAAGGGTACAATTCCTTCGACTGTGGGATGGTCGCTTTCCTTCCTTGGCTTTTCTCTTTTGCTCTCCGTGCACTTCACCTGCCACTCACGACGAGTCGCGACTTTTGAACGCATGTCGCAGTGTTTTTCAGTGCGTTTTTCTGTCCCTCGCTTTTTGCCAAATTGAATTTGCATGGCCGGAGGCTAAGGCCAGTGTTAAGCGGCCAGAGAAGCAGTCGGAGATGGAGATGGAGTCGGAGCCGGAGCCGGTGATGGCAATTGTCGCTCATTGCTCGAAATGGCATTGCATTTTCCGTGTGTTTTTCCAGTTAACGTAATGAAAATGCATGACGTTTTTGGGACAACGACTGGCTGACCCAACGACCCCCCCCTTTGGACCGGACGGGACGGGGGACTTCGGTTGGGTTGGCTTGAATGCATTTGCTGCAATTATTTTCGCATTTTTAAGCAATTAAGTGGCCATGGCCGTTGCTCGTCTTGGCCACAGGTGTGTGGCGTGTCAGCTGGCCAGAGATAAGCCACTCTGGCCGGGACCGAGGCGGAGCAAGTTAGCCAAAGCAGCTGCCGGCTGCCAGTTGCCAGTAGCCAGTTGCATTGTTAACCTCTTGTCCTGTGGCCCGGCCACCTAAGTGCAAATAAATTGAGGCAGTTCCGGCTGCTTGCCCCATTCGCTCGCTCCATCTCCATCAGTCGCTCTCTACTTCCTCTCTTCCAGGGAAATGACATGCAACAAAAGATATTCTATAAAAAGAAAACAACAGAATCTGCAAGTGGTGGCACAGAAGCTGTGCTGACAAGCGGCGCGATAAACCGACAGCCTTGTCAAAGACAACATTTCAGTTGGTTAGCTCTCCACTGGCCTGGGACTAGAGATGGACGTGGCCGGGCCGGGCCAGGGTTTCTGCCTTCCCCATGGATGCATCTGCCATCTCTGAAAGTGCAAGCCACTCGAGTGTTGGCTGGCTAACTGGCCAAATCCTTTGTGGTGGACAGACAGGCAAACGACTTGACGCTTCGCTTAACTTAAGCGATTTTTTATGCGCTCACAGCACAGAAACCAGCAAAAATGGTAGAAAAATATGCCATTCATGTGCTCTGCCCCCCTCCCCGCTACTGGCTTTCTTTTGGTCTGGCTGAGCAGTTGCAAATCTGCCAGCAGCTAATTAGCAGAGAGACTCTGGAGTGGCAAATGTCGACATCGTGTATACGCCCCCCGTTACAAGTGCCAAACAAATTGCATTTGCCATGGGGGAGGTTTGGGGGGGGGGGGGGGGGGGGCTCTTTTTTGTGCTTCGATTTTTTTTCTGTCTCTGCTTCTGGCCAGGCCCTGGCCCGACTGGCCAAAGGTCTGCAGCACAACGTGAAAATATGTTTGCTGTGAGAAATTGTGTTGGCGTTTGGACTGGGTACACGGCAGCACGGGAGAGGACGGGGGAGGACGGGGAGGAGGGACAGAGTGGGAGAAATTGCATTAAGCTCCATTACAAGCAAACTGCGTTGCCCTTGCCCCGGCACTGGCAACATCTTCTGGGAACCGAGAACTTTCCCCAACGTATCCAATATGCCAGTGCATTTACTTTTGCCAAATTTATGTGCGCACTTCGACGCACTCATATCGAGAACACTCCGCCCCTTTAGTGTGGCGTGGGCATCGTCGGGGGGCCTCGGGGAGTGGGGGCTAATGAAATATTATCGATATATATTATGGGGCTTACACACACACATTGTGGGCGATGTGTGGGGCCAGAGGAGCGGCTGATTGCACGTAGGAGCGTGGTGTCGCATCTGCCATCACAAAGGAAAACACTCGATAAGGGAACGGCAGTTGGCAGAGATTTTCCAGAATATCAACTGTTGATTATTGGCTTTGCCTAACAGATTAAGTTGGCTAGAACACGTTAGGGCTCCATTGCTCCACCGTACTACAGATTTGTGCCAGCAGAAAAGATTTAAGCTTTGTTTTTATTAAGTTTTGTAAATCTATTGTTGCAGCATTGCTTTAATCCCAGAAGTTCTGGCTCGCCCAGAGCCAAATATAGCCAATAACGAGGTGGAACGTTGTGAGTTGCTGCGGACACCGCAACTCTACAGTTATACCCGATACTAAGTCAGTAGGAGAGAGAGCCACTCCGGCAGACGCCGCTAATATTAAACGACACGACAAGGAGTGCGTGCGAGAGAGACAGAAAATCAGTCTGAGCGTGACGTCGGGGGCTGCGTAGCCAGTGCAAATTGATTTGTTCCTTTTGGCTATAAAAATGATCTGATCTGATTTGATCCAGATTCAGCAATCTGATAGATATGATCATTATCTATGATTCTGCGTTTTTAGTTTTCTCGTATCCTCAATATTGTGGATGCAACAGATTTTCGTCCTTTGTGGGGGCGGAAGGGGGTGGGGCGAAATTTTGAGATAAACTCGTCTCGGTCCGATATATTAAGAGTGTGGATACCAAATTTGGTTGCTCTAGCTTTTATAGTCTCTGAGATCTAGGCGCTAATGTCTTACTCTAAGCAAAGCCGGCTATGCTACGTGTGTGTTAGAGAGAGACAGGGCGAGAAAAAATGAAACTGTTTTCTTGATGCTGGCTATAATAATAATACGATCTTATTCAAATTCTGCAGTCTAAAAGATATGGTCATTCTCTACGATTCTGCGTTTTTGGTTTTCTCGTATTTTTAAAATTGTGATTTTAAAAATTTTCGTCCTTTGTGGGGGCGGGGCGAAGTTTTGAAATATTTTTGTAGCAGTGACATATCACAGAAGTCTGGATCCAAAACATCGTTGCTCTAGCTCTTATAGTCTTTGAGCACTAGGCGCTAATAGGGACGGACAGACGGACAGACAGACATGGCTCAATCGACTCGGCTATTGATGCTGATCAAGAATATATATACTTTATGGGGTCGGAAACGATTCCTTCTGGACGTTACACACATCCACTTTTACCACAAATCTAATATACCCCAATACTCATTTTGAGTATCGGGTATAAAAACAACCGCATACATTTGAACATTTTTTTATTAATAAAACGTGAAAAAAATTACAACAAAAAAAGATGAAAAACCAAGCGAACCAAAAACATGCGAGTTTTTCTTAGAGAACTTTTTATTAACAGTGCAAGGCGAATATATATATCAGGACCAAAATCCGTATTTCTCAATCCATTGGAGGACCCCGCGGATTGTCTGCCTCGAAAAACACTGGAAGAGCTTATGTAGCATGAAGCACTCGGCATACTTTTCTCACAAAACTAAAGCCACATATTTTCGACAAAAAAGTAAACCCAGTAGTCCATGCCCGATGAAACCCCAGTTCTCAATTTCTGATGCGTTGTAGACTACTGGAAAATATCAGTATATAAATAGGCACCATCCAGGCAATACATAAAAATCTAAATTTTCTGTTTTCAACTAATTTTAAGCAAAAAGTGTTTTTAGATTTAAGTATAAAGTGTAAAAAAAAAAAAAAAAAAAAACTTATACAAATGTAAGCTTAATTTGTGTGGTTGTAAATATTTTTTTTTTTTTTTTGATAAATTGACCTTTTTTTAGACAGCACGATGCAAACGACCAGTTCCAGTAGACAATGGATGGGTCATACGTATTGAACACATATACTCGTACATATGTACGGTACCACAGAAGAGAAGTACTTCTGTGGCGGGGCGGCTCGAGTCTCAAGGCAGGCAGCGATTGGTAATTGTTCAGTTTCAGTGGCTTACCTCAGAAATCCGCAAAAAAAATAATTTTCATTCTGAAATGTACACCTAATTTTCTGCTCTTCATTTTTAGGATAAAAGCGATGCACATCAGGACACAATTCAGACTTTTGCTCAATCACCCAGGCAACACCAATACACTTCGGAGAATCCTTACACATTATACGATGGCGAATACATATACATACGTAGAACATTTATCGAGGGATGGATCGATGGAAAACCCAACCGAAAAGCAACACGAAAGTTGTTCAGCTATGGATGACACAGGATACACGAATCATACGACACAAGGCATCTGAGGGATAGAGGGACACGGTAATTAATCAGTTTACGGCTTAACTCAGAAAACCCCGAAATGTACACAATTATCTGTTTTTAATTTTTATGACAGATCCGCCGCATTCTATTCACACATATGGACACAATTGAGATTTTGTAGAACTGTGGAGTAGGCCTACTGGGGATACCACGTTAAAAAAAACGCGCCTAGAACTTTACCAAATGCTGGTGGTGTGGAAAAGAGTTCATCTGTTTTCCGATGCTCCTACGTGCTGTGCCGCCGGAACTAGGCAGTCATATAGAATACTGTTACTGGATTACTGCCGCATATTCCAGGCGAAAGTCTTCTCTATTAGTTAAGCTAGAAGTGGTCAATGTCTACGTGGCGAAACGATTCATTCCAAGCCGCGTTAGGTTTAAAAACAAATCGGTTTATAATGTCGAGTCTTGCATTTTAGAAACACTTTTTGTCTTTTTTGATTAAATTATATTATGTAAATATAAATTCATTTTCATTTATTATAAAGCTATTCACGGTGTAGTGTTTCTTAAATGAGTAGAAAAAAACATGAAAAATTAAACACGAAAATAAACAAAATGGACGAGGGGGAACGTTGTGAGTTGCTGCGGACACCGCAACTCTACAGTTATACCCGATACTAAGTCAGTATGGCTCTCCTCCGGCAGACGCCGCTAATATTAAACGACACGACAAGGAGTGCGTGCGAGAGAGACAGAAAATCAGTCTGAGCGTGACGTCGGGGGCTGCGTAGCCAGTGGAAATTGATTTGTTCCTTTTGGCTATAAAAATGATCTGATCTGATCCAGATTCAGCAATCTGATATATATGATCATTATCTATGATTCTGCGTTTTTAGTTTTCTCGTATCCTCAATATTGTGGATGCAACAGATTTTCGTCCTTTGTGGGGGCGGAAGGGGGTGGGGCGGAAGGGGGTGGGGCGAAATTTTGAGATATACGTTTTATAGTGAGATCTAACAGGAGTGCGGATACCAAATTTGGTTACTCTAGCCTTAATAGTCTCTGAGATTTGTGAATATCCCCAGATTTTCATCCTTTGCGGGGGCGGAAGGGGGTGTGGCGAAATTTTGAAACAAACTCGTCTCGGTCCGATATATTAGGAGTGTGGATACCAAATTTGGTTGCTCTAGCTTTTGTAGTCTCTGAGGTCTAGGCGCTAATGTTTTACTCTAAGCAAAGCCGCCTATGCTACGTGTGTGTTAGAGAGAGACAGGGCGAGAAAAAATGAAATTGTTTTCTTGATGCTGGCTTTAATAATTATACGATCTGAATCAGATTTTGCACTCTAGAAGATATAGTCATCTTCTACGATTCTGCGTTTTTAGTTTTCTCGTATCGTCGAAATTGTGGATGCCACAGATTTTCGCCCTTTGTGGGGGCGGAAGTGGGCGGGGCAAAGTTTTGAAATATTCTTGTAGCAGTGACATATCACAGAAGTCTGGATCCAAAACATCGTTGCTCTCGCTCTTATAGTCTTTGAGCACTAGGCGCTGAAGGGGACGGACAGACGGACGGACGGACAGACGGACGGACGGACAGACGGACAGACAGACATGGCTCAATCGACTCGGTTATTGATGCTGATCCAGAATATATATACTTTATGGGGTCGGAAACGATTCCTTCTGGACGTTACACACATCCACTTTTACCTCAAATCTAATATACCCCAATACTCATTTTGAGTATCGGGTATAAAAACAACCGCATACATTTGAACATTTTTTTATTAATAAAACGTGAAAAAAATTACAACAAAAAAAGATGAAAAACCAAGCGAACCAAAAACATGCGAGTTTTTCTTAGAGAACTTTTTATTAACAGTGCAAGGCGAATATATATATCAGGACCAAAATCCGTATTTCTCAATCCATTGGAGGACCCCGCGGATTGTCTGCCTCGAAAAACACTGGAAGAGCTTATGTAGCATGAAGCACTCGGCATACTTTTCTCACAAAACTAAAGCCACATATTTTCGACAAAAAAGTAAACCCAGTAGTCCATGCCCGATGAAACCCCAGTTCTCAATTTCTGATGCGATGTAGACTACTGGAAAATATCAGTATATAAATAGGCACCATCCAGGCAACACATAAAAATCTAAATTTTCTGTTTTCAACTAATTTTAAGCAAAAAGTGTTTTTAGACTTAAGTATAAAGTGTAAAAAAAAAAAAAAAAAAAAAAAAAATTAAAAAAACAAAAAAAAAAGGAAAAAAAAACCCATACAAATGTAAGCTTAATTTTTGTGGTTGTAAATATATATTTTTTTTTTTTTTTGATAAATTGACCTTTTTTTAGACAGCACGATGCAAACGACCAGTTCCAGTAGACAATGGATGGGTCATACGTATTGAACACATATACTCGTACATATGTACGGTACCACAGAAGAGAAGTACTTCTGTGGCGGGACGGCTCGAGTCTCAAGGCAGGCAGCGATTGGTAATTGTTCAGTTTCAGTGTCTTACCTCAGAAATCCGCAAAAAAAATAATTTTCATTCTGAAATGTACACCTAATTTTCTGCTCTTCATTTTTAGGATAAAAGCGATGCACATCAGGACACAATTCAGACTTTCGCTCAATCACCCAGGCAACACCAATACACTTCGGAGAATCCTTACACATTATACGATGGCGAATACATATACATACGTAGAACATTTATCGAGGGATGGATCGATGGAAAACCCAACCGAAAAGCAACACGAAAGTTGTTCAGCTATGGATGACACAGGATACACGAATCATACGACACAAGGCATCTGAGGGATAGAGGGACACGGTAATTAATCAGTTTACGGCTTAACTCAGAAAACCCCGAAATGTACACAATTATCTGTTTTTAATTTTTATGACAGATCCGCCGCATTCTATTCACACATATGGACACAATTGAGATTTTGTAGAACTGTGGAGTAGGCCTACTGGGGATACCACATTAAAAAAAACGCGCCTAGAACTTTACCAAATGCTGGTGGTGTGGAAAAGAGTTCATCTGTTTTCCGATGCTCCTACGTGCTGTGCCGCCGGAAGCTAGGCAGTCATATAGAATACTGTTACTGGATTACTGCCGCATATTCCAGGCGAAAGTCTTCTCTATTAGTTAAGCTAGAAGTGGTCAATGTCTACGTGGTGAAACGATTCATTCCAAGCCGCGTTAGGTTTAAAAACAAATCGGTTTATAATGTCGAGTCTTGCATTTTAGAAACACTTTTTGTCTTTTTTGATTAAATTATATTATGTAAATATAAATTCATTTTCATTTATTATAAAGCTATTCACGGTGTAGTGTTTCTTAAATGAGTAGAAAAAAACATGAAAAATTAAACACGAAAATAAACAAAATGGATAATATCCTAGACGACAGCGAGAGGTTTGTACATATGGCGGTGGAATTATGGTATTGCCGGATCTCCCTCTACCGATACTTACTCTAACGAGGTGGAACGTTGTGAGTTGCTGCGGACACCGCAACTCTACAGTTATACCCGATACTAAGTCAGTATGGCTCTCCTCCGGCAGACGCCGCTAATATTAAACGACACGACAAGGAGTGCGTGCGAGAGAGACAGAAAATCAGTCTGAGCGTGACGTCGGGCGCTGCGTAGCCACTGCAAATTGATTTGTTCCTATTGGCTATAAAAATGATCTGATCTGATCTGATCCAGATTCAGCAATCTGATAGATATGGTCATTATCTATGATTCTGCGTTTTTATTTTTCTCGAATGTGCAATATTGTGGATGCAACAGATTTTCGTCCTTTGTGGGGGCGGAAGGGGGGGGGCGAAATTCTGAGATATACGTTTTATAGTGAGATCTAACAGAAGTGCGGATACCAAATTTGGTTACTCTAGCCTTAATAGTCTCTGAGATTTGTGGATGCCCCAGATTTTCGTCCTTTGGGGGGGCGGAAGGGGGTGTGGCGAAATTTGGACACGAAACGGTCAAGGTCCGATATCACAGGAGTGTGGATACCAAATTTGGTTGCTCTGGCTCTTATAGGTTCTGAGATCCTTGAACTCATATTTTGCAATTGGCAAAACCGATCATGAAACCTGTGTGTTAGAGAGAGACAGAGCGAGAAAGAATGAAATTGTTTTCTTGATTCTGGCTTTAATAATTATACGATCTGATTGAGATTTTACGATCTAGAACATATAGTCGTCCTCTACGATTCTGCGTTTTTGCTTTTATCGTATCTTTAAAAATGTAGATGCCACAGATTTTCGTCCTTTGTGGGGGCGGAAGTGGGCGGGGCGAAGTTTTGAAATATTTTTGTAGCAGTGACATATCACAGAAGTCTGGATCCAAAACATCGTTGCTCTAGCTCTTATAGTCTTTGAGCACTAGGCGCTGAAGGGGACGGACAGACGGACGGACGGACAGACGGACGGACGGACAGACGGACAGACAGACATGGCTCAATCGACTCGGTTATTGATGCTGATCCAGAATATATATACTTTATGGGGTCGGAAACGATTCCTTCTGGACGTTACACACATCCACTTTTACCTCAAATCTAATATACCCCAATACTCATTTTGAGTATCGGGTATAAAAACAACCGCATACATTTGAACATTTTTTTATTAATAAAACGTGAAAAAAATTACAACAAAAAAAGATGAAAAACCAAGCGAACCAAAAACATGCGAGTTTTTCTTAGAGAACTTTTTATTAACAGTGCAAGGCGAATATATATATCAGGACCAAAATCCGTATTTCTCAATCCATTGGAGGACCCCGCGGATTGTCTTCCTCGAAAAACACTGGAAGAGCTTATGTAGCATGAAGCACTCGGCATACTTTTCTCACAAAACTAAAGCCACATATTTTCGACAAAAAAGTAAACCCAGTAGTCCATGCCCGATGAAACCCCAGTTCTCAATTTCTGATGCGATGTAGACTACTGGAAAATATCAGTATATAAATAGGCACCATCCAGGCAATACATAAAAATCTAAATTTTCTGTTTTCAACTAATTTTAAGCAAAAAGTGTTTTTAGACTTAAGTATAAAGTGTAAAAAAAAAAAAAAAAAAAAAAAAAATTAAAAAAACAAAAAAAAAAAGGAAAAAAAAACCCATACAAATGTAAGCTTAATTTTTGTGGTTGTAAATATATATATTTTTTTTTTTTTGATAAATTGACCTTTTTTTAGACAGCACGATGCAAACGACCAGTTCCAGTAGACAATGGATGGGTCATACGTATTGAACACATATACTCGTACATATGTACGGTACCACAGAAGAGAAGTACTTCTGTGGCGGGACGGCTCGAGTCTCAAGGCAGGCAGCGATTGGTAATTGTTCAGTTTCAGTGTCTTACCTCAGAAATCCGCAAAAAAAATAATTTTCATTCTGAAATGTACACCTAATTTTCTGCTCTTCATTTTTAGGATAAAAGCGATGCACATCAGGACACAATTCAGACTTTCGCTCAATCACCCAGGCAACACCAATACACTTCGGAGAATCCTTACACATTATACGATGGCGAATACATATACATACGTAGAACATTTATCGAGGGATGGATCGATGGAAAACCCAACCGAAAAGCAACACGAAAGTTGTTCAGCTATGGATGACACAGGATACACGAATCATACGACACAAGGCATCTGAGGGATAGAGGGACACGGTAATTAATCAGTTTACGGCTTAACTCAGAAAACCCCGAAATGTACACAATTATCTGTTTTTAATTTTTATGACAGATCCGCCGCATTCTATTCACACATATGGACACAATTGAGATTTTGTAGAACTGTGGAGTAGGCCTACTGGGGATACCACGTTAAAAAAAACGCGCCTAGAACTTTACCAAATGCTGGTGGTGTGGAAAAGAGTTCATCTGTTTTCCGATGCTCCTACGTGCTGTGCCGCCGGAACTAGGCAGTCATATAGAATACTGTTACTGGATTACTGCCGCATATTCCAGGCGAAAGTCTTCTCTATTAGTTAAGCTAGAAGTGGTCAATGTCTACGTGGCGAAACGATTCATTCCAAGCCGCGTTAGGTTTAAAAACAAATCGGTTTATAATGTCGAGTCTTGCATTTTAGAAACACTTTTTGTCTTTTTTGATTAAATTATATTATGTAAATATAAATTCATTTTCATTTATTATAAAGCTATTCACGGTGTAGTGTTTCTTAAATGAGTAGAAAAAAACATGAAAAATTAAACACGAAAATAAACAAAATGGACGAGGGGGAACGTTGTGAGTTGCTGCGGACACCGCAACTCTACAGTTATACCCGATACTAAATCAGTATGGCTCTCCTCCGGCAGACGCCGCTAATATTAAACGACACGACAAGGAGTGCGTGCGAGAGAGACAGAAAATCAGTCTGAGCGTGACGTCGGGGGCTGCGTAGCCAGTGGAAATTGATTTGTTCCTTTTGGCTATAAAAATGATCTGATCTGATCCAGATTCAGCAATCTGATAGATATGGTCATTATCTATGATTCTGCGTTTTTAGTTTTCTCGAATGTGCAATATTGTGGATGCAACAGATTTTCGTTCTTTGTGGGTGCGGAAGGGGGTGGGGCGAAATTTTGAGATATACGTTTTATAGTGAGATCTAACAGGAGTGCGGATACCAAATTTGGTTACTCTAGCCTTAATAGTCTCTGAGATTTGTGGATGCCCCAGATTTTCGTCCTTTGCGGGGGCGGAAGGGGGTGTGGCGAAATTTGGACACAAAACGGTCAAGGTCCGATATCACAGGAGTGTGGATACCAAATTTGGTTGCTCTGGCTCTTATAGGTTCTGAGATCCTTGAACTCATATTTTGCAATTGGCAAAACCGACCATGAAACCTGTGTGTTAGAGAGAGACAGAGCGAGAAAGAATGAAATTGTTTTCTTGATTCTGGCTATAATAATTATACGATCTGATTGAGATTTTACGATCTAGAACATATAGTTATCCTCTACGATGCTGCGTTTTTGCTTTTATTGTATCTTTAAAAATGTAGATGCCACAGATTTTCGTCCTTTGTGGGGGCGGAAGTGGGCGGGGCGAAGTTTTGAAATATACTTGTAGCAGTGACATATCACAGAAGTCTGGATCCATAACATCGTTGCTCTAGATCTTATAGTCTTTGAGCACTAGGCGCTGAAGGGGACGGACAGACGGACGGACAGACAGACGGACGGACGGACAGACGGACAGACAGACAGGGCTCAATCGACTCGGCTATTGATGCTGATCCAGAATATATATACTTTATGGGGTCGGAAACGATTCCTTCTGGACGTTACACACATCCACTTTTACCACAAAACTAATATACCCCAATACTCATTTTGAGTATCGGGTATAAAAACAACCGCATACATTTGAACATTTTTTTATTAATAAAACGTGAACAAAATTACAACAAAAAAAGATGAAAAACCAAGCGAACCAAAAACATGCGAGTTTTTCTTAGAGAACTTTTTATTAACAGTGCAAGGCGAATATATATATCAGGACCAAAATCCGTATTTCTCAATCCATTGGAGGACCCCGCGGATTGTCTTCCTCGAAAAACACTGGAAGAGCTTATGTAGCATGAAGCACTCGGCATACTTTTCTCACAAAACTAAAGCCACATATTTTCGACAAAAAAGTAAACCCAGTAGTCCATGCCCGATGAAACCCCAGTTCTCAATTTCTGATGCGATGTAGACTACTGGAAAATATCAGTATATAAATAGGCACCATCCAGGCAACACATAAAAATCTAAATTTTCTGTTTTCAACTAATTTTAAGCAAAAAGTGTTTTTAGATTTAAGTATAAAGTGTAAAAAAAAAAAAAAAAAAAAAAAAAAAAATGAAAAAAACAAAAAAAAGGAAAAAAAAACCCATACAAATGTAAGCTTAGTTTGTGTGGTTGTAAATATTTTTTTTTTTTTTTTTGATAAATTTACCTTTTTTTAGACAGCACGTTGCAAACGACCAGTTCCAGTAGACAATGGATGGGTCATACGTATTGAACACATATACTCGTACATATGTACGGTACCACAGAGGAGAAGTACTTCTGTGGCGGGACGGCTCGAGTCTCAAGGCAGGCTGCGATTGGTAACTGCTCAGTTTCAGTGTCTCCGCAAAAAAAATAATTTTCATTCTGAACTGTACACCTAATTTTCTGCTCTTCATTTTTAGGATAAAAGCGATGCACATCAGGACACAATTCAGACTTTCGCTCAATCACCCAGGCAACACCAATACACTTCGGAGAATCCTTACACATTATACGATGGCGAATACATATACATACGTAGAACATTTATCGAGGGATGGATCGATGGAAAACCCAACCGAAAAGCAACACGAAAGTTGTTCAGCTATGGATGACACAGGATACACGAATCATACGACACAAGGCATCTGAGGGATAGAGGGACACGGTAATTAATCAGTTTACGGCTTAACTCAGAAAACCCCGAAATGTACACAATTATCTGTTTTTAATTTTTATGACAGATCCGCCGCATTCTATTCACACATATGGACACAATTGAGATTTTGTAGAACTGTGGAGTAGGCCTACTGGGGATACCACGTTAAAAAAAACGCGCCTAGAACTTTACCAAATGCTGGTGGTGTGGAAAAGAGTTCATCTGTTTTCCGATGCTCCTACGTGCTGTGCCGCCGGAACTAGGCAGTCATATAGAATACTGTTACTGGATTACTGCCGCATATTCCAGGCGAAAGTCTTCTCTATTAGTTAAGCTAGAAGTGGTCAATGTCTACGTGGCGAAACGATTCATTCCAAGCCGCGTTAGGTTTAAAAACAAATCGGTTTATAATGTCGAGTCTTGCATTTTAGAAACACTTTTTGTCTTTTTTGATTAAATTATATTATGTAAATATAAATTCATTTTCATTTATTATAAAGCTATTCACGGTGTAGTGTTTCTTAAATGAGTAGAAAAAAACATGAAAAATTAAACACGAAAATAAACAAAATGGACGAGGGGGAACGTTGTGAGTTGCTGCGGACACCGCAACTCTACAGTTATACCCGATACTAAGTCAGTATGGCTCTCCTCCGGCAGACGCCGCTAATATTAAACGACACGACAAGGAGTGCGTGCGAGAGAGCCAGAAAATCAGTCTGAGCGTGACGTCGGGGGCTGCGTAGCCAGTGGAAATTGATTTGTTCCTTTTGGCTATAAAAATGATCTCATCTGATCCAGATTCAGCAATCTGATATTTATGATCATTATCTATGATTCTGCGTTTTTAGTTTTCTCGTATCCTCAATATTGTGGATGCAACAGATTTTCGTCCTTTGTGGGGGCGGAAGGGGGTGGGGCGAAATTTTGAGATATACGTTTTATAGTGAGATCTAACAGGAGTGCGGATACCAAATTTGGTTACTCTAGCCTTAATAGTCTCTGAGATTTGTGAATATCCCCAGATTTTCATCCTTTGCGGGGGCGGAAGGGGGTGTGGCGAAATTTTGAAACAAACTCGTCTCGGTCCGATATATTAGGAGTGTGGATACCAAATTTGGTTGCTCTAGCTTTTGTAGTCTCTGAGATCTAGGCGCTAATGTTTTACTCTAAGCAAAGCCGCCTATGCTACGTGTGTGTTAGAGAGAGACAGGGCGAGAAAAAATGAAATTGTTTTCTTGATGCTGGCTTTAATAATTATACGATCTGAATCAGATTTTGCACTCTAGAAGATATAGTCATCTTCTACGATTCTGCGTAAATTTCTCGTATCGTCGAAATTGTGGATGCCACAGATTTTCGCCCTTTGTGGGGGCGGAAGTGGGCGGGGCAAAGTTTTGAAATATTCTTGTAGCAGTGACATATCACAGAAGTCTGGATCCAAAACATCGTTGCTCTCGCTCTTATAGTCTTTGAGCACTAGGCGCTGAAGGGGACGGACAGACGGACAGACAGACATGGCTCAATCGACTCGGCTATTGATGCTGATCAAGAATATATATACTTTATGGGGTCGGAAACGATTCCTTTTGGACGTTACACACATCCACTTTTACCACAAATCTAATATACCCCAATACTCATTTTGAGTATCGGGTATAAAAAGTACAAATAAATCTATAAATTTTCATACAAAAATAAGCCATTTCTTTGCACATTTCTTTTGATGTTGTATTTATGAAAATCTATGGCCATTCATTCAGACTGTGGGAAATGCCACCGCAACGTGGAATTTGTCAAAGAATATTTTCCATCAATTTGTTGTCGCATGAATTTTAAACCCACGCAAAAAGTGTTTTGCCAAATGAATATGGGTATTTATGAGCAGCTCTAACCAAAGTCTATGCTGGTTTTTATTTTGTTTATTTACAGACGCATGTGTGCGAGTGTATTGATTAACAATTTTGATTTATGCAACTTTCAACCAAGAACGAAACCAAATGCACAGAGAAAGAAAGACTCTGTGGAAAAAATGCCATACCTACCATAAAAATAGTTTAAATAAATGCCAGGGCAAGCTCCCTGTGTGTGTGTGGCTGAGTGTTGGCTGCTGCTGTGGCTGTTGTTGTATTATATAAATAAAATAAAAATTGATTTTTATTTTTCATAAATTTAATGAATGGCTGACTGGCCGAGAACCAGCACGGCGCCCCATTGGCCAGGATTCGTTGCACAATGAATGAATAATTGACAAAGAAATGATTTTTAATTGAATACAAATTTACAGTTGAACGATTGTCCGGTCGGAATAAGGAGTGTGCACACGTGAGCCCACGTCTGCGTACATGCAAATCCATCTGGCGGCTGGCCGAAGCCATTGATACGCTTTTGGGATCCTACCAGAGAGGGTCTGGGGCTGGGCAAACCCTTTACCACAGTCCCCATACCCTTTTCGAGGGCATAACCATTCATTATGCTCATCGCCTGATTCCAGTCAGCAGCTCCAGCTCCCAGCTCCCAGCTCCAGTGCATACATTGAATCAAAGTTTTTAAGCATCGCTTTATTTAATTGAACTCTTTGCTGGCCGGAGTCCTGGCCCTGGGAGTCCGTGTCTAAGTCAGTGGCAGGCAACTGGCTGCAAATTTATTGGCCCGACAGAAGGGCCGTTGCTCACGGGCTTACGCTCAACACAATTTGAATTTGAACTTTCCCGGCTTAGAGCTTAGCCCGGACAAACTACAGACTACAAACAGCACAAAAGCCAAGTGCAGCTGCTCATGGCCAAGGCAAACACGGGAGTCGCAGCAGGAGCAGGAGCTGGAGCAGGAGCTGGGAACCGAGGAGTGGGTGCTGGAGTGCTGGGTACACCATTCGGAGCGGCAATAAATGCCAAATGCAAGCCCCGACTGCAGGCACCGAAAACATCTGCCCGGCCGACGCGTCGGTGGTCCAAGCAATTGGAAAATTCCTCATCCTGCCCTCTGAATGAGTCCTGCTCTCTGGCCATGCTGCCCCCACACTCCAACGAGCTGTAAATCTTTGATGCAGTCGACTGAATTTACAGTTGAGCGGCCAATTAAACGTTTTGTGGGCCACTAAAGTGCGTTGTTGTGTTTTCTTAGCAGCAGCTCCCAGGTGTCCTCGCCATAAAAAGGGAAAGCCATTGAAAACCAATAGAATGTGGGCTACCAACACTAGACCAGATTTAAGGGCTTAGACATGCAAACGGTTTGGAGACACAGCGTTCCATCAAGACTTTGAGAAACAATTGAAGGATGTAACAACTTTTTAGCTCTAGATTTGATTCCTTTCATGGGAAAAACTTCATTTGCTTGCCTTTATTATACTCTTTTCCTCTAGGTTTAATTTCCCTTAAAGGCAATGCGATAAGCATGCAATTAATAATGAACATAAACCCCAGCACCGCCCCCCCGTGGAGAGTTAATTGATGAACTCATTTGTAGGGCACTTATCCGTAAACCTCAATGCAGTAAATATTGCTCGACAGCCCTGAACAGAGCCGAACAGAGCTGAGCAGTCAAAGCCATTGAAGAGGTCTTCCAAACCAAATCCAAACAACTTTTGCAGTTTTTCTGAGCAGCTTTTGAAATGGCTTGCCAAGGAAAAACCGAAGCGACTTCAATAAATAATTGATTAAGCATAGTTAAAGAAATTGTGCGGTTGCAGGAGGATCCAGAGGCAGTGGCAGAGCAGAGCAGAGGAAGAATGCAGCTGCAGGAGCCCCCGTATACGATGAAGGTCTTGCAACCACAATGTTGGCTAATTACTCAACGATGCTCATTAAGAGCGCTGAATTTTCACTTTTCAACGCTTTCCACCTCACCGCCACATCGCCATCGCCATCGCCATCGCTGCCGCACACTAATGAAGATTTATGAAGGCCAACAGCGAAGGGAATTTGTATTCTTTAAACTTTAACTGCCCCAGACATTGTGCCTTGGGGCATTGCCCGCCCAGCCCTGCCCTGCCGAGCAGAGCTGCTGAAAGTTTAATGCATTTTTTAGGTTGTGCGCTAATTACAAGGCAAACTGCAATGAATTATGCATTTGGCAGCCCCCATCCCCGCCCCATCCGCGCCATTGTCTCTATAGCAAACTTTAATCAACTTCTGCATATCGAAATGAAGCCAAGACGCAGTCCGACAGATAAAAGAAGTAACAGCTACAGATACAGATACACAGAAGCAGCAAAACAAACATTCTTAATTCAGCATAATTCAAATTCAAATAAGAACCGAATCCGAATCCGAAGGAGCAGGAGCTTGGGAGCGAACTGGGGGTTCGTTGAAAACTTTGTGTTACATTTTTATTTAATTTTACTATCTGCTGGAGCTCCTGCCAGCCAAGAGGCGATGGGTTCTTTGAGACGAAGATGGGGGCTGGGGCATGAGGCTGGAGCCTGGCTTTGTGCGCTTGCTGCTAAAAAATGCGCCAGCAAAAGCAATTTGAAAGCTGCGCGGAATACGTAAAAAACAATACACCACCAGGCAGGGCAGCCCTCCAGTAAAGGGATACCAGTCTTGGCAGGCCAGCAGCAAAAATACAGGCGATACTTCGACTGAGGGATACCCGATGGAGGGTCAGTGGGAAGAGCGAAGCGATCTAATCGGAATGCAAGAGACGAGAGCTATCGAAGGCAGAGACAGAGAGAAGAATCTGTGGAGAGATCAATTAAGATACAGATTGATTGATGGGTACAAAAGATAATCATTGCTCTTTAGGGAGTATAAGCCATAGATCGATCTAAAGAACCCCATCACAATGCCAGGAGAGAGCTGACAGCAAGACCATGCCTGGAACGCCTTTCCTGTAGATCCTGTCTGTGCAAATACATAATTTACAACAACCGTCTGGCTGTTACAACATACCCTCGACGCCCCTAGGACTACCAGGTATAAAAACGAAAGTGGGAGAGGGAAAACTCAATGCTACCATCCTCCATGTGCTTGTACGTAGTTGTGGCAGCTAATTTTCATTATTCTTTCAGAATGCAATCAAGAAATGTTGCTCTAGCCGCTCCGTCTGAGGCTGCCCCCGGCCTGGCAGAAGTGCAATTCCAGCGAAGCCCCGGAGGCAAGCGGTTACGGCCAACGGCCAACGGCTCTGGTGGCGGTCTAGCAGATGCGTTGGTTTAGTGAATTGGACAACACGCTTACAGGTAAATGAGTAGTGTCTGAGTTGGTTGGGGAAATGTGGGAGCTGGAGCTGGGGCTGGGACTGGCTCTGGCTCTGGCACAGGGAATGATAGAGAGATTACAAATTAAATGGGCAAAGTCGAGTGGAGTGTTTAAGTGCGGATTACAAGGCATAACCGAGCGATGAGAGGGCGCCTGACCATTTTGTGGTGTTGTGGCAGGTTCATTTCAGATCATATCCGATGTCTTTGGGTCGGAAGATGCACTAACAAAAGTCTAATCTCCCGCAGCACACAAAAACCAATTCAATTAGGGTCTTCACGCTACCTTCTCCTTTATTAAGTTTGTCAATCAATCAATATGCATGCAGTACTTACGAGCATATCCTTTGTTCACGGCCCTGTCCGCCAGTCAAAGCCAAACAATGCGGCAAATGCAACAATGGCAGAGGCGAATCTCCGCTTCATTTATATTTATAAGAAAAACGTAAATGCAGTCCCCCAGGGGCCACCCTCCCCCTCCAGAGAGCCAGAGCCGTACACAATGGGAAACCGCTAAGGTAGTAGTCAAACATTAAATGTTATTAAATGCAGAGCATGCGGTGGGCGAGGCCAAACAATGGCCAAAAGTTTCGATGGGCCCCCGAACTTGGGCCACAGCGTATCACCAATACAGGGCTAAGACATGGGCCACGATTGATGGGACAGCAGGAGAGAGGAGTCGAATGGGTAGTTCCCTCAAAGAGAGCTAGTTATCTGTGGGATTAACAGATATATAGATAACCAATTACATTGGAAGGGAAGAGATTATACATAAATATTCGATTAAAAGTACAAATAATGGGTTCCTATAGGGGGGCCCTATAGCTTCCATTCCCCTACCAATTCGTGCCTACCCCTTGCTACCCTGCACATGCAGAACAAATTTGGGCACTTGGATCTAACAGCAACACTAACAACCGAGAATGGTAACCACAACAATCACGATGTCTTGAAACTTAGCGCCGAGGATGGGCCTCGGTCTGGGTCTGGGTCTGGGCCTGGGCCTGGGTGCCGGAACGAAGGGCCCATTCAATGGCAAGCGACAGGCAGCGAGAACTGTGTCAGCCGCACACACACACACACGGACAGAGAAGCTAACTAATTTAAACGGCACCATTGTGCACCATAACCCAAAAACAATGGCGGCAAACGGAAGCGGCGCCGTCCATGAGGATGAAGTGGGCGATAAAGGGCAGCCACCACTCTGCTAGAACCTCCCACCTCCCCTCTCGCTATCCTGGGATGTCTGTGTGTGTCTGCATTCGGCGTATTAATGCCACTTCAAAGTTTTTCCCACCAGTGGCTGTGTGTGCACTTGTGAATTATCAAAATTTACAACAATGCGAGGCAGCAGTGGCAGCCGTGGCAGCAGTTTGCTATCAGCAGTCGAGCTGCATTGAAATATGGCCAAAACAGTGGAAAAGTACCTGCGGGCATTTTATAGATAATACCCATTTTGGCCACATATGGGCCAGGGCACGGGCACGGGCACGGGCACGGACACGGCCAAGACGAGGCGAATATTTTCCAAGAAAATGCAATGCAAACGCCCGCTGAAAGGCAACCAATTTTATACAACCGTGAGCATATTGTAAAACTTCCCAGGCCCCATATGTATCCCCCCCCAACGCCCACTGCAAACTTTTACACCGAAAAAACAAAGCACAAGGTGGGGGTGGGAAGTGGGTCTAGGACTCGTTCTCCTTCTCCTTCTCGGACTGGCTCTTGGTGGCTGGGGAGAGCTGTTCCGGGCGATGCATTTGTCTGATTTGCATAGTTTGCGGCTGCCGTTGCCGTTGCCGTTGCCGTTGCATTTATAATGTTGCCAATGTGGCAAACAAGCAGCAGAGTACAAAAACAGAGCGAGAAAAAAATACTGCACCACGCATGCAATTTTTGTTGGAGGCGAACAGCGAACAGCGAACAAACATGACCGACAACGACCGACAGCCATACCAGTCGAAGGCCCGGCCCGGCTATGTGGAGCTCTTCCTGCTGTTGCATTTTAAGCAGAGCAGCCTCGTGGCTGGTGGGGGCTTGGCTTTTCCGCGTTGACAGCAGTTACATGCATATTACGCACACGCAATCAGTGCCGCTTCCCACCGAATATGAATAAAATAGCCGCGATTCTACTTGGCAGCGTTTCTGCCATCAGACCTCATGGATATCCTACTTGCTCTGCTGCCGCAAGGAGTCCTTGATAATTGGGTGTTGTTATGGCTAAAGGAGGATGTTGTTTGGCATTATTTCGGCATGTCATCATTAGCATTATGCGGCAGAAATCGACTCTGTTGGGGAAGTGGCACCTCAAGAGTTTTAAACTTAAATAGATTGATGTCTGGGCTTTGCTGAGAGGGAAAAAGCAAGAGATATGACATTTCCTAATCAACTCTTAAGTACAGCCATAGAACCGCCTTCAAGGGCTTAGTAAACAAGACTGTAGCCTTATTCAGAATCATCAACTATTCGATCTATTCTTCGTTATATTCTTGCTTAGAAATTCCTTCAATTTGTCCCTAATCCAAAGACTGCAATTCCCTTTTATGTGCCAATACTTTGTGACCAAAAATGCTTACATTTTTTCCATATTTTTGCTGCTCGACATTTTATAGTTAGTTTCTCTCCGTTTCTTCCCACTGCAAATCTATTTTGAGCGAGTGTCAGGGCCAGTGGTGCTCGCCCCCGACTTTTGATGAGTTTGGCTTGCCGCCCAGTCCGCCCCCCGTGTGTGGTGGGTGTTTGCTTTGCATGCAAAGCTTTAGAAAAGTGCCAAAACTAACGAAGATTAAGCATGGCCAAGTGGCACGTGCTGACCTCAAGGAGAGCTGCGAAATATTTTACGTGCTCGCCATTGGCTGGCCATTGATTTATGCCACTCGAATGGAGCTTCAAAGTGTCAATGGCTGGCTCTCGGATAGGGGGCGTGGGCTGGAGGCGTGGGTGGCTGCATTTTAGCCAAATTGCTTCGAGTATGGCAGCTGCTTTGGCAGTTCCTTCCGGTGTTGTTAAGTGCGCACATGGTTGGCACTTAAAAATAATATAATAGCCCAAGCTCGAGTAAACTTTGTAACTAAATACGAGCGCCCTTCTTCTCGAGCGCACACACACACACTCGAGCGTGGAGGAAGGTCTAGAGAAATGTATATAAAACTGTAATTCCATTAAAGTCCATTACATGAAATGCGCTTCGCGAAAACTTGCACACACAGAGAAAGAGGGCCAAAAAGTGGGAGAGCCTTGGATGAGGCATCGAATGGGGGACATCCCTTAGCCCAAGAGGTTTCCCCGAGCCCTTAATGGGCTGTCATTGCGGATTACAGGGTATCAGCAGGCACTGAGGCAGCCGGGCAACTGCAACTGCAAGTGGAAAGAACATTTTTTGGTCTTTCACTTGAACTTGCTGTTGCTTCTGTTCATTCCGCTGCTGGCAGTTGTCCTTGGGCGGGAGCATAGCATTTCAGCATTGAAAATAATAACTTAAGTAATGTCATTAGCCGGCCAAAATGGATTAGACGATACTGGGCGACAGTCGTCGGATTGCTGCAGTTGTACTCCGCCATTTTCGAGTACTTTCTGTGTACATCGGGGCGTATACACAATGTCCATGGAGGGAAAGTCTTCCCGGGAAGGTAAGCGATGGTTTGTAGGGCCTGTAATGGAATTGATAGAGTTTAAGGCAGCTATAAATTCAATGGGGTATTTATATTTAGATACAAGTTGTGGTATATACATATATCATTCAGGGGTCTTTGCGCATTGGAGAAGCTCTTCTGGCGGCTTTGGCCCTGTTTTTTGTTTTGTTTTGGCTTGGGTTGGGTCACATGAAGCCTGTTGCGTGTACACATGTGACGCACATAAAAAACGCGGCTCCCTCCCGCTGTGACTGCGTATGCAGCCGACATTTTTAGCATACTTGCCACGGCGGGGCATTCATGCATTAATCGTGACGATTGTATGATGAATGGCGACAGTCTGCCATCTCTCCCAGCACTCCCCACCACTTTGTGTCCCATCTCCATCGAACTCCCCGCCACTCTGTGTCTCTGTCTCCGTCGCACTCCCTGCCACTTTGTGTCTCTGTCTCTCTCCCTGCCACTCTGTGTCTCTGTCTCTTTCCCCGCCACTCTGCGTCCTGTCTCTGTCTCTCTCTCTCTGCCACTCTGTGTCCTCTCTCTGACTCAATCAGTCGTCGGTTGTGCATCAATCAATTGTTTTGGCCAGCGCTTTTTCGATGATCCACTCCCGCTGGCCGATTAACTTCTTAGCCTTGGATGAACTCTGTGGGTTTTCCTATAATTAACTCCAAAACATAAAGAGAGAGAGAGGGGGAGAAGTGCCGGCCCAATAAACAGCTGCTGGCATCGCGGCATCACGTGTTTACAATCCCACCAGCTGGCCTCGCATCCAGCATTCGCGGCATGTAAAAAATTCCGGCACGAGCTTATGAAAAATTTGACGCCATATGCGGCGGGGAGGGGGTGGGGGTGGGGGTGGGATTTTACGACATGCCAATGATGGCCGCCATAAAAAGCCATAAGAGGCACAAAGAAGTCCTGTAAAATGGCTTCAAGCTGAAAAGTTGTAAAGTAACCAAGAAAGAAAAAAAGTAAACCCCGAGAGAGATTCAGATACAGATGGAGTTGTGGACTCTTCTCCCTGATTACTTTTATATGGTTAATTGCCACCACCCTGGGTAAATCTCAGCGAGCACTTCAAAGAGTTTTGAAGTGGAAAAGCGGGTATACATATGTCTGCCTGGATAGTTTCGTACTGGAGGCCGGAAGCCGTCACGCGGCGCAAAATGGCGCAACTTCCGCCAGAGACTTTCTTGTCAACGAAAAAAAGTGGCAGACTATCCAGACTGCTCCACTGGCCGCCTGATTTATTGCACTTTAAATTCGGCGACATTCTCTGCATGTCGTTTATCTTCATTGCGTGCGCCAAGAAGAACTAAAGCACAAATTTCTGCCCACGGCCCATAAATAAACCAAGAAAATATACATATTTGCAATACAGAAAGAGAAAGAGAGAGGGAGCCCTGTGTGTGTGTGTGCGTGCATAGCATGAAAATCCTTATCAAACGCTCGACTTGTAATTTTCTAAAAGCTTACTTCACATTTTTGCATATTTTGCATGAGAAATGCATCAACGAGAGACCATGAGGACTGAGGACTGAGGAATGAGGTCTGGAGACGACTGCCACAGAGAGCTTTCTCCGCATTTGTTTTCTGTCAGTCCGTGTCCGTGTCCGTGTAACCTGGATATGATCTTCTAGGAATGCTTTCCTTTGGCTGCTCAAGTGAAACTTTAGGAATGTGCATTTGCAAAATCCCTCGACCGACTTGATAAATAATTTAATAAAATATGTAACCAAATTGGCAAAGTTTATGATAAACATACGGCATATGCCAAGAATGTTGCTGCCACAAAGCACTCTCCTAGCTCCTCGCTTCCCTCTCCTTTTCGCCTTTAATTAAGACTCAGAAACGAGCAGCCGGGTCCTGCTGCCCAACCCCGTTTGAGAGCCAAAAATTAATCGGATTTAACCCGTTTTAATGCTCGTCGCACATGCCATTTCTGGGGTTGCCTAAAAGCCAAGTCATAATTTTCTGAGAATCGAAAATATCTGCAATTTGCTAAATGCATATTCGGGTGTGGGCAAAACTCTCTGTCAGATTACTCATACGCCACCAAGCCCGCCCCGCCCCGCCCCAAGAACAGCAACAGCGAAATGTTTACCATTTTTTGCGGTGGCTTTTGGCTGCACCTTTCGCTCGGGGCATAACGAAGCGCGAAAAATACCACTAAATCTCGAGCGCCAATAATTCAATAATTTTACGCTTAAATCATAGCAAATTAACCCATTTCCGGCGTAGACAGCGCCACATAAATTATGCGCCCCCGAGACGTGAGGCGACTTGAGGCTGATGGGGAGGGTCCTCGTTCGTTTTCCGCCGTCTTTGTCTCTGTCTCTGTCCAGTGTCTGAGCTGAAAGTTTCTTTTTCTGGAGTACCCCGGGAGTGTTTCACTGAAGGGTATATGGGGTGCAAGCTGAACATCCCTCGAATAGGAGTACCACAAGCCTTTGTATAGCACTTCTGCACGTCTTGGACACTTCTCCACTATTTCCAAGTTTATTCTCAGACAAAGAGGTATCTAAAAGTCTCATCCAGCCCGAGCCATAGCTTTTCCGGGGGTAAAAAAAAAATGCAAAACGTCTTGTGCCACGTCGTGGCGGCGCTTATCTCTCTGGGGCCAAGAAAGTGGCCAGTCGAGGCGCCTCTTGGTGGCTGGCCAGGTGTGAGGCGGTTGATAGTTGTGGCACACACAGCGGGCAGTAAGAAAAACTGGCTACAAGCATTCGCGTGAGCGTGAAAATGGTTTTTCGTTTCGCTGTCGCCCACGCCCACAGAGGCCCCCCCACTCTGGGGCGATGGGAGATGGGCGTTGGGCGTTGGCTTTGCTTTGCGTTGCGTTGCGTTGCGTTGCGCTTCGCCGAAGACAAGCTGACAAATGCTGAAACGTATCGTATGCCATCTATCATCGTGCATTAGAGAAACGGACGCCGGCCTCCGTCCGGCTGTCCATCTGTCTCTCCGTCCTTCCGTCCGTCTGTCTTACCATTTCTCGGTTAGTTGGCAGCAAGTTAAGTGCCCGTTCAATGGCCAGTTTGGGCCACGTTTTATGTTACAATGTTAATTTCCTCCTTCGCTCTTTGGTCTAGACTTTTGCTTAAAACTGATTGCTGCCGCCACTTAGTCGTGGGGGGGAGGGGTAAAAAGGCATTGGGGATTGCTTGTATGACTGCTGGAGATTTATGCGCCAGCGGGGCAATCATGTGGAATGCATGGTAATTATAGTAACGATCCGAAGCGAAGCCATGTGTACTGAGGCGCAGTGAAGGGTGTGGGCCAACCAATCGATACGATACGCTACGATGCGATACGATACGATGTTGTTGCAAATCAATTTGATGTTATTAGTTAATAATTAGAAGCTGAAGCACCGCCAGGAATCGCGCACTCAGCCCGGCGGCCTGGGGTTAATGCATGCGACGTGTTTGAACTGTAAATGAGGTGGAAATGTCAGGGAGTAGGCCGTTGCCCCCTCCCCCCTTACCAGCCCCTTGCCAATCATTAGAAACGAGTTTAAATCGCTGGTAGTTTGCGGCTCTTATTTATGAGTGGAAAATGTCTGCGACTAATGCCACTTAATGAATAACTCAACAGCAGTCACAGGCATTGGCAATAATTTGACAATATTTCCGCACGTGCCAATGCCATACCTGCCCCCCACCCTCCCCACTGCCCCCCCACCTCACCTCTACCTCGTGAAGCTGCTCCCTCACGCAGCCAATTGGCCGGAAATGTTGCTGCGGCATAATTTGTCAATTGTGCGTGTTGATTTCTGAATTAGCTAATTTGGATTTTAGTTATTAGATGCTGATTACGTGTGGTGTGTGTATTTGTGTACGTATATTTCCATTGTACGTGTGCCGTGCCGCCCCCTCTGTCGCTGTCGCTGTCGTTGTCGCTGCCTCTGTCTCTGGCAGGGTTTCAGCATTATAATTATTTTTTAACCATCACAGTTTGGCAATTTCCCTCGACGAGCTGCTTATTTTTGCGGCTGTTGCGGCTTTCATTTACTACCAGAGGGCATTATGGTTTCCAGGCAGCAGTTTTGCAAGGCCAGAGAAGGCAGTATTTTTTCGGTTTAGGGAATATATAATCACAATAAATAATAGTAATATTCTTCCCCAATTTCAAGGGTCCCCAAAGATCGGATAACTCTAACCTTGAGGTAACATTTCGATTCGCAAGGGTACAAGGGTGTTCAGTAAGTTTTGCGAATCGATAAGGAAGAGGGCGTTACGACTAGCCTTATTTATTTTTTTTTTTTTAATTTTTCACATCTTTTATATGACCGTATGTGAAGTTTTATTTCAATCTGTGAATTCATTCTATTTTTTAAAATCATTTAGTATCGACGCCTCATAGAATTTTTATACAATATAAAAAAATCAATTATCATGCAGTGATTGATTTTTATTTTATTTTTGTTAAAGGTTTAAAAGCAAAGGAAATTTTTGACCGAATTTTAAAAGTGTATAAGGACTCTTCGCCTTCAATTAATTTAATTTAATTCATTTAAACGTGGTCGTACGAGCCTTGAAGGCGATACAAAATCAGCAACAACTCCAGAATTTGTAGAAAAAATATACGCTATCGTATTGGAAAATCGTCGAGTGACTGAAAGAGATTTAGTAGCAGCCCCAGGCATCTCATTGGGCAGTGTATCCCCAGCTTCGATCTCGCTTTGGTCTGTCTGTTGCATGTATCTCTAATTTATTGTAATTCCTGGAATGTATCTGGCACTCATATCATCGCATATATTTGTGTAAACCCTGGCTGTAACCTTCAAACACATCTAATTCGGAATATTCGGGTATTTTGTCTATTAGCAAATTGCATTTGGGCCTGGGCTCACACGCGGCTGTGCGCCGGCTCTAATTAATGGCGAATTATTTTTCAATATCTGGGGCGGGTATTTATTCGGCGGGGACTGAAATGATATTTTGTTTGTTAACACATCTTTCCGCGCCGCGTGCATAATAATTATTACCGAAATGAAATTAGTGTTATTTTTGCTCATTAATTATTCTCAAAATATTTATCGAAAAATTACAGTTTTATTTGAAATAAATTATTTTTGTGTAAATGGCAGGCAAATCATTCATCATTTTGGGGTTGGCTTTAAAGGCTTTTTAGATATTAAATATTTAGTTGAGGGTCACAAAAATTAGTGGCATTTTTGCTCGAAGGATGTTTAATTAAGCAAATATTGGATATAGATTAAAGTGGTTTTAATGTGGGATTAAAAACATGCTCGACCAGATTTTAGAATGGGTTTGAACCCGTTTGAAATGCCTTAGACTTTTTGGAAGACTCTTTAGGATTATCTATACTCTTAATATTTGTATTAATTTTTGTAATATTAATTATCACATTATACGTAAAAAGTTACAGTACGTCCAAGTACACGGACCTCTCTCTCTCCCTTTTTGCTCTCTCATTCTTATAGTTATAATCCGATCTCATTCTCATTCTCTCATTCTCATATTTTAAGAGCAAGAATTAAGGAAGGAAATTTGATTACTGAATAAAAAATTATTATAAATATTATGAATATTATTTAAAAATAATTTACTAGAATTTTAGTTACGAATCTTTCGATTTTTCAGCTTAAACCGCCCAAAAAGCCTCTTCCAAAGGCACAGTCATATCCCCAAACTGTTCCCAGTATCTGCATAAAATCCCTACCTACCACCAGCCCCACATATCTCCCAATTCCACTCTTATACGTCTGCGGAAAACTGGCAAAAGCTTTCGCTCTACTCAAGGCGGGACTTCTCTCCCTCCCCCTCTCTCAAAATCATTATACAATATTTTGGGAGTGAAAGCTTTTGCGGCAAAGCTGCTGGGCTCAGGTATGCAATGGTGTGGGTGTGGGATTTACCAAAGAACAGCTGATGGCTGACCAAACCCTAGAAATGAATAGCTCGAATTATGTATGTTTTTCTCACTACAAAAAAAAAAAAACAACTTTGTTTTAAAGAATTTTATTCCGTTTGAAGAAGTTCGTATTTGGGCAGCCCTTGAAGTGGGAATTATTCCGGGAATCGCCTGGTTTCCGTTTGTGCCTGGTAAACGGAAGTGGGGCCCATTTCCTCCCTCTGCCAGGTCGGAGATAAAAAAGCACTAACAAGATCAAGTTTGTTTTTATTTTTTTTCAAGTATTATTGGCTTTATTATCGCCATCTGACAGATGCGGCTGAAACATGGATAAATATTCATTGATATGTTGCAAGTGTCCTTCAAATTGGTAGTGGAAACAATAAAAACAATTAATGAACTAATGTACATGGGAGTATCTGTGTAATGCAGATACTTTGTGGAAGTTTGGACACCCTACTAGGGTTTTTTTTTTGCAGATTTACTATAAATATATTTTAAGGACATGTTTTATTGGATTTAATATACATCTTAGCTGCTTAAAGAAGTGGGTATTCAGAACAGAAGACTCTGTAGAATTTTGTAGAAAAGGGCCCTAGAAATTATCTCCGAATCCCTGACAGATATTTGACTGTTTCAAGTTGTTAGTAAAATACATGTAAAAAATATAAAACTGTAACTAATGGAAGAGTGCGTTGCAAGGGGTCATCTAAACCTCCCTGTTGACCCCTCTCGCCCCTCTCGCATTGTTCGAAATTCGAAATAAAATCAAATCAAATCAAACACAACCTACATATTATTTATTTACGACTAGAATCTGCCCCACATACTCCCCTGTACAGTGTGCATGAATAATATTCATATGCTGGCACTTTCAGTGTGTGACAAACCCTGTTCAACATTTATAATGCCCATTTTTTTTGTCCAAGAGGACTTTAAATGTGGCGCCTGGCAGAAATACTTTATAAAACAACACCGAAAAAAATACGAATAAAAACGCGGCGTTGGCATTTCACACGGACACAGACACAGACGCCCCGCCCCACCCCACAACAACAAGTGATGGGGGCTCTGGGAGGAGAAAAAATGTACCGTGGCTGCGCATTTAAGTGAGCTTGCGAGCGTATTATTGGCTTTAAGAGATAAGATGAGAATAAACTACTTTTACAACGCTGGCACGCACACACAGATACGCCGACACGCAGACACGGATGCATGCAAAACACATTGCAACGACACCGACCGCAAATTGACTAAAACCATGCCTGCCCGCCCCCAAAGGATGGGGGCTGTGTGCCCGGCGCCGCTTCTGTAGTTTTCACTGTCTGTCACAAGACAATTTGTGCGCGCAAAATACAAAATAATACACACACACACACACACACAGACTCATTTACAGCCCCAGCGACACACACAGATACATATCCATAAAGAGGGGGAAAGAGAGGGAGAGACACTCATACAAATAAGCATATGCATGGCACAGTTGTTCAGCTGCTGCCCTGGCATCAGGCCCCAGGGACGCTGGTTCCTTCCGTGGCTTTGGCACACATCGCGTATACGTAACGCAGCCAACTACAATACGTCTAGGATATGCGATACACAGGATACACAGTGCACATCCCCCCCACTGTAGAGATTTCAAGTGAGTAACTTGTGCGGGTAAACATTTTAGATTTTGATAAATTGCAACTTATACGTTTTCTGTATAAATAAAAGATTTACGTAAATCGCCTGGTAAATGGCTGTAAAGAAAATGTGCCCCATCCCGGCCCCGTCGCGGTGTCTTTGCCTCTCTCTTGCCACAACAAATGCTTACCAACTTAGCCACTGACTCATCTGGCAAACTGAGCCTGGGACGGCTTATATCATGGCCCGAAGAGCCAGAGCAAGATAAAATGTGCACGAGACGCTGGGAAGGTAAACCATATCATGAATTTTGGCCATAACATTTTTCGTTGCCATTTTCATTGTACATTTTGAGCTGGAGAGAAAGAGATGGAGAGAGAGAGTTGTCTTTCGGCCAACACAATAAGAATTTAATAAAGCAAACACTTTGATCTTAATATTTTCTGGTGGAGAGCAAAACGAAGAATTTTTCAATATTCACAGACGAATATTAGAGCAGACAGATATGCTAAAGGAGTGCAGCAAAGGGATTAGCAACTTTGTTAAACTTTGAGCATATTCCTCTTCGAAATGGAAATAGTTGAAGTAAATCAAGAGAGAGAGGAGTCGAACTAGCAGATACCCTGGCAGGGCGAGGCTTGGCTCGGACGAATGGGAGGTCCCAGGGCTCGGTCTTTATATCGAAAATACATGATTTTGTGGCTGGACTTGTATAATTTACATACATTTCGATACAGACTCCAAAGATACCAGTCTCTGGTTTATGGCAGCGCCTCTCCCACTCTCTGGGAGCATTTAGGCTGTCGATCTGATGCCCCCACTGTGGGCGGTATTAGGCACAGCCTTGTGCTTTGAGGCGATCCTGGAGAAGGTGGAGAGGCTCAAGGGACGGCCTTAGACAAATAAGGACCGCTACGAAATTTAGGGCCCTCTCTGGAGGCCGGACAAAGGCTAGGACACCTCCAACGCGTAGGAGTATAGAGTCGGTATAGTATCAAGTCCCTGACGCCTTCATCTGAAGTCCAGCCAGGAGAAGTCGCACCTGAAGCCGATCTCCAAGGCGTGAGATTCGTCCACAAACGGTTGTTATACCCGAGAAGTGGATGCTGTGCGGGATAGGTTGTTGCAATATTGTAGAAATAGAGGCCTTATTGTACATAATTCTCAACAGTTGGCCGTCAAGAAGCATATTTGGCGTGGGAAACACCTTAATTAGACTTTTTCCCCCAAAAAAACTCGTTTCAGAGGAGTAAAAAGGTGGGCCTTGAAGACTGCTTTCAGGGGATGCAAAAGTGTAGCCATCATCCTGGAGAATATGTTGTTGGTCCTTCATTATGTGGCCATCAACTTTAAAGGCAACCCTTGATAGCTTCTGGCCATAATTAAACGAGTATCAAAGAGCAAGCTAAAGACTAAAATTCCCTTTAATTCGATCCGTAAAACCACAAACGTAGCTGCATACACTCGTGTGTGGAAGTAAGTCCCCCAATTGCTGATTCACTAATTTCCGAGCTGCCTGCTCGAGTGCAAAGCCGTCAAGCCGCCACACCAAAGCCTAACCCCCCCAAAACCCCGAATCTCCCCGGAGACAACCATGGGCCAGGGCGGCGAGTGCAATCTGCGCCTCCGATGCCATTTAATCAACATTAGTGCAACGTGTGTGGTGGAAGGGGGGGGAGGGGGGCACTATTTTGGGGGAAAAACTATAAACCAAATGGCATATTAATTGCTGTCAGCTGGCTGGTTTTTAACAACATTTTGTGTGTGTTGGCGGCCAGCAAATGAACTTGAAAACTATCCGCAGCGGCTGCGCCACAAGCAACATTTATATAGGATGCACTAATGGCCATTTAAATGATTGGTTTTTGCCATGTTCTAAAGGGGGGGGGGCCACAATGGATCGATCACCAGCAAAGGGCAGCAACATCTTTGGGATTAAGGCCAAAGTTTCACCCTTCATCTGGGCCAAGCTCTGAACATGGCTGTAATAGATTTCGGTGTGTAATCCAAGACCATTCCGCAACTCATTAAACTATCAAACATAAACCCCAATTTTATCGCACTCCCCCCCCCCCCCCCCCTGGACGGGGATGGGGGAGCCTTCTGCCTCATTTCATCATATCGCATTTCAGCATTTCAGAGCGAGTTTCAGAGCGAGTTTCAGCGCTAATGCCGCTGCAACTTTGCTTCCATTTAGCGCTAACTGCCATTATTTTCAGTTTTATTTCCGCACAAGGTCAGAATCCACTATCCAACAAGAGCCGAATGGAAAAAACTACGCCAAAAGCGAGAGGGGGGAGGGCGTAGGGTGGCTGGTGCAAAATGTTATTTACTACACATAAATTACGATGAAAAAGCTGGGAGGATGGGATGGCCACCGATGGGTGCTGCCGGTTGGCCCCCAAACAACAAGAAGAACTATCAAACAAGTTTTTTTTTTTTGCAGCCGTGCCCCAGCATACCGCAGAGCGTTTGTTTAGTGGGCGTGACCTGGTTATGGCTCCGGTTTGAACTCCGAGTGGGGCTGGGTGGGCGGGGGGGAGGTCATATACACATGCTACATTTGACCGCAAAAGTAAAACGGTTTTTTGGTTGAGTAAAACGCTGAGAAGCAATTTCGGACTGCAATGAATGGTAGCGCCATGAATGACGCTTTTCCAGAACTTTGATGAAACAGTTCCCCCCCCCGCCCCACCAACCCCCTCAATCAAGGTCAGTGAAAATGTGATTGAAAGGCCAACAAATAGAATCAGTTCCCCTCAGATCCAATGTCACACAGATGTCACACGATGCGTGTTCGATGTGGAACATGTCCTCGATATTGCAACTCAACCGATGTCAAATAGGTTTCGGTTTAGTTGATGCCCTTACAAAGAGGGTTTCGAGGATTATGGGGAGGGGTTTGGACGGGGGGTATAGCCTCGTATCTCCAAAGCTGGGCATCACCCACGGAGACAGCTGTAAGTTGATCCCGGGATAATCGAAAGCGTGGAACATCTCATCTGTCTCTTAAGGGCGCTCTCCTGGTGCACTGGCGCTGGCATCACTGGAAGATGCCTCCAAGAGGACTCAATTCTCGAGGACTTTGGAATCGCCTAAATCGCCGCCCAATCCGCACAACTAAGGGCCCTAGTGGGGCCTATGTGGGGGCCCTTCTACCTTCCAAACCATTTTCCCACCTCTAGCCCTCATTTGTATCTGAAAAAACCACCATAAAAGTCCCTCTAAAGTGTATCTGCATCGTCGCCGCCTGTATCTATCGTCTCCATTTCGTTCAGGGGACGACTTCAACCCCTACCAAAGATAATTGAGGATTTTAGTTTGTTATCCTTTCACCCCCTTCGCCGCTTTATGTTCGAGCCACTCAAACTACTTTTGCCAACAGTTTACTTCCGATTCATTGAGCGGAGCCCCACGTTTGAACTGCAGCTACAACCGCCCCGCCCCCCCAAAGACCATAAAACCTTAATTTGATTTCGCCCTAACTATGTGCTAAATGCATTTTGCTGGCTGCGATTCTTAAGGATCGAGCCGAGTCTCTGCCAGAGACGGCCTAGTTTTTTGGGGCTGTGGAAAACTTGGCGCAACTATGCAAACAACACTCGTAAATAAGTTCGACGACATTTTTAATTACATTTAAGGAAAGTTTTCGCCCCGTCTCTGAATGGGCGAACGGATCCGATCGATACGCATTGCCAGCCATAAATAAGCAATGCCAGCCAGCAACAAGAAACTTAATTTCAAAATAATTTCAGCACTCCAAAGGGGGGGACTCCAAGGCGGGGAGGCCTGGAAACTTTTGCGCTGCTTAGCTCTGGTCCCAGGCGAAAGTTTTCGGCTCTGTGTCTAAGTTTGGTGTTGACTTGGCCCGGTTCTGTGTAGCCACTTCTCTCGCTTATGTTTTGTTTTATAGTTGCAGAAGCTCTACACTAAATATTAATAGTTTTATGCTGTTAAAAACGCTAATGAAATGCACTCGCCGCCACTTGCCGTACTATCTGGAGGACTGTCCCTCCGCCCCTCTGCCCCTCCGCCCCTTTGCCACTCTGCCACTGCGGACAGGTAAAACTTTTCCCACGGCATATTAATAGCTGATTCTGCGAAGGCGGTGACCTGGCCAAAAACAGCTTCACTCGAGGACATGGCCAAAAAGTGCTTGCCACAAGCATTCTCTGATGTTGCTAGGAATTTTTGTTGCTCTCTGGCTGTTGCGGAGGCATGCGTGCGTGCAAGGACGACAAACTGCAGAATTTTCAGCGCGTTACGTGTCTCCTCCTTCCCCTGTGTTACTTTGCCATCCCCCCCTGCCCCCTGACCGGCAAGTGGCATGGCATTAGATTTTTCAACAAGAATTTGCAGCGTTTGTGTATTTTTCCATGCTTTTCATGCTCATGAATGCCCCTAACGAAGGCGGGCATATAGGGACTATCGCCCACAACAAAAACCTAAACTTAGGAGAAAAATATATGCCTTTTAGTGGTTAAATAAATCAAATTTGGTTCGGATTACCCCATTATGTATCCCCGATGTCCCTCTAAGGATCATCAAATATTCGTATCCACCTTTGGGGCAATAATTCTGGCTCCGTTCCGTTCCGTTCGGTTTCTGTGGGTGTTTTCTATTGCGTTTTGCGAACAAATTCAATTGCAGCACGTGTCGTTGGCCATCTACACAAAGATACTCGCTCTCGTGGCTGAGGCTGTGCCTGTGTGTGTGTGCGTAAACCTCTAATGCATTTGTATCTCTGTGTGGGTGGGTATGTTAAAAGCAACTGACGCCAGCAGTTTCGGGCATTGGGCATCCGGCTCCGCCCACTTTATCGAGTTTATATTTGCGCAAAGGAAATGTCGCCGGAGTGCACAGAAAAAATTGCAAGGCACAACAAACTTGTTTGTCAACGTTCGAAGGCGACTTCGAGTGGGGTTCTAGGGGTTCTAGGGGATGTTAAGAGGCTCCCCGAGTGTCCAAGGGGGGGGCCGGGGGGTCCGGGCCTCACGTAGCTGTGTCTGTGGCCACGAAAAAGTTGCATAAAGTCAACAACTTTCAGTGGTTTAGTGATGTGAAAGTTGCTGCAGGGGACACCCGTCTCCGTCCGCTGCTGGATGGCCCTCGAAGGTCAATTACTCGAGAACTTGGCTTAAAAGGCGTGAGAATACACAATCGTTGGACACCGCTCGGTGCCAAGAAGACGAATGGACAGAAAGAGTTATCTCCGAAGGGCTGAAACTTTCTGGAATTTGCAGGGGGGACTTTGACGATCCTCTGGCCGTCTGGCTAATATCAATCAAAGTTTTGCTGCGCCAAAATTAGCGCAATTTGCAGAGCAATTGCAATGGCGAAAGGGCCTGCAATTTAGTTAAATACGATACGGCATGGGCAGCCATCGTCAGACCAACAATGTTGGCCCTGGCAACGACCGAAAACCATGGCCTGCCTATATGGGGCGCGTGGTTTTCAGTGAAATAAAATTTAATGCCATCAACAGGCGTGGGCGAGAGGGAAGGCCTGGAAAAGCATGTGGGAAAGTGGTAAAAATGTTTGCGGCGCATAAACAAGAATTGTTGCCACACTGTGTGGCAGGGGCGGCACGCTAAACCATTAACTAAACAGCGCCAAATAAAACAAACGCCGAGCCAGGGAATGCAATCGAGTGGAAGGCCGCAGAGTGGATGCCCTTCGGAAAAGTCATTCATCTTCCAGCCAGTGGCTTCCAGCGCGCTGCAGACTGGAGTTGTTGGGGTCATCTATAATCCGATGGCCGCCATCGTTCATTGAACGGATAACAGAAATCATTCCATCAAGAGAAATCATCTCGGAGCAAGGCAGAAGCGCAAAACCTCTCTTTACTTAACAAAATGTAGAGTTTTTATGGACTAAGGAGCATTTCTAGTGGCCAAAAATGTGCTCTTTGAGCTGGAATTGGTATAGTATTCTAGGGACATGCAAGATCCTTTGTTTCGGCAGGAAAATAGGGCACTAAAAACACTGGAAAATGTCCCAAAAATTACTGGAAAACAGAAAGTCTTAGTAATTTTGAATAAATTTAAATGAAATATGTAAAATAAAGTCTAAAGTAAATTATCCTCATTAGACCAAAAACAATTTGCCGAGTATCCAGAAAAAGCCACTATCCGATTCCCTATTTAGTCGATCCGTTAAATGTCCCCAGCCGCAAACCGAATTAAAATTTGGAACCTTTTCCCAAATTCCTAATCGTGTTGCAGGGGCAGAAGCCCACTACATGCATCCGCAGGGGCATGCAACCCAAAAATAGCGGCACTTAATAAAATAAGCGTGTGGCATGGCCGACGCACACATCCCATGGAAAATCCTGCGTTCGAGCCACATGTTGTCGATGCATAAAACAATTTTCCGCGGAAATTGCAGTAATTAACTTTAGTACCTGCTTGAGTGACATTCAGCAATTGTTGGTATGTGTGTGTGTGTGTATCTGTGTGTGTGTGCATGTAGGCCAAAAACAGGAAGCCCACTGGAGTGTGTTTGGCAGTCTGTCTCTCTGTGCATTTCGGGCTGTGTTTTGTATATGTTTTTCTAATTCAATTAAAATTGGCAGCAACAGCAGCAGAGGAGGGGGGGAGATGGTTAGCAGTGTCCAGAAAGAGGCGGCAGCAACCTGAGAGGGGCAGCAGCAAAAGCCAGGGTTCGGGGCAGCAGCAGCCTGGTAGGAGGGCAGCAAAGGCCAGGGAGGGGGTAGCAACCACCAACTCAGATCCAATTGCGACTCATTAGGAGGTCTACCCATGAAATCGCATCGCTGTGCCCCCATCGCCTGTCCGTGTAAGCATATGTTTACGCTTGTATTGGTGTTAATGTTAACTGTCACTGCATTTCCCTGCCGCCTTTTCGGCTTTGCAGCCACTCGATCCACCACTCATTTAATACCCCGCAGACATACCGAAAAGGGGTATATTGAGCTCAGGATGGTGCTAGAAATAACCAGAAGTTAAACGATCCAGGAATGATATGGGAACCTGGATCCGATCTATATGCATATATCGGACTTTCATTTGTATCTTGATCCACAGTCGAAATTTGGTGCATAGATATATCGACAAGTAATTGGCAAATTACTCCCCGGGGCAACTGTGTAGAAAGTCTCCAATATCTCAACAAACAACCAACAATTTTCTAGTGTAAAGCTCCGAAAACACTGAGAATAATATAAAGATCCAATACATACATTTTTAAAGTCCATTAACCGACGTTTGTTTCAGTTTCAGATGTTCCAAAAATACATATTTGCATAGAAATGTAAGCTATAAATTTTGGAATAATTTTAGGAGTAACCTGCAAACAATTTCCATTATGTTTTTACATCATATCTACCCAATGCCCATGAAATAAATCCGTTTGGTGGGTATCTCCCAGTCGATTGTATCTTTTTCAAGCGCATTAACTGCTTTGCTGCTTTTGGCTGCATTTGTTGTTTGTAATGTAACTGTAAAAACATGCCATGCCACCAGCAATGCAGGCATACACTCGTGGGGGGCTGTGTGGGGCTGTGTGGGGCTTTCCATTGCGTGTCTTTGTTGCCTGCATGACTGAGTGCCTGACTGACGGGATGGCCGGACCGGGCCTACTGGTCGACTGGCTGGCCCGATAAATATTTGAATAACAATGTCCCTTGTTTCGACCACTTTGGCGAGTGTTTTCCAACGATAGCATAGACATATCTATAAAAGATCCTAATTGGCGTGGTCTGTACTACAAAAAAAGGATAAGATAAGTAAAGTTTTAGTAAGTATTTGAAATATAAATAAATATAAATAGATATAAATAAATATAAGTAAATATAAATAAATATAAATAAATATAAATAAATATAAATAGATATAAATAAATATAAATAAATATAAATAAGTATAAATAAATATAAATAAATATAAATAAATATAAATAAATATAAATAAATATAAATAAATATAAATAAATATAAATAAATATAAATAAATATAAATAAATATAAATAAATATAAATAAATATAAATAAATATAAATAAATATAAATAAATATAAATAAGTATAAATAAAACAATATAAAAATATTACATCTAAGTTCTTTCAGGATATAAATAATCCATAAAGTGCTTTCTGTGCAAATCGATTTTATTTTCCATAATTTATATAATTCGAGATTCAGTAAATTGCCTAAAATGTCAATTTATGTAAAGATTTATTGAATTTATCTTATATTTTGCACCTCAAATAATCCAAATTCGATTCCCATTAGGGACTCCACAAATGTGTAGAAAATTAAATAAAGCGAAAGTTATTTCATTGCGGTATTTACCCAAGCAGGACTTTCCTTTGGCAAGCTCCTCGAATTACTCCCAAATTATAGCGTTCGGAATATTAAAAATTAAATTTTAAATTCCTCCTTCGACCGGCCACAAGCCGCATAGAAACCAATCGAACAAATATGTATTTATCGAAATGGATCTCCGAGTACATGCCCAGCGAATGTTGAAATGCAAAATTAATTAATGCATTTCCAGTTGGAGTTTTTGTGGCTTTCGGGGGTCGGCTGTGGGCTCTGCCTGCTTGATGCTATTTATAGTTTTGCGCATTTTGGCCGCTTGTTTGTTTATTATCGGGTGTTGGCCAAAAACAAGCCGCAAAATAAATCATTTTGTTCTCTTATGAAAGGGAAATATTTAAAAATTCCCCCATGAAACGTGCACTAAAATATTTTGGCTATCGTGTATGCTTGGCAGCTGAACGGCATGCGTAATGTCTCCGCTGAACAGGCGCTGTATCCAAAATCCCAAATCGTCAAATAATAAACACACACACAGAAAGTTGAAACTTAATTATAAACTTGAAATGATTCAATGTGTGCGAGTGGGTTAATCACATGGAAAACAACTAGAGAGAGTGATTTGGAGGAAAACCTGCTAGGACTAGGAGATACCCGGTAGTCAGATGCCTGGTGAGGCCATTCAAGAGAGATCTAGCCTAGGTCGGAGGGCAGGTTTTCTCCTTCGACCTAGATTTTACATAAAATCGTGGAACATCATCCCAATAATTGGAGTTTTCACTTAATGCAGTGACCTTTTGTAGCCTAGATCTTAATCCCATGGAAAATGTATGGCCTCTGCTTCAAAAAGATTGAAAAAATACGAGTCTGCAGTGAAGGGTTTGGATAAGACGGAGTGGCGCATGATATCTGGCGAGCACTTATTAAATTTAGTCGAGAGTATGCCCCAAGGTATTCGGAAAGTGATAAAATCCAAGGCCCTAAGACAAAATATTTTACAAAAATTATTAATGTAAAAAATTCCAAACGTGACCTTTTTTTGAAAATATTAAATACTACTCTTCAAAAATTCATTTTTGATTTCATTTCTATATAACAATTATTAAAAATTGAAATGGATATTAAAAATTAAAATCAATATTAAATATTAAAATAA
Organism: Drosophila miranda; assembly: GCF_003369915.1. Lineage (NCBI taxonomy): Eukaryota > Metazoa > Arthropoda > Insecta > Diptera > Drosophilidae > Drosophila > Drosophila miranda. The sequence continues at coordinate 26,027,996 of NC_046677.1, forward strand.
TTATTAAAAATTAAAAAAATTATTAAAAGAATTATTAAAAATTTAAATAATTATTCAAATTTAAAATAATTATTAAGTATTAAAATAATTATTAAAAATTAAAATAATTATTAAAAATTAAAATAATTATTAAAACTGAAAAAATTTAGTAAAATTAAAAAATGTAATTAATCATTAATGATTATTATTAATCATTATTAATTAGTTTATTAAAAAATATATAAAAATAAAAATCATAAGAATTGATTATTTTTTGACAAATGTACAGGTATTTAAACTGAAAAGTGATGAAGATTTTTTTAGGAAAGGCATTAACGAGAGTTCCATAAATATAGAGTACCATTAATATATAATCGAATAGGAGTGAGGATCGAGTAATCGAGGAAGAGTATGAGCTACGAGAGAAAGATAGGGAGAAAAACGAAAAAAGCGAAAATGATGAAAACATTGTTTAAATTGAATATAAGTCGAAAGAACGAAATAAAGCTATGATTTATTCAAATGAATCCATCGAGGAGGTAGCCTCAAATGCAATACAACCGGGAGGATTATACGTAACCCCCACATATATCCAATGCCTGCTCTCCACTGTACCCCCCATGTTATATTTCAGCACAGGGTATCAAAAGAAAAGCTTTCAGCAGGGTTCAATTTATGGGCCTACGCAAATCCGACTGACAGACAGCCCCACTGACTGACTGACTGACTGACTGACTGACTGAGCAATTAGGGCCACACATACACGTATACCCCTGCATGCATATATGTATATATGTAATTTTCGAATTACGAGTCCACAGAATAAATTATAGGCAGCAATTTATTCAAGCATCCATAATAAACCTCCGCACACAGAAAGTTCTTTTGCTTGAGTTATTGTCAAAATTATCTCCGATGTCTATGGCATAATTATGAAGAGTTTTAGTTGCTGCCGTAGGATTATCCCGGCTGAGCCCCCCCCCCCCCCCTTCCCCACTGCCCCCCCTGCACCCGCCAAGATGTGTTTATAGTTTTGTGAGCCACTGTGTCTGTGATTAATGAAGGGTTAATACGCCCAGTTTTAATGTGATTTGGGGGCGGGGGGCGGGGGGTCTTGACAGTTTATTTGCACGAGTGGCTTTGGCCAACATTTTACAGCCAATGATATGATTTAATTAAGCGATTTGCTCACATGAGAGCCTGCCGATTATTGTGAATAATAATAGTTACATTTTGTGGACCGGAATAGATAATTTTATCTTGGGTTCGTTCCCGAAAAACGATTTCTCATTGTTTAATGAAAGTTTTCGGTTTTCAGTTTTCCAGCGTCCCACAATTCACACCGAGCGTATAATTGAAATATCGTGACTCGGCACTCCATTCTGCCTCTGCCTCGGCCTCGGCCTCCGCCTCTGCCCCTGCCACTCGTATATTAAATACAATTTTATTAAAAGGAAGCAGAGCCAGAAGAGCGAACATAATGTGAAAACTAGACGGAGGAGCCATTATAACTTTTGCTTATAATTTATGACGGCACTTGCGGCACTCGGCGTTGAATTTTATTTACTTTCTTTCATTTTTGAACTTTTGAAAGACGAAATTGCCATTTGCCACCGAGATATGCAGACAATTGAGACTCGGATCCTGGTGTAACAATACACTCGAGGACGATCCACGATACACAAAGCCAGCCACATGTATCTCTATCCAAAGTAGGGAATTATCAACAGAATTTAATGCGTAATAATTTACTGAAAATATTTAAAATATTTTTCAGGTTTTACAAAAATCCCTCAACAAAGGAAAATATCATAAATCGACGATTTTCTACTACGTTTCGAAGAGTTTTGCATTAAATTAATTTACGCTGCAACGAAACCTGAATTTTATGCACATTTTCCAGAGATCAACCCGTGACGGTCGGGCTTTAATCGTATTATCACAGTTGAAGTGCTCGGAATCAAAGGAAAACCCACCTTAGTTCCATTTAATTTGAGCCTCAAAATGAAGGTGTTTCTCTGTCTTTTGTCCTTGGTGTCCTTTGTGGCGTATCTGACACTGGGAGAGACTCTGGTCAAGGGTTGGTAAAGGTGCATTTTGAGGAGATTTCAAGGGAGTAATGCCGCCCGGCCATATTTGCAGACATCTGCCGCCAGGGAAGCGGCTCCACAAAGTGCTCCAAAAACAACACATACACGTGGCACAGCAGACTGAAGACCTGTCGCGCAGTCCGCCTAAAGTCGGGACCCTGTGGATTCTTCAACATTGTGGAGAGATGCAATGAGATATGCTCCGACCAGGAAATGTCCAACGACGATCTGGATACATTCATTATGAAGTACACGGTGTAGGATATCGAAATGAAGAAAATATCCCCATTATAGAACCCCCCATAGAGCCCCCTTCGGAGTGTGTGTTTTCTTTGTTTGAAGTTCATCAGGGGGTTCTGGTGTCCTTGGCTTGCTGCTGGCCGCTAATGAAACATACTTCTGGCACTTTATTTCATCTGGTCTCTCAACCAGCCACTGGCATCGCCCTCACCCACTCCCGTGGCAGCATTTAGCTCATTTTCGCCGGGCTTGGCTAAAGTTTTTGTGTCCTTCGTTTTATTAGATTTTATTTGCTTAGTCTTTATTTGTCTTTTGTCTCCTTCCAGTGCTTTGGCGTTGCTTTCTTTGATACCCCGCTCTGGTTTCTGGACTTCTTGGACATTTTAAACTTAATCCCAGGGTAGCAAAGGAGTAGAGTCTCTGTGGCTGGCTGCTCCCTCTATTTGCTTTGGCCTTTTGTTAGTTTGTTTTGTGCGGAAAACTTTTGCTCAGCCAGATGGCCACATATGCCCCGCCGCCAAGGCCCTGGCTTTGGAGCACAAGATACCCTCAAAGAGGGAGTACTAGGACTAGGATCATCTGTCGGTTCTTTGCCACCCAGCTAGATGGGAGTTCCAGGGACAAAATGGGTCCTCCTTTTGGGGAAAGAAGTACATAAGATGGATCTAGATCATCTAACCATATCGCCTCCTTATGCTCCACAGATCCTCCTTCTCCAGGCGGATCCCTCGCTCTCAGAGGGTATTGAATGCCTCGGCTTTTGAGGCTTTTGAGGCCCTTCTGGTTCTTCGTGTAAATTCTTCCAGTTTGTCAACACAAATTATGACAATTAAGTTGACTGCTGACGTTGTTTGAGTTGTCTGCAAACTTGGGCTGCAATTTAAAAACTCAAAAACTCAAAAAACTCTCAAATTGCATTAGACTCCTGTCGAATCAGTTGACGGGGAATTCAATTACGGCCATGCGACCCCTTCGAATCCCAGACAGCCGACGAAAAAAAAAGACCTGGCCTCGTGCTTAATTTTCATTTTAAGCCGGTTGCAGTGGCAGTGTCAAGTGGCAAGTGGCACAGGTGCCGGAGGTGTTAAAGGTGGCTTGCAGCCACAATTGTTCATTAGATTAGCAAGTTGGCACGAAAAGTTTTTGGCCCGGCTCAAATGCCACTTTCACGGCTGTCTTTCCCTTTGCCGCTGCCTCCTGGCCCTGGCCCTGCCTCTGCCCCTGCTCCTGACCCTGCCTCCTGCCTCCAGTCCCTGCCCCTTCCCCTGCCTTTTGTCACTGCCGGAGTTTTATGAATTTTCTTATCGAGAGACGGCAAAAATGTACGTGGCACAAAGTGGCAAGTTGTCACAATCTATACGAGTGCTCGTACATGTCTCTGTGTGTGTGTGTGTGTGTGTGTGTGTGTGTGAGGCAACTTTTCCTACCCGACTTCCGTCTCAATTTGTCATTGGAGTTGCCGCTGGAGCTGCCGATAAGAAAGTTTTCACTTGATATAAGGCAAATGCGGCTATTGATGGCAAATGTTGGCAGTTAGTCTTTCTCTCACACCCCCCTCCCCCCTCCCCGCCCCACTGCTACCCCTGCTGTGCAGATTTTCCTTCTTAAAGAGAACATTGAGGAAAATGCTTTAGCCCCATTTTGGGGAAGGGGGATGGGGGGTAGGGGGCACCAATTAAACTCATCTAAATGAAGTCCACACGTGCCACTGGGGATAATGTGGCGTAAGCGAGCAGCTAAGGTGCGTAACGGTAACGGAGCACTCCGCCGGATACTGGTTGCTGGTTACTGGATAGTGTGGAGTGTGTGTTACATAATTAAAAGGGACCTCAAGGTGGCAAGGTGGCAAGGCAAGAGACAAACTATAAAATAAACCAAGACACAAGGAAGGACCACAGTCCTTGAGTGCACGGGGCCAGAGAATCCACAGAGAAAGGAGTTTTTATTACCTTGGCTGCTTCCCCGTCTCCTCTTTGGCCCCCTGTGCCCTCAACCTGAATAATAGCCAGGCGCGTCAGAATGTCCTTTTCCGGTAATAATTCCACATTTAGCCCCCGAGTCACTGAGAATGCGGCAACCCAACACGTTCTGCCCGCCTGCCCGACTAAATTAGCTGTGACGACAGTGGGGGGGGGTTGCGGCCCCCAGCCTTTTGGCGGCTTAAGACATACTCCTACCTGTAGGCCACTCCCCCTTCGAGCCACCCTTCGAGCCGCCCTTCGACCACCCTTCGAGTCCCCCTTCGAGCTCCCTTCGAGTCCCTTCGGCCCCCTTCGACCCACCTTCGGCCCCCTCGACCCCCCTTCGAGCCCCCTTCGACCACGTTATCATTTATAATGAGTTAATTACATTTAATACGCATGTACAATGGCCTGTTGAACATGGTGCACAATTAAATGTGACCCTGTCCGAAGGAGTGCCGGCAACAACAACAACAACAACAGCAACAGCTACAACAGAGGATAACGCGGTTAACGGTATGCGAGTGTGTGTGTGTGTCTGTGTGTGTCTGTGTGTATCTGTGTGCGTGTCATAGAGCTCAACGCTTTAAGCAGTCGTTGCGTTTAATTGCTGCTTTGAGGTTTATTAGCTGCTGATTGTAAGCGTAATTACATTTGCCTAAGCTCCTCCAAATAGTGGCCCGCCAGAGCGGAGGGGGGGGTGGGGGGGTGGGGTGCGGGAGATAGACACATAAAATGATCCGAAAATATAGTAAGTGCCACCCAATGAGTACCCCATTAAAAGTATAGACAGGAGGACACACATACATATGTGTGTGTGTGTATATCTGGGAATAAAAATGAATAGGATTCAGCGACAAAGCCAAAGTGCAATGATCATGAAACAGGCGAACAGGTAAAGATGGGCAAGGCACAGGAACAGGACCCAATGGCAGAACAATCGCCGACTCACATGCAGGAGGCCAATGGAGGGGAAAACCCTCAGTAATCATAACTCAAGCGGCCAGCGGGCAAGGTGGTCAGGAGCAGGAACAAGAGTGCAGAGGCACAGGGCATTCCATAAACAATAAACAGACTCACCCACAGAAGGAGGCCACTTGATAAGAAGAACCCATAGGGCCATGAGCGGCACGATCATAGAAGCATATGTAGATATTTATACATATACAAAGATCATAGAAGCATATACATAGAAGCATATGTATATATGTACATATGTATACAAAGATCATAGAAGCTTGTAGGCTACGGTCTGGTGGGAACGGCCTAGGACCAGCCACAGAGAGATGGAAAGTTTCAGCACATTCCAAGGCATTCAAGGGCAAGCGATATTCGATCTAGTGGATGCACAGTTGGAGGAGGAGGAGAGGTCCGACAGGAGTAGTCCGGAGTAGGAGTAGGCCAGGAGACAGGAGTAGGCCGACTCCCCCTGTCCACCTCATGAGCGTGCCTTATGAAAGACGAACGAATGGTCACCAGGCGCTCAGTCGGCTTTCTGGTTGGAACGCTGCCGACGCAGGGCAGCCTTAAGATTAATTATGAAATGTATTGAATTCAATCTATTGTAAACTCCATCACCCTCACGATTTGATTAAAAAAAAATAAATTAAAAATTCATTAGCTAAAAAAATAATACAAATGCCCAACAATCTCCTTCTAATAACCTATAAATGGGTCAAAGGGAAGCCAAATCTATCAATCTATATGCGATATGGATTCCCAGGGTGCCATTAGGAGGGTTAAGCCTGGAAACAAGTGCCGCACATCCCTCCCTTCCTTAGCGTTGGTCTAAGTCTTAATCATCTCATATTTTCCTATATAAAGTCCATAACTTTTGAAACTAAAACACATCAAATTCACAACCAAACTCAGCATCACGGCCCACAAACTTTAAACCAAATCCTGATGAAATCTTTAAAAGCAGGGTACATATTATTTTAACCAGACCAAAAAGGCCCTTCCACTACAAATTAAAGCTTAGAATTGAAGGAAGGAAGCTCACCATATTTTTAATTAAATATTTTGCAGCCAGGCATGCAAAAATATGAAAGTATTTCAAAGAAATCCAGCACGATACCTGTGTACCTATTATTTTGGCCAGTAGTGTATGTATATCCCCTCATTCCAACGAAAATTTATTTGAAAAACACTACAACTTCCTTTCACGATTGAAGCCTGCTAAAAACTAGACCGAAATGGCATTTTATCAAATGGCCATTTTTCATATTCGCAGACATAGACGCCCCCCCCCCCCCCCTTTACCACCCACAGTGTGCTCCCCACAAAAAATACATTTATCAAGTTCTGTGGCCCCTCAAAGAACTACCAATTTGTGGTGCATACTTTTAGGAGCTGCCATCGGCCATCGGCCATCGTCCAGCCATATTACGTATACGTGACAGCCGCTTGGCAAAATCCATTCTCAACGCCTCTTGGCGACAAATTCTTTGCAGACATCTAAGCATTTAACAATTTCGACCACTCCCACTCCCACTCTCCCAGTCTCCCACATTTTGGCTGCCGGCCATTGCATTGCTCCAAATCGAAAAATGGAAAACAAAAAATAAATTTCAACCACAATTTGTGGAGCCTCGTAGCTGCTTTCGTTGGTCAAATAAAAATCTTGTGCTTTGTGCCTCCTGTTGTGCCGTGCCTGGCCCGTGTCCCGGCTCCTGCCACTGACAGCTGCAAAATTTGTGCTCTCTTGTTCATTTGTTTGACTGCCTCGCCGCCCCCCCGCCCCACCACCCTGCCACCCCCCTGACGGGTGGGCTATGTATGTATGTGTGTCCGCTGTTTGTTGTTATGCCAAAAATTGAACACACAAAGCAATTGCTATGCAACATTTGTGCAGACATGGACCGGCGGGTAAAAAAAACCAAAGGCAACACACACACAAAAAACCACGAAGAACGTACAAATAAAATTGTTGTACAATTGAACAAAGGCTCTCCTCTCTCTCTCTCTCTCTCTCTCTCTCTCTGGGTGTGGGTGTAGATGTACTAGATCGTTTAATAGTTTTATTGCCAGCCAAGAGCGGTATTCGATACTCTGTAAAGGCTCACAGCTTGAGGGGGTATTCCACTGAAGGGAAACGGAAATAAAACCATTGAAAGAGCCATAGATACTGTATAGATCTAATGTCTTTAGGGATAGGCAAGGTGTTGGAGGTTTAGGGAGCAAAGGCAGCAAAATACGGATTATGGATGGTCTTTCGGGGAAATATTTGTGGTTTTATTGAAGTAATGCCTCAGGGACCTTTCCTTGATCAAACCTGGGTCCTTGTCTAAATTCATTTAAGCCTCCGGATGGAGGGGCTCCATTGAGAAGGGGCCCACGCCCAGGCGGCATCTAAAGGGTCCAAATGATCTTGGAGGGGGGCTAATCGCTCTCCTCTGCCACCGCCCTAACCCAACCTATTGAACTAATATTTAATCCCATTTTTCTTCGGTTTTTTTCCAAGTCCAGGGGATTTTTTGGTCGACTCCTTTCCTATTTTTGCTCTTTATTTTGATGGAAACATTTTTTGGCTGGCACATTCGTTACTTGTCATGTCATGTGGTCAATTGTTTATTGTTAACATGGTCAATCCCACACACCACCCACCACCCCCTAGGTGGCCATTTCTTGCCCCCACTATGCCCCCCCCTTGCACTCTTCTGAAAATATCAAATTGCTTGGCTTTCTTTGTGTGTATATCTTGAGCAATTTGTGGCTTTGGTCGGGCTGTCAGCACAGTTCGCATTCGGACAAATTAATCCGTTTTCAGCTGTCTGTCAAGGCTCAGCTGGAAGAGCCCCCAACTGACAGACGGACGGAGGGGCAGAGGGACAGGGGGAACACTTTAACACTTAAAGCAAACTCAAGTGCAGCTGCTGGCTGCTGGCTGCAGTTCTGGCTAATTAGAGACAAGGATTGTCGGCGTGGCCGAAACTGCGTCGAGTGCTAAAATGGCTAATGCACTTTAGTGTTCGCTCTGACAGAGCTTCACGAATATTTTATGGCCTGACAAAAGACAGGCCACAGCACTCTATGCCGCACACACACACACACACACACACACACACACACACACACACAGACAAAGCCGTGACCGACTTCATCATCAACAAAGCTGGCGCCTTGGGCGAAAATTTCAATGCGTTTCAAGCATAAAATAAATGTCCACTAAAAATGTCTCTCTGCAGCAGTGTGGGTGTCTCAAGGACATGTTCGTGGTTGACTGCCCCCAGGGGCGGTGGGTGGGGGGGGCTCTCGACCAAAGTGAACTGAACTGGACTGGCCCAAATCGCTGCAAGTGCTTTCAAGTCGTTGTCAAATGCAAAGAGCACAATAATTCAAATTTATGACGCGCAATTGTGCTCATCTACACGCACACGGGCGGCCTTTCCGTATCCGTTTCCGGCCCGAGTGGGGTGGGGGGGGCGGCGGCCCCTCCTCGGTAGTATGCAAATTTACTAGCCCCAAAAAAGAACCATACAAATCTTATAATTTGTGGCTTCCACTGAACAATTATCTTGTATTTTTTCTTTTGTCCTTTTGGGGGAGGGGCTGGGGGTGAGGTGAGACGCCCCCCACCGCCCCGCCCGCATGAAAGTGAAGCTGTTGGAAAATTATCTGCTTTTGATTTACCGACTTTGTTGGACTTTGCCGTAAAATCTGGTAAGGCAGGCCACTAGATCTGGGTTCAACCTTCGACCTTCGATAGAGCGAATGGCAGGCCATTAATTTTATATCAAAGCAATCCAGCAAATTGCATATTTGTTTAATTGCTGCAAAAAAAAAAAACACAACAACAAAGAAGGTCAGCAGGTCATAAAAATAGCATTTAGTTGAAACAGTTTTCCTGTGGCCAGATGGAAAAACCAAAAACAGAGCCCGGAAAAATCATAAAGAAAATCTGCACAGAGGAACAATTAAAAAGCAATATCTATGGTGGGCAGGGGGGGCAGGGGGGGCGGTTTGGAACGTTTGTGTTTTGCGGATTTATAAACAAATCCAATGCAATTTGATTTATATTTATACAGGCGAAAAAAAGAAATTAAATGACAACTGCCAAAAAAAACAAAAAACAGAAATGGAAACTTTTGGCACAACAAAATGCAAATAATTGTGCAGGGCAAATAAATTAAAATAAACGCCAGAGCAAATGCCGCAGTTGTCCATAAAGTGGCAAACAGTCGAAAAAAAAAACAAAAACAAAAAGAACGGAGGACACAAAACATTGATTAATACGAGGCCAAATGCATTAGGCCGGGCCGAAATAATTTACGACCACACGGAGAGAGAGAGACTGTGTCTGGGCCAGTGGAAAAAACATTTATTTGTTTAATGCATTTGGCAGCCATATTTATGTAAGAAGGAGTGGGCCAGCTGGCCTATTGAGGGGGCAGCGGGGATAAGCAACAGCAGTAATAACAGCAGCAGAGGAACAGCTGATGAGCAGCAACAGCAGTAGTAACAGCAGTAGTAAAAGCAGCAGCAACAGCAGTAGTAACAGCAGCAGATCAACAGCAGTAGTAACAGCAGTAGATCAACAGCAGTAGTAACAGCAGCAGCAAGAGCAGTAGTAACAGCAGCAGCAACAGCAGTAGTAACAGCAGCAGATCAACAGCGAACAGAGAAGAAGAGGAACCGAGCGAAGCAGTGCAAAAGAGAGAACAGCAGCCATACGGACGCGACTCAAGCATCAGCAGGAAATCAGCAGAAATAAGCCGTGACGGGAAGCCTTTTTGGAGTAGAGGATCCTTCCCCCCCCCAACAATCTCTGATCTTTTGGGTCTTAATCCCCCTTCTAGAGCCGCCCCTGACTGCCCGGTATCTCATGGTCGACCCTCCTCTCTCTCTTTTTCTCTTCTGACCAGAATGTCAGCTGCACAAACAGCTCTAAACCATGGCAGCCGCCGGGCCCCGAACAGCCCCCGCGGGGGAAAATAGTGTCCCCCTGTTTTTGTTTCGTTTCTCTTCCGCTATTGTTGCTGTTGCATTTGACATGCGGGTTCAAAGCGTTTGGCAGCCTGTTTGAATTCCTATTTGCATTGCGTGTGTCCCGGGACCGGGGACTCACCTGGCCCCCGCTGTCAACACGCCGCTGGTCGCGAAAACATTTTTTGGGGCCGCTCTCACAACGAAATAACCAAAATCGAATACCGTCAAAAAAGATAGACGAACGAACACGTTCCGTTTTGCCGGCCGGCCAGCAAAAGGCAATAAACACAAAACGCAACCAATTGAGTTCGAATGCAAATATTTGGCAATGTGCTCGGGCCAACAACAACAACAACAACAACAACAACAGGGAGGGGGGGGGGGAAAGGGAGGCCAACAAAGAGCCCAGCAACGTTTTCGAGGCCTGAAGCTCAAAAATTGAAATTGAAAAGAATTTCGCGCCATTTAACAGTTTTATGGTGAAGCAACTTCATCTCCTTCTACCTTTTTTTCCCCCAAAAAGTGTTTGGGGTTTTTGTTTTTGCCTCCTATAGGCAGTGCGGTGTGTGTGTGTGTGTGTGTGGGAGTTGGCTTATCTCGTCAGCTGACAAGAGCCTTTGGCCGGACAAAAGTGTTGTTTGGAAATTTAGAAAAACTTCAGCGAGAAATGCAGAAAAAAGTAGAATAATATTTTGGTGGGAGCCACAGAAGGCTGCAGAGTCTGTAGAAGTAACAGGTCAAGCAGCAGAGCAATCAACAGAGAAAGTAACAGAGCAAGTTACAGAGCCAATATCAGAGCAAATAACACAGCAAGGAACAGATCAAGTGACAGAGCAAGTTACAGGGCGAGAAACAGAAGCCACAGAAGGCAACAAAGCCTGTAGAGATAACAGAGCAGGTGGCAGTAGATCAAGTAACAGCGCACGTAGCAGAGCAAGAAGCAGGGCAAGCAGCAGAGCAGGTGCCAGAGCAGGTACCAGAGCAAGTAGCAGAGCAGGTAAGAGAGAAACTAACAGAGCAAGCAGCAGAGCAGGTAATAGAACAAGTTACAGAGCAAATATCAGAGCAAGTAGAAGAGCAATTAACACATCAAGCAGCAGAAGAGGTACCAGAGCAAGTTACAGAGCAAATATCAGAGCAAGTAGCAGGCAGGTAACAGATCAAATATCACAGCAAATAACAGAGCAAGTAACAGAACAAATATCGAGCAAGTAGAAGAGCAGGTAAAAGACAAAGTAGCAGAGCAACTAACAGAGCACGTAACAGGGCCAATAAAAGAGCAATTAGCGGAGTAAATTACAGAGCAATTAACAGAAGAAAAGTCTCACTCAAGCCAACACGCAAATTACGAGTTTTTTTGGTTTTTAACATTAATTTTAAATCTCACATAATATTCATATATAAAGACTAAATATAATCAAATCTGGCGTCCTGGTTTAGAGTATTACATCGGAAAACCCGGCGCCACATTTATATGCTTTGTAGCCCTTTTTTTGTGTGTTCTCTTGACCTTTTTGAGCCCCTTTATTGGCTTTAATGCACTCAGACCGAGTCTTATAATTTTCTTAAAGCGCTTCATTGATTTATATAATTTCAAGCTCCAAATAGACCTCCCCTACGTTTCAGTCCCTCCACTGCCCCATTTATACAGAATATTATGGTATTTAGAAGCTGCCACTCCATTTAATATTGCATAACCCGACAATCCTTTTATGCTTCAGTGGCGATCCGGTTAACTGTCGTGTGGGATGGGATATCCTAGTTGGCATATTATTATTTAAATTGCCGAGTGCGGCGCAGGGCAATTTCACAACTCAATGCTCGATGGACAGTCGAACTGACAACATAATTTCAGCATATGACAACCTTTCTAATGAGAAAAAATAACAGAGACCACAGAGACGGAGCTGGAGCCGGAGCCGGAGCCGGGGACATCCGAAAAGTTCTCTTTTTGCGGAGGGGGGGAGAAGGCAAGCAATTTGCTTTGTGATTGTTTCGGATGTGTGTGCAGTCCATGTGTGTGCAGTCCTGTGTGTGTGTGTGTGGGGGGGGGCGGGGGGAGGGGGAGGGGTGGGTTGCCTGTCTGCAGTTGTCACTTGGGTGACCAAGGCAAAACTGTCAGAAAGCATATGACAAACATTTGTCGTCGTCCGACAAGACCAGAAATGAGCCAAGAAAAAAGAGATAGAAAGTACATAGATGTATGGGTGTATGAGTGTATCCATGGGTGTGTATGGGTGTATCCATGGGTGTGTATGGGTGTATGGGTGTATGGGTGTATGAGTGTGCGTATTCGTATTTCTGGGTGTGTATGCATATCAAACAAAATTTTATTTTTTCTTAAAAAAAAAAAGAAAACCAAATAAACGGAAAATGTTTTTGGGATAGTGCGTCCTGCGCGCTCTCTCCCCCTCCCCCGCTCTCTCTCCCCCTCTAGGCATCCTCGTCGTCCACCAGAATGGTCTTAAAGGCAAAGGGCTCGAAGGCGTAACCAGCGCCCTCATAGAACTTGCTCATGAACTCCACCCTTGAAAGGAAAATAGAAGGTTAGCAAAGGGACAAGAAAGGGCAAAAAAACACCGTCTAAGGTCCTACCAGTGCAGGCGGAGGGTGTGCAGGAAGGCCGAGAGTCCTTCGATGAGCACCAGGATGCCGACAGTGAGCGAGGACCAGGCCCAAAACATCAGGTAAACGCCAATGGCCCCGATATAGCTGTTGAATTTGAATCCGTTGGACAGGACCATGCTCCACAGCACTTCGGAGAGCTCTGAAAGGGATTAGGGAAAGCGGTTATCAGAGGATGTCCAACGATCGAGGATCCCTCTCTGTTCGACTTACGGGCATGGGCCAGGGACAGAGCCCACAGCCTGAGGTAAGAGGCCGTGTGGGAGACCGTGCTCAGCACGTACTCGATGGTGTGTATGGCCTGGTGGATGAAGATCTCGCCCATTGGCTCGTCCTCGCCGTGACCGCCATGGTCGCCGCCCCCATTGGCACCTTCTTGGGGCTTCGGCAGAGCCGGCGGACTGCCCCGACGCTTGACCATGATGTAGAGCGGCTTGCCCAGCAGCATCCAGGGAATGCAGATGACCGCCACCACCACAAAGACCATCTGTATGTCCTTCTGGCCTTCGAACATGAACTCCTTGCAGGGCTCCGGCGTGTCCTGGCTGCCCTGCAGGATCATGTTGATGAACAGAATGAGTATGGAGGGGGCGCAGGCCGGCGACAGGGGGCCCTCGACGGTGTCGTTGTAGACGATCCACTTGAAGAACATCATGAATACCATGTAGCCGAAGAGCAGCAGCAGGAACAGGACCTGCGGCAGGAACTCCAGGAAGATGCTGGCGTACTTCCGGTAGTGGATGAAGTTCACGACGGACATCGACACGCCGAAGACCATGTGCAGGACCCCGAATATGATCGACAGCTTCATCTTGAAGGTGTTCAGGAAGATGATCTTGTTGTCGGCCATCTGCCAGATGGGATCCATGCCCAGGGGATACGGCTTGGTGAAGGTGTCGTTCGGGCGGAGGGTCAGATACTTGAGGCTCGGGTCAACCACCACCGCCTCCGTGTAGTTCATGCTCCAGCCGGAGCCGAAGATGTTCATCGACTTGGAGAACACGTCGTTGTAGACGAAGCCCGTGTAGATGGAGAAGAGCCCCATCAGGAAGATGATGTAGCGGCCGCCGAAGAAGATGTTGAAGATCTCCTCCTTGATGGCGGCCAGCTTCTGCTCCTTGAGGATCAGCCAGGCGGCGAACAGCACCAGGATGAGGCCGTGCCCCAGGTCGCCGAACATCACGGCGAACAGGAACGGAAACGTGATGCAGGTGTACAGGGCCGGATTGACCTCGCGGTAGGAGGCCGTGCCGTACGAGTCGATCAGGTTCTGGAAGCCGTTGGTGAACTTGTTCGTCCGCGTGTACGTCGGCGGCTGCTCGTTCGTCTCGATCACGTTCATGAAGGCCGGTATGGAGCTCTCCGACTGCTTGGCGCCGCGCGCCAGCGCCTCCTGGACCGTCGTGAGGTCGTTGGCCGGCACCCAGCCCTCGCCGATCAGGCACTTGCCGGTCACGTCCGGATTGAAGTAGTTGAGGATGTGGTAGATGGCCTTCATCTTGCGCACCATGATCGACCAGCGGGGCAGGTGCCTCGAGGCCGAGGTGAGCACCCGGGAGCGGTGGTCGGCGCTCTGGTTGAGCACCGTCTTGAGGTCCTCCAGGCGCACGTTCACGTCCTTGACCATGTCCGCCCGCTCGGCATGGGAGCTGGGGCAGGGATAGACGGAGGCGTGGTAGCCCGAGCAGACCTTCTTCACGCGCTGCTTCAGCTGCTCGCCCTGGAAGAAGGCCACGAAGACGGTCTTCAGCACCGGCTGGCCGCTCTCCTCGTCGTCGCACAGGCCCTCGATGTCGCAGCGCCGCAGGAAGATGTTGCCCCGCGAGAGGCGCCACAGCATCCGCTCGAACGAGAAGAACCGCTCCAGCTTGATCACGCCCGCCACGAAGGCCAGCTGCCCGCGCTGTCCGCCGGCCAGCTGTGCGGGATCGTTGGGGTCCACCTGCCGGTTGGAGTCCAGGTTGAGGATCTCCTGGTCGGAGAAGAACCCCTCGGTGTTCTCCAGCACACACTTCAGCTCCTGCATGTGCGTGAAGTTGGCCTTCAGGCTGGCCCCGTTGGCCGCCATCTCGCGCAGCTCGTTCTCCGTCTTCTCCAGCTGGGCCTCCAGGTCGACGGCCTCTCGGGGATTGGGTGCCGCCGGCTCCTCCTCGTCGGGCAGCTGCGGCAGCTCGATCTTGTCCCTCTTCATCTCGGCCTCCACGTAGCGCAGGCGGCGCTCCATGTCGTCGCAGCGCCTCACCTCCGTCACGTACTTGCGCTGGAAGGAGCTGACCTCCTCGTTGAGGTCCCGGAACTGGACGCAGCCCCGCTC
Organism: Drosophila miranda; assembly: GCF_003369915.1. Classification (NCBI taxonomy): domain Eukaryota; kingdom Metazoa; phylum Arthropoda; class Insecta; order Diptera; family Drosophilidae; genus Drosophila; species Drosophila miranda. The sequence goes on from NC_046677.1 coordinate 26,043,133, forward strand.
GCCGAGCTCCGCTATGGAGGCGTAGGCCGCCTCCGGCTGGATGAACAGCTGGCACAAAGCCATCTGCTCGCTCCGGAACATGTCGCCCATGGTTCGATGTCTGTCACTGCAAGGGACGAATCATACTGTCAATTCCATGCCACAGATTGACTAATTGGGTGTGTCCACACCTCCCTCCCCCCCTCCGCCCCACCGACATTGACGCACTTGGCTTTGGGTCCGTGCACTCCTCCGCCGTGTCCTCCCCATCAATCATATAAATGGAATTGAACAGAACTGTTTACGGCTCTCGCGGATAAGATAACGGGGTTTTGTTCCCTATCTGCTCGGCATTTTGGGGGCTATCTGGAGTGCCTGTTTAGCTGTGGCCTCTGAGCGCATTAATAATTTCAAATTATTAACAATTACCGGCCAATCAGTTGGCTTATAAATAAGCCTTAAAAGCCCACCCCCCACCACCCTCCTCCTCCTCCTCCTCCTGCCCTTGGCAAGGACCTGTGCAGTGTCTGTGGGGGGGCCCCCCGTTTTGGCTAGTTTCCAGATTATAGATATTTATGGCCGTCTGTGATTCTCGGCCATAAAAATGATGGAGTCGCGCTGTCTGTGAGGCCTCGATAGAGAGAGATCTGATTTATAGCCACCACCGGAAGCACTACTCCATGAAGATGGCATCAAGACTGGCAACTGGAATTTCCAGGCACTGCCACTTCCCGTGCTCTTGGGAGACCCAATTCCAGGCCCGTAGGTGGCTAAATCAGTGCAATTCCTGGCCTTATCGCGGCCCCGTATTGTACATCAGTTTTGGCCATAAATCTGAGCGCCAGACAATTGCCTTTAAGTTGGCCATAAATCTGGGCAGCAAACTGCACGCAAATGTCTGATTATCGATGGTCCTAGTCTTAGACCCAAGCCCTACCCACCCCCCCTTGGGGAAAGCCTTTCTTGGCTCATTAAGAAATCCGTTTGTTGGCCGTAAAAATATTATCGATAGCCTAATAATGATCCATCACGTGCTCTGACGTCACACGGGCCATTATGGGGCCTTGTATTAGTGAAAATCGACGTTTAACTAGTGTTTTTCTGGCAATTAAGATACGTTATCGTCGATGGCCATTAAATGTTTAATGCAATTGTCACGAGGAAGACTTGGCCCCCATGCCCCATGTGGCATGTCCCCTGAAGAAGAGACAAAGTAAAAACGCACCCTGAACGGTAATTTATGGCCTGTTAACGGCTTATCTCTGGCCACAATGATAACCTCGTAATGTCTAGCGTTAACCCGTTGTCGGGGCACTGATAAAACCACGGCTAAGCGAGTGCTTAGGCAAATACTTGGGGATTTTTGTGGCAACGTGGCGTATGAGTAACGATCACATGATCAATTGGGCTAAAATCGATGATTAAACAAGGATACACACACACACACTTACACTTTTGAGGGGAGATTTTTCAAAGTATTTTTTTGTGGGTGAATCGTTGACTCTTTTTCGCGACCTGCCACCCCAATGGCGCAGAAAGAACTGTGCTGTGGCCCAAGACCTAGCCAGCTCTATGGCCAATAAGACTGAAGCTAATCTACACTTGACACCAATACAGGCCCAGAGAGAGAGAGAGAGAGAGAGAGAGAGCCGTTCACTTGACAATCTTTGCGCCTGGTTTTATCACAAAACGAACACTTGGCGATTTCTATGGTTGTTACAGGGTATGCCTGGGGGTATATAGGGGGGGGTATTAACCCTTACTACGATTCCAAAGCTCGGTAGCTACCAGTCGAAGCACCAGAACCTGGCGTTGGCTTATCGCCTGGCTCTCGTGGGCCATCGCCAGGTAATCGACAAATGACTGAAACCCAATTACGGCACACTTCTGATTAGTGGCCACATTTCGAATAGTGTGAATGAATGATCGAGCATAAGCACGGGTTCTGCAGCCTTAATTAAAGAAAACGCCCGACAGAAACATCCATCAATCTCTGGTGCAATGACATAAATATAATTATTGATGGCCCACTTGGAGCGATCCCTGCTGAGGCCACACAGCCCGCCGTTGGCCAAGGATTCAACCAGGACGCGTGTAGTGCCTCGGGATGCCTGCCTTGGTCGAGTGAAGTGCTTTGTTTATCAGGCGGTCGTCTCCATGCGTACCGCCCTCCTATCGCGGGTCACGTGCTCTTTTCGATGCCGGAATAGGCACATGATTCATTCGAAAAGCACACAAATTTTCCATTCATGCTGGGACCCGTCGAGAGCAGAAATATCGAAGTACATCATGTGATATCATCGCCACGTTTTGATGGGAGGTTGCATTCAATCTGGGCGTTTAATTTGTATAATTCTGCCATTGAATGCACTTGACTGATAAGCCGCTGGCGGCGCTGATAGGACAGCCGTTCGCATGGAGTTGGCTAATTAAAAATTTGCACCTACATAATGAGCTTAAGCGTCTTAATTTGTGCTATTTAAATGAGCTAAACAGGAGGAGCAGAAGGCAGGAGGCAGCACCCACGAGCCACGAGCCACGAGCCAGTAGTGACCGCAAATAAATCGCATACAACTTTAAGCTGCTGCAACATCATCATCCGCCTGGCTCCTAATGCCACATAATGATGCTGATAATGGCCATCCGTTAGCAGGTCTGCACGGACGCAGGGAAGCCAGCACGTGCAACGGGGCGGCGACTAATGGGCGTCACCATTTCGTCTGCTTTCGGGGAAACAGCTGCCACGAGCTCTTTTGGCCGCTTTTGGCCCTGGCCAATAACTAAGTTGTTGCGTGCGGTTCTCTGGATTAGTCTAATGCCAATATGTAGCAACAAAATGGCCAGCGCTACGCTCCACAGCAGTGTAAGTGCTTTTCAGTGCGGTCTGCCACACAAACGGTCTGCCGTGCAGCCAATTCGATTCCAATGGCCAACGAAAAGTGCAGCTCTTTCCGATTTTCGATTTGGGAGTTCCAGTAGCAGCTGCAATTACGGACCCGCCATTGCCACTATCTTTACGGGGTGTGTATCGCGGATTTGGGCTTAGGTCTAGCGGTGTGTTTGTCCGTGGAGCAGATAGCGACTGGCCGGCTTATCAGGCGGGTTATCTTTTGCCGCTGTGGGTTTATCGTCGTTTACACTCGTGATTAAACAATTAGCTTGGAATTCTCTCATTAGATTTATGTATGTTTTCTTTGGCTCCGTTATGGCACCGTAAAACTTGGTTTAGTTTTTACAATATTTTAATTTCATTTTTAATTTATGCGGAGGCACATGGAATCAACGCTGGAACGGTAAGTGCTCCCTCTTTTATGGGCCGTAAAATAAAAACTAATGTTAAATAAATAAATAAAAGGCACAAAATGAAGCTAAAGAATAAACAGAAATAAAAGGGAAAAAAGGAAGAGGTTTTTGGATACCCTAGGAGTGGTAAGAAAAAAATAGATATAAATAAATTATAAATCTAAAAATTATATATAAATAAATAAATTAAAAAATTATAAGTGAAAAAAATATATAAATATAAAAATTATAAATGTAAAAAATATGTAAATAAATAAATTATAAATTTAAAAAAAAATATATAAAAATAAATTAAATATAAATGTAAAAAGTATATATATGTATATAATTAAATTATAAATGTTAAAATATATATAAATCAATAAATTATCAATGTAAAAAATATATATCAATAAATTGTAAATACAAATATTATAAAAGTACAAAATATTTAAAGAAATATATTATAAATGTAAAAAATATATAAATAAATAAATTATAAATGTAAAAAATATTAAATTATAAATGTAGAAAAAATATATAAATCAATAAATAAAATTTGGAATAAAATATGTCCATCTCTCAAACCCTAGATCTTGAACCGACCGTTGGGTTAGCTATATAATATAGTGAAGGGTTCTATAGGAGATATCAGATCTGATAAGCAGTTCCAACTTCTTCCCACAATCACAATACCCTCTCTGCTTACAAGTGTATAAAAAGAGCAACAATCAGCACGATTACGAACTACCAATAAGAGTGAGAGTGAGAGAGAGAGGGAGAGACCGAACCTACTCGGTAGCCCGGAATAAATAGCAGCCCCGAAAGTATGCTACGAAAAATTCCACATTAACAGCACCAGCGCCAGCGCCACGGCCATCGCCGGCAACGTCATTTCGTATTTATTGTATTACCTTTGTCAGCATATCTAACATTTATTTTTTGTTTCGCCTCCTTTTCCGACACTGTTTAATACTTATTATTTCTGTGCTGGCAGGCGGGGGCGGGGGCTTTACGGTTATGGTCTCGTCCTCCCACCACCGCATTGTTTCCATTCAAGATGAAAAATCCAATTTTCTGCTTTAAGCATTTTTATAATGCCAGAGCAGTCGACACCCAACCACCGAAAAGGGTTCACAAATGCAGAGGAATTGTTATTATACCCAGTACTCGGAGACTATAAGAGCTAAGCAACCAAATTTTGTATCCATACTCCTGTGGTATCACACTATTAAGAAATATAAATTGAATTTACTGGAGAACATTGACATAATGCCCGACTGAGGGCCACCAGCTCTGCAGGAATGGAGAAGTTAAGGCATAATTATAACAGGAGAAAACATGTATAAATAGTAAAACACAACAACATAATTTCTCTCGTCTCTTTTCCCACTTACCCCTAATAATGTTCCGTTAGCACAAATTTTGGGCATATTCATTTAAGGTGAGGCACCAGAGGTTGGAGGTTCGTGTAATCCCACGAAACAAGAAAAAGTCAGATCAGCACTATTGGGAATGCCGCACCCTGCCATGAACTTCACTTGGAACGAGAGCACATTCCTTTTTGATTCTCTTCATCACTGCATCCCACATACTCGAGCAATGGGAGTGTGAAAGGGACAAAGCCTGACGAATTTTTAAGCGCACACACACACACTTTGCTGGAACTCACGGGATGAAACGAAAAAAAAAGCGAAATAACGAATCAATTACACATTTTAGATATTTACACATGAAAAAAATAATTTAAACAAAAAAATTTTGATTTCCTACATATGTATATGTACATATGTACATACATACATATATCAAATATATGAAACAAATATACATATCACCTTCTTGTCGCCATTTTGCCATTTTGCCTTTTTCATCGCCCCCGCCCTTAAAAAAAAACTTTTGTTTGTCTTTAAACACATTTTCTTGCACTAAAAGACTTTTTTGTAGACCAAGCTTCACTAAACTCCCGCGCGACATTTTATCCGATGGATTTTCTACCATTTTCCGCATTTTCTCGAATTTAAACGCGGAGCTGACTTCAGAACGTGCGCTTGGGCCGGCGCGCAAAAGAAAGTGAGAGCGGCGCAAATCGTTCATTCTTCGATCTCCTGCTCCTTTTCCTATTTGGTCTCTCTCCCTCGCACTATTCCGGTACTTTTGCGAAAACGAAACGGAAAAAAGGGAGAAAAGGGAACAATGCACCCTTCTTTTATGTTTAAACATGAAAAAAAGAGTTATGTAAAATAATATGTTTTTCTACATATGTACATACATATGTATGTATCAAACACAGCACAAATATATCACAAATTGCTGCAATTCTCCTTCGAAGGTCTGCATTTTTGGCGCCATTCTGCCTCTTTTGCGCCCCCGTCCTTTATTAAACACATTTTCTTGCACTTAAACACACTTTTTTATATAACCACTGCATCACTACACTAAACTTTACTTCACACACCTTCTTAACGTTTTTCCCGTTGGGCTTTTCACCATTTTCCGCATTTTCTCGAATTTAAACGCGGAGCTGCCTTAAAAACGCGCGCTTGTGCCGGGTGAAATTTGAGTGAGAGCGGCGCAAATCGTTCATTCTATGCTCTTCTGCTCGTCTTCCTATTTGCTCGCTTTCGCACTCACTCTATAGCTGCTTTTGCAAAAACGAAACCACTGCAACTCTCACATCAGTCAATCGATCTCACTCCCACTCCCACACTCGGTTGATCTCTCTTTTCAGTAGCAGAGGAAAACGACAAAGAGCATAATGAAGTTATAGAAGAAGGTCCGCTAACTCTATACTCTATACTCATGAGCCTAAGCAGCTCAAGAGAGCGTGTGAGGAGAGACGGCAATTAGGCAGAATAGCAGTCAAGAGCGTAGTCAGTGGGTGAAGGGGGAACTGGCCCACCCTCAACATGCTTATGACTAGGAAACATATTTTTATTTAATTTTCGCTGCATATTTAAATATAAAGGTATTTACTTAATTGATTTTAAAAGATTTTTCAAATGAATCTCTCTGAATACATATAACAATCACGATCCCCCCTTCGCGAAATACTGGTTACGCCCTTGGCAGCAGAATGAGAGATTAAAGATGGCACGCACTTGCACTTCTATCACTCTCATTTTTTCGCCGGGGCCAAGCGCGCGTTTTTAAGTCAGCTCCGCGTTCAAGTCTATGAAAATCGGGAAAAAGGGTGAAAAGTCCAACGGGAAAAACGTTAAGAAGGTGTGTGAAGTAAATTTGGTGATGCAGTGGTTATGTAAAAAAGTATGTTTTAGTGCAAGAAAATGTGTTTAATAAAGGGCGGGGGCGCAAAAGAGGCAGAATGGCGGCAAAAATTAGAGCTACGAAGGCGAATTGCAGCAATTTGTGAGAAATGTGTATATAATCGATATACAATGCAGAAAAACATTTTATTTTTGCATACATTTTTTTTTTCATGTGGCAATATACAAAATGTGATAACTTTCCGTTTTCTTCCTTTTTTTCGTTTCGTTTTTCGTTTTCGCGTTTTCGTGGGAGAGAGAGCAAATAAGAAGAGGAACAGGAGATCAAAGAATGAACGCATTTTCGCAGCTCTCACTTAAATTTTTTCACCCGGTCAAAGCGTGCATTGGCAAGTCAGCTCCGTGTTCAAGTCCATGAAAATCGGGAAAAATGGGGAAAAGTCCAGCACGAAAAACGTTAAGCAGGTGTGTGAAGTGAAGTTTAGTGTAGTCATTCAGTGATTATGTAAAAAAAGTGTGTTTTAGTGCAAGAAATATGTTGAAAAGGGCGTGGGCGCAAAGAGGCAGAATGGCGGCAAAAATGGAGATCTACAAAGAATAAGAGCAGCAATTTGTGATATGTGTTTATATATTTTATATACGTGGTATATATTTGGATAAACATATATTTTTTGAATAAATTATTTTTTTTCGTGTGAAAATTAAAACTGTTTGTTGTCTCGTTGTTCGTTTTTTCGTTTCGTTTTTCGTTTTCGCAAAAGTACCGGAATAGTGCGTGCGAGAGAGAGCAAATAGGAAGAGGAGCAGGAGATCGAACAATGAACGATTTGCGCCGCTCTCACTTTCATTTTCGCGCCGGCCCAAGCGCACGTTCTGAAGTCAGCTCCGCGTTTAAATTCGAGAAAATGCGGAAAATGGTGGAAAATCCATCGGGTAAAATGTCGCGCGGGAGTGTAGTGAAGCTTGGTCTACAAAAAAGTCTTTTAGTGCAAGAAAATGTGTTTAAATACAAACAAAAGTTTTTGTTTAAGGGCGGGGGCGATGAAAAAGACAAAATGGCGACAAAAAGGCAGCTCGTCAAAGGAAAAGTGCATTAAAGTGTGATATATGTAAATTTATTTCATGTATACATATGTATGTAGGAAAACATATTATTTGGCATAAATTCTTTTTTTCATGTGTAAATATCTAAAAAGTGTAATTGATTCATTTTTTCGCTTTTTTTTTCGTTTGATCACGTGAGTTCCAACAAAGTGTGTGTGTTTGTAAACTTGCCGAAAATTCGTCAAGTTTTGTCCCTTTCCCACTCCCATTGCTCGAGTATGTGGGATGCAGTGAAGAAGAGAATCGAAAGAGAATGAGTGCTCTCGTTCCAAGTGATGTCCATGGCAGGGTGAGGCTTTCCCAATAGTGCTGATCTGACTCTCTATTGTTTCGCGGGTTGACACGAACTTCTGACCGCTGGTGCCTCACCTTAATTTATTATGCCTAAAGTTTTTGCTAACGGACCAAGATTATGGGTAAGTGAGAAAAGAAACGAGAGAAATTACGTTGTTTTTTGCTGCTTATACTGTTATTTTCATTTTAATTATTATAAGCGCATATTCACATGTACTACGCGCATCCCAGGCTCTCCTTTTTCTCTTTGGGCTCTTCTACTACAGCCTCTGCTTCTGCTAAAATCAAGAGCGAACGTTTGTTGTTGTGGGAGTGGGACGGAGAGTATGTTGAGTGGGAGAGAAAAGCTCAAAGTCTAGGGTGCAGGTTCAAGTAAACAGATCGAGTAGCTCTCAGCGCAGACGCAATGTCACCCACTGCAGTGGGAAAAAATTGTTTCCCCTATATAGGGAATGGGCGGTTCCGTTTACCTATGGATTTGAGTGAGCCATTATAATCATGATCGTAATCGTAATGAAAAGACATGTGAAATGACCCAAGCCTAGTATTCACATCGAAAAATTATTCTAATGATAACGTTTGTAATTCTTCCGCAACCTCCGCTGATTATCGGTTATAAATGTAGAGTCGCGGCCGTAGCTGCGCCTCGTTTTGTGTGTTGCCAGCGCGGGGGCTTTACGATTATGGCCTCGTCCTACTAGCGCCTTGTTTCCATTAAAGATGAAAAATCCAATTTTCTGCTTTAAGCATTTTTATAATACCCCACACCCGCCCACCGAAAAAAAAGCGAAAAGTCCCCAGCGAAAAGGGTTCACAAATGCAGAGGAATTGTTATTTTTTATGTTCATTGTGGTGCGGTGTGGTCTGGTGCCTCTCAGTTTTCAGTTTTCACTTCTCTGTTCCGCAATAATGTACGTAATTTGTTCCGAAATGAGAATGTGTGAAAATGGTGGAAAAACAAGCGATAATATGCCATGCCACATGCAGAATGAAATATCGCTCCTGAAACAATGCTGAAGCAAACAATTGTTCCGGTAGTGTCTAGACAATTCTTTTTTCTCTCCCCACAAAAATATTTCGTGTATTTTGTATATTTTGTGTTTGCTTTTAGGTAAATACAAATAATATATGCGTGAATTATGAGACTTTCTCTTGGACTCTTTTGGTTAAACAAGGATTTCGTATTTCAATTTGCAGCCCTCCACCGCCGCAGAGGCACTCACTCACCTTCCAGCACTGCCAGCAGTTGACAATTATGAGGCACTGTTACGAGTTGAGCGCCAGCTCAGCTGAAATGCATATCAGTTTGGAATTATACAGAGGAAATAAAATAAAAAGGCACGGCGCACCGCACCAGTGGAGCACTGGCAGAGCCATATAGCATCGTGGCATAATACCGCTTTGTGTCATGTCGGGCATAAACGTCAACTGTTGCTCTCTTATGTCCTCCCCCTCCCCTCCCCCACAGGAGCTTAAAACAATAACAGAAATATCATCCTGAAGCACCACTATAGTGCCTGGCTCCCGCTGCTTGTCTCAATTTGCCTCAACGCTGTACTCGCATGCCCCCCACTATATTATATGATTATTTTTTATATTCATTTTCATTGTTATGACTGGAGTGTTATGGGCCAGCCTGTTGCTTCTGCATGGCCTGTACTTTGTCTAAATTGAATTATAAAACAGCCAGGCAGGATTACCTTTTCGTAAAACGAATCACTGGATACTCTAACGGGGGGGCTTTCTGCAGAAAGTGCCACAAAAGTCGTCACACCTTAATTTTCATACATTTCTCAATTGAACCCAAAGGATATGCCTCTTGCGCTTGCAAATTAAATAAAATTAAATATTTCCCAGCACTTAATAAAAACAAATTGTGAGTGGAAACTTTTTTTCGGTTTAATTTAGAAAACTTTTCGCTGCAAAAACCACATTTGAGGGCACAAATATTTTTCTAATTGCAACTTTTGCCGGCAAGAAATTCGGGGAACACAAAAAATATATATGACAAAATTGAATTTCCCTTGGAAAAAATCTTCAAAAGCAAGCGTCATTGATTTGCGGCCCTGTGTCTCCCCCTCTGGCTCCTTCGATGGCAATTTCCCGCCAGGCCACGCGCTACCCAACCCCAGGACAGAGCCTGCCAAAACATCCTGGAGCCGCCGATTCGGTGTGCAGCCTTTTGGCACCACCACAACAACAACAACAGCAGCAGCAGCGAGAAAGTGGGAATGTATCGACTGAAAGATACCCAGCTGTTGGGCAGAAGAGGGCTTTTTCTAGGAGTCTTTCCAGTGGGAATTCCTTGAACTTTGGATCATACTTTGGGGTCCTAACAGTACACAAGCCCACAAGCCCCATATACCCTTTACTTCCTGAAAAGTACTCGTATTTTTTGCGTCTAAAAAGACGACGGGAAAAAAAACTTTTGCGCCCTGCGGAAAGTTTTGCCACAAGGTCGCTCGACCTAGAGCCAAAAGGTTGGCCCACCTTCAGTGCGAACAGGGGGGTGGGGGATGGAGGGGCAGCGATTCAAAATTGGTTTTATTTGAATTAAATTTTATTTTATTTCGTTTTATTCTCCGGCTGGCGCGCGGCTTTGGCTCGGGCTTCGGCTTCGGCTTCGGCTTTGGGCTCTGGGCTCTGGGCTTTGGGCCCTCTTCAGCATTGGCCCGTGTTACTTCAATTGAATTTGACTGCTGTCAATCACGCGCTGCATACGCTTCACTTGGCTGTAAAATTCAAATTTTATGCTAATTTTACGCAGAACGATCAGAACGATAGTCCTATGGGCGTGGCCTCGTCAAAGGGTTAAATGTGTTAAATATTGATTGGTTTAGCCCGCCGATGTGTGCCCCCCCAGCCATGCGGGAGAGCAAAAAAAAAAGACAAAAATGGAACCCCTCAAATGACGTTTTAAGCGCGCTCTTAAAAAGAGATTTGTCAACAGTTGCAATGCGGCAAGAGGCGACAACGTGCGGGCGAAAAACAGAAAACGAAGCAAACTAAACCATGTCAGAAGAAGGGACAAAGAGAGGGGGAGCTAGGGGTGGTGATAGGGGTAGGGCTAGGGGGTGGGTTGTGGCGTTAATTTGCCTTTGATTATGTAATGGCAAAACGAGAGCTGTGCAAACAGGGTTCCCCGAACAGAAATCAATGCGATAAAGGATACATTTCAATTGGATTCGTTTGTGGCAAGGATACCCAGGATCCTGGGGGGAACATAGGCATATATGCCTCTGAAAATATGCTTTAAACATCTTTGGTGTGCCCGGCTCCAAATGACCAGCAATTATGGCCAAAACGACAGCCTTTCGGGATCGTCTATCACCACCGTTCCACCGAACATTCACTTTTCAAAAATCCCACACAATAAACAGGCCTTTTTGCTGCTGCTGCTGGTTGGTAATTTATAGTGGCCTCTTGTGCTGATGTTGATAAATTGTTGGCCAGGCCAGGGTTTAACCCGGCATCCGGTTGTCAGTTTTTAGCTTTTGTCAAGGCTCCAGCCCACCTGTGTTTGGGGGGGTGGCAGATAATCTACAATAATAAATTTATTGGTAACAATTTTTGATTTATTATGCCAGGTGAATAATAGCCCCAGCCTCTGCCACATATGACACTAATGATGCGGCGCCGGCTTTGACGTTTTACCTTTTCTTTGGCCACAAAAAAACCCCAAAGAAAGGGGGCCAAAGGAGAGTTTTAAGCTCGGACTGCGGTGCACAGCCTTGGGCATCAGATAGGACATTGCTCTGCCTCGCTCTGTGCACTAGTTACCCTTTTCCTTGGCCGGCTTTTGTTAATATTATTAACATGGATTTTTACAAGCCATAAACCCATATTTGGCCAAGCCTTTTGTGCCTCAGCGCCCGGCTTCGTTTGGGGCTTTTGTATGGGATGTGGAGAACAAGGTTTTGTGGGGTGGATTGGACTGGATAAAGATAGAAAGATAGATATATAAAGGATTGAGCTGAGGCCCCGATGAAGGTCCGAAAAGAATTCTTTTCAAAATTCATAATTTGCTAGGAAATAAATTAGCCCAAAAAAATAGTAAATAAATATTAAGAGATGCTTTAAAAATCTATAATAATTTTCGGGAAATACTACAATTTATTAACCTTTTTCCTGATTTTAAAACGATTAAATATCCTTTGTTTCCTTGGCAAACATGGAGCCAGCTGAGAGCTTAATAAATAATAATAATTTCCATAAATATCTGTAATAATATGGAAGAAATACTACTAAAACGAAGGAATTTATGAACCTTTTTTCTAGATTTTTAAACAATTAAATATCCTTTGTTTCCTTGGCAAACATGGAGCCAGCTGGGAGCCCATCTTTTGGCCCAGGGTATCCCTTGTTTCATCCAGCCAAAACCCCGCCCGAACTCCATTTTATTAGCGTGTAAAGTTTTGCCTTTCATTTCGTGTCGTGGCCGGGTGGGTCGTCGGGTCGTCGGGTCGCCGGGTCGCCTTAAGTGGCCCGGCTCTCTATGCACGTTTTCAATATATATCTCATATTGTTTGGCCGTGCTCGGCGCGTGTTTATTTGCTTTGTGGTATTTATACACGGACCCGTAACCGTTGCGGCAGCGGCTTATGCATAAGATATTGAAATGGCCCCACTACTTGGCGGCCGGCGTCCAAGGAGGGTCCAAGGAGTGTTATTAATAAATGTTGAGCACAAGGTGTGGCAAAGCCTTCCATGCCAAGACCAATCCCCCCTGGGATCCAGTATCTGTAAATCCTTAATGTTTTCCCCCCATACGTGTATCTTTTCTGTGACAGTCATAAAAAATGCTTACAGATAATTTATGTATCACGGAATTTGCCTTCTTCGCCTGTCAGCAATTTGTTTGGCATTATTAGCCGTCGCCGCCTCATGGGGGGGGGGTCCATGGCATGCCTTGACTCTGATTAGGAATACATAATTTATATGTTCTTTGCATGATTTTCATATAATTTCATTTGTTTTCTTCAAAGCAAGCCATAAAAAAAGGAAAATAAATGTTTTAGTTGATTAAAAAATGATTAATGTTTATATTGGGAAAGACTCGCCCAAAAACCTAAGGAATGGCAGCCCCCAAAAACCGAAATCAATAAACATTGTTCATCAAGGGGGGGGGGGGTCTCCATCTCTGGCTGATAAAAAGTCACATCAGTTTTCCCGAGGCTGACCGCAAACGTGCCGGGAGACGTCGAGTGCATCTGTCTATCAATGGTGGATGCTGGAGTCCATCTAAGGAGTCGTATGTGAGGGGTATGCGGGGTGTGCGGGGTGTGCGGTGTGGTCTAATAAAATGAGTTGTCGAAAACGCTGCACAACACACAGAGCCAGCCAGCAAATACATTGACTGACAGGCAGCTCTGTCAAATCGAAAGGGGAGAAGGGCCACGAAACAGGAATAGCAACAGAAGCAGGATCAGGACAAGGACTAGGACTAGAACGAGGACTGTTGAACGTTGACTTGGAAATTGAGTGAGTGCCGTTCACTGCGACTGTGTGTGTGTGTCCGTCTGTGAGTAAATGACTTTGCAAATGGACATGCCAAAAAAATGTAAAGCAGTCGCCAGGCCCAGGTCCAGGTCCAGGGCCGAGCCCGTCTCCGTCTCCCCCTTCAATCCTGAACATTTCTCAACTCTCTATATTCCTCTCTTCCCATGTGCCTTTGTGGGCAGGGGGAGGGGGGCTGGCTGTACTACTTTCAAACCCACAACAAAGCGGAAACGTATTGACAACCAAGGAAATGGACTTAAGCCATGATTTATAGTTTACGGATTTTCCATTTAAGTTTATTGGTTTTCTGTAAATGCAACTGGCAAAAAGGCAGGCAGGGGCTGGCGGGGGCGCACTCAAAAAAGACACTCGCATTGCAACAGAGATTCGCTTTCTCTTTGGGCCAACTTTTGGCCAGAATGTCCTTGCCCTGGGGGGGTGTAGAGGGGTTCGATTTATGCTTTCCAGTTGGAGCTGCAACTTTTTGGAAATTGCTCATGTTTCACACAGATTTCTGGTGCCATATTCCGGGCTGAAGTTGTGCGGAAAATATAACCAGGAATCGAATGGGGAATCCCCAAAAAGGCAGCAACTTTTACACTCGAAACAATTGCCAAAAGGAAGCGAAGGAGCAGGAAAGGAAGTCTCTCCTGCAGCGTCTCCCAGGGGCAAGCGGCAGGTGGCAGGCAGGCGACATAATTTGTTAAAGGTATTTGTTTGTTTCTCTGGGCATATGGGCAAATCTATTAACAAATTTCCCAAGCAAATACTAAATGCCGCAACAACTTGGCCATAAACTGACTTCCGGTAGGGTCCGTAAACTCGGCACGGCCCTTCGGATGGATGGTCGTTCTCAAATGTTTACACACTTAACAATTTGCAGGATTATAGCTTGTAAGTGGGGCTGCCCACCGATCGATACGAGTTTTCCATTGAGCCGGTTGGAAATTAATTTGGCAAACGTCTTGGTTACACAACCCGGCTAAGGCCCAGGCAGGCAGGTCGGGTTTATGTTTATTTGAGAGCATAATTATGTGCACAAAGTACACTGAGAGAAAACCCTTGTGTGGAAGGCTGGAAAAGTAGGCTAGAAAAATCCATTTTGCTGTGGCCATCAATCAAGGCCACCCCCCACAGCTCCCTGGACCATCGATTCACCCTCATCTTCTTGCCGCTTATTAAGTGCTTGCCATATTTCATGCTGGCCCAAAGACGGAGCATGTGGCTGTGTGACATGCGTGAAATCCGCGTGAAATGTGTGAATGCAAAGGACGAGTCTCTCTCTCTCGATGTCACATAACTAAAACATCAAACGGGGCCAGGCCGGGGACGGGGGCGGGGAGGGGGCCCAGAGCTTTACAAATCAAGTGGGGCTTTGGTCCAGGGTTCTTCAGGCGGTTCAGCCACTGCACAAATGATAAATGACTGGCGGCGGCGCGGCCCTGAACGAGAGATAGTGATGTAGCCAGCCAGTGGCCCCTGACAAGGATGCCCTCTCCTGCAGCGGCCATAAGTTGTAATCGTAATCGCAGTCCTGGCATCCTGTCAGCCCTTTCTGCATGCGCTTCGTCGGCTTTATTATAAACTCGCATAATCGCTGCGCATTTGGCTCTGGGTCAAAGGTCTTTCCCCCACCCTCCCATTGAACTTGTCAGGGAAGTTGCTCAGCGCAGGACTCGTTAGCGGATAGTTCTCGGGTTGGCAGGAACTCTAAACAATGCGGGGGAAGGGGCATCGCCTCTTCTTGAGGGGAGGCTGCATTCATTGTATGCTAAGATGATTAATGTGCCCCAGACAATCGCAGACCCAGACCCAGTTCGAGAGGCGGCCTCCTCCGGGGAGAGCTCCAACTTGTAGCCAGTTAATTGAGCGTCTGATGTGCTGGCTGGCTGGCAGGGCCTGTGACAATGCCTTTCAATTGCAGGGGCCATAAAAAAAGAGTCAGAGAGAACCAGAACCATGTCAAAAAGTCAAACTCTACAAATGGCAGCCGAAAACTTCATTAAAAAAAGAACAGAGGCACGCCCTTAGTCTCCAAGGGACACACAAAGGAAGGACTAGGAGCCGGGAGCCGGGAGCCGGGAGCGGGGGAATCAGGAGACGGGGGGGCGAGGCCATGACTGCAGTGCACTCGTGTTTTTCTGGGTTATAACAATGCGGCAGCCAGAACTTGACTTTTAATGTTTCCTCAATTAGAAGGCACACAAAAGCGAGAGCCAAAAAGGTGGAACCTCGGCACAAAAATTGACAGAGAAAAAAAAGGGGGGCCTTAAATGCGCATTAATAACAAAGTGCAGACCGCTCTGAGGTGGCAGTGGCAGTGGCAGTTGCTTGAGGCAGAGCTTGGCAATAAAATACTTGCAAAATAGATGCAGCCGGGGGGGCCAGGGGGCAGGGGGCAAGGAGCCCCAGGAGAAGCTGGAGGTCGGAGTCAACGACTGTCGACGGGGACAACAAAAAGGGAGCAGAACGAGGAGGAGGGGTGCCACAAGGAGCAGTCTGGGGTGCCACAAGGAGCAGTCTGAGGGAGGGAGGAGTGCCACCAGGAGCCGTCTGAGTGGGGGACTTGGGTCTGTGGCGCTGCAAGGAGCATAACTCAAAAAGGTTAGACAAGCCAGCGATGACAAAAATTGTGAGGCAGCGAGTCAACGAGTGCCAGGACTCGGGACTCGGGACTCCTCTACTTCACTCCAAGCTGCACTCCACTCCGCACTCCGCACTCCGCACTCCGTCTGCTGCTGTGTCTGCCGCTGTGCGTCCGGGCCACCAGGAAATGGCAGCACGTTCGGTACACAAAACTGATGCAGCCACAACGAGGGCGCAGCGTGGCTGTCTAAGAAGATTGATGATGTGCAGCCGCAGAGGTGCACGAATCCTGCCCCAAGCATCCACTGCCTCCTGTCTACGCAGTGGCCAAACTCCAAACAGGCATCTGCTTAGCCCCGGCTTAACTTTCTGCTGACAGCGCCTTGGCACTTGCCAAGTACTGGCTCGGGCTCGGGCTCGGGCTCGGGCTCTGGATCCGACTCCTTCTCCATCTCCTCCTTAGCTGATTTGCTGCGTGTTTGCTCGCCGCAGCGGGGTGTGTTCCCTGCATTCATTGTTGCTGATTTTGAATCTGCACTTTTGCCACTTTTGCCACCGGGCCACCGTGGCCGTCGTATATCATTGTGGGCGTGGCCCAGACGGGAGCCCAGGGAGCTGGCACTTTAAATGGCCCGTGTATGTGGCCACAATTGGCCACAGGGGCGGGGCGGGGATTGGTTTGTAATGCAGATATGACCCAGTCAATCGTTTGCCGATTGATAGACCCCTAATCCCCATCAATCTCGGGCTAAACTTGGATCAATCCTTCAGTGGAAACGGTGTCCTTCTGGATGGAAAGTTTTCTTTGATTTTGGCATCGGATTCCGCCGCGGGCTTAAGTAAATTCAATTAAAATCGCCGGCCATCGTCGAGGGCAAACAATTGACATTTTCTGCGGTTAATTCAATTATCAATTTCGGCTTCATTTCAGTCTCTCCGGCCTGGGCCGCAGTCTTAAATACACATTCGAAAAGGGTTGGCCAGCGGAATCAATAGTGGAAGCCAAGACGTGTCCTGCGTCCCGTGTCCTGCGTCCTTTATTCGGTCTCGGTCTCCTTCTGTACTCCCTCTTGGCCGCCATCTCTCATTCTTGTCCGACTGCCACCTGCAGTGGCTAAAAAATTACCTTTAGAAAATGGCCAAAGCAGAAAAGGGCTAAAAAAAACACGGCACTCCTCTGCGACATGTTTTATTTGCATTGTCGTCGTCGTCGTCGTCGTCATCCTCGTCCTGGGGTTGGGGCCAGCCCAATCTGTTGGATACCCTGACAAAAAGGAAGGGGCACAAGCTTCAAAAGAAATTGTTAAATATTCGATGGGGATTTTGCGGTCCGTCGCTGGGCAATCACTTCATTCCTGGAGACGTACGTCCGCTCTTAAAGGGGTTTTTCTCTGCATTTTTTATTTCTTTAGGTATTTATTTTATTTTTTTTTATTTTAAATATTTTTTAGTGTTTAAAGGAGGTTGTGGGATCATTAATTTCTTAAATTGAAAATTCAATATACATATTTTAATAATTTTCATTAAATAATATATTTTAATTCAAAATTTAATTATACAACCAATAATAATAATAATTATTATTTGTTCCTTATTTAATTTAATAATTGAATTAAATTCAAATTTACTTTTTAATAATACAAATTATAAAAATATTTAATATTTAATTTAACTCAAAATTTTTCATTTAATACTACAGAAAATAAAAATAATGATATAATTAAATTAAAAAATTTACCATTAAATAATACAAATTATAAAAATACTTAATAATTTAAATTTATTATTTCATTGAATTCAAATTTTAACATTTAATAATAAAAAAAAAATAATAATTATTGATTTAAATATTAATAATTTTATCCAATTCAATTTTACCATTGACTAATACAAAATATAAAAATATTTCATAATTTAAATTTTTTCTTTAATTTAATTCAAAATATATCATTTAATACCACAACAAAAAATAATAATTATTAATTTAATTCAATTTAAAATTTACCATCAAATAATACAATTTATAAAAATCTTTAATCATTTTTTTTTTATTTATTATTTCATTCAATTCAATATTTATTATTTAATACTACAAAAATGGTTAACAATTATTAATTTAAGAGTATGATTTGATTTGATGATTAAATTTAATTCAAAATTTAGCTTTTAATAATATAAAAAAATAGAGTAATTAAATGTTTCAATTTTTTTAAATTTAGTATTCAATATTATTATTATTTTTTTTTTTTTTTAGTATTTGGTGCTTTCTAAAAGATATAAAAAAGGTGGATTTTATGTTTAAATTTTTTCTTTTTTTCCCCCGATGGGATAGTCGGCGTATTCCCAAAAAGTCTATTACTGTGGTTTGACGATCAGTTATACATATATGTATGTCTTCGAGGTCTGGGTTTCTGTTCAGATAATCAACATTTTTATTGGACAGATTTTCCTTTCAAAGACAACGCCTTTTGAAGTCTTAAAGCATTTTCTTTGGTTTTAATTTTCTCTGAGAGGTTTTGTGCTTTAGGAACTTTCTGAGAAATATATTTTGTGGCTCAAGTTTTCTCCAAAGGATATCCCGCGTTCGTTTTGGTTTTTCTTTTTGCTCTCCACTTTTCGTGCAGTTTTATTTGGAACATAACGTGATATTGAATGCTCTGCCAGTCGGTGCGGCAACAGCGGAAGACGAAAGGTGCCACAGAGAAAAGAGTGAGCGAGTGAGAGAGAGAGAGACAGGTATGGAGTGTGCGAAAGAGAGAGAGAGGGAGAGCAGCGGCGGCGGTCTCTTCGGCCAGAAAGCGCATTATTTATGCATACAATGCTCTTTGAGTCTGCGGCAGTTATTGCCGTTCGTTCGATTCCGTGGGTTTTCCGTTTTCCATTTTACTTTTATTTTTTTTTAAAGGTTACCTGCATCGGTGTGTGTGTGTGTGTGTGTGTGTGTGTGTGTCGCAGACTGTGCTGCACCTTGGTCGTCTTTTTTGTGTGTGGAAGTCTGGGATGGCGTTGGACAATTTTTATGGAACTTCAATGGAGTCATTGATCTTTTGTGCCAGACTTTGTTTACGGCAAATGTGCTCTGCCTTTGGCTCTTTGCGTTTAGTGGCTTTAATGCTGGCAACAAATAAATCCTGCCCGAGAGAGAGAGAGAGAGAGAGAGAGAGCCCCATAACTCAGGCTGATTGTTTAATGTTGTCAGCGGCACACCCCGCAGGGGGGAGGGGAGGGGGGCGGCTAACCCTCCAACAATAACAATAATTTATAAGAATTGATTATGCTGAGTGTGCAATCATAAATCGTCGTCGGGTCCATAGATAAAGCGGTCCCTCCCACCTTTAAAGGCCAGCCTTTTGCGGTTTGGCAAAAAACTTTAAATAAATGTTTACAGCAAGGGGAAGGGGTTCGCCACGCCCCCACCCTCCGTCCGTTACGACTTTTACGGCTTTCAATAAAAGTTTTTATGCTGCTGCTGCTGCTGCTGCTGCAGATTTAATTAGAGCTATCAATCAGTTTTTGCTCCACAGAAAATAATCTCTATAATTTCTGCCTGACTTGAGACTTGTCCATTGGTTTTATGGCTTCTCTGCTCGCCGGTTATTTAACTAAATTAAGCTCTTTCGTTGCTTGTTTTTCGGGGCCAGCTTATCGTAATGTCCTGGGCATTAATCGGAAACTTTTGCCAAAGAAAGGAATAGTTTTTTGTGATATTTAAGGAGCTTACAGTTTTTGCCACATTTGTAATTAAATTTTAGCCAAAGAAGGAAAGAAAGAATCAAAGACATCGAATTGAAGACGTGTTGAATTATTTTCTGCCATTTTATTGGCCATCAAAATAGTCCAGTCTGCCATAAATTAAGTTTTTCCCTGGGAAAACCAACAAAAATAAATACATCAAACACCTCGAGAATTTCGAAAGTTTTCTCACGTTTTGCAAGGGGGGGAGGGGGGTTCAGTCCCAGTCCAAGACGTTTTATTGATGTGCAAAATGCGTGAAATTAGTATTTTAAAGTGTGACAAAACTTGGCCCACAGCAAATACCTATTGGGGCCATGGGCTGGCCAGGACATATGGCAGGAATTATGAGAGCCAACTCGATTACTGGGCCATAAAGAAGTCCTAATTGAATGCCGCTGCAGCAGCGAGCCTTTGGCCTAAACCAATAAAAAAGCAATTTGCCTGCAGTCCGCAGTGCATTTCGGCTAACATTTATTCTTTATTTTTTATTTATGTGTGCGCAAATCATTTTAAAATAATTAAATTGAAAAAAATACATATACGTTTGAGTGGGGGGAGGGGGGAAAGGGTAGCGGGGAGCGGCAAATAAAAACCATAATTCGTCTATAAAAATCTCGTAAAAAAGAACGGCCCAGAAATGGGAACAAACACACGCCCAGGAAAAGGGAGAGAGGGGCAGAGGCACGGACTGTGGCAGCGGCAGAGGGCAGAGATTGTGCGACTGGCTCTGGGCCCAGGGGCGGGCACTTCTGTTTTTCATGTTGCGGCTGCTGTAAACCGAGCCACTTAATGACTTCCGCCATAAACTATTTTCGGTTCAGCTAAATTCCAACAACTTTATTGCCCGGCCTTCCCAAAAAAAAAGCCAGGATGCGAGGCGCTCAGGGAAAACGACAAAAATTGGCAATACCATACATACATATATATATACGGACGTACAGGCAGGCGGAATACGGCTTTGGCATAAGAAGGAAGGACTTTTATGTTTGCACAACATAAACAACATTATTTCTTATAGTCCAAGAGCACCCAAGGAGGGCCAAAAGAGAACCCGTGATGGGCGGTGGGGCATAGGACTCTCCCCTTTTGGATCCCCGGCTGGCACCTACACGAGCGTGAAGCAGGCCAGGCCCCAAAATTAATGATGCAGAATCTTTCGGGGAAATATCAGTATTGAATACTTCACCAGTTCTTAAAATTGTCCTGTTTTTTTTGTACAAATAATTTTCTACGAATTTTTAATGATTTTATTTTCTACTGATTTTTTAGCTTTCGATTTTTCAAGGATTTAATGAAATTTAGGATAGGTTTTTCAGAAGCTTTTAGGGATATATTTTATATTGAATATTTCAGCAGTTCTTAATATTTTTATTTATTTATTATTTTTTTGTATTTATAAATTTTTTTTATTTATTACTATTTTTTATTTATTATTATTTATTTATTTATTATTATTTTTTATTTATTTATTATTATTTTTTTATTTATTATTATTTTTTTATTTATTATTATTTTTTGTTATTTATTATTATTTTTTTATTTATTATTATTTTTTTATTTATTATCATTTTTTTATTTATTATTATTTTTTTATTTATTATTATTTTTTTATTTATTATTATTTTTTTATATATATATTTTTTTTAATATATCTATTTTTATTTATTTTTTATTTGGTTTATTGATTTTTATAATTTTTATTTTATTTTTTTTTATAATTTTTTAAAATTTTTTTTTATAATTTTTTTTTATTTATTTTTTTTATAATAATTAATTTTCTACGTGTTTGTAATGCATATCTTTCGGATTTTGTCTTAAACTGATTTTTCAGATTTAGATTTTTCAAGGATTTAATGAAATTTCGAATATTATGATATTTCTTTTTTTTAGGGAAATATCAGTCTTAAATACTTCATCAGTTCTTAATATTTGTGTTATTCTTTTAAAATTTATTTATCTTAAATTTGTATATTAAAGATTTTCTATGAATTTTTAAGGATTTTATGTTTTTGCTATTTATGTTATTATTCCACTGATTGTTCAGATTTAGTATTTTTAATGGTCTTAAAGAATTTTAAAGTATTTTGATATTTTTTGAAGAAGCTTTAATTTCTACTAAATATTTATATTTAATACTAAATCATTTTCTTCGCATTTTTAAGTCATATCTTTAGGATTTTGTTTTTCAATTGATTTTTCAGCTTTCGATTTTTCAATGATTTAATGAAATTTAGAACACTTTCATCTCCTTTTTTTTACTCCCTGATTGATGGATCGCATGCTCATTGAATACCCTGGAACTGCCCTATTTCTATTCCATTTTTTGCCCCAAAATTTGCAGCTTCCGCCGTAATGCATCCCGACTACTTATTGATTCTGTTGTGTTCCTTTTCTTTGAGCGAAACGTGGCCTTCGTGGAAGATTGATGTAGATGCGAGTATATTCTGGGAATTTCCTATTCATGGAATGGAATTTGTTGGTGCTTTTATCCAATTATCGCAATTTCAGTCTCCAGTCATAAATTCCCTTTAAGTAATCGCCTTAAACAGTTCACCTTCGGTGGGGGGGCGGGGGGCGGTGCAGTTAATCATCTAGAAATGGAACGACAAACGTTACGGATGCGGATACACAGACACAGATACACGGATACTGAGATACACATGTGCTCATCATTTCCGGCTGTGTTGGCTGAGTCGTTGTTCTTTTTTGACAAATTAAAAATTTAATTCGTAATTTCAGAAGCACATAAACAGTTTTTCAGGTAAATAAAAGAAATAAAGCTGCCAGGCTGGCATGTCCTTGGCCAGAACTTACGGATTGCAGTGCGTAACGTTAGCTGTGACCTCTCCACTGGGGAGGGGGAGGGGGGGGGGGACTGTTGTTCTTTATCCATGCTTTGGCAAACAGGAAGTTCCTCCTTGACTGTGTCGCTGTGCTGCTGTTTGCTTTTCCGGTTTGTTTAAGCTGCACGCCGCGCCCTTCAGTGCAAGCGTTTTGAGTTTAAATTGCTTGGATTTAGCCCCAGTCTCCACCCCCCCAGTCTCCTCCTCCAGTCTCCAGTCTGGTTGCCCGCCATCAAGCCGAGCTTTTGGCACTTTTTCTTCACTTTGGCGCTGATTGAATTATTCCGCTTCACGCCATAAAGAGCGCGCTACCCGCTGCCAGGGCAGCACCAGCACCAGCACCGGAATATGATGGCTGAAAACGCAGAAGAAGGAGTTTATTTTATATTATTACTACTTCAGTTTGGATCCGCAGCTACGTGAGACCTTTTCCTTTCATTTCCGAAAGGATGGCCGGGCAGGACGGGCCCCGGTATCCAGGTTTCTCTCTTGCTTGCTTAGCTGTTATTTAAGAAAAGCTTTCAATTGCGGCAAAAGAATTTCATTAGGAAACAGACTTAACTAAAAACAAAATCTCTTTCCCGAGTTTCAGAGCCGCCCAGAGCCTCAGGGATGGATGTCTTCTCTCTAGCCCCAAAACCCCAAACTCTTTGGAAAACAAAAGGCGACTTTATTTCATTTATTAAATAAACATTGTGCGAATGGTTATCAATCAAAGGAAAGGCACGACAGAGCGGCAGGGGGAGACTGCCACCCTTGAAGCCTAAAAGTACAGGGTATCCACAGTCCCCCCCCCGCGCCAAAAGCCAATGGACAAGGGACGTGGGACGTGGGACATGGGACCCTGTAAATGATACTTTTGAGGTCGTATTGGCAAGCCAAATGTAGACCTGAGAACTGCAGCAGCTGGCTGTGACCCCAAGCCAAAGTGGAATAAATACTAAAACAAAGAGACCCCCCCCCCCTTCCACCCCCCCGCACCACTGTCTGAATTTTAATAAAGTTCCTCTTGGAGGGGAGGACACATGTGCTTTGTAATGTTAATAAGTAATAGCTAAGCAAACAGACGAACAAATGAACAGATCGGGGAGATAATTTTGTTAAATTTACCAAAAGACTGCCAGGAATCAGAGACAGCCCCAAGAGGAGCACAAGAGGAGCACAAGAGGAGACCAAGAGGAGCACAAGAGGAGCCAGAGGGGAGTGGGAGGGAGTGGGCGTGGTGGTGGGGAGCAAAAGTGAAGCCAACTTTGATAAGATAACATAATTTCTGTCGTTTGTCACTTGCTGAAACTGACAATTAGAAAAGTTTATCATACGAAACCCCCGTTGGGGTGGGTGGGGGGTGCGCAGGGGCGTGAGAGTTGTACAACAAAGGGAGTGACTCCCGACTCCCGACTGCCGACTCCCGACTGCCGGTCTTATTATGTCTGCATATAAAGCGACAGACATTTGTCCCCTTCCCCCCCTCCCCCCGTTTCTGGGGGCATGTGGGAGTGTGTTCCCGGGTCTGTTTGCGCCTCAATAACTTTGAGCATCGAAGCAAGTTTATCTCGCACGACAACGACAAGCGTCAGTCAAAGTTTTTGCCCCCCCGTGCCAGCCCGCTTATCCGTTGCCTATCGCTTTTGAAAAATTGCCTCTGCCTCTGCCTTTGGGGCTGGGGGCGGGGGGCTGAAGGGGGCTTCTTGAAGGCTTCCTTTTCCTTTGGCAAATGATTTGTTCGAAATAAATGACTTTAAGCGTGGAAGCCCCCATAGAAACCACAGCAGTGCGCCGGAAAGTAGGCAATGCTTTTTATATCCGTATGTTTTTTTCCGTGGGGGGCGGTGTGCAGGGGGCGGGACGGCATTTGGAGTGCAGTCCGCACTCACTATATTTGACTGACTGGCAGTTTGCATTTCCACTGCAGTCATTCACTCAGTCACTCAGGCATCCATCCATCCACTCACTCACTCGCACACTCAAACATTCACACACTCATTCATTCACATTTCACGGTGGCGGCTGTATTTTGTTTTGGTTGATTTTCTCATTCGCTTTTTCGGCAAAAACAAATTTCGCATTCCCCAAAGCGAAAAAGTATGTATGAATGAATGAGTGACGGAGGGGGCGTGGGCAGAGGGGGGATGGAGGGGGGGATGGGGTTAAATTAATACGAAATGGAGTACCAGCCCACTTTTTACTCTACAGAACAAATTGGAGTTTTCATCACTTGAGTAATAGCTTTTTTCGGGCTGCAAAATAATAGGAAAATATGTCTGAATAGAAGTGCCACTAAAGATGGTGGAAATTCGCAAATACCTTCTATCTATGATATGATATCAGCCAGAGAAACGCTTTTGTGGGATGGGTATAAATTATTTAAAGTAATAATGATAATAATAATAATAAAAATATAATAAAAAAATATAATGAAGAAAATATAATAAATAATAACAAATATAATAATAAAAATTGAATAATAAAAATAGAATAATACAAATTTATAAAATAAAAATAATCATAATAATATAATATTACAGTATAATATAATAATAATATAATATTATAGTATAGTATAATAATAATATAATATTATAGTATAATATAATAAAAATAAGTAATAATATTATAGGGGGCATGCTTATTAGTGGAAAACAATTTTCATTTTATTTTCGCTGCATATTTAAAAAATAATGGTTTTTGTTTAATTTATTTTATATGATTTTCCGAATTAATCCTTCTAAATAAATCATTCTAAAAAAAAAATGCGGCCTCCACCTTCTCGAAAATCTGGCTACGCCCTTGATACAGATACTTGATAGCTGAAAAATATTCCAACCAACTGTAAACAGTGCCGGCCTTAAGATTCGCCACATGTTGGTATTATTGTATCGGTGGAAGGAATAACATAAGAAGAATTATAAGCAGGTTTTTACAGAAAAAGATAATTTATTTTATTATAAAGATCTTTAAAGCACAGGTGGCTATGAACCTCTATACGAGGTATATCTGTATCAAGGGTATTCCTTAGTTAGATGTGGAGTTTACTCCTCTTTTAAGAGCAATTCCATGGCGATTTTACAGGAAAAATAATTTTAGGCGTTTAAGGAATCAATTTTCTATATCATGGGCTCATTTTTAAACGCCTAACTTAAATAGATTTTTGTGGTCTAATTTTTGAAACGAAAAATGTCCAAAATTTGTTTTACACTTACACTTTTCTATGAGCTATAACCTCCATCACTGTATGATATGGTTGAGGGATAGGAAGTACTAGTTCTAAAAGACACTTTTGTGCCCACCTCCAAAGTATTTTGAGGCCGCTCTTTAGTCTTCACTGCCACGGGCAATGGCGGCTGGCTCCTGCCTCCTGCCTCCTGGCACCTGGCTAATATTCGCACTTGAATACATTTCCCTACTAGACACTACAGCCCCTCCCTCCCCCACCCACTGACATTGAGGGAACAGCGGCAGAGGACAAATATAAATTGGGAGGCGTTGCGGTGACGGCAATTATATTAATTAATTTGCACAGCAAACAAACAGCAAACCGAAAACAGGAACAGAAAACAGAAAACAGAAACAGGAACAGGAACAGAGAAGTGACAGAGGAATACAATAACGGCGCATAAAAATGACGCCAGATTAATATCGCTGTCAACGGATCTGGGCAAGAACGGGTTTAATTGAAACCATCCCCCTTCCCCCCGTCTACCCTGCCTCTACCCTTCTCAACTCAATTCAAGTTCCAGCCCCAACCCCAACCCCATCTCCATCTCCATTTTGGATGTAATTCTGCATTAAGTGCTTATCCCGCTGGAATATAAATGACGTCATTTAAATGTATACGGCAGCACATAAAATGCTCACGAAAAGAACTGTTAAATTGGGTGAAATAATTGTGCACAATTATTTAAACAAAAAAAAGAAAGAGAGAAAAAACCAAAAGGAGAGACGGCGACGACAGCAAATAAAATAAAATTAAATTAAGTAGCAAGCAAACGGATTGCATTGCATTAATGAAACAATTAAGAAGTTTTCGAGCGCCAAATGAAGCCTTAGAAGGGTGCCCCCGCCCACCCCCTGCCGCTGCTCCTGCTTCTGCCTCTGCTCCATGCTGAAAAATAATACCCATTAAAATGTGCGGTGCTGAGATTATTCATTACGGACTAGTGCTGGTGGCAGGGAGGGGGGGAATGGGTTATGGCGGGGCAAAACATCAAATTACATTCATTAAAATCTTGCTAGTCGTCTAGTCATCTGCATAATTGAAAATTAGTACCAAAACCCCCGCCCCCCTGGCAACAAATATCAATGAGAAATTCCCCGACACTGGAAGAAGAGTCTTGGCCTGTTCTAAGGGAAAGGCTATAGACCAAGGGATACCCAGTAGTCAAGGGGCACCAAAGACACAGCTTTTTTCGATCTTCTCCCACCAGGAACCTCTAAAGACCTACCCGGAGAGTCTATAGCCCTTCCTCAGTCCCTTTCTAATGATAGTCCCTGCGACCCTGTTCCTTGGCCTTGTTTTGGAGTACAAAAAGCAACTTTGATTTGGGTATTTAACGATGCCCAGGTAGCTAGCCACTATCGCAGCCACACTCACACACATGCTGCGGTCTTTTGGCCAAGACCTCGGTCACAGCCGAGAAAACCCTAATCACGCCGTTGGCGCCGGCTACGTGACCGGCCTGGCCATGGCTGAATTATGCAAAAAGCCATCCAGCCATCGCAGCCATCAGCCGACGAGGCTGGGATTGGGATTGGCGAAAATATGCGCCTGGCATGGGAATGGCGCAACTTAGTGACGCAAATAATTAATTACGCAGCCCATGACGAAAACTGAGGTGAAAGTTCAGGCCCCCAAGCCCCACCAAGCCCCCCCAGGAAAGATGCCAGGAGGAGGGGTGGGGGGGGATCTTCCACCTGATTGAAACAACTAGGGATGGTGGACGGGGGGGCTTGGAATTTTCCTATTTTTCATACAATTATTGGGAGGAGCCTTGATTATGAGAGTATTTCCTGTTTTTAAAGCAAGCCCCCCCCCCCCCCCCAATCGATCGATTAGCTGGGAATGGGCCATATATCCCCCCCCTCAAAAGGGGGCCCACAAACACTCGCATAGAGAAATCTTTCTGTGATTGTGTGCCATGCCAGGGACACATATAATTAGCTGCCGAGCGGCTCCATCATCTGTCCAATGGGCGGGCGGCTTTGACGAAATTGCTTCATTAGGCCTGGCCCGGCCCGGCCCGGCCCGGGGAGGGGGCTCTGTGGAGCTCCCTGAACCACACATGGAATTATAGAAAAGTCCCCCAGCGGACTAGGGAAAATCGATTGGCTCTCGCTTAAAGAGAGGTTTAAGGAACCGCTTTTTCTTTAATATTTTCTTTTAATTATTCTGGCTGGCAGTCTTTTACTCTCTCTCTTGTCGCCTGTCTCTTTGGCATCATTCTTCTGGCAGTTTTCACTGTGTCTTGCTTGATTTAAGCGTTTTTAATTGGTTTCTGTTCTCGAAGGCGTGGCCGCAGCGGGAGATCTGAGAGCACTTGAATTTATGCTTTACGCCAGGAAGTGATTCCTCATAGATTCACGATTCACATTGCAGCTTGTTTGTAGCCGAAAAAGAAACCAAAAACGGACATGACCCAGCCAGTGTCCCCCCCGAGGCCGAGGCCGAGGCCGAGGCCAGAGACAAATACATGCCCCAAACACAGACACAGAAGGAGATGCGGTGGTGATGCCGGTGTGCGTGTGGTATATGGAAGTGCAGATGTCAAAGGCAGATGCCGAACAAACACCTAAGCTCATGTAACGTCAACACTTGGAAGTTCAAGTAGACGCTTAACCTGCAGCCGCCGGCAATGACTGTCTACTGGGTGCCTGGTGCCTGCTGCCAAGACAGCAGCTGAAACCGAGTCTGATGCTCTGCTCTCTGAAGCCCCATGGAGCTGGAGCTGGAGCTGGCGTTGGCGTTGGCGCTTGGAGTAAATTAAAAACAGGACTCCAGTCCCCAACAAACAGACAACGCATAGAAATGAGCGAGAATCAAAGGCTCGACTCGGGCGCTGCACCCAGCCCAGCACTTAATGAAGATAAAAACAGAAGCCACACGCCAAACACTTGATAAACTGAAACTCGAGTGCAGTGCAAAAAGAATCCCAGCAAAGATTGTGGCATCGTGAGTGGATTACAGCGCGTTTACGAAACTTGTGCATTGAAATTGGATACAATTCAGCCAGAAAAAGGGAAAATACTTGGAACTTAATTTTCAAGCAACAAAAAAAAAAAAGTTGGGGGAAGGTTTGTATCCCACAAATGGGGAGCTTTTTCCGATTTTTCTTGTGGGGCTCGTACCGCCACGATTTCGTCAGTCCCTGTTCAGAGCAGCGCCGCCTCTTCACTGTTAACAGAGCTGTTAAAAGAGCTGTTAAACGAGCTGTTAAAAGAGCTGTTAAAAGAGCTGTTGAAAAAGCTGTTAACAGAGCTCTGTTGCGCTCTTACGATACACCTGGCGCTCACCCTTCTACAATTCACACGGCGCTCTCGCTTCTACGATCCACAAGGCGCCTTAACTTCTACGAACCACACCGCGCTCACACATCTACAACCCACACGGCGCTCTCGCCTCTATGATCCACAATCACTTCTACGATCCACCTGACGCCCACCCTTCTGCGATCCACTCGGCGCTCATCCTTCTACGATCCACATGGCACTCTTACTTCTACGATCCACAAGGCACTCTTACTTCTACGATCCACACGGCGCTCACCGTTTTGTAGAACGTAAGCTGGGTCTTAGTTACGATTCCATACCCGCTACAAGCGCGTCGTTGCACATTACGCTTTAATAGAAGTATATGTACATGAAAAACATATTTTGGATCCACTACACCCTGACGTCTTCACTTTGATAAATTTGCACATTCGTCGCCGGTGAGCAGCGCGCTCCTGCAGTCCCTTTTATTGGCAAGAAAGTCACACTCTGGATGGTTCATATATAGAGAATGGTGCCTGCATCTGGTCTCCTCTATCAGAAGCAATTCCTTATTTTTGCCCTCCGCGGACTGCACTGGGACCTTTCCAGACAACTTCCTTCTTAAAGGAGAGTCGGCTGCGTCTCTTGAAAGCCGTGGGACTTGCCTTGGACTACTCTTGCTCCATAAACTTCTCTCTGTTAAGATGGAATCCACTGCCCTCATTGCTGTCCCGCCCCGCCCGACTAGGCATTACTTTTCGTCTCTTACTCCTCTCTGTCTCTCCAACTACTCCGACTCCAACCTTGAATCCTTTGCCGTAGCCTTTTCCATAAATTACAAGACATGTTTCCATCTGTTTTCCTTTGAAATTTGTGCCTTTAAAGTCAAATCTAGAATTGAATTTTTAAGAGAGTTTTCTTCAATCTTGAATTGTGTCGAAGAACTGTCCATAGCCTGCTTGTAGAGTGATTTATGATGCACAATTTGTTCTATAGTTTCCATAGAACTCTAAACAATAAACCATAAAAATAGAGGCTTTCTTCTCCATGCTTAGTGGTGGAAATGTGGAACGAATCCCCGCTCTTCTCTATGGAAATTGCTAGATGAAATCCCGTCTTTAAAAGGCATCCCCTTCCTCTCAAAGATGTGCCCCAAGATCTCTTTACTTTGCAGGTTTCAGAGCCAATGTGGGGCCCCCCTGGAAAGAGCCTTCGATGCCTAATGTGTGGCGCGTGTTGGCGAAAGGGCTATAGGGATACTTGAACGATAAAAGTAATGAACCCAATGTGTGGGGATAATGCCCAGCCCCAAAACACTCGTGGCTCCAGAAAAAAAAGGGACCCCGGCTCCTTGATAAATGATGCTCGAGCGAGCCTCTCGGCCGGGAAATGCGGCTTGTTCTGCAAGTAGATTAGCATTGGATTTGAATGGAAAATGAAAATGTTTTCCACAGCCAGGCCTCGCCGAATGTGTGTGTTCTGGAGGGCAATAATCAAATGAACTAGATTGTCATAAATCAAAGTTTGTTGGACTTGGGTCCGAGGCAGTGATAGATAAAATTTCGGCAAACAAAAAGTGCCCCATCCTCTCTCCCCCCCCCCCCAGTTCCTGGCTGAATGTCCGACTATTTGTCAGTTGGTGGAGCGGTTGAGGGGGGGGCCCCTAGAAGGTATTCGATTACGTTTACACATTTAATGGATGGATTCCCCGTCATTTGGGGCGGGGGGAAAGCACTCTCCAACAATGGCAACGAAATGCTGGTCTATAAATAAAATGCCATCGATTAATTGGAGATATTCAAATGCATTTTCCATAAATAAAAGCATTTTGAGAGCCCTTCAAATACCTGCCTGCCCAAAAATTGTTTGATAATTGTTTTATTGAACATTTGATGGATTTATTATGTTTTATCCCTTCTGCCATATTTTACATAATTCATTTCGATAGAGATATAGCCAAAAAGAAGGCTCAAAGGTTTAATTGAATGCACTTTAATGCCATTAAATATTTAACAACTCGAAAGTGTCAATGGAAAATATTTGGGAATTTTCCCAGGGCTGGATAATTTGATTAGAAAAAGGTTTGCCTCCAGATTTTCGCCTTTTGTGAATTTTAAATGAATCCCACCACATGAGGGTGGAGGGGGGGGGGGGGGTGGGGTGCAATTAGCCGCCAAGGACGGGGGCAGAGGGCAGCACACTAGTTTTTTTTTTTTTGCGTTGTGCCCGATCGCCTGCTTGAAAAGGTTAACAAATAAAGCAGATAACTCGCAAACGCAAACGCAAACAAACTTTTAATTGAACAAAAGCCAAAGAGGGGGGAGGGGGAGGGGGTCAATGACTTTTGTACCTCTTTGTGGCCCGCTGGCCATTCATAATTACCGACAAGGCACCGCCTTCCCCGCCGCCGCCGCCGCCGCCGCCGCTGAAGGAAAAAAAGGAGTCGGAGCTGTGGTTGAAAAAAAAAAAACGAGCAACTCAAAGAAAACTTTTGCGAAAGTAGGAGACGCAGGGATACCTCTCATTACGGTTTTGTTGGGACGACCAGGGGAGCCCTGGGAGATGGACTCCCTTTTGATGAAGGGATAATTAAAGTGTTATTTTGTCTCGAACATGCCCCATCCCCTAATAGGTATATTGTGTAGCCGGAAGGCATTCCGAACATGCATACAACAAAGGCCCCAACCCTGTCTGTGTGTGGGTGTGGGTGCACTGAACCTGTGTATCTGTGTCTGTGTATAGAAAATACAGAGAAAGTTCTCAGAGAAAGGTAGAAAATTGTTAAAATGATTTCCTGCATTGCACGCTACAGAAACTTTAAATGCAACATGAAGCAGCTGCAACATGCAGTTCGTTAGGATGTGTCTGGGGCAGGCACGAGGCACGAGGCACGAGGCACGAGGCACGAAGAACTTGCAACAACTTGCAGCTGATTATGCACAACCAGTCTAATTAAAAATAGTTAATGCCGGGATGTTGCCGGCTTTCTTTTGCCTCCATTTGGGGCGCAATTTCTGGCAATTATTAAAGCGCACTTTCTGGGAAATTAATATTTATGGAAAGCCTTTCAGAGAGGCAGTAGGGCAGGGGCCTGCCCCAAAACCAATCCTCACGTTGGGAGTGGCAGGGCAATAAAATTCATCAAAAATGCGCCGGCAAACACACAAAAATTTACGCTTAATTTAACCCTGCAGACATTGCCAGGGCCACAGTGTCCCCCAAAAATATATACACACACAGATCGAACAATAGCAAAAGTAATGCTAATCAATTATGAATCAATGTTGATGAGCAAAGAAACAGCCCAAAAACGCAGACGAAATTGTACAATTGTGCGGAAAAAAGACGATGGGTTGGGGCTTGGTGGGCGGGGGGGAGTGGGGTGGGGTGCACAGACGTACATATGTCGTCATTACGCCGGCATTGTGTTTGTTTTAATCAGCGGTGACGGCAACGGCAGCTTCAGCGTTGAATGTTTGCAGCCCAGGGAGCAAAAAAAAAAAGAACGTCAAGCAAATCAAATCAAAAGCCAGACCCACAAGAAAGCATGGGTTTTTTTTTTTTTTTGTTGCTCGAGTGTTTCCAATCTTGCCCTTTAACGAGCCAACGGGGTAGCAAAGACTACTCGAGGGGTTTGCACCGAAACTGGGCTACGAAAAGGGTATTCAATGTTCGACCTATGTCGTTGTCGACTCGACACTTGTTTTTACCGTTAGACCGCGGTGGCAGGGTGTACATGCCACATTCCTATGCTTTTCATTTCAATTCAAGTTTGAGCACCGAGCATCAGGGCTCCGCTTGGACTTTTTACACGGAATGGATGCTGCCGCTGCCGCTGCCGCTGCCTCTGCTGCTGGTGCTGCTTTCTTTTCTTGTTGCCTTCTGCCCCGCCATTTTTATTTCCAATTGGGAAGCAATAAATGTGCGCGTGCGTTGGCATCGGTGGCAGTGCCAGTGGCAGAGGAATCGGTGGCAGGGACATAGCCATAGCGGCAGTCGTGCCAAACAATGAAAAAGACAAACAATCAGCAATCATGCCAAAATTTGTTTTCATTTTTGTGGCGCCCACACACACACACCCAACTATGCATATGTATGGGTGTGTGTGTGTGTGTGTGCTGTGTACTGTGATTGCCGGCCCGACCATTTGGCATTGATTGAAGTGTATTTGTTATGCAGCCGAAAAGTGTTGTTGCCACTGCCAACATGCCTCATCCGTAGGCTCAGCCTCGGCAAATTACTTCAACTATGTATTGGCCCCGACAGGCGGGCAAATAGTACGACGATTACCGGCGGTCCCTCAACCAACGAACGCTGCAGAGCATACAATATATATGTATGTATGTATGCATGTATGTATGCATGTATAGACCCGAGCCTTTATTTAAATCTTGATCCATAGTCGGTTTTCAGTTCCGAGTTATATATTGACGCTCTCCGAGCATTGCCAATTCCACGCTCTCCGACACTCATTGGGTGCAACGCAATTATGAGTACAGTGGTCGTTCTTTCTCTTTCCAACGCACACACATTGCAGCAGAAGCACAGGCTCAACGCGCGCTCTCTTCATCTCGACGCTTTTGATCCTCTCTGAGCGAGTCGTCGTCTCTCTCCCAAACACCCACACAGCAATGGGACAGAAAGAGAACGCGAATGAACAAGCACAGCAATAGTCCAGGCAGTGGACAGTAACCAACGGTAAATGGTAAAGAAGGCAACGAATGGGCACCCTGCGAACAGAATACACTGAGAATAATATTTGGATCCGACACACACAATTGAAGCTTTATATCAATGATTAATGCAATTTCAAACAGAAAATAATATTTCTAGAAAATGGTAAGCAGTCGCAACATGCTGCATGTCTAAATGGGCTCTAATGCAATCTTAAAAGGGAGGAAGGAACCCTCCAAAGAGTCGGGCTATAGTTCCATCCATGGGTAGTTCCGTTGTGTGTTGTTTATGTTTGGTAGAGTGTTGGCAGGCTCTCTCTATTGGGGCTGCTGCTGGTTTCTGGATGTGTGAATCTGTGGAGAGAGAGGCATTCCATCAGTAGGAGAAATGCATTCCGGCTTAGCTATTGGCTATTTACATGATCAGGGAAGTACTCATGGATAATTTTTCTGGCCAGCTCAGAAATCTTCTCATTCCCGTGGCTCTGGAGACTCTTGATCTTGGCCAGACCCTCGCAACCCTCAATGAAGATGGCCACAGTCTTCGAATGTTCACCGGCCATTTCAAGCATCTGGTTTAAGCCATCAAGCACCGTCTGAAAGAGATATGGTTACTTCAGGACATGGACCGCACCCAAGGCTCATCTCTTACATCGATCAAGGTCGTGTCCTGGCATGCGAGTAGAGCGCAGAACGGCGGAATGACACCCTCACTGATCATGACGAAAACCTGTTGGCGGCTGCCACAAAGTGCCACGTCCCTGATGGCCCAGACGGCCGGCTTCTGCGTCTCGAACTCCCCCTCTCTCAGTTGCTCAATCACTTTCGGCAGGAGACCCGCATCGAAAACGGCCTGTATTTGTGACTGGTTGCCGCCGGCGATGCTCGCTATGACACAGAAAACCGCCTTTCGTATGGCCTCA
Organism: Drosophila miranda; assembly: GCF_003369915.1. Taxonomy (NCBI): domain Eukaryota; kingdom Metazoa; phylum Arthropoda; class Insecta; order Diptera; family Drosophilidae; genus Drosophila; species Drosophila miranda. The sequence goes on from NC_046677.1 coordinate 26,077,743, forward strand.
TTGGGATGAGAGAGCAGGGCCAGCAAGCAGGAGAGCGCCCCATGGTTGAGCACCACCTGTATGTTCTCCTCCGACGTAAGCGCAATTTTGGCCACAGTCAGCAGAGCGACTAACAGGATCTCATCGCGCACACTCCCAGCGGGAGAGTGGAGCAGCTCAATGCAGACAGGCACTGCACCTGCGTCAAGGACCTGAGGAGAGCACGCAAGATTAGCACCTTCCTCTGGCGAGCACTGAGCACCTGATTACCTCGGTCTGGTCTGGTGACAAAATGAGAATGTCGAACAGGGCACTGACAGCTGCACTCTGAAGCGTTGGGTGATTCTGATTCTTCAGGCACTCCACCAAAACCTGGATAATGTCGCTGAGGGGTGTATCCGAGGAGCGCAGATTGCGGACCGCCTGGACAACGGCCAACAGCTGTTCTGGTTGGCTGCTGCCAAGGAGCTGTAGCTCTTTAATTTTTTGCGAAAGTTCAGACATTTTGGAACTTTTATGATCTGGAATCTCAGTTTTCAACGAACTAAATGAGACAGACGTACGTATGTTTGATTTTTTTAAGTTCTTACAATTCCAAAGCCTTCTAGGTGAACGATAGTTATTTTGAAACTATCGATAGAAAAACTCGACTCAGGAAAACGCTGCCAGACTGCTGCGACTGCTGCGGTGTTGCCATTTTAGCCCTTTTAAGGATAGATCTGGCATTATGAAAATGCTTATAGCCTTAAATCTGGCCATTTTTAATTTCACTTTTCCTATTTTTGCCTTGAGGCAAATCGAACAAAAAGCAGACTTGTTGTACGTGTTTTAATTGACGGTATATTGTCGTTGAAATAGAAACATTCTGGGCGACCGTGTACAAAATTGTGACTGCGGATTGTAAAACGGAGGAGCACTCGGCCATTGCTCCAATAGGCTCCAATCACAGCCAAACGAATAAGGCCAAGCAAGCAACATTTTTTCCCCATATAAATACTTGTATTCTTAACAGATAAACACTATTTACAAGAAGGAATAAGAATTTTTGTAAGAATGAAAAATACAAATCGAAACCAACTCGCATTCACTCACTCACTTTTGCACTCTTTATTTGTATTGATATTTATATATTAATATGATATTAACATTTTGTGCATAGACCCTTAAGAGATATTACTTTTTAAATACGGTTTGGAATGCGCTCTACCAAATTCACAAAAATATATTTTGGACTATTTCCCCAGAGCTATAGTCCTTTTCGCACAACTAGGGAGACTTTTCTTTCCCAACGAAACAGCCATGAAAGCAAAGCTGCATCTGAGGCCACGTTCCCTTCCCCGTAGGCTCTCGTTGTGACCTCCTTCCATGGAAATGCCTGCACCAGAGGCTTAAAACAGCTTACAAAGATTGGGAGGGCCCAGATCAATGATATTTTAATTGCCCCCCACCGCTGCGACTCCAGAAAGATACATGCCCCGTGCATTAGCCATAATTTTAGTGCCGCGTGCCATGACAACCGCAAATTTTAGAATTATGACATGAGCACGCTGCCACACCACACACACACACACACACACACACACACACACACACACACACACACACACACACGGTGCAAACCGACTGACACGCCCATTTAGTTGCAAATATATTTTCATTTTTAGCCTTTTGCCCATTCGGCCGTGCCACGCCATGTGCCAGGCCCGGGCCGGGCCACATGTCCTGGAAGTAAACATGCGAATTAAATATATGGCCAGAGCATGACAGGGGAAAAAATCCAAACAAATACAAATACATTTATATAAATATATGTTGGGGCAGAGTAGAGCGGCTGAAAAATTCAAAATATTTTCCCACAATTTTCCACAATCAAGATTGGAAAATGGCTTTAATGGCAACTACATTTTGGATTGGGAATTTACTATATTTATTTACTTATATTTAAGCTTAGTTTTTAGCAGTTTCCGAGCAAAATGATGCCATCGTTTCGGTTGAAACTTTTCATGGCTCAAAGACAGAGAGAGATTGAGAGGGGGAGGGAGGGGGGGGGGGAGTTTTATGCCCCAAAGCTGTGTCATAACTACCATTTTTATTTGCATTTAATGCGGCTGTTTTAATCATATTTCTGCATATTTAATAAGAAGTAGAAGCTGCTGGAATATTCAGTGCGAACACAAAATGGCATGCGACACGATAGAAATACATTAATCGAGCGGCTCAAACGACGCGCCGCCTGATAACTAATAATACAATTTAGATGGACACGCAAGGAAACGCTTTGCATTTGCCATTCGCCATTTCCCATTTCCCCATTTCCCCATTTCCCGCTGCACGCAGTGGACACGCAAGACTTGATGGCGTCTTCGACGGCTTCCAGTGGGGGGCAAAGTCAAGCGCCAAAGCCGTCGTCATTTATTCGGAAAAGCCTCAGAAAGTGAAAACCCACACAAGTCCAGAGAGGTGAGAGGTGAAGATCATTTGGTGGGGTGTGGGTTTTGGAGAACTCATAAGGAAATTGTCATAAATAACCCACGGATAATGGTTTCCCTTGGAAATGCTTCCGCTCTTTGTTTTGATGTACCCTGGAATCGAAAAGTGTTTTTGGGGGTATGCTATATGGAGGGGTAAAGGGGGCATCCATACATTTACAAAAATTCGAGCTGTTCCATAAAAAATTAGGACGGCACCGATTTACTTGCCTTTTTTTGGCCAGCCGTGTCTTTAATATATTTTTATCATATTTATTTAAGTTATATTTAGGAGTACAGGGGTCTTTACAACCCATAAGTCTTTTGTTTCCCATTCTGCAAAAACCTGATATATTTTTAATATTTTTCTTTTTATTTATTATGATTTTTGTATTTTTTTAAAATTTTAATTTGTATATTAATTTGTATGTTATTTTTTATATATTTTTTATATATTTTTTTTATATATTTTTTTATATATTTTTTTATATATTTTTTATATATTTTTTATATATTTTTTTTATATATTTTTTTATATATATTTTTATATATATTTTTATATATTTTTTATATATTTTTTTTATTATAATTTTTAATATTTATTTATTATAATTTGTATATGTATATTTGATTTATTATTATTATTTATATATTTGTATTATTTTTTTTTCTATATTTGTATTATTATTATTTATATATTTTTATTATTATTATTTATATATTTTTATTATTATTATTTATATATTTTATTATTATTATTTTTTTTTGTGTATAGTAATTTTTATATATTTTATTTATAACAATTTGTATTCTTATATTTGTTATAATATTTGTATATATATTTTTTTAATATAATTTGTATATCTTTAATTTTCTATATATTTTTTTAATATAATTTGTATATCTTTAATTTTCTATATATTTTTTTAATATAATTTGTATATCTTTAATTTTCTATATATTTTTTTAATATAATTTGTATATCTTTAATTTTCTATATATTTTTATTATTATTATTTATATATATTATTTATTACTTATATATATTATTTATTACTTATATATATTATTTATTACTTACATATATATATTTTTTTTTGGTTATATTTGAATCCATATTTTTAACCGATTTGTGTATCAAACCGATTCCTTCGATTCCAATAGAGGGTATCCCTAAACCATCTCTACTCCATCTCTATCGATTCTCGGGCATGTTTTCGCCAGCTTCTTACTTTTGGTATTTGTGAGCTTTTGACACTAAATTCCGTTGCCGTTGCCGCTGTCGCTGTCGCTGTCGCTGTCGCTGTCGCTGCCATTGCCGTTTGGGGGGCATCGGATGCCAGAGCTTCGACGATGCCGGCGACTGGCTAAAGTGAAAATCACACTATATTTCAATTTCATGCGGCAGTGCACAGTGCGGCGGCGCGTCTGTCAGATTTATGACTAAATTCGCATTCGCATCCCGGCAGCTAATAAAATGCCGAGCTAAGCATCCTGTACTCAGCCTCTACTTTGCCGCTGCCTCTGCCTCTGCCGCTGCCGCTGCCTCTGCGTTTGCTTTAAAAACGAAAACTATTTGGGCAAATGTTTGCCAAAAGCTGATTGCGTATACGCAGCGGGTGCCCTAAAACTTTATGACTGCCTTTGTCGCCGTTAGATGCCTTTTTCTCTCACCAGCCCTGTGCGTGTGTGCCTGTGTGCGTGTTTGTGAGATGTTCTTGAAATATTTCTTGTGTCAGCGTTAAAATTTCCAGCAAAGTGCTCGTGGATGTGCCCCAGTGCCTGTGCCCCAAAGCCTCTGTGCCTGTGCAAACATGGCCGTCGCGTCAAGGGCGCTACAAAGAGTTTATTCCTCGCTCTGCATCTACCCCTCCCCCCCCCCCCCATCGTCTCCTCTCCCTTTGATCCCTTAATGCCAATAAAACGTTCACATGTCTTTGGAGCGTGTTGCGTCAACTTTTTATGTGCCCCCGCACAAGTTTTTGCTCCTTTTTTTTTTTTGCATGTGACGAACTGTCTGAGTGTCGGCTCCTGCCATGGGCCTGATAAGCAACACTTTTGGCGGCTTACGGCCGGGCTGAGCTGTGGATAAGCCATTGCCTTCGTCATTGCCACTGCCAGGGCTCCGAAACCTGGCCAGAAGGGGCTGAAAGGCGCCAAATGAGCGAACTCAGGCGCACAAAGCCCGCTAATTATGACGCGTGGCACCCCACCAGCCACCCCACAGCGCCCCGAGGGCCAACGAAATGCTTACGCAGCCATTTAAGCAACGTGATGCAGCAACAATGACGCGTTAATTGCAGAAATAATTAATAACGTGGCCAGGCAGGCAGACTGGCAGGCTGGGCCAGCAACGGCAAACTATTGGCGGCCCCATTCGATGGGGCACCCTGTCAGCTGTCAGGCACTCCAGGACGCAGGATCTTTGACAAGTCGCTTATGCTGCGGCTTCTGAGAACGCGTTCGATGTCAAAGTGCTGTCGGATTTGTGCCAGAGCCCCGGGAAGGGGGCCAGAGACGATCGGCATGCCTCTGCCCCATGCCCCATGCCTGGGGAGCAGCTTAATTAATATTGATGCCGCATTAACAATGTGTATTCTTGGCCACTGATTAAATCTGACTGATCAGCAAAGCAGCAAACGAAACAAACGAAACAAAAACCGTTTTTGTTTGCCAGTTTCCTAATTAAGGAGGTCCGAATCGAACCGAACCGGGCCGGGACAACAATCGCTCATTGTTGGCGTTTAAGCCTTAATTACGGACAAGGCCAAGTTGATTTTCGTTGAAAGTTTTCAGAGACTTGAACTGCAATTGTTGTGCAGACAGAGGGACAGGGAGAGAGACAGTAACCAAACCGGGGGTTGGTTGAGATTATTGAAACGTTTTTCTAATCAGCAGAAAGTGCTTGGATTCGGACTCGGATTCTGCCATAAACCTGACTGTTTGTTTGCCTTTACCAATGCATGCCCCAAAAGGCACTTTCGTTCTGGCTCAAGTCCGTGTCCGTAGGAGGCAGGAGGCAGGCGGCAGGCGGCAGGCAGGAGGAGGCACACGTCAGAAGGCAGTCGTCAGGCGACAGTCGTCAGGCGACAGGCTGTGCTGTCACAGGTCAGAAAAAGCATCTCCTGGATATGAATGTGTTGTACTATTTTCTATCCCCCCACACACAGAAATTCATTAAACTGAAAGCCCTGCTCCACAGCTCTTTTCGGCCTAGGCCTTCAGACTTTCGCGCTTTAAGATCCCACACCTTGCTGGCTAGTGTAATTACGTAGTGGACTGCATGCTCACGGAACCAATAAGCGTAAGTTTAACATTTTCAATGGCGTGGCAACAGGAGAAGCGAAAGCAGAAGCGAAAGCAGAAGCGGAAGCGAGGAGAACGATTTTCAAAGTGGACGGCGACAGACAATGCGTGTCCTGAAGGATAGTGCAGCTTACAAGCAAAATGAAAATACAATCGATGGACGTGCAGCAGCGTGGCATGGCTGGGGCAAACAAAAGCCAAGGATTGCATCAAATGAAGCGCATAGTGTGGACTACAAAAGCTTTCTTCGATATAAGCGAATGCCTGCCATTGCGTATACGCAATGCCCGTGCCACGTGCCACGTGCCCCTCGATGGGCAGTGGAAAAGTGTGCAACAAAAGAGAAATGCTTCCGTGTGCACTCGGGCGTCGAATTTCAATTAACAAAATCATCCTAATGCCGTCGGGGCATGCAACTGATGCATAACCAAGACCCGCTCTGAGGGGCGGCTGTTTCGGATTGGGTTTCAGAGATTTTCCGCTAAAATTGAGTCGATTCCGCGGAGGAAGAGCCTGCCAGCTTATTTTGGTGTGCAGCAAGGACCCTTCAAGGACACTCGCCGTCTCCCAGCTCACTAATTTTGCTGTCAGTTGAAAAATAACTCATCTCCGGCAAGTTGCAGACTAACTAATGGCATGCCATTTTACACACAAGCTACATGCCCCCCCCCTTCCCCCACCGCAACCAGCGATATGCGGCAACAACAATTAGAGGCAGCATCACGTTTATAGCAACAACATTTTATTAAAATCCTGGAGTCGCAGATAGAGTAGCGCGTTTTTAATTTGTGCAACAGCAGGGTGGGCGAGATGGGGGGGTTACACAATACCCCCCGCCACCGAAAAAAAGGGAGCAATGCGGCGTATACTTAACAACGGTTGCCAGCAGACCCCAAAAAAACACACACACAGCCACAGACAGCGGACCCCAAGTACGTGTTGCCATAAGTGGCACGTGAGTGTGTCTGTGTGTAGGTGTAGGTGTGCGCCGTGGTGGGGGGGGAGGTGTGTGGTTGAGTGGATGACTGTGACCCAAAATCATTAGCAATATGAGCAGCAGTTTGTATTAAAAACAAAGCCAGCGCCAAACGGAATGAGCTGTGATATGCAAAAAGTGAAGGGAGAACGACGTTTAGACCGGGTTGATGCCCAGCAAAGGCAAGGGGCCACTGTAGATTAAGGGTAGGGACTATGTTGTACTTGGAACATGGACTTCAGGGCGTTGTGGGTCGTTTTGGGTCGTTGTGGATCGTTCTGGTTCCCTCTGGATCGGTTTGTGGATCGTTGTGGATCATTGTGGATCGTTCTGCTTCGTTTTGGACCATTGTGAATCGTTTGTGTATCGTCCTGCATCGTTGTGGATCGTTCCGCATCGTTTTGGAATGTTGTGGATCGTTATGGATCGTTCTGTATCGTTGTGGATCGATTTGGGTCGTTGTGGATCGTTCTGCATCGTTCTGGATCAATGTGGATCGTTTTGGGTGGTTGTGGATCGTTGTGGATCGTTCTGCATCGTTCTGGATCGGTGTGGATCGTTTTGGGTGGTTGTGGATCGTTGTGGATCATTGTGGATCGCTTTAGATCGTTTTGGATCCTTCTGGCTCGTTTTGCATCGTTCCAAATCGCTCCTTCCCCTACGTTCCAAAGCTCATATTCGCACCTGGCGTGGCCGTTTCCCCCCTCGCGGATATCCCCCGCAGCAGTGGCTGCTACCCTCTGCCCGCAAATGGTGGGGCTCTCTTTTATTTTCTGGTGGCATGTGTGCGCCGGGCAAAAGGTTAAATTAAATGGCTAAATGATAAGCATTTGGGTTAAATTGCTGCCTCGGAAACGGCACGAGTAGAGGAACAGAAACAGGAATCAGGAACCAGGAACCAGGACCAGGTCCTGGAGAACGTGAATATATGGCAGAAGGACTCCTTTCTCCTTTCTCCCCCACATTTGTCTCTGTTTTTTTTTTTTTGGTTTGGTTCGCTTTCGAATGGCATGCATGTACAGTCGCTTCTAATGTTTTTAATAGCAAAAGTTATAATGAATTTGTTAAAGAGCAACAACATCGGAGGAGAGTCGAGTCGAGAATGGAACCGCTTTTGTTTGTTTAGCATTTTGTTTGTGTTTGCATTTCTTTCTCCCCCTCTCCACCCCCCTCTCCCTCCCACTCTCTCTCTCTCTTGCTTTTTTTTTTTGTTTTATGTGGGGATCCGAAATTATTCTATGTTGTTTTTTTTTTCCGGTTTGTTGGATAATCAGCAGCGCAGGGGCTTAATTTTTATTTTTATTCTTTATTTTTAGTGAGCTCCGTTTCTGCGGCTAACCTGAAGCTCCGTAGCCTGTCAGCATTTTGTGTGCCTTGCATTTTAATGGGGGCGAACCAACCCCCCCTCCCCACCTCCCCAACCGTGTTTGGCCTTTATTTTAATCACGCAAAATATTGTGCAAATATTTAATTATGCGCTTGTTAACATTATTTGTGTACGACCATAATGCGACCAGAGGGGATTCGATGGGAGTCCTGTCTGAATGCCGATTAGTGTCAGTTTCGATGGGGGGGTGGGGGTGGGGTGGGTGCTTTCATGATATCTATGCCTCTAATAATAATCGGAATGGAATAGTCTTGGACTATATATGTATATATTGTGGAATTATACCCCTTTTCCTTTTTTTTTGTTTACTCGAAAGTGGCGATACACCATCTGTGGCCAGCAGCAAAAGGCTGTTACGCGGGGAGTCAAGGGCAGCCCTCTTAGGGATCCCAAAAACGTAGCCCTACAACCAACCGAGGGGTGCTGCTGCATGACGAACAGGCAGGCAGGCAGGATATATAGCTATTAGACCAATATTCGGGGAAAATTAAAACTAATCCCACTAAAAAATATCGAAAAAAAAAAGGAAGTTGGACAAGAACTACAGTATGTCAAGAAAGTTTCTTCACCTCTTGAAGAAATTCTTTACACACGGGAAATAAATTTAATTTGTTGACTTTAAATAAAATAATAATATCCTTTGATTAAAATGAATCCAATTCAGTGATTAATTATAAAGTAGAAATACATAGGTAGGAAGCGGACAATCCAGTCTCCATCCTGTCTGAGAGAGCGGAGAATGCAGTCTCCACTTTCTCAGCGACCTGCAAAGCTAGTGCCCAAACTAGGTGAAAAATCGAAGCATCCAGCATCCAGACTTGCGGTTTGACCAGCTAAACCATTTTCCGGATTGGTTGGGTCGGAAAAGTGCAAGAAGAAGATGGTGCAAGTACTGTAAAACTTCACAAACGCAGTGCAGTGCATCAGCCAACAAAAATTGTTTCTCGGACTATCATAAACATCAGGAAAATTCAACTTTGCAATTGGGAAATGACTTTCTTATACTCAGAGCCCCAAGAGTGCCCATAGGCACTTATTCAGGGGCCTTATTGAGGGGCCGCAATTCAGAACAAATTATTATACAAATTATAGAAGAAATTATTTCAATTATTTTAGAAAAACAATGGCACTGTCAAGAAACTGTTTACACAAAATATTTTCATTTTATAAAATCAAAATATTTCGTGATTATTTAATATTATTTATTTAACTAATTTTAATATTTGGTATGTCCTTCCTTGGCATTGACTACTTGCTGGAGGATGTAGGTCTTTGGTAGGTCCTACTCAAAGGGAATCTTTTGCCATACCTCCAGCATGATTTCTTTTAGTTGATTGCGGTTTTTGGGCTGCCTTTTTACCTAAGTATCTATGTCATTATAAAATAAAATTAGAAATAATAGTTTTGGAGTAAATATTCTTCAAATAAACCCTTTTCACTTGTATTCAGTTCCTTTTTGCATAGAGCTATTCGAAAACTAAAACGCGCCTTGTCTGTCTTTGAATTTACTTTCTTTGATGCCAAAATGTGTTTTTATTTTGGAGCGGGTTTCAACCCATCGTACACTCATCGTACCGATCACCAGTCGACACTCCATCCATTGATCACCCTCTGGAGAGCGGAAACAGCCTCCAAGCCTCCATCACACCACAAATAAATAAACATTGGAACATTCTGCACAAATTAGCAGAACATTTCGATTTGCACACCGATTTAGGCACTAATTTCACTGAAATATCACGCCATTACTCGGGGTCTCAGCGAATGATGTGCACCGGCGATGATCGGGTCCAGGCAGAGTGTTTTAATCCCGGTTCTGATGGTTATACTCGGCTGCTGCCTTCGGAGTGCGGGGATGACCGTCGATCCGTGCTGTAATTGCAAGGGAAAGCTCATATCATGGCGCATGCTGATGGCCACATGTTGCAAGGACCATTAAAAACAATATAATATATAAAGCATTTTATGGGTGAAATGATTTTTAGGGGCACTTAAGCGCCGAAGAAGCTGTGTGGGCCTCTCGAGGGGAGATGACAAAGTTTTTGTCGAGTAAACAACTCGTTAGGATAATGAAATTGCCGCAAAGGCGGCGGGGCAAGGGGGGCCTCGATATCCTTGGGCTTATCTCGGCTGCCGCATCAACAGGCTGCATAGAAAATTCAATTTTCCAACACTAATTGAATGGTTTATTTTGACAAGGTTGCCCCATGTTGCCCCATGTTGCCCCATGTTGCCTGATGGCCCCCAAAGGGTTTGCACGGACACACACAGGTGAGTGTTTTGTGGTGAAAATTTATAGCCAGGCAAATCGCGTGCCACATGCCACACCGTCCCCCCGTCCCCCCCCCTCGTTCCGAGTCTCAGAGATGAGAGTTTCGAATTTGAATTTGATAGAAAAACACTGTTAGTCATGGTCCAAGTCTTTGTCAGAGATTTATGGGGTTTGCTGCCGTTGCTGCTGCAGTTTGTGGCATCTCCGATTGGGTGTGGCTCGTCCTGGCATTGGTTTATCTTTTTTGCGGGTTGCAGCTGCATCTTCGTGCTGCCTTCTGCCCCTCGTGACGCCATGTGTTGGCAGCTTGGCTCTAATTGAAATATTTTTATTGCCATTTGGCCCCTCGGCGGAGTCGTGTCCCTCATTAATATTCATTAGTCGCCGCAAACGCATTAGCAGGATTGCACACAACAGACAACAGACTGATAAATATAGACAAACAGCTGGCTGGATGGCTGGCTGGATGGCTGGCTGGCTGGCTGGATGGCTGGCCATGGCGCTAATGCTTTAAACTTGTCCCCAAAACCGAGGCTGAGAACAAAACATTTTATTTGCGGAAGTCATTAAATGGTCGGCGTGGATGCAGCGTCTTGGAGTCTTGGTCTCTGATTTCATATTACGTATACGTATACGTATGCGGGGCAGCTGCAGCTGCAGCTGCAACCGCGCTATGCAAATTTGTTGTCGCCGCGGGGAGGCAGGAAATGAAGTTGAAGTCGAGGACGTTGCCAGGGGACAGCGGCTTGGTTTTACTGCGGTGGCATTTGGTTTCCGGCTTAATTTAGCAAACGTTTGCTACTTTATTTTTGACAGTGGCAGAGTGGCAGTGCGGCGGGGGAGGGGGCAGGGACCCTGTTTTATGCAAATTCAGCTACAACCAAAGACATCAGACATCAGTGGACTGCCGGACTCGGTGGCAAGGCGATTCCTAAAGCAAGTTTGCAAATTGTTTTGCGAAAGCACTGAAAGGTTTTCAAATGAATATTTAAGAGCCTTTTTGGGTTGGAGTTTCGCTTGCGAAACTATCGAGAAATCATTTGTGGTAAAGTTTTGCAGAGCATTCGAAAAATAGTCGAGAATTCAAAGATTTTTCCTTTAGACTCGAAGCAGAAGCGCTAAGCATTTAATTATCCACTTGTCGACCACTAGAGGACACAACAGATTGCCAGGGGGGGAGGGGGGGTCTTCCTTTTCCGGTGTGTGCAAGGATACAAGGATGTGCAGTCATTTGTTCATTAGCGCAGCGCATAAAACTCATCAATGGCAATCAACATTAACGAAGGCAATCAGAGGGCCGGGACCGCCCCCTGAGGCGCCCCTTGGACGCTGCCTTGGGCGCTCCCACGACATTAATTATCTTATTGGGGATCCCTGGGCATCCGCACCCAAAGTGGCAATATTTGAAAGTCTATTAAGCGCTCAGCGCCAGCGTCCGAGCCAGAGCCATCGCCAGAGCCGGCAATCAAATCGACCCCAGTCCAGGCCGCAAATATTGCCCCAGCTGCTTATACATATATGTACATGTGTGTGTGTGGGTGTGTGTGGGTGTGTGTGGGTGTGTGTGTGGGTTAAATTATTGAACATGATATTGAATATGAGGCCCGAACGACTTGTGGGCCCCGGCCATGGCCATGGCGATTGTCCGGCGCAGCGAAATCAAAGCCACAAAAGAAATCCCAGTTTGCATATTAACAGCAGCTGGCGGTGGCCCCCATCCCCCCTCCCCCCCCCACCCAGATACACGGGCCGCGCCCCAAATTGAATGGGAATGGGAATGGAAGGCATAGTCCTGCATATCCTTTGTCAAGCTGAAAATGCAAATTGCCATGACATGCCCTTAACCATTTACCACACGGGCACTCGGGCACTCGGGCCCGGCCAACGGGCCAACGATTCTTCTTTTTTTTCCCCCTTTCTTTTTCCCCGCTGCCTGCCCGCCTGGTCCTTCTTTGCCTTCCACTTCAGGCCTGGGAACGCATAAAGCAAAACGCAAAAGGAAATCAGCATTGGACATGCAAGCGAAGACACGAAGGCTAGAGTTTTGGGGCTAGACTTTGGGGATACCCTAAGACGGGGGATACCCTGTTTTCGTAGACGAATTCCAGTGAATTTTAATGGTTTTTCTAGAGGAATTAGAAGCCGTCCACAAGGGATTCTGCTAAGCCGAAGACATGACCCCATCTTTAGATTTAAGTGCCGAAATTAGAGTAGACCTAAAGGAGAGCATTTATGAGGGCTTGGGGTTCCCTTTCGTGGGTCTAGCCCCACCTCTACCTCCTTGATAGATCCCATATAATTCTTGGTTTTTTATGATTAAAATTTAGTTGAAATTTACAGCTCAAATCGTGGCCGTCTAGGCTCTAGACCCCTGGCCCCACTTCCACCTTCTGTCCATCCAGAACCCCCTCCCTGCTGCCTACAGGGTATGCAGATGCTTTTTGCAAAAAACATGAGCCAATTCTCCAGAGTCTTCTGACCATACGTCTGCGGTTAAGTTAGCCCCAGTTCTGGCCAAAACCATTCAACCCCAGCCGCAGTCGAACCCCAGGGGTGCGGGGCGGAGGGAGGGCCAAGAAGCGGAAAAAACTGAGTCCTGACGGAAGAGCACAAATTGTTTGGGACGTCGTCGTCGTCGTCGTCGAACGCTGCGTGAACCCATGCAAATTTCTCCCACAGGTAACCTTTGGGCTTTGATTGATTGATGGACAGAAGGAGAGGGCCAGTAGGGTCGGAGTTCTGGCCAAGTCCGAGGCGCAGCGATATTGAATTTAATTTTTAGACACTGCCTCTGCCTTTGCCTCTGTCTCTGCCTCTCGGCATGGAAATTTCATGGAAAACAAAGGTGCACTAGTGGGGCCTTGGCTTCGACTCTGATTGCGTGGCATTAACAACTTTTGACATTGTTTTACATTTCTGGGGAAATCAAAGAGGTTTTTGGTAATCTCCAATGAAACCCAAAATCAAACCCAAATCCAAGACCAAGCCCCGCCCCCCACCCCCCTTCTTGGGGGTTTCAATCAAACTGTCAGCAAAACTGTGGACCCCTTCGGCCCCTGGAAATTTATTGTCAAAATTAATTAAAAATTGTAATGAGCAAAATAAAGGCGAAAAATCGGCTCAACGCCGCTCGGCTCCCCACTTAAATACATTTGGATGTCGATTAATTTGTTTGGCATTTCGCAATTTGATTTAAAATTAAGTTGGGGCTCCCGGCACCGGCCCTGGCTACGGCTCTGGCTCTGGCGTGAATTTCAATTAGATGCGGATTTTCCGATTTTCAGATCAATGTCCCGGCCATTTTGAGGTGGATTGAGGCCTGGCCATTTCATGCCCATTTGATTGGCCTGTCAGCGGGCGCAAAATGTTAGCTCTTCAACGGCTCAAACGGCAATTGGCAATTTTATTTACCGACTCTCTTTGGGCCCCCAATTCGATTTAAAGCGGAATTGCTCTAATAAAGAAAAAGTGGCGCCAAATCAATGGCTAAATATTGCACACAATACTCGTCGTATTTATTTCCCTTGCAATATACCCAAAAATATCCCAAAATAAGTGCGAATGCAGTTCGCCTGTCACATGGTCCAAATGAAAAGCCATTTACATAGTTGTTCACTTGTCCAGGCAGGCACTCGTTGGCCCTCTGCAGGACCCTGGACTCCCCTGGACTCCCGTGGACTCCCCTGGACTCCCCTGGACTCCCACCTCCACCGCTGTTTTATATAGAACCCACTTGATATGCAATACATTTTTTGGGCGTTTTTTTTGTTGCTTTTGGGTCTTTGGGAGCCTCTGCCTGACAAGTGCAAAAACGTGTTAAGTTAGAGGGCACACGGGGTGGGGGGCGTGGCACCACCTTCAGTACAAAAACAATTTCATCTGCATATGCACAAAAATATGAATTCCGGCAGGAGGCAGGACATGGCATACGAAATGCACGTGGGTTGCTATGAACATTTTGAGATTTATTTCGGTCTGGGATAGGCATCGGTTGCAGGCCCAAAAGGAAGCCCCCTTCAGGCAGGCTGTGATCCGCGTTAGGGGACTAGGAATAGCAGATCTTGTAGGCCCTGTTTGGGTGCTCAATCGTTGCCGGGTCCTAGGACTGCCTTTTTCTAAGACCATCTGGGGTTCAAAGGGGAGCCATGGCCAGGCCCTTGTGGCTTCTAGAGCAAATCTTTTGGATGCTAAAGCATTACGAGGGCGGTACTGTGTCTCAGGAAGTGGTGGAAAGCCAGCCAGTGCCTGCCTTTGGGGGTCATTGCCTCCTTGGACTCTTTGGAGTTTTCAACGGGCTCTTGCGTCTCAGAGCGGCCTGCATGGTTCTCTGGGCTAACATATCTGACCTTATAGGGAATCTAATTTATATATTTTCTATGTATATATTTTTTAAGGAATTTCTTGTTCATTTTTGGAAATTTCAAAAAGTGAATTTTTACGGGCAACCCTCGGGTTTTCTCGATAACTACAGAATTCGGTCAGCAGTTGACCTTACAGTTGAAAGAATTCAATTTTTGTTGTGCATGCTGCATGTTGCATGCTGCATGCTGCATGCTGCCCAATGCCCCTGAATACACAGAAATATGTTTCAAACTAAAAGCCCTGACGACTGGCAGGCAGAAATCTACATTTTGAGGGCTGATGAATACTTTTTCTTGTGCTCTGTTTTCCGAGAGTAAATTACCGAAATTGAGTGGAACTTCAATTTGGTATTTGACGATTAGCTTGGCGCGTATTGGGGAAAGTTTTTCAATTAATTTCCACCCGCAATTGTTACCTGGTCCTGGGAGGAGGAGGAGGCCAACCGGAAATCGAAGCTCGACGAAGAGCAATTGCGGTGGCGATTTGACAAATTGTCCAAGTGAGAGTCCTTTTGTTTTGCTCGCCGTTGGAGCCTGGGACCGCCCTCAGAGCCATTTCCTCGGCCACTCTCGGGCACCCTCGGACACCCTCGGCCACCCTCGGGCTCTTGCCAATTCATTTTGTTTGTAGCTTCGCCCAACGATTGTGGCCAGGGCCCTGAAGGTGATAAATGGCAAAGAAATCATGAAATAATGGCACAACATTCAACGGCCGGCCACTCCCCCAGTATCCCCACTGTACATACATACGAGTATATGTATCTTTTATATACTCGCTTTTGTCCATGTATGCCTCTGTGGCTGACTCAATTATATGGTAATAATGAGACAGTCTCAAAGATACATATTTAATTTAATAAGCATTTGCATTTGCCTCTTTCCTCTCTCTATTTGTATCTGTATCTTTAGATGTATCTCTATTTGCCAGATGAAACACATGGTCGCATATGCGAGACGTCTTGTTTGCAATTAAGGACACTCGCTGGCATACTCCTAATTAAGAAAATTAATGTTCGGAATTTACACGCGGCGGCGACAAAGGCGACACAGCCGCTGCGACACTAATTACAAAACGAAATGCCTCTACACCCCTATGAGTGGGTGGGTGTCTCTCTCTGTGTGTGTGTGTGTGTGTGTGTGTGTGTGTACTTTTGGGCTGGTACTCGTATTTGAGGCTGAAATCCCCCCCCCAAAGAGTTGGCTATGATACGAGCCAAATTATTCGGTTAAAAGAAATCACAGTAGAGCATCAGCTGGTTAGAAATTTGAGTGTAGGACTTGCATAGAATATTAAATTTAATTTACAAACAATTTCCATTTTTTTAAAGCCTACTTAAGCCAGAAAGGGAAGACTCAAAGGGGGCCATCCATTGGGTCTCCCTCCTCCAGGAATATTCGATAAATTTTTGTAATTTTTTTATCACCTGTGATCAAATGTTCTTTTCCTTCCAAAACAGTGGTTTAAAATAGGGTAAAAAAAATAACATTTTCTCATTTAATTCTCAAATTTGTTACCATGTTCTAAAAAATTAGAACATTATTACAAAAAATTGCATGCATAAGAGACCACAAATCTTCAGCAACTTGGTTAAAAAACTTATTATTTAGTTCTTAAAATTATTATTTTATAAGGAAATTTATTATTTAATTTGGAAAATTATTATTTAATTTGGAAAATTATTATTTAATTTTTAAAATTATTTCCATTCATTTTTAGAATATTTCTACCATGTTTATCGTAAATATAATTGTTTTATCACAAAAGATTGCAAATCATTGGAAACAATTTTAATTGAAATAAATTTTTTCTAAATGTGGAAAATATTAATAACTTTTCCATATATTTAACATTAATTCTTTGTATTTCTGAGATCTTCTGTGATCAATTGATTGTTCTTGCACTTCCAGAAAATTTTTTAATAATTAATTTTCAAAATTATTCTCTTGTTTTTTTTTTTTAAAGACATTTCTACAACAACTGGCCTGCATTAATCTTTGCCAAAGTAAGTATAATTGATTTATTACAAAAGACCACAACTCGTCGGAAAAATTTTTAATTTAAATTAATTTTGCTAAATATTTTAAATAATATACCTTTTCAATATATTTAACATTAATTTACCCTGTGATCAATGGTTCTTTGCCTACCAGAAAACTTGTCTAAAAAGAATATACAAAATTCCCATTTAATTTTAAAATTATTCCCACTTTATTTTTAAAGCATTCCTACAACAAATTGAATGCATTTATCATGTCTTTCATAAATATAATAGATTTATAAAAAAAAGCCACAAATCATCGGAAACAATTTTAAATTAATTTCAATTCATTTTTCTAAATATTTAAAAAAACATACCTTTTCCATATATGTAAAATTACATTTTTTTTATAGCCCGTGACCCGTCTTCCTTTCAGAAAACTTGTTTAAAAAAGAATCCAAAATTTCCATTTAATTTTCAAAATTATTTATTATAATATAATAAATATAATATAATATAATAAAATCAAATCAATTTTATTTACAAAAGGCAATGATTAATGCAGGCCGTTTATTGTCGGAAATTTATTCTAAAAAAAAAAAAAACCATGGGAATAATTGTAATTATTAGTATTTATTTATTTCCATGGTTTTTTTTTTTTTGTTTTTATATAGAAGAAATTTCCGACAATAAATGGCCTGCATTAATCATTGCCTTTTGTAAATAAAATTTATTCACCAAAAAGCATGGATAATAATTTCTAAAATGTACGCCTTAGGCTAGCTCCACTGTCCTGCACAGTATGCAATCCTTTTTTATTTGCCAAAATGGAATTTATTTCATTTTGTCGTCGGCTGGTGGCTGCTTTATATTTAAATTCTACCGCCAGACAAATGCCGCTGACAGGCAGGCGGCGGGCGGCGGGTTGCGGGCATTCCCCCCCGCCCACCACTACCAAGTGCCTCTTTTTCGGTTAACAGATGCGTAATTAACATGGGCAATGCACGCATCGGTATGTGGCATGTGGCATGTGGCATGTGGTGGAGTGACGCACATAAATATTTGGTTTATTTTGTGTAATTAAAACGAATTTGTGTGAAGTGTATTAATTAGGAGTTAAATGGGTTAAATATGAAAGAGCTGCGTCTCCGTCCGGTGTGTCCGCCATTAATTACGCCGTACAGGTCACGGACTTGACCTCCATAACGACGGCTGCCGTCCGTAGAGTCCTCCCAGGTGGAAACTTTCATGGAGAAAATAAATCAAATCAAATCAAATCATTGATAATGCCCAGAGATCTCAATGGGATCCACTCTCGCATCTCGCATGCTCTTGGAACGTCCCAATCGAATCCTTTTTGCATCCGCTGTCTTTAATGCGGCACAAATTTACATCAATTCTTGGCTGGTTGCAAGTTTTTTTTCCTTTTTGGGGCGAAGGACGGCCGGAAACTTTGTTAAGAGACTTGTTGAGAAGTCCTGGCTTGTCCTTTTCTGTTGGGCCGAAAGTGTACTCTGGCCAACATGTCGCCTGCTTATTATTGACTGCCACGAGCGCCATGTCGGCCCATTTGGGCCATCAACTAATGTTGTTTGGTAACTTGGTCCTGGCCCGTTTTGCATCTGCCGGCGAGCGTCCAGAACCCTCAGGGCCAAAGGACAACTTTATCTCTCCGTCTCTTTTTGGACTTTCCAACGAATGAAAACTTGGCTTTCTTTTTTTTTTGCATTCGCCTACGACTCCCCCCCCAAAGTTGTAGTTTTGCCTGCTGACACTTTTCTTTCTTTCTTTCTTGCTTTCTTTCTTGCTTTTATCTGCAGTTTTTCCCGTGCATCCCCCCCGCCCCCCTTCCACAACTCATTCGCTTTTCCCTAGTTCATTTTTCCCCCCAAAAAAACTTTCTTGCGTGCGAATAAACATATCTTTTCACCAGAACTAGTTGGATTCTTGGCCATTTTATGGCTTTGGCCGTGTTCAGAGCCTGTTAAGTAGCCACGGTGAAAATTTTCATTTAAACTTTTCTGCAGGATTTCTTTATTGGCCAAGGAGCCTCCACATAAGCGAAAAAATATATAATAAATATGGAGAAAGGCAGGAGAGGCAGGCAACTACTAGCCGATACGCTGGGGATTCATAATTGCCATACAAAATGCTGGCACGGCTCTCCGTCATTTCCTGTCGGTGGAAAACACTCATTAGAGAAGGAATACAGAACGTGAAGCCAAAGCAAACACAGAACGAATGTAAAATTGAGAAAAAAAGTAGAGGAAAATCAGCGAAAGATACTCCTAGAGGGGGAGGGAGAGAGGGAGGGAGGCAGGGAGGGCTGCTAAGCCAAAGCTCCCTCCCTGGAGATGGCCGTAACGGAGTAAAGTGGCGAAATTAATTAGCCCCCAGTGCGGCAGCCTGATTACGCGCGAATACGCCGGAGAACAACGCCAGATCCAACCCGGACCCGGCTGAAGCACGCGTGAGGCAAGCAGAGCGTAAAAATATATTTATCACGCGAATTTCTCTTTTTTTTTTTTGGGTTGTTGTTTTTTTTCGCTCTGATTACGCGCGTAATTTTAATTGCATGCAACTTGATAACCCCTACCCCCCCACACACGCCCGCCCCCCAAGCCACTCTTGAGGAGCGCCCCACCTTTGAACTATCCCCCCCGTGGCCTCAGGGGCTCCACGACCACGTGCGGGCACAATGGCAAAGAACAGTCGATTGCCGATGGCCAAGTTAGTGGAACAGCAGATGCACAATCGGCCTCGGAGGCACCTTTTGACCAGCCATTGATTAATTTTGCAAGTGCTTGTATGGCTGTGGCTTAGACTGATTGATTCCAGGCAGGCCAATAATGGCAGCAGCCCTCGAAGTGCACTCACAGCAAGGAGGGGGGGAAACTATCAAACCCCCCACCCACCCTACCCCTCGTACTGAATACTAATGTGCTTCGTGGGCCCATGAATATTTTGATCGATGCCTGACGAAGACAAACTTTCGTCGAGTGAAAACTTGTGAGGCAGGCAGCGCCAAGACAGCACCAGGGAACCCCCTAGACACCCCCCTAGACACCCCCCTAGACACCCCCCTAGACACCACATGTGCCACGCAAATAGAAAATATGGAGCCGAGATTTACGAGCTACCTGCCCAGGGCGCTATCATAGACCAAGATTGATGGCGGCACGGCGTGTGGCAGATGCCACAAACAAAAAAATGAACTGCCGAAGCGTGTATTTATAATTTCCCCATTGATTTCCCCCCCTCCAGTCCGTGGAGCAGGCTGATTGGCAATTACAATTGCCAGCTGACAGGCGGACATCAGGCGAGTGTCCGGCCAGCAATTGTTGGGCCCCAAAAATAGCCTTGAATATTTGATAAATTATAAAACTTTTAATAAAGCCCCAGCGAGGGTCAAATGCGTAAAACTTTTTAATTTGTCTTTTGCTGACCAGCTCTGAAGATCAAGAGGGGAGAGGGGGGTAGTGGGGGGGGGGGGGGTGGAATGTTGCCAAGCATGAAATTGCCAGGGGCCCCGAAGGCTGAGAGAATGCAAACTGTCAGCAGATTTCTCTTTGTGACTTGATTGCCGACATGATATATTGAGGGCAGGCCGCCAAAAAGAAATTAAGTCTCGTTTAATGAGAGGCTGAAGCTGAGGCAGCGTTGAAGCCGGAAATGGCATACGAAAAGGCCACGACATTCGTGTGTGTGTGTGTGTGTATGTGTGTGTGGGGCCTGCGATAAGGAGTTGATGTCCTTGCGGCGGCAGTGCAAAACTGTTGTAAATTATTTCCAAGCTATTGCACAGATTGAAGGTTTCCTTTTAGCCTGGCTTTTTGTTTTAACATATAGATTGGATGCCCTGCCCTGTCCCCTCCCCCCTGCCATTTGCGGAGTGCATTTACTGGATAAATCAAAATGTTGAGTGCATTCAAACGGCAGGGCAGGGCTGGGCAGGGGGCGTGCAAAATTGTTGCAATTATGGGCCATAAAATGTGGCACGCACACATGCCATGCTAGCACCTACCGCCTATGACCCCTCCCCGCCCCCCCTGACGCCTTTGACAACCGCAAGTGCTATGCATCATTAACTTTGAGTCGCAGTTGCCGCCTCGAACAAAGTAAACATTTCAACACCTTGGCGAACCGCACAGACAGCAGACAGGACACACAGGACATCCCATCCTGGGAGGGACACCACAACCACGTGTGCATTTGGTCGGTCAATTTGATGTGTGCTAAATAAATAATTATGATTGTCCATCGGCCACTTGACCGGAAATTAATGTTCGGCCATTTTCAAACGGTGGGAAGGGGGAAGGGGGGGATCTTCTGCTGCTTCAAAAATAGTTTTGGATTTCATTCCTCGCTCGACCACACATGGGATGTGTGCACACTTGAGTGCCCTGTCTTGGGGTTATTTATGGCTGGAATATGCATTAGACCAAGTAATTCTCTAAGTAGCAAACGAAAGCCCTTCAAAAACAACTGAAATCGAATGGAGAGGCGCACACACCCTCAATCTCATCAATTCCCATCAAGTTGGAGGCCTAAACACCGCTGAAAACTGCCAGCCAAGACCACAACCCAAGCGCCCGAGCAGAGGGCTCTGCTCCAGGGACTAGGGACACGCTTGGCCCAGGGATAGGCCCCACACACACACACATGTATAATTCATAATGAATCCTTTCTATTAGTCAAAGACCCGCAGAATCCCACAAGCCACAATCCACAATCCACAGGCCAGAGACCGAAAGGCGTGGCCGCCTATGTGCGGGTCCTCGGAGGATTCGATGACAATAGTTGCCAAATCAAAGATATGCTAATTGAAACAGATACTACGACATTTCCCAGGGCGAATGAAACAAATTTTTATAAATAATATAAAACGTTTAAAGTTTTACTGGGGCCGAGCGGAAGGGGATTAATATTTTTACCCGGGATCCACATAAATTGCCACGCATGAGGAATGTCATTGCCAGCCCCTGTCCCTGCCCCTGCCCCGTACGCCCCTTTGCCGAAAACCATCAACGCCCCAGCATCGCGTTGACCTTGTCGCACGAGGCACCCACCGAACGGGCAGGGGTTAATTATGCCCAGAAATCCATTAGGATTCGCCACCACAAAAGCCTGCCATTGACTGCGGAAGGAGCCCAAAGAGTTCTTGGAATTTGCCAAAACGTTTGCAAAGGGTATATTTCATTAATTGATCAAGGGGGTCTAAGGAAAGGGACTACCAGGAAGCAACTACTTGTGGTATGAGCTCTGAAGCGTCTGGAAGAGGTGGAATCCATCGGGGAGTACCACAAGACCTTCCTTTAGACCACAATAGAAGAATATTCTTTGGCCCTCTTTCGTTTCCCCGCAAACTTTTCTGTGTATCGCATGGCACTCTCTTAAGAGTATTTAAACTTCTTTGCCGTTTTCCCCAGAATATTTCCATTCCCGAACTTCTTTTATTGCCTTTCACGCTTGTGTGCTTTTTGAGCTTTCAATTTCTTTTCTTTTCTCTTGGCGAGTTTTTTTGTTGCCCGAATTTTCTACTTTTTGCTCTTTACTTTTCTCCTGGCTTTTGCTGAGGCTCAGCCTTCACCTGAGCTGCACTTTTTGGCCATATTTTCTGCCTTGCAATTATTTCTCTGGGATGTGCCATAAGTTCTGTCTGTTCTGTCTAAACAGCTGCGTGGGGGGGGGGGGGGGAGGCGCCCAATCAGCCTTGTCGGTCCAGCTCAAGGCGTATGCATAATTCGCACTATCCACGAACCGGCGCCAGCTGCGACTTTCCTAGCCCCAATACCCACCGATGGCACACCTCAATGGCTCCATGAAGGCAATGCAAAAACTTGGCATATTGCAAATTCAGAGGCGGGGGGTCGGGGGGGCACATAATTAAGCCAGAGAACGATCAACATACGCAATTTCGATTGGCCACAAAGTGCAGCGAACTGTTATGGCCCCTTTGGCAGGCCCCAAATATCCCAATCATCGCTCTCATCATCATCATCAGACTCGTCCTCGTCCTCGTCCTCAGCCTCGGCCTCATCTTCATTATCATTATGGAAATTGACAGCAGCAGCAGCGGCAGAGCTCATAGGGGGGCCAGCGACTGGCCATATGGGCACGTGCTAAATAGCACGTAAACTCGTTCGATATTTACACTGGTTAACACAAAATAATCGTAAAGGCGGCTCATATTTATTGGGATCTAACACGAGCTTTGATTGGGCAGACTTTCAGAGGGGAATACTCCAAATGACATTCCTATTGAACGGCGTTCAGTCTGGGGGAAGTCAATGAGCTCTCGATGATCTTAATTGGAAGCCCATATACAGTCGAACTTCTCTTAAAAGATCTTTCGGACAGCGGAGGTTTCTATAGAGCGAATTTATAACCAGAACACTACAATTTCGTTTTGATCTCCTCATAACGAATTTCCTTATGCCGAATATTTCTTTATTCTACAAATTTTTCTTACGTCCGTTATTTGGATATTATTTTATTTTTATAAATAAATGTGTAATAAATACTATTTTTATTAATATTATTAATTTTTGTTTTTATTATAATTTTTTTTATTTTTTTATTATTTTTTTATTATTTTTTTATTATTTTTTTATTATAATTTTTTTATTTTTTTTTTTTTATTATTATTTTTTTGTATTTTTATTATTTTTGTTAGTATTTTTAGTATTTTTAGTATTTTTATTATTATTTTAGTTACTTAGTATTTTTTTTTTTTACTATTTTAGTATTTTTATTTTTTTATTATTAAAGTTTTTTTTGTTTTTTTTTTTTTGTCTTTTTATTATTACTATTTATTATTCTTTTAATTTGATTGCGATTTCCTCAAAAAATTTAAGTAAAAATGATTATTATTAATTTGTATTAATATTTTACTATTATTTATTTTTGTATTTTTATTTGTATTATTTATTATTATTATTTTGATTGCGATTTCCTACCAAAATTGAAGTAGAAAACTTTTTGGGGGGGTCCCGAACCATAAATTAGACTTTAAAACTCGATAAACCGATACCGCTTACCATTCTGGAGATGAGAAATAATGTGCCTGAAAATGTATGGCTTCCTTGAAAGTCCTTGAAGTTTTTGTTGATGAATAAATGTGAAGTCCCCTAGACATTGCCCATATGGCAAGTCATACAATAAATAATCTCTAACTAGCATTTCATACAATCCATTCCCCTCGATCCACACTATCTCCCCGTCATTGAGCCAAGAATTGTGCTGGCCAGTGCCATTGGGCCAATTGGCGTTTAATGATGAGTGCCGCGTTAATGAAGCGCACAAAACGCACCACAGAAAGAGTCTGCAATTAAAAAATCATCAGCAGCCGTCGCCGAAACGGGGCTAAAGTTGTAAAAGTTGCCAAGGAGCCGCAAGCAAAGTTGTCCAACTGAATGGCAGACATCCGCATCCTCATCCTCATCCTCATCCGTATCCGCAACCGAATCAGAACGGCAGCAGCAAATGGTGCCGCAGTCCAAAAAATCCAAGACCAGAATGCAACAGAATTGCGAGTAACAAACGGAAGCCACAAAACGGACCGCAATTGACGCACTCCCCCTCCCCTCAGCCGCCACAGCCTCCAGCCTCCAGCTTCAGCCCCAGCCTCAGCCCCATTCAACCCCAAATCCAAAGACCCCACCCAAAAACCCCAAACCGCAGCCAGTGGCACAAACGAGCGACCTCCAAGCAAAGTCATATGCACAAACAGACAGATAGACAGAGAGGGGGATAGAGGGAGGGTGTAAGGGAGAGGGGAAGCGGGGGAGAGGAAAATCAAAAGCTTAACAAAACAAAGCGAAAGACAATGACAGCGACAACAATTTTGCATAGTTATGCGAATGTTCCTGGGTTCCCGGGTGCCAAAATGAGCGCCGGCAAAAGGATGTGGCCGCCATTTACACACACACACACAGATCCAGATACACAGATACAACTAGAAGGCTGACCGAACTTGGGAATACCCTAGCCAAAGCAGGCTTTGATCTAAGCCCCATTCAATGAAATCAAACATTCTACAAAAAGATATTCACAAAATGTTGAATGAAGCCTTGGCCACGATTTTCGCCTGCACGAAAGTGTTCATCAAACATGCCTGGATATTTGGCCATGGCTTGTGCAGGACCTGCGGCTTCGAAGTCTCCCTAATGCAGGTGCTGCGGGAAGCATCTCGAGCAGCAAAGGAAGCTGGTGCCAAAGATAGAGCTGGAGGCGACTCCGGAGCTGGTGGTGAAGCGGGAGCGGGAGCTGCCATCAGTTTCTAGGAGCGCTTTTGAGGCTGAATTCTTTGGAGCGGATTGCCATGAAGAGCTTAGTGTTGGTTTGTGTTCAAAAATAAATTTATTGTTGACTCCCCCACATATGAAAAAACCCCTCAAAAATGATGGAAAAACTTGCAAATTTGTCTTCTAGGCAGTGGTTTTTGGGTGCGGTAAAGGGTTTCATGGGGTGTCTTGGGGATTCAGGGGTTTCAAGGGGTTTCCTGGGGTTTCATGGCTTCGCCTGGCCCCCGATCCCTTGGGTGTCCAGCCATTCCATCTGTACTTCCCCCAAAGCCTTGCCCACCGCTGCTCAAATCCATAACACCCTCTTTCTGTAGGGTATACCACGACACCCACACAGTATATACCGCAGAAACCGAAAACCCAGCCACACACAAAGTCGAGCCAAAAGCTGCTGCTGCTGGCGCTGCTGCTGCCGCTCTTTGTTGTTGTAGTTTTCATAATAACAATAAAAAGTTGTTGTTTTTTTTTTACAATTTTGCAGGAAAACTTGAAATGATTGTTATGCAATTGTTGGTAACACAATTTTGTCGTTTTTGTCAACACTGGCAGCAGCCACAGTCCATGTCCATGTCCCTGTCCATGTCCCTGTCCATGTCCTTCCTGGTGTCCTGCCCCCCCTCCCCTGTCTTGCTGTGTGTGTGTTTACACTATAAATTCGCATTAAGTAGCGCCAAAAGTTTTATTGACTTCGTGTTCATGGCGCTTGATTTTCATGCCAGTCGCAACAGATAAACCAACAGCAAAACTTTAATTGCAAAAATTTTGTGGCGAAAATTAATGAATGTAGCCGGTGACCAGTGCCCAGACTTCTCTAGTCTCCCCCTCTCCCCTCTGGCAGTGTGTGTGTGCGTGCTGCAGCTCACAGGATTTTCCATTTCTTTCCTTTTGAGCGAATGTCAGAAGCCTCTCTGAAGGGCGGACTCAGTTTCAAATGACTGCCTAAATGTGTTTGATTTTGGAAGAAATCTGGGAATGCAGCAAAAATCAGGGAATCATTGGGAAAGACCAGAACATTCTTCAATGAAAAGCCTCTTTGGAAAAATCCTGCCCTCAGGCGTAAAAAATATACAAATATTGTAGGCTTTTGTGGCGGCAATTAAAGGCCCTTGAAGGCCCTTGAAGGCCCTCGTGTACATGAATTTTATTTAATTATTGTGGCTCCATCAATTTGATTCGCTCTCCCTTTCTCACACTCGCATTTATAAGCCCTTTTTTGGCGGTATTTGAGCGTGAAAATCGTTGCCATTTTGTTGCATATTTTTTGCAGACGCGTACCTGGAATTAATTTTGTTTTGAAATGAAATTAATGCTGGGGGTACGACGAGTATATGCTGGATGCCGAAAATGTTGTAGTGATGTCAAGTTTGCGTTGCCTTTGCTGCGCTTCAATTAAACTTGCAAACAAGCCGGCGAGGGGTCGGGGGGCAGACAAGCCTGGCATGTAAAGGGGGGGACCATGTGAGGGAGGCCTGAGCTCAGACCCAATGTTAGATCCGTTTTTAATTAAACTCAACTGCAAACAAAGTCATTCGGAAGTCGCACACACACACACGGCTCTGCTTTTGACACGCAGCTGAGGTTTTGCCAGTGCATGTGGTGGCAGGGGGGGGGGGGGGGGCAGGGGCAAGACTGCTATCCCAGCTGAAAGTTGTTTGCACCTATGTATGCTCAGACATCCCAGAAGTCTGCCTGCCTGGTGCCTGGTGCCTGGTGCCTGTGCCAGGATCTGCCACTCTGCCTGTTATCCTGGCAAAGCTCTGCCTCGACTGCCACTGCAGCTGCGCTTGGGATTATGACAAAATGCAATTTGCATTTGCAAAGACGTTTGTCGGGTCTTACAAGACGACAGGCTGCAGCGACAGGCGCGTATTAATTTTAAATTGACTGTG
Organism: Drosophila miranda; assembly: GCF_003369915.1. NCBI lineage: Eukaryota > Metazoa > Arthropoda > Insecta > Diptera > Drosophilidae > Drosophila > Drosophila miranda. The sequence continues at coordinate 26,104,666 of NC_046677.1, forward strand.
AAATTACGATGAGCGTTTTCCCCAGCAAAGATGTGGCTGTCTCCTGTTCTGGGGATTAATTATTATGGATTCCGTTACGCCCAAAGTAATGAACAATGCCTGAAACAGGTATTTCTTGTGCCTTTAAGAGGGCTAGGGCTAAGGGCTAAGAGGGTTTCCTTTGATTGATTATATAACTAGTTCATGGCCTACAAAGCCGATTCAACATTTGGTTAGAATTTAAAGCCCGTTTCATGCACACGCATATCTTGTATTTATGCTTGGCTTACGCTGGCAATCCTTTTTCATGGCACATTAATACTTTTTTGTGCCCCCATATTGTGGGGCTTTGACCAGCGCCAGGGTTTTTTTTTCCCCGATCCGCCCGATGACAGCCGTGTTTGTATTTGAAAGAAATTCCATTTATTTATGCAGCATATTTTTTGTATTTATTTAAAATCAAACTCTGCACCGGGCGAAAAAACTGCCACAACGATTTTAAACTGCTCATAATTTAATCAATATTTACTTTGGGGAGGCGCAAAAGGGCACACTCCCCCCCCTGTGACAGATGGATATCAAGCTTATAGTTAATAGTTCCGATTTTATGTGGCACAAAAAAGAGAAGATATGGGCACCATACGAGTATCCTGCCCCAAGGACAACAACAGGCAGCATTGTGCGGCGGCAGCTTTGTGTACAGCGAAATTTTGATTATCTTTTGGGGCGCCGCAAGCGTTTTGCTTGACTTTCAGATATTTTCATTGCATTGCGAGGCGACTTTCGCCTGGCTGAGCATTTCAATTGCCTGCGGGGCACTGCAGCACCGCCAACAACAACAACAACAAGGACCCCACCGAATGACATAGATTTAGCCGCTAGTAACAATAATTTTTATTATTATGAGACCACCTCGAGCCTCAGACTGTGGACTCTCGAGTGGGGGCTGCAGCACAGCCACTGATTACTCTCAGTTAGCAAATAACACTGCCACACAATGGCCACAAATGGCGGAGCGGGATGGAGCGGGATGGAGCGGGATGGAGCGGGGTCCTGACAAGTCCTGGACGGGCGTAAGTCAATAAAATCGAACAGCTGCCATTAAAATCATTTAAATGTTATTGTCTCTCTGTGCCTCTGTCTCTCAGTCCACAGTTCTTTCCCCCCGCCCGCCTTCCTGCCACAAGTTATTTCTGCTTTGGTGCCTCTGCGGCATGCCCGACTTTCTGCTGCTTTCTGCTGACTCAGTCCAAGTCTGGCAATGGCAATGGAGCGATGGAGCGATGGAGCCGAAGTCACTTTTGTTTTTTGCTCCCGGCCTCAGCCCGAATTGTGTGTCTGTCAGCAAGTTGCAGTTGAATAATACACAGGGGCGTAATTGCTTTAAATGTCCTTGTATGAATGCGCAATGAGTGGAGCGTCCTCGTCGGTTCTATTTAAAGGTACGAATCCGTGAGTGTGGCCAATGGGTTGCCACCTGAATATTTATGCCATGTGCAAACTTTAAGATTCCAACAAAAATATTCGAGATACTTTTGTGGGAAGTCTGCCATCTGTTGGGGGTCTATCGCGTGATGGCTTGGCATTCAAAAAGGGTCTTTAAGAAGGGTTAGAGGGGGAATACTGAAGGGCAATGTACTCATAGGATGGTTCTATACAAATCTATCGATTGGGAATATATAAATCGTTTTAGCTTGCCAATGCCCTAGGAAATCGCCTCCTTAAAAGGTATTTTCGGTGCTCTTTCGGTACTCATTAAGGGTTAAAGGTTATTCCGAGGGAAGAAACATGGATGAAAAATGTACTTATAGGATGGTTCTTTAAAAATCTATTGATTCTGAATATATAAATCGTTTTAGCTTGCCAATTCCCCAGGAAAACCCCTCCTTAAAAGGTATTTTCGGTGCTCTACAGTCTTGAGTAAAGCTCTATAAGGGTAAGAGGTTATTCCGAGGGAAGAAACATGGAAGAACAGTGTACGTATAGGATGGTTCTTTAAAAATCCATCGATTGGGAATACATTACTCGATTCCGCTGTTCATTTTGTAGCCAATTCTTTGGGAAAACCTCCTTGAATGGTATCTTTGGTGCCCTACCATCTCTTGGAATGCTCAATAAGGGTTAGAGGTTATTTCGAGGAAGGAAACATTGAAGAAAAATGTACTTATAGGATGGTTCTATACAAATCCATCGATTGGGAATACATTACTCCATTCCGCTGTTCATTTTGTAGCCAATTCTTTGGGAAAACCTCCTTGAATGGTATCTTCGGTGCCCTACAATCTCCTGGAATGCTCAAATTGATATACAATGCCCCTTAACAGACGGTTAAAAAGTCAACATATAAGAAATCCAATTTTGCAGGTGAAAAGCACCGAATAAAAATGGCAAAAGAAGATAGAGAGCCACAGAATAGAGAAATGCATGCATGGCAAAGGCGGTGGAGAAGAAGGAGTAGGAGAAAAAGGGCGGGGAAAACATGAAATTTGTGGCAAATTTGTTTTTAATTTTCCGCTCTACTTAAAACCGAAAATTGCAACCGAACCAAGTCCCAAAACGAAACGAAAAACGAAACGAAAAACGGGTTAGATAAAGAAGCTGTTTACTGGAGGAGTAGGTCTCCCCGTCCCCCGTCCCCCCCCTCCAAAGAGGAGCCATGGAAAGGTCGTCCTCAGCAGAGGCATGCAAATATGTGCGGCTTTTGGTGGGGGGGGAAAAAAAATCGAATTTGCATATGCATTTGCTGATGCTGCTGATGCTGCTGATGCCTTCTTTTGTAGAAGATGTGTGCCCTGTGTGCGTGTGATAGGAAGGGCGGCGGCACAGAGCAGATCCTTGTGGCTGTTGGCGGATGTTGCATGCCACTGAAGCTGGAATTTTTTCTGTAAAAAATACGTGTATGTGTGCCGGTTCTTTGTTAGGGAATTTTTTGCCTTCTATTTTGGCTTATGAAATGGTTTAAAAACGAGATTAGCATTCCTGACTCTATAAGCCAGGGCGAGGGCAGGGCAGGGCAGGAGTGGGGTATTCCATTGGCTCTGCAATTGAATTTCATTTGTTGGCCATAAATACGCACTCACAGATGCTGCTGGCACGCGCACACACACACAGCCATAATTATACACTCTGCCCGAGGGTCCGTGGCCATCTAGCAACGGGGAGCACATCACATCACAGGCCCCGGGCTGCGGTCCGATACGGTCCGATGGCCACAGGAAACGCGCTGCGCATATATTAATAAATCCAGCCGTGCGACGGCCAGGCCGTTGCCTTACTTTAAGTGATGTGTCCCCCCGCCACCCCCCATCCCCCTTCCCGCCGAAAAATGGATTCCCAGACACGCACAGACGCTCCACGTGCCGCGTTGCGTATGTGTAATTTTCGGCGAGCGCCATTGGAAATGCATTGCGATGCATCGGAGAGGCTGCGTGCCAACGAAATCGAATTTCCTCATTATATTTGTGACATTTGAACGAAGACGTACGAGCATCACAGCCGGTAAGTGCGGCACAGGAGCTCTTTAAACATCCGGGCAAGCGCCAGAGACAGAGGAATGTTTTTTGCAAAATTATAAATAAAAAGAAAAGCAAAGCCAAAGCCAGAGGTAAACCGTGCAGAAGGAGGGGAAAGTGAGTTTTTAATTTCACAAGGCTTTCTTTTTTGTATACATATTTATGGGCGCCTTTCAGGCTCCCCCCATGTCACTCTTTTTCACTCATTCCCCGCTGCTGCCAATTGTGATTTTTCCGTCTTCTTTATGACTTTGTTTCTGGCTCTTAATTAACAAACAAAAGCTCCTGGCTCCTGGATACTCGTTGCTGGCTGTTGGCTGTTGGCTGCCGTGTGTTTGATTATCCCGCACGTGTTTAGCCCAAAGACAAGCATTTACATATGTGCACATGTGCTTCGCTTCAGCTGTCGGAGCGCAAAAGTTTTTCCGGCTTTAAGATGCAGCAATTGAATTTAAACAAAACAACACAAAGCAGCAGAAAGGAAGGATGAATGGAAGCCATTTAAAGTAGCATTCCGCTTACGCGCTTAGGATAACCCTGATCATAATAGAAAATATACTGGAATAATGCTAGAAAAATACTAGAAAATATATAGGAATAATATTAGACAAAATGCTGGAAACAAACTAGAAAAATACTAAAAAAACAGTATACAAAAATATTAGAATAATACTAGAAAATATACTGGAATAATACTCGAAAAGATACTGAAATCATACTAGAAATAGTACTGAAAAAATACTGGAAAATACTACTATAATAATGGAAGAATACTATAACATATACTGGAATAATACTTGAACAAATACTAAAATAATACCGTAACAATACTGGAATAATACTAGAAAAAATACCATAATAATACCAGAAAAATACTGGAATAATAATAAAAAATATACTGGAATAATACTTGGAAAATACTATAAAAAAATACTGAACAAAATGCTAGACAAAATACTGGAATAATACTACAAAATGCACTGCAATAATACTAGAAAAAAAACTGGAAAAATACTGAAATAATGCTAGGAAAAAATACTGTAGTAATACTAGTAAAAATACTGGAATAATAATAGAAAATATACTGGTATAATACAAAAATACTAACACTAGATTGGTTGCAGAATAATACTGAAAAAATACCGAACTGATACTTAACGAATACCAGACGGATACTAGAATAATTCCAGGATACAAATTTGAAAGTATTTCCCACATATTTCCCATTTCTGTCTAGACAAAGACGTTTTTCTGTTGTTTTTTTAATTTTCTCAAACATATTCTTCAATTTATGAATCTACTTCTTTAATCTCCGACTTTTATAGGAAGTAATACCATAGTCCCTTTCCCTTTAGTTACAAGAACTGGTGATCAGTGAGTGATTTTTAAGCAGGTCGATTCTTTGGAAGCCATTTATGTGATGGTAAAGAAGTGGCTTCATAAGTTATTGCCGTCTCAAATCTCAAAGAGGAACCAGGGACCACCGAAGAAGGGGGTAAGCGTGCGTGAGACAGAGAGACAAGGGAGACGTGTGCGTGTCCCACCCCATCCGCGTGCCTTAGATTCCTCTCTAGATTCTACCCTCTAGGCCCTGGACAGAAGGAGAGGCTGTACCCGGGCCTGAGATAGGAACTTCCTTACATTTTAGTTCTTTAGTGGCATGAATTTGCTTCAATAATGTCCAAGATACAAGTAATATTTAGTAAATGCATACAGAATTGTTTAAAGAACAGAGACTAAGATAGGCTTTTGGATAACTATGATTATATCAGTGCAATCAATGTTCTAGACAAAGCTCTGCCTAAGAACAGATGAAATTTGGGGAAATTAATACGGCAAGAGAATACTTAATTCAGCATTTCCGTTTGAATATAAATCCTACCGATTCAATAGTTTAAGTAGCTGCTCAAATAGTTTTGAGTTAAACTATGTTTGCCTTTGCCGTTGGGCGGCTGCCAAGTTCGAATTGCAGCTCATTGGGGAAGGGGGGACCTGGAAAACTGTCAATTTGTAGATTGGCGTTTAATGACAGCTCAAAGACACTTGGCCTGAATTGGATGAATTCTGTCGATGCCAGCAGGAGGCAGCAGGAGGCTGCAGGCAGGAAGAGAAGTACGGAGCAGCTGTGCCAGAAGCCGGCAATTTGCAAACTCAACTGCGAGCCCAAATGCAGCTCTCACTCTCCCCCCCGCCCCGCCCCGCCCAGCTCTGCTGGGATATCGAATTTTTGTTTGGGTGGCCCTCCTTTGGCAGGACCCGGACCCCAATACACCTTAATTAAAGGCAATTATGCGCTCAAAGGCATAAATGATGGGCTGGTCTGAGGGCATGCCAAGGGACGGCCGGTCTCCAGAGCTGCCAAACTGTTATGAGTTTTAGCTGGGAGCTGACAAAATTGCTGCACACTGGCCCAATCGGTTTAGGCCTTTTACGAGTACAGCCTGACTTTGCAGTTTCCCTCTCCAGTGGGGTTTTTTTATTTTATTTGCTGAAGGAGCATAATGTAGTTAAGCAAGTGCAGATATGTGCTTGTAATGGCGCCTCCAAAGAGAGAGGGGGAAAAGCCTGGGCAGGGAACACCACACGCCCGAGTGGCCTGTAATTTTCTGTAAGCTGATTTACTCGGCATTGTAGGGGGGCCCCGAGGCAGAGCCAAAAGCGGATAAGATGTCTACCGAAAAGTTTTGTGTCGTGCAAAAAGCAATATGCAAATAGACCGATTTCAACGAGAGCTAAGCTGCAATCAATATTCAAATCCACTCTAGCATCTCCATTTGATGTAACACAAAAATTTCTGTGTGCCATTTTTGATGGAGCAGACGCCACTCCAGACGGCGGGACGGCACTTGGAATTTGACTTTGTCTACTATTTATTCTAATCGTACAGTTTTAATTTGTAGCATCAGTCGAGCGGCAGTTCCCACTCGAAATGAAATGCAAATCCTTTGCGAAATCCGGCCGCACCCAAGGGTTTTTCCTGGGAGCCCGGCAAGGTTCATTATTATGCTGGGGAAATGCGAGTAACCTTTTGTCTCGAATTAATTAAAATGGATTTACATGAGCTCAGGATGTCCAGGGCCCACTTTCAGGTCCTTTGACCAAATCCCTTTGCTCACTATTTTGCATGCCGATTCGTGTCTTCCTGCCGATGTCTCGACTTCAGTACCGCAGATAAATATTTATATTTCACTTTTTAATCTTTTGTAATTTCAAGTCGCGCTATACGCTCGCCCCTCCCCCCTTCCCCCTCTTTGTTTTGTCTTGTGTGCCCAACTTTTCTCTCTCTCTCTCTCTGTTGACTTTTCAATTTGAAATTTGAAAGCACTTAGGGTTATTAGAACGGGATTCCAGGGAGTTAACTTCAAGTGGCTTTTGAGCCCCCCATTTGGGGATTTTCTTTGCTAGCTTAACAAAAAAAAAAAAAAAAGAACTATGCCTGGTGACTCTTTTTCTATAAAACGAACATTTAAAAGTCAAATCAATTAGGTTTGAGCCACGTTTTCGTGGATTTTGGGTTCTTGAAACAAAAGCTTAGGGTCTCAAAGGATAGATTGCTGTTTAAAAGAGGAGTAGGGGGAACAATCGCCTTCTATTTCTCTGAGAAATGTACCACTTAAAGAGCTAATACTTTATTGAGGAAATAACCCTCAAAAATGTGTCGATTCCTTCATCTTCCGCCGAACTATTGCCTGAAATGGCCCCAAACCCACATCAAACGAACCCTAGACGGGTGGTTCCTGGGCCTTTTGCTTCGAGTGAAATTAATTTCAATTTACATTTAAATGCAGTCGCCCGTCGGTCCCAACTCTGACCCGACCTTGCCCCAGCCCCATGCCCCATGCCCCTTGACTTGTGCACACTTTTAATACCATAATTGGCTTACAGACGAAGGTTCTGGAAAAAAAATTGGGACCGAATCGCACACAAATTATTCAAGAAAAATTTTTTGACAGCACTCGCGCTTTCCTTGTGGAAACGGCGCTGCGGCTCTCCTGGCGATGGTTGGCACTTGAAAGGACAACCTTGAAATGAATAGCCGCCATTGCAGAAAAATGTTGGCAGCATTAAAGATTTATTAGCTAAGTGCACTTGCCGTTTTTCCGCTTTTCCGTGACCGGTACCCGGTTTCAGCCATTGCCGATTGTTGGCCATTTTTGAGTTGGGTCCGCACCGTCGTGGCGCCTTCTATTTGGCCATCATTCAAAATACTTACACCCAGAAAAGCCCTGTACGTGTGAGGTGGCGGAAAACGCTTTAAATATTTAATGGAGTGCCATTCGGGGGCATACTTAATATTAGTTTAATTCTCCTCCGCTCCGCTCTGCTCTGCTCGGCTCGGGTCTTTTTCTTTGCCTGATTGCAATTGCCATGGACGAAATAGTTTGGCTTTGTGCTTTTCCCCATCAACAATTTCCATTTTCGATTTTCCATTCCAGCCAGCAGTTCATTTGCCAGCGGACGGACTTGGACTTGGCTCGAGACCCGTTCCATTAACCAGATCCTCTCGGATCTGTGTGCATTTTCTGGCAATGCTCGGCTCTCGCTCCCCCTCTACCTCTCCCTCTATGCTACATCAATTTTATTGACTTTTCCCATCGTTCCACTCGATTGAATGCACAATTTCATTAGCAGGCATGCCACAAGCAGCAGTGGCAGTGGCAGCAGCACCTCCTCCTCCTCCTCCTCCTCCTCCTCTCTGTCTGTTTAGGCATTGAACTGCAGTTATCCAATGTCATCAAAGACAATGGCATGGCAGCGTGCTGCCACACAGTTTCAATCAATATTCTGTGTGCCACAAATAGTGGGCATAAGTCAGTCCTTGGCCCCCTGGCATAATCGTGTTAACAGCCAGCAGTCGTGGCCGAAAGTTTTTCATTTAATAAACGCAAGTCATGAACAATGGCGGGGGGCGGTGGCTGAGGCGTCGACGGGCCTCTTAATAAACTTCAAATCCCAGAAGAATCCCGGCGCCATTCTGGTTGTTCCTTCCGTTTCCTGATTATGACTCGGCGAAAGCAAAAAAACTTTTAATTAGTAGGCTGGTTGAAAGTTTTTCAATTATTGCCACCTGCACCCCGCTAACCCCTTAACCCCTTAACCCGTTACCCCTAATGACCCTCTAAAGATTAGACGAAAAAGCATTTTGATTTTGAATCAACTACCAATACCCAAAGGGCAAAGGCCAGGGCAACACTAATGAGCAGCGTCCCAGCTAATTAGCCCCGCAACGAGTGCGCTTAATGCCTGGTCTTTAGGGTCAAAGGTGATCTGGATTTTGGACTTTAAAGTTTGCTATATTTTGGGTCGCCCGAGTGTATCTTTGGCTGCATGACAAATGCCGTCTAGACGACAGTAGTCTGTGGAGAGCTTAGCGGGGGCTCAGTCCCCCCCTTGGGGGGGCATTTTTTATGGCCCAAAGACTGCATCTTTGCCTGCTGCCAAATGGAAACGTTTTTGGTGGGCAAAGCCGACTAGGTGCGCTTTTTTCAGTGGATTTTGGTCTGTCTATAAATGGTTGATGATGGCGAAAGTCAAGCGGTTTTGGAGCGGTCCATGTTGGCCCGATAAAAGCCGTTTAAAAGCGGGAATAAACTCGTGCAAGAGGGAGGACCTTGGGCCATGCAATGATCGGCCACTGGTTTCGAGAGAGCTTAAAATGGCTGCGGGATGGGGTTACCAAAAATTCTACAGGGATATTGTTAGAGTGGGGTTCCTAAAAAGCTTAAATTTTCCAAGTATTCCAGATTAAAGGCTGTCACCGATGTTTGGGGCAGGCCTTTGAGTGTGATCCGCCTTTATATGCATTCATTAAGTCACGACTTTGTGTGGGTCTCTCTCGCTTTTTTCCTAATCCTGGGCGTCATAATCATATATCAAAGCGGGACAAAAGCCACCACATAATGAGCTGCCAGCAAAAGACATCACGCAGCAACCTGCCGGGGGAGCGAGGGAGTTGCAACAGCATTGCGTCTGCTTCTACTTTGCAAATTACTTTCACATTGCATCCACATGCAGAACCCAACAGCCAGCATCCAGGACCCAGGCCCAGGCCCAGGACCAGGACGAAGTGCTGTTGTTTATGTAGAAGAAACTGTCATGAGTCTACTAAGTACTTGTGACATGGCCCATGCCACATGCATATGCAACATTTGCTTTCGCTGCGCCGACATAATTTGCGACGAAGTGCTCTACAAAATATGCAGGAGGCAGGTGGCACGAGGCAGGAGGCAGAAGCAGAAGCAGATGTTGAGGAAGAAACACTCCAGTGCCTGAGCAGTGCCTCAGCAGAGGTGCAGTGGAAAAAAGGCAAAATAATAACGGAATTCCTTTAATTTTCACACCACTACAAGGGGGGGCCACAGACTTGGTTGCAGCCACAGACATTGACGACAGTGGCCCGGAGGCGGGCAAGCCGGAGCCCGGCAACTTGAACGGTTAAGTACTCCTCCGCACACTCCCACAGCAGTCAAGTCAACTGAAAACGTGACAGGATATCCTGCTCCAGCTCCAGCTCCAGCTCCTGCTCCTCCCACTCCCTCCGATGGCGATGGGACTAAAGGGAATCCTTCCCTTTATTTTCTCACTCTTTTTATGCAATGATTACGCCAGCAGCATGCAAATGATAAAGAGAACGTGTCGCTTAATGTGCGTCACATTATAATTTGGCATCTGAGGGGCTTGTGGCGGGATACCGACACCTACACACCCCCCCAACCCCACCGATGGGCCCCCCTCAGTAACCATTTTCCATCCATTTGCGGGCACCACAAATCAGGGCCATGCAGTCAATCAGGATCATCGTTTATTTATTAGCATGCAAGTCGGAAAGTTGTGACCTCTCTGCACTTCCTCGAGAAATACCCAAATACCGAAATACCAAAATACCGAAATACCAAAACTCATTAAAAAGAGTCGCCATTATCCCGTCGTCAGACCCTTCCGCCGTACAAAAGTTTCGCCTCTTGTGTGTGTGTGCGCATGTGTGTGTGTGTCAACATTTACATAAAACTTATGACAAGCCCAAATTGAAAATAATTTTACGTGAAATGACAATTGCAACTTTTTGTGACCTGTAGACAGAGGCGAGGGCGAGGGTATATTGGTTGCAAACAGCAGAAGGGCCCCCCTTTACACCCCTTTAAAGCCCAGAAGAATATAAATATATGTCCAATATCGAAATAATATATAAAGAAATAATTTATATTCAATAAAATGTAAATAATTAATATATATCCAAAAAATAAATAATACATCTAATAAAATATAAAAAATATGATGTCCAATAAAATTAAAATAAATAAATAATAAATTAATATATCCCATAAAATAAAAAAAAAATATATTCAATAAAATATAAATAAATAATATATCCCACAAAATTGAAATAAATAATATATCCAATAAAATAACAAAAAATAATAGATCCAGTAATTATTGGATATAATTATTATATTATAAAATATAAATAATTAATAAATATAATAAATCATAAATAATTAATATAGCCAATAAAATATAAATAAAAAATATATCCAATAAAATATAAGAAAATAATAATTCGAATAAAATGTAAATAAATAATATATCCAATAATATATGTTTAAATATTTGTCAGACCAATAGGATTGTGTTAAAAAGAAACCCGATCTCTAAATTTATTTTACGAAATTACATCAAATAGACAATTTATGACTGCTCGTCTGATCTGTGATCAGTTATCTATAAACCCATTAACAAGTAAAGAAGCACCTGTCCAATTTAGTCCTAAAACACCACTCATTTATGATGTTGGAATATATCAAATTATATGTCATCGATAGCTTTTCTTCCACCCTACTATTATATCATTTTATGGGCTCGAACCGGAACATTTATTAACAAAAAATGCATGCAGTGACCTCTTCCTCATTCTTAAATTATATACAACTCTTGGATTTTAAGAATAAAGTTTCGTTCGAATTTACCACTCAATCGGCAAATGTCTAGACTTTTCTTCTGAGGTCTTAACAGCTTGTATCTTTCCCATTTTTGTACCAAAAAAGGGACTTTGTTTGTTGCGCTTTGCATGGGAAACCCCAAAAGAGAGAGGCCTCCACATATTCCTAGATATTTCAGCCAATAAGAGGTACAAAACTTGTCCATAGCCTGGCTGTAGTTTCCTGCAACGACATTGTGCAATTTTTTGCAGATTGTCTCTGAGGCTTGGATCCTTGAAACGCCTGCGAAATGGATTTCTGTTTAAACTTTACTCATCTTTTTTTTAGCCGCAACATTTTGCCATTTTTCCATGTCTTATATTTTTGCGGTTTGGTGCTGTGTTTTGCTAAATAATTTCCCGAAAAACAGGCGGCGGCAGCCCGACAAACGGTGGCCTTTGTCGCTTTTGCGGTGGCGGCAGCGCCTGTCTCTGGTGTTCACCTGTCAGGCAAATGGAATTTATGTCCCACTGCGGTCACAGTAGCCGGTGCATACTGTACGTGTGTGGGCCAAAAATTGCATTGATTAAAGCTTGTTATTTGAATATTCATTGGCACAGCCCGACAGCTGTTAATGCCAGCGTAGCATATGAAATATTTATTTATAGCAACTATTATTTTTAGCAATTTATTTTCTTTAGATTTATTTTTGTCGAAATTTGCATTTCTAATGGCCACCGATACACCCGATATTGTTTGCGGTTGTAATTAGAAATGTAAATGCCCAGCCATTTGTACGAATTTTTCGAATTTAGTTTTTAAAAACGAATTAGGATCAGGGGCAGGGTCATCAGAATCAGCAAAGCGTGACACGAATTTAATTATTATTATTAAATTTATTTAAATTATAAACTAGAAAAACTGCCGAGCATTGCAGGGCAGTGCAGGACAGTGCAACAAATATGTTAATAATTTTCCCATTGTTCAGCATTTTTCCCCGTCCTTGGGGTCCTCGGGGGGCCCATCGGCCAACTAAGCAATAATACGAAATTAATTTGTGTTTATTTTGGCATAAATTATGCGAGTGGAAAATTTATGCTTAGTCCGCAGCCGCATCCGCATCCGCATCCGCATATCAATTAAAAGCATTTTCCGTCTCACTTTTCGACCAGAAATTGAATAAAGTATTGTTTGGTATTTTTAGTTGATTTTCGATATTTATCGTCGGGATGGAGCCGGGGCCGTACGATTTATGGCAAATTTTTAGCCAAAGACAAACATTTCAGTGTCCTTGGGCAGCAGCCCTCTCTCCCTCTCTCTCACACACATACGAACATGGCGTATACGTAATATCGGATTTTGTGGCCCACAGCCTTTCTACCAGTTATTGTTGGGTCCCCTCGTTGGGGCCTCGACTCTGTTGTGTTTTATGTGTGTGCTACATTTGTTTTCATTTACAAGTATTTCACTTAAAATTTATTTGCCATACACATTTTTATGGCTTAGCCTCGACTTGGTAGGCCCCACTGCGGACTTGGGGGGCTCTTAAATTATGCATTTTGCGAGTAGTAAAATTACAATTTATTTACCATTCTGTGTTTTATAGTAGACTCAATAAAAAGTAAAATATATATGAAAGGTCAGGCATATGGCTTTGCTTTGCATACAACGGAAAAAATTGTGGGTGGGGGGGGGGGGGGGGGGAAACCATTCGGTACGTGATTTGCCGTTACGGCCATTTTAATTGGCAATTGAAAGAGTTAATCAAATGCCTGCCGATGGCCCAAAGTTTTGGGCGTTTTACCTTTAATTTCAATGTTTTCATTTCGGCAACAGTTTGAAGCGCCATAAAAAAACATTATTTTTCGTCAGCTGGCACGCCATTTAAAGGCAGCAGCCATTATGACATGCCGACGGGGGGTGTGGAGGGTGGGGGGAAAACAGTTTTCTGCTCTTAGTAAAACACAGAAAAATAAAATAAAAACCTTTGGCAGGCGGGGCTGCTTTTAAAATCCTTTCGCTTAAGCTTTTTCCATTGCGTTTGCCTCTGTCTCGGGCCCATCTCTGGCGCTGGCTCTGGCGCTGGCTCTTACTCTGGCTCTTACTCTGGGGCTCTGGCTCTGTTTCTGAGAGTATTTTATTGTGCAATTGTATTTGGTGCTCATGAGAAATTGTATGCGTGCAAAGACGCTTAAAACTTTCGCATCACTTTCCCACCCGATAAGAGCCTTGCTGCACTTGAGCCTCAAGTTTCATTGTTTGTCTGCCAAATGCCGGGCTTAAGACCCGAGCCAGCAATTCTCGATTTAATTTTTAAATTTTTCTCACAGGCTCTCGAGCGCAAAGCCTCCCCGAGACCGAGAGCTCTCCGAAATGGGCAATATTCAAGCTAAATAAATTGAAATATAGCAAAAATCTATATGAAATATTTATGGGCATTTTGGTAGAATACTCGTATGCTTTCCATTCGATTTTCAATTGGTTTTTTCGAAGGCCTAATTCCGTTATTGCCTATTTCAAAAATCATTTGCCACAATTTTGTGGCATTCTGTTTGTCATTCAGCATCCAGTGGGCTGTCGGCAGCAACAAATTTTTGGAAATTCTCTGGGAACGAAATGAAATTGCTACGGACATGACCAAAGGCAAGTGCTGTGTTTCCGACTCCATTTAGATGTCCAACCTAATAAGCAACCACCCCCCCAGAGACCATTGGAAACCCGATGCTGTTGGCCAGGGAATATCCTCGACTGCATTTCGAAAAAGGATGATGATGATGATGTCTTCACTTTGAAACGAGTTAATTACGGAACTGCATTCGCCAGGACTGGGGGGAGTGGCTTTCCTTTTGTCTTGCTCGGAGCAGAGTGGATACATTTCTTTCGCTGGCAATTTTCGCGCCCCTCAAGGAAGCGATAAATAAAATGTTTGTCTTGCCAGCGACTGACAGCGCTGTTTCCCCTCCGTCCAACAACAATGTTGACACTTGCCAAACCGTAAAAATGTCCAGTAAGCTGACGAGGGCCCCCCCTTAAAAACGCAGAGTTATGTTGACCCAATCGGGGGGGTCCATGGGGTCTGGGAGGGGACTTGTCGACTTGTGCCTGGGGCTTGGCTTTGAAAGAGCATTGCCTAGTCGTTGCTGCTGGAGTCCCTGGAATATCCTTCACTTGTTTTAGTTTCCGTTTCCGGCTTGCTGCTGGCAGCAGACATGGCGACGACCACGACAACAACGACAACAACAACGACAACGACAACGACAACGACGCGCCGTCGTCTGCCTTCATCGTTGTTAGCGTCATCGGGTCTAGGGCTGTCGCTTCTGCGGCTTTGTGTTACGTTAAATCAATATTTCTTACCCATATCACTTGCAGCAGCCGAAACCTCAAGCCCTCAACCCCTTCAACTTTTCCATTCGCCATAAACTGGGCAAATATTAACTAAGCAAAAGTCAGCAGCGACTGCCAGCTGCGTAAATTACTTACACTTGCTGGTGGCTGTTGGCTGGTGGCTGCTGGCTGGGGATTGGGGGGATTGGGGGCTGGAGAGAACAATGACTTCTTGCATTTTGCAGAAAACTTTCCAGCAAACTCCACTCATTAACAGCTGTTGTCTGTTGTTTGCAGTTTTTGGCCAAGATTCTATTTACTTTTACGAAAGTTAATTATGCCCCGGGAACGAGGGGCAGCAATTAGTTGCCACTGGCAGCCAAAAAATTATGAAATTCGCATTGCAAATGGCCCCGCAAAAGTGAATGTGTCGAATGGCAGTGGAGTGGCAGTATTAATTGAGAGGGCCAGTGGCTAAAATAAATGAAAAATTACGCCCGAACCGAAAGCCAAAATGCAACCGCGAACCGCCTTAACCAATGCCACACATATTTACTTTTTATCTCTGAAAAAGCAGCCAAAGCCAAAGCCAAAGCCAAAGCCCGAGCAAGCACTGGGCCCTTCTCTGGGCCCGCTCTGTTCTGTTCTGTTCTGGTCAGACTATAAATGAGCTGGGACTATGAGGCTCCTTTGGAGCCATCCGGCTCTGTGGCTCCGTGGCTCTGTGGCTCCATGGCTCCATGGCTCTGACAACGACGATGCTCTCAAATTGTCGGTCGTTTAAATACATTTAAATATAAATGCAGAGAGCGCGCTCCGCACAGATAAGAAAGCTCCAGTCATGGACATGAATGGGGGTGGAGTGTGTGGGTGTGTGTGTGTGGCAGTGGCAACTGCTACCGTATGGGGTAAGTGAAAATTCTTCATTCATTCATTTTCATTCAACGGGCAACTGCATTCTATCAGCGTGGAAAATCGTATGTGCCCCGAGTCTAGGGTGGAGGGGGAGGGGGGTTGCATGTGTGGTCAAAGACTTGCCACAGCCATTTTAAACGGGCTGCAAGTCGGGGCGAGCGATAAACAAATATATATCCAACACTTGTGATGCGCATTTTAAAATAATGAACGTGAAAGGAACGCCAAACACGTGTGGCAACGACTAATTGATACCCACTACCGGGGGGAGTGCCCCTGGCACTCGATGGAAGCCCCCAGCAGAGACAGAGAGAGAGAGACTGAGTGCACTACTACCTTGTCTATCCATTAATCCTGAGCCTCATAAAAACCTCCTTCGTTGTCCGGGGCACCGGCCATGACAAGCGAAAGAAAAATTTAATTACACATTTCCTCGGAATACGTATACGCCCCATTGTCCCACCCCCCCGCTCAACCCCTGGTGTCGTCGGGTCAGCGGATGCGATTCATTTCGTTGCCAGAGCCAGTGCCAGTGCCAGTGCCTCTGCCTCTGTCGTGATTAAATTTTCATTTTAATGCACGATTGAAGAAGCATTCGGCGAATTTAATTGAAAAACTCTGCAGCGGTAGAGCTAATATTTGGTTTGCTGCTGCAGACCACTCGGATCGAGTCCGTGTCCGGCCACAGCCCCTTGCCGACTGCCAAATGAGTTTCTGACGTGTGTTTTATGGCGAATGCTGAATTCATTTCATATCTCATATTTTGCATGGCCTTTTTTGCATGCATAGTTAATCGGATTGGCCAGCGGACGGAGGACGGTGGACGGTGGACCCTTAAACGGTTTTCCATATCGCATTAGACCGCCTCAAACCCCCTAATGAACTGGCCGGGCCAGATTACGGTAACACTTGCTGTTAATGTGGCCCATTTGGGTGTCGCTTGTCTAGACTTTTGACTTTAGCTGACCTCTGACCATGTTTGTGGGAATTAGAAGGCGAGGCGCCTCATCTCCACATGTCAAGGACTTGCAGAACTTTTCATGGCCTGCCCATTGATTCCATATTTATGGTTGACATTTCACGCACTTTCGCTTTCCTTTAAAGGGCAGGCCGTATCTAGGCAGCTGTCTGTTTCAATATCTTCATCGCCTCGCTGTCAATTATCTGTGACACAGCAGGCGCCCCAAGGTCCTGGTCCTGCCCGGGGGAGACACTATATTCATGCATCAGCTTGCCCAAGCTGACATTTATTGGCTGTCAGGAAGTCTCCGAGTCTCCGAGTCTCAGTGCGACAGTCAGTCATTCAGTGGGTCATTGGGCAGGCACTTTGTCAGCCTTTGCTTTTCGGGCAATGAATCGATGTGTCTTGCATGCGAATTACGGAGCTGTCTGTCCGTCCGTCCGGCTGTCCGTCCGGCTGTCTGTCTGTGTGCATATGGGGGTGTGAGAGTGTTTGTGTGCTGCATATTTAAACAGCCTGCTGTCTGCTGTCTGCTGTCTACAGGTCCTTTCATCATAATCGATATAATCGGGAGATGGTCCTGAGTGAAGTTTAAGAGTCGCAAGGATCGGATCTGCTGTCTTGCGGAAAGAGCAGTCGCTGCCGAAAGAAGTCTCATGTGGTGCCATTGCCAAAGTTCCTGCGATGAGGACTGCTGTGGTATTAGGCTGACGATCCATCATCCCAGCAATGCCATTAGCTGCATTTCCCACCAAAAAACACTCGACAGAGCACACACCCAGCCACCCAGTCACCCTGTAAGCGCGTGTACACGTGCCAGGACCTACACAGACCACAATTAAGATAATGCAGAGTCAACAGAAGCCAGGACCCTCCCCCCCCCACCCAGTCGGGAGATGAGAGATCGAGTGGCATGTGAATGTCGTTCAACTGTCGCCGGATTCATGTCCTCAACAAGTTTATTGGCAACGCGGCGTATGATTAATGGGCAGCCTAATTGTTTGCTGCGACAATCTGAAGTGAGGGCCTGAGACCCGCGATCTCCCGAGCCAAGTCTGAGCCTCAAAGTCAAGTGTTTTTTCCCCATTAATTGGGGAGTACTCAAAGGAAAGTCTCCTTCTCCCCTCTGCTCTTGCATTTTCCACTTTTTCGCTTTGAAGGTATTACAAAAATGACCTAATAACCTGCCTTTATGACAGGAGGGGCCGTCGTTAATTAGTTGGGGTTTCTGGTGGAAGGAAAAAACGCGGAAAATGGATTCAAAGCCACCTTTTGTGAAAATCAAAGCGTAGTTTAAAGCCTTTTCCACGATGGCTTTGAATGGTTAAGCACGAAATGGTTATTTCAAAGGGAATGTGGCGGAGGGAAGAGGAGAGCTGTGGGGCACATGTGAGGCAGGGGAAAATACGGGGGAAATTGTCGCCTTAACTTGGTTTATAAAGCCACTCGAATGAGTTTGCCTGCCAATGAAACGAGGGTCGCAGGGAGATATCCTCAAAGTTCGTATTTCCCTTCTCCGAGAAAGCTTAGGAGCTCCCTCCCCCCCCTCCCGCCCCCCTCTCCCCCTGCAGTAGTTCCTTTCATTTATGCTCTCACACGTTTGCAACGAAAGACGTCTGCCAGGAGCCAACAAGAGGCAGAGAGGCACGGAGGCAGGGGATTGGTAAGGGCGTCAGACGTCAGGTGCTCCATTGGCGGCTCTTTTGTATGCAATTTGCCATTTATTCAATTTATTCACACCATTGTGTAATGCGATCTGGCGACAATGCAACGGAAATACATACAGATGTACAGATGTACATACATATCGCATAAGGGAATAAATATACTCGTATCGTTGAGGGTCTGTGGCTGATTGTAGCCAAGGATCCCCCGCCGTATCGCAGGCACAAAAGAAATTCAACAAAAGTCAATAAATATATGGCAAAAATTATATAAATATTTGTATTATTACGCAAATAATGCATTGCCATAAATTAAATGTATTATTTATGGGCCGTAATCAAATGGAATAGGAAAGCCGTTTTTATATTCATCAAACAATTCAGGATAGTTCAATAATTCATAGAAAATATTTATGTTAATTTGAGGCAGGTTTTATGGACCTGGAATGTACCCTGGAATGTTTTGTCGACGGGGGGTAGAATAATATTTAATAATTCCTCTAAAATTCCGTACAAAATTTGCCAAATCTAATCGAAAAATTAATTTGAATTAAATGCAATTTTCGGCCAAGTTTTATGGACCTGGAATATACCCTGGAATGTATAGTCGAGGGGAGTAAAATAATATTTATGGGCCTTAATCAAATGGAATAGGAAAGCCGTTTTATATTCATCAAATAATTCAAGATACTTTAATAATTCAGAGAAAATATTTATGTTAATTTGAGGCATGTTTTATGGACCCAAAATGTACCCTGGAATGTATATTCGAGGGGCAAAATTATTCAAATCTAATCGAAAAACTCCTTTGAATTAAATGCAATTTTTCTGCCAATTTTTATAGACAATTTTTACGGTTATGAAATTCCTCTTAAATTCGGCACAAAATCATTCAAATCTAATCGAAAAACTCCTTTGAATTAAATGCAATTTTCGGCCCATATTAATGATATATTTCTCGAAACTTATGAATATTTTTGTTTAATATTTATTCATGAATACACTCGTATGTGTGTATGTGTGTGTGTGCAATAAGCCAGATGTTTTAATCCACCAAAGCGTTGGAGCACAAAATCCAGAGCGGCCATCCGTACATGGAATTAATCATTGTCGTTGCTTTTGTTTGTTTTTTGTTATTTGACTTTGGGCCAGGCCCATGATAATGGCAACTAAATTTAATATTAATTCAATATAAATTCATTATGCGATTAATGAATATTATTTTTGCTTTTAATCGATTCACAGCAGCGTGCAAATGCGCTTAATGAGCTTTCCAAAAAATATACACACATACACGTACACGTATATATACAAATTCAAAGAGCAAAATGCAAACAGAAAAGTGAGTTCCGCTCCGGCAAGCGGACAAAATGCATAAAATAAAGTTTATTAAACCAACAACAAATTGGCCGAAACTGGAGCCCAAGTTTTTTCGGTAGCTCCACTCCACTCCACTCATCGAAGTCTTTGCTCCACTTTTTGCTTGCTTTCTTAATTAAAAATTTCATTCAAGCTCTGGCATTGTTTGAAGAGCGACGTTCGAGGCAACTAATGAAATGGAAAAGCGTAAGGAGCAAAAAATAATTACCCATTAGCACCGGCATATAAGCCGAATGCACAAAAAGAGTTCTCAGAAGTGTGTTGGAAAAGTTTTGGGCATTTCTGCCTTTTGAATTCCTGGAGTAAAGTCGCTGAGGCCTCAGAGCTTCTAAAGGAGCCCCCAAAGGTTTATTAATTCATTCGTTATATCA
The DNA here is from genome assembly GCF_003369915.1 of Drosophila miranda. Taxonomy (NCBI): domain Eukaryota; kingdom Metazoa; phylum Arthropoda; class Insecta; order Diptera; family Drosophilidae; genus Drosophila; species Drosophila miranda. The sequence continues at coordinate 26,124,691 of NC_046677.1, forward strand.
TATATAATCCCTGCCATTCGTAGCATATTCCCTTTGACAATCGATGGTTGATTGGGCTCTCAAGTGTCGCCAGGTTGGGCCCGGCTTAATCATCTTTAATCCTCTGAGCACTCAACGCCCTAGATCAATCAAAAGTGGAGTTTCCTAGGAACCCATTAAAACCCCTTTTGTGGCCGGAAAATGTTTAAAAACATTATTTTTTTGTGCACATTAGTGTGCATTAATATTATTAAAACTAAACACACACACTCATATCCCAGAGCACTGACCCCATTCGTCTGGCCGGGTGGGATGGGGTGGGGGGGGGGGGGGGGGGATGACGGTGTCAGATGGAGCTTGACTTGATGGAAGTCCTCTGTTGATTTGCGACGCCTTTTGCTTTTCGCTTTATGCGTTTTTCCCATTTGTTTGCATTTGCGTTGACACTCACTTCATTTAGCAGCCCACAGCTGCAGCAGCAGCAGCAGCAGCAGCAGTTGCAACATCACAAAGCCACAATCCCTGCCACGGCAGGGGCAGGGGAGCAGAGCTGAAGGACTGATGTACGTGAGTGCAAGTGGAAACCGCCCCCGGCAGCAGGTTAAGGACCTTCTTTTGAACTTTAAAATGTTTGCTTTTGGACATGTGGGCGGCTACGTGATGCTGGGGCATACACCAGGGTCGCCGCTGGGATACCCTGTGGATAGCCAAAGGGAGGAGCCTTTTATAGACCTTTTTCCAAGGGTATTCCCTTTGTCGACTACCGCCTGCCTTTGGCCAGTAGTACATACATATATTTGTTTTGTGTCTCTCTTCCTGCCCCTCAGAGCACTCATTTGCTCCTGCCCTCTCATCTCTATTTGTGTTTGTGTTTGCTCTGTGGTCCATGCGACGCTTTTTAATCTTAAGCGCCTTCCATTTGCCACAAATGTCCAGGCCTGCCACCAACTGCATCTTGAACACAGTCAAATGTATAAATACATATATTCCAACCCTTTGCGGCCCCACCTGGGCGACTTATGGCCGGCTTATGTGCTCGCAAACCAATTAAAATGGCCAACGGAATGGTAAGACCCGAGTCCCGAGTCCCGTCCCGAGACACCAAACCACTGGCTACAAATTAATTTCAAAGGATTACGGCTCGGCATGGAATTTTATTTAGTTGATCTGGTTTTATTATTTGGTTTCCTTTTTTTTCCCCTTATTTTGGTGGGATTAATTGGGGTTAACATGATATAGTGGAGGTGTCCATTCGAACATTCTAGATACATTCTTGCAACTGCAATAATTCTTTGAAATTTGTATAATTTTATGGCAAGATTTCCATTTATTCAAGTATTTAGGAGTTCGGCATCTTTTTGTGACTCTCAGCCGTTGGGGCGACAGCAAAATGTGCATTGTTCATTGCGAGGGGGGGAGGGGGGGAAGACACCACTCGGGGACTAAGACTTAAGACTCAGACTGGGGCTGGGGCTGGGGCTGAGCCTGTTCCTGACCGGCACTCGAGGGTTCAAAAGGGCTCTTAACCCGCTGCTTGAGGCTGCGGCTAAGACCGACAGTCAAACAGAAGAAAAGAAATACATATACTTTTTAATACACTAACAAATAAGAGGCGATATTTGGCCAAAAAGCGGGAATCAAAGGCCTAGAAATCAGCAGATCATTGGGCCTTATGGAAAAGATCCTTTTTTGTGGAAAAAACTTGGTTCGGGGGATTGGATGGGGCTATAAAATGATTAAATGTCAGGAATATATCGGTTAGCCTCGATGGGACTGATTAATCGGCAGAGTATTCAGGTCTTCGGCCTCTAAGGAGCTCCCCTTTCCTTGTATTTGTGTGCGTATTTCCCTGACAGAAGTGGCAAGAAAATAAATTAAAAATGTGTTAGGCACACACACACATACAGCCAAACACGTAGACTTGGACACTTATCCTGCCACACACACACACACAAAGACATATTAAGGAACGTGACTTGCACGGCCCGCACACAGAGAAAGAAAGAAAGGAGCGACAGAGAGAGCGCATACTCGTATTTAGCATGTTATGAAAAATGTATACACAGACGGGTAGGGGGGGGCCTCCTCGACGCCATTGTCTGTCCCCAGCACGTAGCTGGGTGGTGCCACGCCCAGTCTCCGCACCAGGATTGCTTTTAATGACAAAAGTTATGACGACAAATGACTCGGGTTGACTTTCACTATGAAATCAGAGCCGAAGCCGACTTGGGAGCACCACAATGGGGACCATGAATCATTTGCCGTTGACTTGGTTTCTGCTCTCCTGAAAATTCACTTTTGCCATTCCTGATTCCTGCCCGGCCCCGATTCGTAGTCCGTTAAAAAGCATTCTTCATTTATCATTATGCAAATTATGAATTAATTTTTAACGCCACGCCAACAACAACAACAACAACAACAACAACGGCCATATAATGCTGCGGATAATGTAAATGTTTTAATGCCGCGCTGATAATTATGCAAGTCGCTGCCACTCGACCGAGCTGCATGAAAATTGAATTTGTTAATCAACTGCATTTAGACTTAATTGAAAACGTGGATAGAAATGCGGAAAAGTTGCACAAAGTGTTGTAGTCTTTTTTTACAAATTAAATTCAATGAATTTAAATGAATTTATGCCACGTGTTTCCCCAGGGCCGGCCATCCTCCACAGACTAGTGGGTATCCCTCTGTCGAGAGGCCTCTTCAATTACGAGCACATTCACAGATTCATGTTTTGCCTTTCGGCCCCCGAGGCGCATTTGCCATATTCGGTTTTCGACAAATTCAATTCAATGCCCAGCACTTTGCACTCTTGATTAAGGGCGACCAAACATAAATTGGCCTCGAGGTCGAGTTCTATTGAGAGAACACTTTCCTTTGGACAATTATTCAAATATTACGCCTTTTGTCGGTGAATGGAACTCATAATAATTGCAAAAGTAAATCATCGGACGACATGACAAGGCCCTTGGGCAGTTTTGTGCCAGGAACTTGCCTTCAAAATTTATGATCAATAAACAGGGAGCCTCCCCCCCACATGTGTGCCACAAAATGCGTTAATTCAATTTTATTACGCATACGCAGTGTGTGTCCTGCACGAAAAGACATGCACCTTCGAGTGTCTGCCGTGTGCGTGCAAGTGTCTGTGTGTTTGCTAATATCTGCATTGCGACAGATGGAAGTGTGTGTTTTGCAAGACAGTGTTGATTCAGTGCCCAGCCCCCCCTTTTGGTCAGCAATTAATTAGTGGGGTTTTGTTTGATCATCTGCATGAATGTGTTTCTGCACAGCTCACAGAATCACTGAGCGAAAGGTGGGTTTCCTTAAGTAAAAGGAAGTTTTAATTAAGAAATGATTACTGCCTGTCGGGGAATATTTTTGAGAGATTTTTAAAGATTTCTTAAGAATATTTGCAAGGGTATTTCACTTAATTTTTGTACGAAAAAAATGTACCATCTTTTGGGTAATATATTTGACAGATTTTTACACATTTCTTAAGAATATTTGCAAGGGTATTTCACTTAATTTTTGTACGACAAATTGAATTTTTTTTTAGATCTTTTTACAGATTTCTTGAGAGTTCTTAAGAGTATTTTCAAATGTATTTCAATAATTTGTTGTACAAGAAATCAAGAATATTCTTTACAGAATTTTATAGATTTCCTTAGAGTATTTTTAGGGGTTGTACGAGAAAAAATTAGTATCTTTTGGGGAATATTTTCTACAGATTGAGAGTTCTTAAAAGTATTTTCAAGTGTATTTCTCTAATCTGTTGTACGAAAAATAATTACTATATTTTGGGGAATATTCTTTACAGATTTTTACGGATTTCTTAAATGCATTTTCAAGGGTATTTCCCTAATTTGTTGTACGAGAAATAGCTAGTATCTTTTGGAGAATATCTTTTATTACGGCTATACATAGAATATGTGTAGCTGATGATATTTTTTTATCGTATTTGGAGGTAAAGTTTTTTTTCACAGGCTTCTTAAACGTTCTTAGAAGTATTTTTAAATGTAATTCACTAAATTGTTGTACGACAAATAACTAATATATTTTGGAGAATATCTTCTACAGATTTTTACAGATTTCTTTAAATTATTTTTAAATGTTATTCACAAATTTTTTGTACGAGATATAATTAGTAACTTTTTGAGAATTTCTTTTATTATATATGCGTAGCTTTTAATATTTTTGTTTTTATCAAATTTGAAGGCAATAACAGACTTCTTAAGAGTTCTTAGGAGTATTTTAAACGGTAATTCCCTAATTTTTTATATAAGTTTTCATCATTCATAGCAATTTTAACTAAAACTTGTAAAAAAAAATTAGCAAAAGAGCACACACACACACTACCACTAATACTATAGCTCTGTACTTCGTTTTTTTTCGCTGTTGGAGCGCATTGTGTGGTTGCCAGAAGATGTATCTGCAATGATACCAGATACTTGAAAAGCACCAACAGGGCTCCCAGCAATGCTGTTTATTGTTGCATTATTTTGCAATTATGTTGTGTAACAGTCAATGAAAATATTCAGTTACATAGATTTTGTAAAAGAAAATGTGGGCCATCAAGGTAGACATCAAAATGGGGACGGCTTAAGGGGAGTAAATTATATCTGGCTCTGGGTCTGGCTGGGAATGGTACTGGACAGAACATCTGGGAGATTGCGTAACTTTCTATCTGGTAACTGGTATCTAGTAGCTTGTGCGTTCATGACATCGCCCACGAGGGGGGACCCTGAGGTCCTTGGCTATTTCACAGTTACGGATGCACCAATCGGCTTCAGAAATTCTGCATAACATTTTGTTTTGGAACAGCCTGATTATCTTGAGGTTCGATTTGGTCTATTTCTGCAAATAGGCGCCAGGATAGCCTTCTAAAAGAGCACCTTGTTGGACAGAGTCTAGCAGGCAGTGCAATTTCCTTGTCTTGCTCTCCAGGCCACATCTCAAGGGCTTAAAGTGGTTTGCAAGGAGTGTACCTTAGAAAGGTATATCAATGAGGTGTTATTTATACAATATAGTCGAAAAGAGGAGAGTTTTACAAAGAGAGGGGCTCTAAAAAAGATCATAAGTTCTATAAAACAAAGCATTCCAAGCTTTTGCTGATACACTCCTAACTTTTGTTGTCCCAAAACAAATCGAGTCAACAATTGTTTGGTTTTAGCAAATAAAAACCGAAAATGCTCGAATCACTAAAAATCAAGATCCATAAGATTGTATCCCTCAAGAACCTCAAAACGAAGAAGTTTATTTTCTGCCCCATAATTCTGATCGTGTTGTTCTTGTTCTTCGTTTACGTGGGAAACTTCAAGCCAGCTGCAGAGAAGCCACCAAAATCAGACAATCAATGGATGTATTCTTCGACTATGGAGAACTTCCTGATCCTCGATCCCAGCCTGGTGGAAGGGCCGCCGACAACCAACAAGAAGGAAAGCGAGAAAGACGCCAATGTTGTGTCTGCCACCGAGGCGCCAAAGCTGGGACTATGGGAGAGAGTGCGGCGCGACATGACCAAAAAGGAAGAGCAGTTCCACTACTACAGTCGGCTCTAAGACCATTCAAACTTGTACGAAATTAGCAATGTTCCAAAAATAAAGTCAGTAAATATTGAAAGGGGAAAAACCCAAGTGGGTCTCCATGATGGAAACTCTTTGTTTTGTAGTTCGAAAACAAACTCTGCAGAGTTTCTCCATCAATTATAGAGTCCTTCCCCCAGCAGAGACTTCCTCCAACGATTTCCCGCAACTAATTGCTCGGCTTTCAGCCCCTTCGAAAGGCCCAGGTAAATACAAGTATCTCCGCCACCTTGTGTCTAGTATTTGTATATTTTTTAATATTTTATGGACTGGATGCGGTGGTGCCTTTGTGCAATTGCTTTTTGCGGATATTGTTTGTTGGTTTTACTTTTGAGATCTCTGTGTGTGTTTTTTTTTGCATTTTATGCGATGGTTCTTTTGTTTTACACGGCCTGCTCCTGGTGCCGTGTCCTATTTGTATCCTGCAGTGACCCACTCACACACACACACACACACACACACACACACACACACAGAGTCACATTTATGTCTATTGGCGGGCGTCCATTTCCATTTCATTTCCGTTATTGCAAAACTTTTCGTATTAAATATATTTTTCTCTCTCTCTCTCTCTCTGAACGTTTTGTTTCATTTCGGAGCCCTTTTGGCTGGGTGGCTGGGTTTTTGCACTTTAGCAAAGTTGTTATTTCTGGGCCGTTCCTGGCCATTATTGCAGTTGTTTCCCTCATTGTACAAGTGCTCGCATAAAAATCGCCGCATTTCCATATAAATATGCCGCCGACTCTCGCCTCATTTATTGTGGCCTACTTACCGCCAGAGGCCGAGAGGCTTACAAATTGACATGCAATTAAATGAAAGCCACAAGCATTTGTTATAATTGTTACAACCCAAGTACCAGCCGCCGTGCAATTTTGCTCTTGGCCAAATGTTGACGCTGATTAGGCCAGCAACTAACCGACGTTTTTGCTGCTGCAATTAGCAGGCTGCCCGGCAATAACTAAAACAAGAACCCACCACAATGCACCACCAAAAAGATTCGGCTAAACCGTACAGGGGTGTCCCTTACGAATTTTAATTAAATATTTCATAATTTAAATGTCATTTTGGAGATTATTTAATTCGTATTTAGCCCTCAAGCGTAGAAAACTCTTTCAGCTAAATGTATTTGTCATTTTTTGTAATTATAAAATTTACTCAAAATAATAATTGTAATTAAAACACAACCATAAAACTTTTTTTAAAACCATTTATAATCTTTTCGCATATTTTAACTCGCTTTTTCCTGAATCAATGTTTAAGCCAACTTCGTTGTACAGTCGCCAATATTTTTTTTGTTTTTTAAATTTTTTTTAATTAAGCACATTTATTTATTTTTTTTTTAAGCATATTTTATAGCCCAGAGGATTCAAAACCGCACATTTTTAGCGCTGAATGCCCCTAAAAAAAAAGAAGTTTAAACCGCAAATCAGGTTATGCTTTGGGCCAGGTCAGAACCCCGTTAGATAAACCATCGCCCACCTTTGCACGGCTAATTTGTATATATTTATTTATATTGATTCGATTCGCTTAAATAAATCGTAAACTATTGCGGAATGTTGCGGAGGTTTCCCGTGGGTGGGGCGGGGCGGGGGCGGGGGCGGTGGCTGGCCATTGCCTAGGACAGCACTGCGTCCTGGAACCAGAAGGACATGCGGTCCTCGCGGAACAGCTTCTCGGGCACCCTCATCGAGTGGTTGTGGATCACCGAGCTGTAGCGCCGGAAGTTGTCCTCATTGCCCGCCTTGAGGCGCTCGGTGATCGCCGCGGCTCGACTCACCAAAGACGTGTCCTCGGCCAGGGCCTTGGCCGACCTCATTTTGGGGGCGGCAGACTTGACTTTGGTCTTCAGCGAGACCTTCGATGGCGAGGTCCTCGACTTGGAGGCCGAGCGAGAGGCCTCTTTGGTCTTGGACTGCACCGAATGCTGGGAAAAGGTCTCGGAGGTGGACTTGGCCTTGATGTAGCGCTGGGAGGCCGTCTCGGTGGGCTTCTGCACAGTCTTGGACGTGCGAGAGCGCACAGATACAGTATCTGAGGGCCTTTTGCTAGTCCTTGACTTCAGCGAGACCCTGGACTCCTCCTTGGACCTGATCTTCGAGCTAGAGCGCTTGACAGAGGCCGTCCTTGAGTGGTGTTTGGACACCTTGCCCGTCAGTGTCACGGTCGAGGCTGTGCTCGACTTCGGCTTGAGTTTGCTGGACGATCTGGCCAGCGAGGCCTTCGACGAAGCGGTGCTCGACTGGGAACGAGTGCTGCTCCGCTTGGCGACGATGCTGCTCCGCTTGGAGGTGGAACTCGAGCGGGACTTGGTCTCCCGACCCCAGGACACCTTGCTCCCGTTTTTGCTGACACTGGACCCAGATATCGAATGGTTCTTGGCCTGGTCGTCGCCGGGGGCCACCTGCCGCCTCGTCCGCACCGGCATCAGCGTCTTGACGGACACCTTCGACTTGGAGTCGATCCCCGACTTGGAAGAGGCCAGCTTCATCTTCGAGATGCCGCCCGCATCGATGCGCTCCTCCTCGTCCAGGGAGGCCGCCTGCCGCTTGGCCGCCGCCATCTCCTCCTTGATGGCCTTCGAAACGCTCACCTCCCCGATTCTGGACGGCTCAATCTTCAGATGGGAGCTGGCGGCCGAGTCCTGCGAGACGGACCGCCTGATGTAGCCCTGCTTGTCCTGCGGCACGACGGCAAACACCGGCGGCGGATACGTGACGGCGGTGGGTATCTTGAACTCCATCCGCTTGCCGTTGTTGGGCGGCCCCACGTTGAACGGATTGAAGGGCTCGTAGTCGATGTCAGCCATGTTGACCATTTTCCTGCCTGTTTTTTGGGGGGTTTTTTCAGGCGAAGTTTTTCTACCAACGCGCTGGGGTTTTTCGTCTCCGTCTGGGGGTTTTTTATTGCTAGCCGAATTGAATTTTGTGCTGCTGGAATTTCAAAATGCTCTAATTCTAATTCTCTAATTCCCTGATTTTAAGTATTTTTTCTGAATAAAGATTAGTCGGGCGATAAATTGTAGCCAAGAAACTTGTGTGCCGACTTTTATCACGATTAGCTTGGGAAATCCTCAGAACAAAGGATCTACTGGCATCGTCTAGGCAGCGCATTTCAAGTCCTTCACTCGCTTTAATTAAAAATGCCACCAGCAGCATGCAGCATCTTCAAGGGGAGTACGTGCTGATAAGGCGTGAGATCCTTTGACTGCCAGGGCCATAAACAAAAGCCTGTCTGCCCGACTGAGTGGCTCTTCAAAATGTCGCCGTCGCCGTCGCCCTCTCCGGCATGTGGCAAGTATTAATGAGCACGCCTGGAATGGGCATCGTATGAGGCCCTGCTTTTTGCTTTTCAGTATAGTATTTGTTTCGAGCATCGAAATTGAGTAGCGTCAGGTGAACAGTAATCATGTCCAGGTCACAGAAGTCGGTGGGCAGCCAGCAGCGGGAGCAGCGGGAGCAGAAAATCCCCCAAATACCGCCCGACGGGATGCTAATATATGGCAACGGGCTCGTCTTTGGTGGCAGTGTTTATCCGGTTCTGGTGGACGGTGTACCCATGCAGGCGCCCGTCGATGCTCAACAGGCTGCCGCCCAGCAGCGCTGGCAGATGATGCACAAACCAGTCCACGTTCCCGGCCAGAAGCAGCAGCGACAGCAGC